>NC_138299.1:160916063-161101063 GCF_965601325.2 Salmo salar | reverse complement strand
GCAGGCTCTGGCTGAAACAAAGTAGCGCGTTTGGGTAGTGGCTGGTTACAGTACTGTGAGACTCAGGCTCGTGCCCGCGTCGACCGAATGCTTTGTTTTCTTTCCTCTGTTTAGCTAAATGGACATTCCCGGTCGGAATATTATCGCTTTTTTACGAGAAAAATGGCATAAAAATGGATTTTAAACAGCGGTTGACATGCTTCGAAGTACGGTAATGGAATATTTAGATTTTTTTTGTCACGAATTGCGCCATGCGCGCGACCCTGATTTACCATTTCAGATAGTGCCTGGGACACACGAACAAAACGCCGCTATTCGGATATAACGATGGATTATTTTGGACCAAACCAACATTTGTTATTGAAGTAGCAGTCCTGGGAGTGCATTCTGACGAAGACAACAAAAGGTAATCAAACTTTTATAATAGTAAATCTGATATTGGTGAGTGCTAAACTTGCCGGGTGTCTAAATAGCTAGCCCGTGATGGCTGGGCTATGTACTTAGAATATTGCAAAATGTGCTTTCACCAAAAAGCTATTTTAAAATCGGACATATCGAGTGCATAGAGGAGTTCTGTATCTATAATTCTTAAAATAATTGTTATGCTTTTTGTGAACGTTTATCGTGAGTAATTTAGTAAATTGTTAGCGAATTCCCCGGAAGTTTGCTAGTTCTGAACGTCACATGCTAATGTAAAAAGCTGGTTTTTGATATAAATATGAACTTGATTGAACAAAACATGCATGTATTGTATAACAATGTCCTAGGGTTGTCATCTGATGAAGATCATCACAGGTTAGTGCTGCATTTAGCTGTCTTCTGGGTTTTTGTGACATTATATGCTAGCTTGAAAAATGGGTGTCTGATTATTTCTGGCTTGGTACTCTGCTGACATAATCTAATGTTTTGCTTTCGTTGTAAAGCCTTTTTGAAATCGGACAGTGTGGTTAGATTAACGAGAGTCTTGTCTTTAAATAGCTGTAAAATAGTCATATGTTTGAGAAATTGAAGTAATAGCATTTCAAAGGTTTTGAAAATCGCGCCACAGGATTCAACTGGCTGTTGCGTAGGTGGGACGATTTCGTCCCGCCTTGCCCAGAGAGGTTAAACAAATCAAATTATATTTCAGATATTTGAGATTCTTCAAAGTAGCCACCGTTTGCCTTGATGAGAGCTTTGGACACTCTTGGCTTTCTCTCAACCAGCTTCACCTGGAATGCTTTTCCAACAGTCTTGGAGTTCCCACATATGCTGAGCACTTGTTGGTTGTTTTTCCTTCACTCTGCGGTCCAACTCATCCCAAACCATCTCAATTGGGTTGAGGTCGGGTGATTGTGGAGGCCAGGTCATCTGATGTTGCAATCCATCCCTCTCCTTTGCTGGGTCATTGTCCTGTTGAAAACAAATGGATAGTCCCACTAAGCACAAACCAGATGGGATGGCGTATCGCTGCAGAATGCTGTGGTAGCCATGCTGGTTAAGTGTGCCTTGAATTCTAAATAAATCACTGACAGTGTCACCAGCAAAGCACCATCACACCTCCTCCTCCATGCTTCACGGTGGGAAATACACATGTGGAGATCATCCGTTCACCTACTCTGCGTCTCACAAAGACAGCGGTTGGAACCAAAAATCTCACATTTGGACTCATCAGACCAAAGGACAGATTTCCACCGGTCTAATGTCCATTGCTCGTGTTTCTTGGCCCAAGCAAGTCTCTTCTTCTTATTGGTGTCCTTGAGCAGTGATTTCTTTGAAGCAATTTCCCCATGAAGGCCTGATTCACGCAGTCTCACCTGAACAGTTGATGTTGAGATGTGTCTGTTACTTGAAGTCTGTGAAGCATTTATTTCAGCTGCAATCTAAGGTGCAGTTATTTGTTGATTTCTGAGGCTGGTAACTCTAATGAACTTATCCTCTGCAGCAGAGGTAACTCTGGGTCTTCCTTTCCTGTGGCGGTCCTCATGAGAGCCAGTTTCATCATAGTGCTTGATGGTTTTTGCGACTGCACTTGAAGAAACTTTCAAAGTTCTTGACATTTTCCGGATTGACTGACCTTCATGTCTTAAAGTAATGATGGACTGTCGTTTCTCTTTGCTTATTTGAACTGTTCTTGCCATAATATGCACTTGGTCTTTTACCAAATAGGGCCATGTTCTGTATACCACCCCTACCTTGTCACAACACAACTGATTGGCTAAAACGCATTAAAAAGGAAAGAAATTCCACAAATGAACTTTTAGCAAGGCAAACCTGTTAATTGAAATGCATTCCAGGTGACTACCTCATGAAGCTGGTTGAGAGAATGCCAAGAGTGTGCAAAGCTGTCATCAAGGCAAAGGGTGGCTACTTTGAAGAATCTCAATTTGTTTAACACTTTTATTTGTTTTCAAATGATTAAAAAGGTCAGTATGTGTATTATTTAACTGTTGTCTTTTTTGCTCATCCTTATGAAGGTATCCAATCATTCCGGACCCCAATTTGTGTGTGTGTGTGTGTGTGTGTGGTGTGTGTGTGTGTGTGTGTGTGTGTGTGTGTGTGTGTGTGTGTGTGTGTGTGTGTGTGTGTGTGTGTGTGTGTGTGTATAAATATACACCGAAGAAAAATATAAAACGCAACATGTAAAGTGTTGTTCCCATGTTTCATGAACTGAAATAAAAAGACCCCAGAAATTTTTCCATACGCACAAAATGCTTATTTCTTTAAAATGTTCACAAATGTATTTACATTAGTGAGCGTTTCTCCTTTGCCAAGATAATCCATGCACCTGACAGGTGTGGCAAATCAAGAACCTGATTAAACAGCATGATAATTACACAGGTTCATCTTGTGTTGGGGACAATAAATCGCCACTCTAAAAAATTTGCAGTTTTGACACACAAACACAACGCCACAGATGTCTCAAGTTTTGAGAGAGCGTGCAATTGACATGCTGACTTGCAGGAATGTCCACCAAAGCTGTTGCCAGAGAATTGAATGTTAATTTCTCTACCATAAGCCACCTCCCAACATCATTTTCGGGAATCTCGCAGTATGTCCATTCAGCCTCACAACCGCAGACCACGTTTAACCACGCCTGCCCAGGACCTCCACATCCGGCTTCTTCACCTGCGGGATCGTCTGAGACCAGCCAACCAGACAGCTGATGAAACTGAGGAGTATTTCTGTCTGTAATAAAGCACCTTTTGTGGGGAAAACCTCATTCTGATTGGGGAGCCAGGCCCAGCCAGGGGGTGGGCCTATGCCCTTCAAGAGCCACCCATGGCTGCGCCCCTGCCCAGTCATGTAAAATCTATAGATAAGGGCCTAATGAATTTATTTAAATTGACTGATATCCTTATATGAACTGTGGAGCAGTAAAATTGTTGTGTTTATATTTTTTGTAAAGTATATATTTTTTTTTATATATAAAAAGGTACAGGTATATATATATATATATATATACATATATACATACACTGGGGTCCAGAATTATTTGTGCCTTCAATAGCTTAACAACCTCTTAAGGCTTGGGGGGAGTGTTCGGAAGAATGATGTGCCCAAAGTAAACTGCCTGTTACTCAGGCCCAGAAGCTAGGATATGCATGTAATTGGTAGCATTGGATAGAAAACACTCAATCTCTTAAAATATTGTCTGTGAGTATAACAGAACTGATATGGCAGGCGAAAACCGAGGAAAATCCATGTGGATTTCTTTTATTTTTTTTAGGTCACAAGCCATTTCAATGATAGCCTTATGGAAAAAACTAGATAGGACCCAGATTGCAGTTCCTATGACTTCCACTAGATGTCAACAGTCTTTATAAAGGTTTGCAGGCTTGTTTTTTGAAAAATGAACAAGTAGTTGTAGTTTTTCCAAGGTGTCTCATTAGAAAAGTAGTCTTGATATGCTCTTGAATGAGGTGCACGCTCTTCGTTATTTATCTTCCCAATTGAACATACTATTCTCCGTCTTAAATTTTATTGTTTATTTAGATATTAGAGTACCTGAGGATTAATTACAAACATCGTTTTACTTGTTTGGACGAACTTTACCGGTAACTTCTTGGATTCGTTTGTATGCATGTTGAACGAGGTCCCGTGTGGCTCAGTTGGTAGAGCATGGTGTTTGCAACGCCAGGGTTGTGGGTTCGATTCCCACGGGAGACCAGTCCGGGGGGGGAAAAATGTATGAAATGTATGCATTCACTACTGTAAGTCGCTCTGGATAAGAGCGTTTGCTAAATGACTAAAATGTAAAAGGATTACTGAGATCAATGGCGCCAACTAAACTGACTTTTTGGGATATGAAGAGGGACTTTATCAAACAAAACAACCATTCATTGTGTAGCTGGGACCCTTGGGATTGCAAACAGAGGAAGATCTTCAAAGTTAAATGATTTATGTTATCGCTATTTGGGATTTTGTGACGCCTGTGCTTGTTTGAAAAACTATTTTGATGTGTGGCGCTGTCCTCAGATAATCGCATGGTTTGCTTTCGTCGTAAAGCCTTTTTGAAATCTGACAACGCGGTTGGATTAACAAGAAGTTAAGCTTTTAAACGATGTAAGACGCTTGTATTTTCATGAATGTTTAATATCACGTTTTTTTGGTATTTTGAATTTTACCGGATGTTGTCGTAGTGGAACGCTAGTGGGACAACGATCCAAAATGTCAATCCCTGTGTGTGTGTCATATGCATATAAATATTCCCCCCCCTCGGAAAGAATTCAGATCCATTTTGTTAAGTTACAGCCTTGTTCTAAAAGGGATTCAATGAAAAGAATCCTCAGCAATCTACACACCCAATAATGACGAAGCAAAAACAGGTTTAGATACATTTTTGCTAATTTATTTAGAATAAAAAAGCTAATATTCAGACCCTTTACTATGAGACCCGAAATTGAGCTCAGGTGGCATCCTGTTTCCACAACTTGGAGTCCACCTGTGGTAAATTCAATTGATTGGAAATGATTTGGAAAGGCACACACCTGTCTATATAATGTCCCACAGTTGACAGTGCATGTCAGAGCAAAAACCAAGCCATGAGGTCAAAGGAATTGTCCGTAGAGCTCCAAGACCTGATTGTGTCAAGGCACAGATCTGGGGAAGGGTACCAAAACATTTCTGCAGCATTGAACACCACAGTGGCCTCCTTCATTCTTAAATGGAAGAAGTTTGGAACCACCAAGACTCTTCTTAGAGCTGGCTGCCTTGACAAACTGAGAAATCGGGGGAGAAAGGCCTTGATCAAGGAGGTGATCAAGAACCCGATGGTCACTCTGTCAGAGATCTCTGTGGAGATAAGGGAACCTTACAGAAGGACAACCATCTCTGAAGCACTCCACCAATCAGGCCTATATGGTAAAGTGGCCAGACGGAAGCCACTCCTCAGTAAAAGGCACGACAGCCCGCTTGGAGGTTGCCAAAAGGCACCTAAAAGGACTCTGACCATGAAAAAAAAGATTCTCTGGTCTTAAATAACCAAGATTTAACTTTTTAGCCTGAATGACAAGCATCACGTCTGGAGGAAACCGGTGAAGCGTGGTGGTGGCAGCGTCATACTGTGGGGATGTTTTTCAGTGGCCAGGACTGGCAGACTAGTCAGAATCGAGGGGAAAGATGAACGGAGCGGAGTACAGAGAGATCCTTGATGAAAACCTGCTCCAGAGCGCTCAGGACCTCAGACTGGGGTGAAGGTTTACCTTCCAACAGGACAATGACCCTAAGCACACAGCCAAGACAATGCAGGAGTGGCATCGGGACAAGTCTCTGAATGTCCTTGAGCGGCCCAGCCAGAGACCAGACTTTAACCCGATCCAACATCTCTGGAGACCTGAAAATAGCTGTGCAGCGACGCTCCCCATCCAACCTGCCAGAGCTTGAGAGGATCTGCAGAGAAGAATGGGAGAAACTCCCCAAATACAGGTGTGTCAAGCTTGTAGCGTGATACCCAAGAAGACTCAAGGCTGTAATCACTGCCAAAGGTGCTTCAACAAAGTACTGAGTGAAGGGTCTGAATACTTATGTAAATGTGATATTTACATGTGGTGTGGTGTGGGGGCTGTGCTTTGGCAAAGTGGGTGGGGTTATATCCTACCTATTTGGCCCTGTCCGGGGGTTTCATCGGATGGGGCCACAGTGTCTCCTGACCCCTCCTGTCTCAGCCTCCAGTATTTATGCTGCAGTAGTTTATGTGTCGGGGGGGCTAGGGTCAGTCTGTCACATCTGGAGTATTTCTCTTGTCTTTTCCGGTGTCCTGTGTGAATTTAAATATGCTCTAATTCTCTCTTTCTCTCTCTCTCTCGGAGGACCATGCCTCAGGACTACCTGGCTTGATGAATCCTTGCTGTCCCCAGTCCACCTGGCCGTGCTGCTGCTCCAGTTCCAACTGTTCTGCCTGCGGCTATGGAACCCTGACCTGTTCACCGGACGTGCTACCTGTCCCAGACCTGCTGTTTTCAACTCTCTAGAGACAGCAGGAGCAGTAGAGATACTCTCAATGATCGGCTATGAAAAAGCCAACTGACACTTACTCGTGTTACTGACTTGTTGCACCCCCGACAACTACTATGATTATTATTATTTGACCATGCTGGTCATTTATGAACATCTGAACATCTTGGCCATGTGCTGTTATAATCTCCACCCGGCACAGCCAGAAGAGGACTGGCCACCCCTCATAGCCTGGTTCCTCTCTAGGTTTCTTTCTAGGAAGTTTTTCCTAGCCACCGTGCTTCTACACCTGCATTGCTTGCTGTTTGGGGTTTTAGGCTGGGTTTCTGTACAGCACTTTGAGATATCAGCTGATGTAAGAAGGGCTATATAAATAAATTTTATATAAATACATTTGATATTTCAGTTTTTTTATTCTGAGAAAATTATTAAGATTGATAAAACATTTAAATACATTTTAGAATAAGGCTGTAACGTAAGGCAAATGAGGGATACTTTGAAGAATCTCAAATATAACATATATTTTGATTTGTTTAACCACTTTTTTTTGGTTATTTCACCTTTCCAACAAGTCAGTTCATCAAGTTTCTACCCTGCTAGAGCTGTCCCGGGTCAACTGTAAGTGCTGTTATTGTGAAGTGGAAACGTCTAGGAGCAACAACGGCTCAGCTGCGAAGTGGTAGGCCACACCTAATATCACCATGTGCACTGCCAAGCGTCGGCTGGAGTGGTGTAAAGCTCACCAACATTGGACTCTGGAGCAGTGGAAACGCTTTCTCTGTAGAGATGAATCACGCTTCACCATCTGGCAGACCGACGGACGAATGGGTTGGTGGATGCCAGGAGAACGCTACCTGCCCCAGTGCATAGTGCCAACTGTAATGTTTGGTGGAGGAGGAATAATGGTCTGGGACTGTTTATCATGGTTCGGGCCCCTTAGTTACAGTGAAGGGAAATCTCAATGCAACAGCATACAATGACATTCTAGACGATTCTGTGCTTCCATCTTTGTGGCAACAGTTTGGGAAAGGCCCTTTCCTGTTTCAGCATGACAACGCCCCCGTGCAAAAAAGCGAGGTTCATAAGGAAATAAATGGTTTGTTGAGATAGGTGTGGAAGAACTTGACTGGCCTGCACAGAGCCTGGACCTCAACCCCATCAAACATCTTTTGGATGAATTGGAACGCCGACTGTGAGCCAGGCCTAATCGCCCAACATCAGTGCCCGACCTCACTAATGCTCTTGTGGCTGAATGGAAGCAAGTCCCCGCAGCAATGTTCCAACATCTAGTGGATAGCCTTCCCAGAAGAGTGGAGGCTGTTATAGCAGCAAAGGGAATCAACTCCATTTTAATGCCAATGATTTTGGAACAAGATGTTCGACGAGCAAGTGTCCACACACTTATGTACATGCAGTGTATATCCATCCATATATCTATATCTATAGATATCTATCTATCTAGATATACATATATACACAGTTGAAGTCGGAAGTAAAAAAATATATATATATAAATAAAAAAATAGGGCGAGCCTTGCAAGCTGAAGAACACCATCCCAACTGTGAAGCAAGGGGGTGGCAGCATCACGTTGTGGGGGTGCTTTGCTGCAGGAGGGACTGGTGCACTTCACAAAATACACCAGCTCTGTCAGAGGAATGGGCCAAAATTCACCCAACATATTGTGGGAAGCTTGTGGAAGGCTACCCGAAACATTTGACCCAAGTTAAACAATTTAAAGGCAATGCTACCAAATACTAATTGAGTGCATGTAAATTTCTGACCCACTGAGAATGTGATGAAAGAAATAAAAGCTGAAATAAATCATTCTCTCTACTATTATTCTGACATTTCACATTCTTAAAATAAAGTGGTGATCTTAACTGACCTAAAACAGGGAATTTTTACTAGGATTAAATGTCAGGAATTGCATTTAAACTCAGTTTTTCACATTTGGCTAAGGTGTATGTAAACTTCCGACTTCAACTGTATACACACACACACACACACACACACACACACACACACACACACACACACACCGGTATAGTATTACCAGGTCTGTCCCTGGCGAGGATGCGGTCCTGTCCCAGAGAGATCTTCTCTTCCTGAATAAACATCCTGTCCATCATGACCATCTCAGCTGACGGGCCAAGGCGCTGTGAAACATACAAACAGGAACACGGCCAACCAGCCAATCAAAATCAATCAATCAATGCGCCATAGCACATCAGTTAGCAAGACGATCACAGTGAGGGAGAGAACACACTGAACAGATACGTCATCATGAGAAGGAATCCTAGTGGGCTGAGTAATAGATACAGACCTTAATACAGGGAGGAGGAGAAGGACAAGAACGATTGAGATCAATGTGAGGTAAAAAAAAAAAAAAAAAAAGGTAATAAAAAAGGTAACAATATTAATGACTTACCGTTGATTCCTCAAAAAGCAGGTGTCTGTATTTATCCAGCATGGCCTGCGTTCTCTTGAGGAGCTGGCTGGAAACACTCTCAAACTCTTCATCCACTGAGGAGGCAGAAAGGGAGAGAATGGAACATGGGAAATCAGACGGTGGGAACCAATGGTAATTAGGGTTTGGAGTTTTTGGGGTCAGGTCATGTGGTCACTCCCGACCATACACATTAGGGCTGGGAATTGCCAGGGACCTCACGATATCATCATAAGATTCTCAATGTATTGCTATTTTAACGTGATTCGATGTCCCAAACATATTGCTCACTATACGTCTGCTGCAACGAGACAAGAGAGAGAGCATGAGCATTTCTTTTGTTTTTTGATCAGTCATGGAAATAATGTGCTGAAAAAAAATGTTGGCTCACTATTTATAAATAAGATGGAGAACCAGTTAGTGGCAAAGGAACAGACAACTAGCAACACCACCTAGCAAAAAATATTTACACACACACACACACACACACACACACACACACACACACACACACACACAACCAGTCAAAAGTTGACTGATTAAAAACTAATTTTCCTATTTTCTCTCTCGTCTAGTTACAGCAGACATACAAAATATACACACAGTAACAGTCAAAAGTTTGGACACACCTTCTCATTCAAGGGTTTCTCTTTATTTGTACTATACATTGTAGAAGACATCACAACTATGAAATTACACATACTAGTAAACATTTTTTTTTTTTTAAACAAATCAAAATATATTTCATATATTTGAGATTCTTCAATTCTTTACCTTGATGACAGCTTTGCACACTCTTGGCATTCTCTCAACCAACTTCACCTGGAATGATTTTTCAACAGTCTTGAAGGAGTTCCCACATATGCTGAGCACTTGTTGGTTGCTTTTCCTTCACTCTGCGGTCCAACTCATCCCAAACCATCTCAATTGGGTTAAAGTCGTGTGATTGTGGAGGCCAGGTCATCTGATGTTGCAATCCATCACTCTCCTTTTTGGTCAAATATCCTTTACACAGCCTGGATGTGTGTTGGGTCATTGTCCTGTTGAAAAACAAATAACAGTCCCACTAAGCGCAAACCAGATGGGATGGCGTATTGCTGCAGAATGCTGTGTCACCAGCAAAGCACCCCCACACCACCTCCTCCATGCTTCACGGTGGGAACCACACATTCGGAGATCACCCGTTCACCTACTCTGCATCTCACAAAGACACGGTGGTTGGAACCAAAAATCTCACATTTGGACTCATCAGACCAAAGGACAGATTTCCACCGGTTTAATGTCCATTGCTCATGTTTCTTCGCCCAATCAAGTCTCTTCTTCTTATTGGTGTCCTTTAGTAGTGGTTTCTTTGCAGCAATTCGACCATAAAGGCCTGATTCCCGCAGTTTCCTCTGAACAGTTGATGTTGAGATGTGTCTGTTACATGAACTCTGAAGTGTTTATTTGGGCTGCAATTTCTGCGGCTGGTTTCTTACCAAATAGGGCTATCTTCTATATACCACCGCTATCTTGTCACAACACAACTGATTGAGGAAAGAAATTCCACAAATTCACTTTTAACAAGACTCACTTGTTAACTGAAATGCATTCAAGATGACTACCTCATGAAGCTGGTTGTGCCAAGCTGTCATCAAGGCAAAGGGTGGCTACTTTGAAGGATCTCAAATATAAAATATATTTTGATTTGTTTAACACTGTTTTGGTTACTACATGATTCCATATGTGTTATTTCATAGTTTTGATGTCTTCACTATTATTCTACAATGTAGAAAATAGTGAAAATAAAGAAAAACCCTTGAATGAGTAGGTGCATCCAAACCTTTGACTGGTAGTGCATATTGTGCCTTCTTAAAGTATTCAGACCCCTTGACTTTTTCCACATTGTTAAGTTACAGCTTACAGTTTCTAAAATGAATTAAATAAATAAAAATCCTCAGCAATCTACACACAATACCCCATAATGACAAAGAAAAACCAGGTTTGACATTTTTGAAAATGTATTAACAAAAATATAAACAGAAATACCTTATTTACATAAGTATTAAGACCCTTCGCTATGAGACTCGAAATTGAGGTCAGGTGCATCCTGTTTCCATTGATCATCCTTGAGATGTTTCCACAACTTGATTGGAGTCCACCTGTGGTAAATGCAATTGATTGGAGATAATTTGGAAAGGCACACACCTGTCTATATAAAGGTCCCACAGTTGACAGTGCATCTCAGAGCAAAAACCAAGCCATGAGGTCGAAGGAATTGTCCGTAGAGCTTCGATACAGGATTGTGTCGAGGCACAGATCTAGGGAAGGGTACCAAAACATTTCTGCAACATTGAAGGTCCCCAAGAACACAGTGGCCTCCATCATTATTAAATGGAAGAAGTTTGGAACCACCAAGACTCTTTCTAGAGCTGGCCGCCCGGACAAACTGAGCAATCGGAGAAGGGCCTTGGTCAGGGAGGTGGCCAAGAACCCGATGGTCACTCTGACAGAGTTCCTCTGTGGAGATGGGAGAACCTTGGGCCTGAATGCCAAGAGTAACTTCTGGAGGAAACCTGGCACCATCCCTATGGTGAAGCATGGTGGTGGCAGCATCATGCTGTGGGGATGTTTTTCAGCGGCAGGGACTGAGAGACTAGTCAGGATCAAGGCAAAGATAAACGGAGCAAAGTACAGAAAGATCCTTGATGAAAACCTGCTCCAGAGCGCTCAAGACCTCAGCCAGGGGCGAAGGCAAACCTTCCAACAGGGCAACAACCCTAAACACAGCCAAGACAATGCAGGAGTGGCATCGGGTCTCTGAATATCCATGAGTGGCCCAGCCAGAGCCCGGACTTGAACCCAATCGAACATCTCTGGAGTGACCTGAAAATAGCTGTGCAGCGACGCTCCCCATCCAACCTGACAGAGCTTGAGAGGATCTGCAGAGAAGAATGGGAGAAACTCCCCAAATACAGGTGTGCCAAGCTTGTAGCATCATACCCAAGAAGACTCGAGGCTGTAATCGCTGCCAAAGGTGCATCAACAAAGCGCTGAGTAAAGGGTCTGAATACTTATTTAAATGTTTATTTTTAATAAATTAGCTAAAAGTTATAACTATGGATGCACGATATATCGGTGAACATATCAGAATCGATGTCTAGTTTAACGCCGATGTTAAAAACCGATGTCAAAGGTACCATGCATACCTACAGTTGAAGTCGGAAGTTTACATACCCCTTAGCCAAATACATTCAAACTCAGTTTTTCACAATACCTGACATTTAATCCTAGTAAAAATTCCCTGTCTAAGGTCAGTTAAGATCACCACTATTTTAAGAATGTGAAAATGTCAGAATAATAGTAGAGAATTATTTATTTCAGCTTTTATTTCTTTCATCACATTCCCAGTGGGTCAGAAGATTACATACACTCAATTAGTATTTGGTTGCATTGCCTTTAAATTGTTTAACTTGGGTCAAACGTTTCAGGTAGTCTTCCACAACCTTCCCAAAATAAGTTTGGTGAATTTTGGCCCATTCCTCCTGACAGAGCTGGTGTAACTGAGTCAGGGTGGGAAGGCCTCCTTGCTCGCACACGCCTTTTCAGCTCTGCCCACAAATTTTCTACAGGACTGAGGTAAGGGCTTTGTGATGGCCACTCCAATACCTTGACGTTGTTGTCCTTAAGCCATTTTGCCAGAACTTTGGAAGTATGCTTGGTGTCATTGTCCATTTGGAAGACCCATTTGCGACCAAGCTTTAACTTCCTGAGTGATGTCTTGAGATGTTGCTTCAATATAGCCACATCATTTTCCTTCCTCATGATGCCATCTATTTTGTGAAGTGCACCAGTCCCTCCTGCAGCAAAGCACCCCCACAACATGTTGCTGCCACCCCCGTGCTTCACAGTTGGGATGGTGATTTTCGGCTTGAAAGACAACCCCTTTTTCCTCCAAACCTAACGATGGTCATTATGGCCAAACAGTTCTATTTTGTTTCATCAGACCAGAGGACATTTCTCCAAAAAGTACGATCTTTGTCCCCATGTGCAGTTGCAAACCGTAGTCTCTCTTTTTTTATGCCGGTTTTGGAGCAGTGGCTTATTCCTTGCTGAGCGGCCTTTCAGGTTATGTCAATATAGGACTCGTTTTACTGTGGATATAGATACTTTTGTACCCGTTTCCTCCATCATCTTCACAAGGTCCTTTGCTGTTGTTCTGGGATTGATTTGCACTTTTCGCACCAAAGTACGTTCATCTCTAGGAGACAGAACGCATCTCCTTCCTGAGCAGTATGACGGCTGCGTGGTCCCATGGTGTTTATACTTGCGTACTATTGTTTGAATACATCCATAGGTACACCTCCAATTGAGTCAAATGATGTCAATTAGCCCATCAGAAGCTTATAAAGCCATGACATCATCTTCTGGAATTTTCTAACCTGTTGAAAGGCACAGTCAACTTAGTGTATGTAACCTTCTGACCCACTGGTCAGTGAATTATAAGTGAAATAATTGTGAAATAATCTGTCTGTAAACAACTGCTGGAAAAATTACTTGTCATGACGTTGCCCTCTTTGGGTTTTCGATGCACCATCCCCCTACCTCTGTCTCCCCCACCCAGGCTCTGTGAGAGCGGTCATAAATTCCTAAGAGAATATTCTGCCTCATGGCCACAGTATGGAGACAGAGTGGGTTATATAGAAAGAGACAAAGGAATTTCTTCTACCTCACAGAACTGGAGAACCGAACGACATTTATGTTCTGGAGAAGGTATAAAAGATCGGTGAAGAATCCAGCAACGAACTGGTTCGTTTGGTACAATTGTGAAATTCATGAGACAATTACCATAATCATGTTTCTACAATAGCCTCATCTAAATGGTTGTATAAAATGAATGAATAAGGATGGAACTGTTTGTGAAATTGTGTAAATGTGATTTTGGACTGTTTAATGAAGGAAACTACTTCCCTTTGGAGTCTTAACTAAGTCCTTGGCACGCCCCCAGGGACACAGACAGGACCAGGCATCATGAGACAGCCCTTTTCTGTTATTCCGAATATAACCCCCACCCAGGTTTTCTATCAGCAGACCGAGCTGACCTCCATTACGAGTTGGCTAAAGGTTTGACCATGCATTCCTCTTTCTGAACTTTAACCATACCACGTGGTTAAACTCTTACACTATCGATACCGAAAGAATAAGAACAAGTCTTCGATATTATTTACTAGTCTGCAGCTAGGAATTCGGTATCATTGAACGCGAAGACCGACGAAACCGCCATTCTATAACGACATGAATGAATGTCACTCTGAACTATCCATCCTAACCACGAGAGAGAGAGAGTGCGGACAAACTCTCCAACAGAAACAAGCTTTTCAACAAAAATCCCAACGACACACTGAGCGTAAATATATATATATATTGATTGCAATTATCCCGAATGAGTGAGCGTTCATGTGCAAAGGGTTAGCATTTCAATGGTTATAATTATCAACTCTGTAGTGTCTTCTCAGCCTCCCCCACTCCCCTTTTGTCTAACAAGCCGCCATGCCGGGTTTAGCCCACTAGGGCACATTCCTCTATCATTTCTTGTAACGATATCTACTGTTTGTTATGCATTTCTGTGAATTACTTAGTTAGTAAATAAATGACTTTAAGACAATTGATGTATGGATGACTCATAGTGAAGACTGGGTTCGTGCAGATAACCAACAATTTACGACGTTTGGAATGAGACTGACGTGAGGTAAACTAACATCATTAATCAGAAAACTAATAGATCAGATATTATAATATCTGAAAGTTATATTAGGAAAATTATAACTTTGTAATCTGAATATTTCCTTGGTGCCCCGACCTCGTAGTTAATTACAGTTACACGATTAATCAGTTTAAATCGCGTAATAATAATTAGAGAGTTATTTGATATGTCTTCAGTTTTAATGATGCCAAAGACACGACACATGCAAAGTAGATGGTCCTAACAGACTTGCCAAAAATAGTTTGTTAACAAGAAATTTGTGGAGTGGTTGAAAAACGAGTTTTAATGACTCCAACCTAAGTGTATGAAAACTTCCGACTTCAACTGAATATAACGTAATAACGGCACGTAAAATGTTGCGCTACACGTGCAACACAGCATTCCTAACCTCGCCCACAACGTCTGCTGTGTGGATCGAGCAGTCAACAAGTCAAGCAGTCATTTGAAAAAGTAATTACATTTCAGCGAGACAACCCAAAAGGAGAAATCCATTAAAGCCAAGATAATGGAATTCATTGCCCTTGACAACCAACTGTTGTTCTCTGTCGTGGGTGATGTTGGCTTTCGCTAACTGGTCGAGCACCGGTACACACAACCAAGTGCGCTATTTTTCAGATGTTGCCCTACCGGAGTTACACAGTAATAGCTTCACTGCTATTAGCTTCACGACATACATACTATGGAACGCCGTTTGGGTCGTTGCGTGTCAAAAAAGATACAGTAGCACTGTCAAAGATGTACAAAAAAAGTCTGCAAACAAGCAAATACCGGCCACGAACGATGTGTTTACAATACAGCATTGGTAATAAAGCATAATTTGTTCGACTGCAACTTCTGGGGTAGTTTGCTAGCTAGGTACCAAGCTAAAGCTCCAATACAACCAGCTTGAAAACAATGACTGCAGTCATTTTCATTATTCTTAGCAATGATTTAGGAATCCTTGTGAGTAATACCCTGACTACACCGCTCGCGTCGCGAAATACATTTTGAAATCTATGTTATTCAATTATTGCACCCACACTGCTCGCGCGCGCCAACAAGCGTCTGCGTTGCCAAGGGCTAAAATATAACTCCTTTCTATTTCTGATGCAGATCGCGCTGCAAGTCCTGCCTCTCCCATCTCCTCATTGGTTTATTGAAGCAGGTACCCACGTGCCATCTCCTCATTGGTTATACCCACGTGGGTGATTGAAAGGCGAACTGTGTTGCCAGTTGTTGTGGTAAAAGTGTAGATGCGGATCACCATATAAGTTAAACGATGAAAAAGCCTGGAAGGAGGAGAGATGACTAGAAACGATTCGGTTGGCCGTTTTATGTGGATTAATTGTCGGAGTAGAGGACCTTGTGCATTTCAGGTAAAATAACAACTCAATGTTTATATTCCAGGACAAATTAGCTAGCAACAGCAAGCTAACTAGCTAAATTGCCAGACATGTTTAATGCTTTCGACCTGTCCCCAAATTAATGTAATTGGTTCAGAGTTTGTTTTGATATTTTAACCCACGTGTCGTGATCACGTTTGGTGTAGGGAGACAAAATAAATTCATGCACGATGGCGCACGTGCGCAGCCGGTTTGGGTTCCTTGTCAATATTAGCTAGGTTGCCACTTGTTGTTCGCCTATTGAAATTGAACTTCAGTTCATGATAATAAATAGCTAGCCAGCTACTTAACCCTGTTGCCCAAAGCTAACGTTATAAGCAGCCAGCTAGCTTCATCTGGCTAGTGAGGCTCGACAGGACCGGGTTATGTGTGTTGTGAAGCTAGCCACAATAAGGATTAGGCACAATAGTGGAATGACGTTTGCCTTCAAAATAAAAGTATGTCATTGACAATGATGCAAATGAATACAAATAGTAGAATTTCGCCATACTTTTATTTTGAAGGCTAACCGCAAAGTCCACTATTGTGGCTAATCCTTATTGTGGCTAGCTTCACATAGATGGGTCCGACCACCATTAATCAAATAAAAACTGTATTCTAAATTAGGGATATTTTAGATGGTGACACCCAGCTATATTAGCTAGCCAACTATAGCTACTGAAACAGATTATATTGCATTATATGACATCAAACGTGTATCTTTTTTGACACGCAAAGACCCAAACGGCGTTCCATACAAATCCTGGTTGAGAACGAAACGACTGAACAATGAAACAGCACATCAAGTATGTGAAAGAAATAGGTTTTGATTATGGTTTACTGGTAATGGGGACATACGTAAAATGCCAACAAAATAACTTTTTGGTCAGTGTGGCGTGTAACCTTTATTTAACTAGGCAAGTCAGTTAATGACGGCCCGGACGATGCTGGGCCAATTGTGCGCCACCCTATGGGACTCCCAATCAAGGCCGGGTGTGATACAGCCCGGATTCGAACCAGGGACTGTAGCGACGCCTCTAGCATTGAGATGCAGTGCCTTAGACTGTTGCATCCATGTGTGTGTGTTAACCATTTAACTGTTCTAGAATGCTTAAAAGGCCGCTAAAATGTTAAATAACGGTTATAATCGGATATTGGCCAAAAATGTCATATCGGTGCATCACTAATAAAAACCTGTTTTTGCTTTGTCATTATGGGGTATTGTGATGTCATTATGGGGTATTGTGATGTCATTATGGGGTATTGTGATGTCATTATGGGTTATTGTGATGTCATTATGGGGTATTGTGATGTCATTATGGGGTATTGTGATGTCATTATGGGATATTGTGTGTAGATTGATGAGAAAAAAACTATTTGATCCCTTTTAGAATAAGGCTGTAACGTAACAAATGTCAAGGGGTCTGAATACTTTCCAAAGGCAATGAGTGAACTCCCAAAGTATTGGGACAGTGACATATTTTTTGTCGTTATGGCTCTGTACTCCAGCATTTTGGAATGATACAATGACTGAGGTGAAAGTGCAGACTGTCAGCTTTAATTTGAGGGTATTTTCATCCATATCGGGTGAATCGTTCAGAAATTATAGCACTTTCTGTACATACTCCTCCCATTTTAGGGGACCCAAAGTATTGTGACAAATTCACTTACATGTGTATTAAAGTAGTTAAACGTTTAGTATTTGGTCCCATATTCATAGCACGCAATGATTACATGAAGCTTGTGACTCTACAAACTTGTTGGATGCATTTGCTGTTTGTTTTGGTTGTGTTTCAGATTATTTTGTGTCCAATAGAAATTAATGGTAAATCATTTGTCATTTTGGAGTCACTTTTATTGTAAATCAGAATAGAACATGTTTCTTAAAACCTCTACATTAATGTGGATGCTATCATGGTTACGGATCATCTTGAATGAATCGTTAATAATGAATCGAGAAAGTTAGACACAAATATCATAAATGCTAACTTCTCACCGTTACAATAACAGGGGAGGTTAGCATTTGATAGCATACCCCCAAGACATGCTAACCTCCCACCATTACAATAACAGGGGAGGTTAGCATTTGATAGCATACCCCCAAGACATGCTAACCTCTCACCATTACAATAACAGGGGAGGTTAGCATTTTATATCATACCCCCAAGACATGCTAACCCCTCAAAATTACAATAACAGGGGAGGTTAGCATACCTCCAAGACATGCTAACATCTCACCATTACAATAACAGAGGAGGTTAGCATTTTATATCATACCCCCACGACATGCTAACCTCTCACCATTACAATAACAGGGGAGGTTAGCATTTTTGGGGGCTATGATATTTGTGCGTCTAACTTCCTCACTCAACATTTTTCAGTTGTCATTGCGTGCTATGAATATGGGACCAAATACAAAACGTTGAACTACTTTAATACACATATGTGAATTAGTCACAATACTTTTGGTCCCCTAAAACGGGGGGGGGGGGGGCGACTATGTACAAAAAGTGCTGTAATTTCTAAACGTTTCACCTGATATGGATGAAAATACCTTTAAATTAAAGCTGACAGTCTGCATTAACCTCATAGTCAATGTATCATTTTAAATCCAAAGTGCTGGAGTACAGAGCCCCCCAAAAAGAATATGTCACTGTCCCAATAGGTTTAAGGGGGGGGGGGGGGGTCTTGTTCTTCTATCCTCATAGGGACCTGAAATCACATAAAGTCCCCACAAGGATAGTAAAACAAGGAAAATTCTCCCACGACATTTCCCACATCCCCCTCAAGGACAAAGGCTATTTTAAATGTAGGGGTTAGGGTTCAGGGGTTAGGGTTCAGGGGTTAGGGTTCAGGGGTTAGGGTTTAGGTTCAGGTTCAGTTCAGGGTTAGGGGTTATGTTCAGGGTTAGGGTTAAGTTTAGGGTTACAATTAGGGTTAGGGTTCAGGGGTTAGGGTTCAGGGGTTAGGGTTCAGGGGTTAGGGTTCAGGGGTTAGGGTTCAGGGGTTAGGGTTCAGGGGTTAGGGGTTAGGTTTAGGGTTAGGCATTAGGGAAAAATGGGATTTTGAATGGAAATACATTTTAGGTCCCCACGGGGATAGAAAAACAAGTGTGTACCTCTGTGGTAGTCGTGTGGTGCGGTGGCAGTGCCCTGGGAGAGGTGGTAAGGCACCAGGCGGGTCATGGTGTGTGTACCTCTGTGGTAGTCGTGTGGTGCGGTGGCAGTGCCCTGGGAGAGGTGGTAAGGCACCAGGCGGGTCAGTGTGTACCTCTGTAGTAGTCGTGTGGTGCGGTGGCAGTGCCCTGGGAGAGGTGGTAAGGCACCAGGCGGGTCAGGGTGTGTGTACCTCTGTGGTAGTCGTGTGGTGCGGTGGCAGTGCCCTGGGAGAGGTGGTAAGGCACCAGGCGGGTCAGTGTATGTGTACCTCTGTGGTAGTCGTGTGGTGTGGTGGCAGTGCCCTGGTAGAGGTGGTAAGGCACCAGGCGGGTCAGGGTGTCTTCAAAACACTGGAAGGAAGAGCTGTAGTCTGGGTGGAGGACTGAACCCTGCTGTTTCCTCAGCTGCTCCAACATCCTACACACACACACAGTCAGAGAACATGGGTCACAAGACTGGATTGGCATACAAGTGGTATGACAACACACATGAATGTAAACACAAGGGCAAGGCACCCTACTTTGCTGTACTACTATGGCTGACCCTGTACAACAACACCTATCATACTACTATGGCTGACCCTGTACAACAACACCTATCATACTACTATGGCTGACCCTGTAAAACAACACCTATCATACTACTATGGCTGACCCTGTAAAACAACACCTATCATACTACTATGACTGACCCTGTACAACAACACCTATCATACTACTATGACTGACCCTGTACAACAACACCTATCATACTACTATGGCTGACCCTGTACAACAACACCTATCATACTACTATGGCTGACCCTGGACAACAACACCTACCATACTACTATGGCTGACCCTGTACAACAACACCTATCATACTACTATGGCTGACCCTGGACAACAACACCTATCACACTACTATGGCTGACCCTGGACAACAACACCTATCATACTACTATGGCTGACCCTGGACAACAACACCTATCATACTACTATGGCTGACCCTGTACAACAACACCTATCATACTACTATGGCTGACCCTGTACAACAACACCTATCATACTACTATGGCTGACCCTGTACAACAACACCTATCATACTACTATGGCTGACCCTGTACAACAACACCTATCATACTACTATGGCTGACCCTGTACAACAACACCTATCATACTACTATGGCTGACCCTGTAAAACAACACCTATCATACTACTATGGCTGACCCTGTACAACAACACCTATCATACTACTATGGCTGACCCTGTACAACAACACCTATCATACTACTATGGCTGACCCTGTACAACAACACCTATCATACTACTATGGCTGACCCTGGACAACAACACCTATCATACTACTATGGCTGACCCTGTAAAACAACACCTATCATACTACTATGGCTGACCCTGTAAAACAACACCTATCATACTACTATGGCTGACCCTGTAAAACAACACCTATCATACTACTATGGCTGACCCTGTAAAACAACACCTATCATACTACTATGGCTGACCCTGTACAACAACACCTATCATACTACTATGGCTGACCCTGGACAACAACACCTATCACACTACTATGGCTGACCCTGTAAAACAATACCTACCATACTACTAACTCTATCCGGTGGATGTGAAAACTGTTTTTTATAATCCATACAAACAGAGAGAAAAAAAAACTTGATTGTTTCACACAATGTGGATATTTTACAGGGCCACGATACGGGCCCCGATACGGGGCCACGATAGAGGATGATGTTATAGCATACCTGGCTTCCTTGCTGGGTTCAGCAATACTGAAAGGAATCTTCATAGTAGCAGTCTGTCAGGTGAACAAGACACAGCATCCATCACCATCACCATCACACCATCACCATCACACCATCCATCACCATCACACCATCCATCACCATCACACCATCACCCCACCCATCACCATATCACCCCATCCATGACCATCACCCCATCCATGACCATCACCCCATCCATGACCATCACCCCATCCATGACCATCACCCCATCCATGACCATCCATCACCATCACACCATCACACCATCCATCACCATCACACCATCACAGCATTAGAACACAGACCCATCTATACAGTCAGATTCACATAGAATAGTACCCGAGTAGCTGGTTGATGTTTCGCAGTCTCCTAACCCATTGTGTGTGTTTAATACCCACCGTCTCTTATGAGCAGAAACATCTTCAGGATATCACGACAGAGATCACCCACCTCGTAACGGACTAAATATTTCTTATTTACCGAGTCGGACGCAAAACGATTTACTTCAGACACCCCGACCCAGGACCAAATCCCCGTCATTCACATGAAGAAGAGGAGACGGAGATATCGGGGTCGTAGGTCGGGATGCCTTGTAAGGATCCGATGGCGAGTGAGTAACCCCCCCCCCCCATTAGCCAACGTACAATCATTGGATAACAAAACGGATGAGCTCCGATCAAGACTACGCGACCAACGGGACGTTTAAAAGCTGTAATATCTTATGTTTCACCGAGTCGTGGCTGAACGACGACATGTATAAAATACAGCTGGCTGGGTTTTCGGTGCGTCGGCGAGATAGAACAGCTGCCTTCGGAAAGATAAAGGGGGTGGTGGTCTGTGTCTATTTGTCAATAACAGCTGGTGCACAAAATCTAATATTAAAGAAGTCTCAAGGTTTTGCTCGCCTTAGGTAGAGTATCTCGTGATAAGTTGTAGACCACACTATTTACCAAGAGACGCGTAACAAAGCTCTCCCTCGCCCTCCATTTGGTAAATCTGACCACAATTCTATCCTCCGGATTCCTGCTTACAAGAAAAAACTAAAGCAGGAAGTACCCGTGACTCGCTCAATAAGGAAGTGGTCAGATGAAGCAGATGCTAAACTACAGGACTGTTTTGCTACCACAGATTGGAATATGTTCCGGGATTCATCCGATGGCAATGAGGAGTACACCACATTAGTCACTGGCTTCATCAATAAGTGCATTGAAGACCCCATCCCCACAGTGACCGCACGTACATACCCCAACCAGAAGCCATGGATTACAGGCAACATCCGCACTGAGCTAAAGGGTAGAGCTGCCGTTTCTGACGAACCACCAAACAGGCAAAGTGTAAACACAGAAGGCCCAAAAAATTGCCAGAGACTCCAGCCACCCTAGTCATAGATTGTTCTCTCTGCTGCCGCACGGCAAGCGGTACTGGAGCGCCAAGTCTAGGTCCAAAAGGCTCCTTAACAGCTTCTACCCCCAAGCCATAAGACTCCTGAACAACGAATCAAATGGCTACCTGGACTATATGCATTGTCCCCACCCGCATTTTTACGCTGCTGCTACTCTCTGTTTATTATCCATGCAGAGTCACTTTAACTCTACCTCCATGTACATATTATTTTTTTTTATATTTTAATTGTTGTATTTAACCTTTATTAAACTAGGCAAGTCAGTTAAGAACAAATTCTTATTTACAATGAAGGCCAACACATATTACCTCGAATAACCTCATTACTGTTATTATATTGTTGCTCTTTAATTATTTGTTATTTTTTTTTTTTTTTTTGTAATATTAAAAAAAAAATGTAAACTTATTTTTTACTTGATTTATTTCAGTAAATACTTAACACTTTTTTTTTATTCTTAAAACTGCATTGTTGGTTAACCTCTCTTGGGTAGGGGGCAGTATTTTCACGGCCGGACGAAAAACGTACCCAAATTAAACGGCCTACTACTTGGGCCCAGGAACTAGAATATGGATATTATTAGTAGATTTGGATAGAAAACACTCTGACGTTTCTAAAACTGTTTGAATGGTGTCTGTGAGTATAACAGAACTCATATGGCAGGCAAAAACCTGAGAAAAAAATCCAAACAGGAAGTGGAGGATGTAGTTTTTTCAAGTGATTGCCTATCCAACACACAGTGACTTAGGGTTCATTTTGCACTTCCTAAGGCTTCCACTAGATGTCAACAGTCTTTAGAAAGTTGTTTGAGGCGTCTATGGTGAACAGAGAGCCAACAAAGGAAGTTGGAAGTTGTTGACTCAGAAAAGCACATGAGTTCATTGGCGCGCATTCACGTGAGGGGTAGCTGTGTTCCAAAACGTTTTTCAAGACATTGGAATCGTCCGGTTGGAATATTATTGAAGTTCTAAGTTAAAAAGGCCCTAAAGATTGATGCTATACAACATTTGACATGTTTGAACGAAGGTAAATATAACTCTTTTTGACTTTTCGTCGTGACATTTTGGCCGCGCTTCCTACACTTGGAGTATCTTACTGAACGCGCAAACAACAAGGAGCTATTTGGACATAAATTATGGACTTTATCGAGCAAAATAACATTTATTATGGACCTGAGATTCCAGGAAGTGCCTTCTGATGAAGATCATCAAAGGTAAGTGAATATTTATAATGCTATTTATGATTTTAGATGACTCCAAAATGGCGGGTATCTGTATTGCTTGATGTTGTTTTCTGAGCGCAGGACTCAGATTATTGCAAAGTGTGCTTTTCCCGTGAAGCTTTTTTGAAATCTGTCACAGCGGTTGCATAAAGGAGATGTTCATCTATAATTCTTTGAATAACAGTTTAATATTTTTATCAACGTTTATGATGAGTATTTTTGTAAATTGTTGTGCTGATTCACTGGTAGTATTGGAGGCAAAATATTTTCTGAACATCACGCGCCAATGTAAAATGCAGTTTTTGGATATAAATATCAACTTGATCGAACAAAAAAATGCATGTATTGTGTAACATGATGTCCTGGGAGTGTCATCTGATGAAGATCGTCAAAGGTTAGTGCATAATTTTAGCTGGTTTTCTGGTTTTTGTGACGCCTCTCCTTGCTAGGAAAACGGCTGTGTGGTTTTTCGTGTGTTGGAACTGTCCTAACATAATCTAACCTTATGCTTTCGCCGTAAAGCCTTTTTGAAATCGGACAACGTGATTACATTAAGGAGATGTGTACCTTTAAAAATGGTGTAAAATAGTCGTATGTTTGAGAACTTTGAATTATGACATTTTGTTGGTTTTGAATTTGGCGCTCTGATTTTTCACTGGCTGTTGAATAGTGTGAACCGTGGCCTAGCGTCCCACCTCCCCAAGAGAGGTTATAAGGGTTTGTAAGTCAGCATTTCACTGTAAGGTATTTGGCGAATGTGACAAATAGCATTACATACAACAGTAGTTGTTAATCCTGGTCCCGGAAACACAAAAGGGCTGTTGACTGTTGTTTTCTCCCCTAGCAGTACACCACTAATCAACTCACCACCAACCCTCTGATCATTTAAAAATCAGAAGAAGTGGTACTGCTAAGGCACGAACAACCATGTACAATCCCTTTGGGTTGCCAGGACCAGGATGTAACAAATGGAACCCAGTAGGATTGGTTGAGGGTCTCCTCACCTGTGTTTGTAACGAGACCAGACCATGGGTCTGCTGTGTTGACGTCATCTGACCCAGACCTGACCCGATCACCTGGATCATCCCCAGGCTCCTCCCTCCCATCTGGCCAATCAGTCCTTCAGGTTTTGACTGGAAGAGCAGTAGAAACAAAATAATTATATGTTCTTACATATTTAACCTTTATCCAGGTATGTCAATTAAGAAATAAATTCTTATTTAATGTCAAATTCGATGGACAATAAAGCTTTCATTTTATTTAAAAGCAGTCACTACTTCTATGAAATGGTTGAAAGGAGGGCGGAGCTTCAGTAGGTACTACCCACCTGTACAGACTGGTGGAGAGACTGTTGACCAGGCTGCTGTCCTGACTGGTTAAAACTAGCTGGAGCCACGCCCCCTTGGTTCACCTCAACTCCACCTTGACCCTGCACTCCTGAGAACACCTGCACGTCATTGGATGCTGAAGAGAGAGAGAGAAAGAGAGAGAGACAGAGAGAAGAGTCAAACATTTCACTGTAGTTGTGTTTTTCTGCCAACCAAACTGAAGAAGTGAGGAGATTCAGCAACACTTGGAGGACAATGGAATTCAATAAAAAAAAAAATGGCTTCTTTATTGCTAAAAGTAGAAGAAAAAGCGTTTCGGCTTTTGGTCTTTATCAGGGTTGTTGTTATTGGCACCTATGAATGTTGTTTCTTTCTGACCTGTGGCAGGAGTCTTGACCAGCACAGACGCCTGCTGTGAGCTGAACTGGGCCTGTTGGGGGATCAGAAGGGCAGGTACATCCTGCTGTGAGCTGAACTGGGCCTGTTGAGGGATCAGAAGGGCAGGCACATCCTGCTGTGAGCTGAACTGGGCCTGTTGAGGGATCAGAAGGGCAGGCACTTCCTGCTGTGAGCTGAACTGGGCCTGTTGAGGGATCAGAAGGGCAGGCACATCCTGCTGTGAGCTGAACTGGGCCTGTTGAGGGATCAGAAGGGCAGGCACATCCTGCTGTGAGCTGAACTGGGCCTGTTGAGGGATCAGAAGGGCAGGTACATCCTGCTGTGAGCTGAACTGGGCCTGTTGTTGGGGCGGAGTTTGGGGTTGGCTGTGTTGTTGTTGTTGTTGTTTGGCCTGTAGTAAAATGTTCTGTTGGACCTGAGAGTGAATAACGGACAAATAGAACAGAAATTAGTAGAAATACTTTGATTATAACGTATATAATGATCGAAAAGCTGGTTTTGCTGGACTAACACCTCTCTCACATATCAGGCAAATAAACATGCAAGTAGAAGACAGTCGTGAAGAGGGCACGACAAAACCTATTCCCCCTCAGGAGACTGAAAAGATTTGGCATGGATCCTCAGATCCTCAAAAAGTTCTACAGCTGCACCATCGAGAGCATCCTGACTGGTTGCATCACTGCCTGGTATGGCAACTGCTCGGGCTCCGACCGCAAGGCACTACAGAGGGTAGTGCGAACGGCCCAGTACATCACTGGGGCTAAGCTGCGTGCCATCCAGGACCTCTATACCAGGCGGTGTCAGAGGAAGGCCCTAAATATTGTCAAAGACTCCAGCAACCCCAGTTCTCTCTACTACCGCACGGCAAGCAGTACCGGAGCGCCAAGTCTTTATTTAACCAGGAAGGCTAGTTGAGAACAAGTTGTCATTTACAACTGCGACCTGGCCAAGATAAAGCAAAGCAGTGCGACACAAAACAACAACACAGAGTTACACATGCAATAAACAAACGTACAGTCAATAACACAGAAGAAGAAGTCTAGGACCAAGAGGTTTCTAAACAGCTTCTACCCCCCCCAAGCCATAAGACTCATGAACATCTAATCAAATGGCTACCTGGACTATTTGCATTGCCCCGCCCCCCCCCCCCCTTTACACCACTGTTAGTCTCTGTTGTCATCTTTGCACAGTCACTTCAATAACTCTACCTACATGTACATACTACCTCAACTAACCGGTGCCCCCGCACATTGACTCTGTACCAGTACCCCCTGTATATAGCCTCCACATTGACTCTGTACCGGTACCCCCTGTATATAGCCTCCACATTGACTCTGTACCGGTACCCCCTGTATATAGCCTCCACATTGACTCTGTACCAGTAACACCCTGTATATAGCCTCCACATTGACTCTGTACTGGTACCCCCCTGTATATAGCCTCCACATTGACTCTGTACCGGTACCCCCTGTATATAGCCTCCACATTGACTCTGTACTGGTACCCCCTGTATATATCCTCCACATTGACTCTGAACCGATACCCCCTGTATATAGCCTCCACATTGACTCTGTACCGGTACCCCCTGTATATAGCCCCCCCATTGACTCTGTACCGGTACCCCCTATATATAGCCTCCACATTGACCCTGTACTGGTACCACCTGTATATTGCCTCCACATTGTACCGGTACCCCCTGTATATAGCCTCCACATTGACTCTGTACCGGTACCCCCCCTGTATATAGCCTCCACATTGACTCTGTACCGGTACCCCCTGTATATAGCCTCCACATTGACTCTGTACCGGTACCCCCTGTATATAGTCTCCACATTAACTCTGTACCGTAATACCCTGTATATAGCCTCCACATTGACTCTGTACCGGTACCCCCTGTATATAGCCTCCACATTAACTCTGTACCGTAATACCCTGTATATAGCCTCCACATTGACTCTGTACCGTAACACCCTGTATATAACCTCCACATTGACTCTGTACCGGTACCCCCTGTATATAGCCTCCACATTGACTCTGTACCGGTACCCCCTGTATATAGCCTCCACATTGACTCTGTACCGGTACCCCCTGTATATAGTATCCACATTGACTCTGTACCGGTACCCCCTGTATATAGCCTCCACATTGACTCTGTACCGTAATACCCTGTATATAGCCTCCACATTGACTCTGTACCGTAACACCCTGTATATAGCCTCCACATTGACTCTGTACCGGTACCCCCTGTATATAGCCTCCACACTGACTCTGTACGCCTTGTATATAGCCTCCACATTGACCCTGTACTGGTACCACCTGTATATTGCCTCCACATTGTACCGGTACCCCCTGTATATAGCCTCCACATTGACTCTGTACCGTAACACCCTGTATATAGCCTCCACATTGACTCTGTACCGGTAACCCCTGTATATAGCCTCCACATTGACTCTGTACCGGTACCCCCTGTATATAGCCTCCACATTGTACCGGTACCCCCTGTATATAGCCTCCACATTGACTCTGTACCGTAATACCCTGTATATAGCCTCCACATTGTTCCGGTACCCCCTGTATATAGCCTCCACATTGACTCTGTACCGGTACCCCTGTATATAGCCTCCACATTGACTCTGTACCGGTACCCCCTGTATATAGCCCCCCCCATTGACTCTGTACCGGTACCCCCTGTATATAGCCTCCACATTAACTCTGTACCGTAATACCCTGTATATAGCCTCCACATTGACTCGGTAATGGTACCTCCTGCATATAGCCTCCACATTGACTCTGTACCGTAACACCCTGTATATAGCCTCCACGTTGACTCTGTACCGGTACCCCCTGTATATAGCCTCCACACTGACTCTGTACGCCTTGTATATTGCCTACACATTGTACCGGTACCCCCTGTATATAGCCTCCACATTGACTCTGTACCCCCTGTATATAGCCTCCACATTGACTCTGTACCGGTACCCCCTGTATATAGCCTCCACACTGACTCTGTACGCCTTGTATATAGCCTCCACATTGACCCTGTACTGGTACCACCTGTATATTGCCTCCACATTGTACCGGTACCCCCTGTATATAGCCTCCACATTGACTCTGTACCGTAACACCCTGTATATAGCCTCCACATTGACTCTGTACCGGTAACCCCTGTATATAGCCTCCACATTGACTCTGTACCGGTACCCCCTGTATATAGCCTCCACATTGTACCGGTACCCCCTGTATATAGCCTCCACATTGACTCTGTACCGTAATACCCTGTATATAGCCTCCACATTGTTCCGGTACCCCCTGTATATAGCCTCCACATTGACTCTGTACCGGTACCCCCTGTATATAGCCTCCACATTGACTCTGTACCGGTACCCCCTGTATATAGCCTCCACATTGACTCTGTACCGTAATACCCTGTATATAGCCTCCACATTAACTCTGTACCGGTACCCCCCTGTATATAGCCTCCACGTTGACTCTGTACCGTAATACCCTGTAAAAAGCCTCCACATTGACTCTGTACCAGTACCCCCCAGTATATAGCCTCCACATTAACTCTGTACCGTAATACCCTGTATATAGCCTCCACATTGACTCGGTACCGGTACCTCCTGCATATAGCCTCCACATTGACTCTGTACCGTAACACCCTGTATATAGCCTCCACGTTGACTCTGTACCGGTACCCCCTGTATATAGCCTCCACACTGACTCTGTACGCCTTGTATATTGCCTACACATTGTACCGGTACCCCCTGTATATAGCCTCCACATTGACTCTGTACCGGTACCCCTGTATATAGCCTCCACATTGACTCTGTACCGGTACCCACTGTATATAGCCTCCACATTGTGTATATAGCCTCCACATTGACTCTGTACCGTAATACCCTGTATATAGCCTCCACATTGTACCGGTACCCCCTGTATATAGCCTCCACACTGACTCTTCTGTACCGTAACACCCTGTATATAGCCTCCACATTGACTCGGTAATGGTACCTCCTGCATATAGCCTCCACATTGACTCTGTACCGGTACCCCCTGTATATAGCCTCCACATTGACTCTGTACCGGTACCCCCTGTATATAGCCTCCACATTGACTCTGTACCGGTACCCCCAACTCTGTACCGTAATACCCTGTATATAGCCTCCACATTGACTCTGTACCGGTACCCCCTGTATATAGCCTCCACATTAACTCCTGTACCGTAATACCCTGTATATAGCCTCCACATTGAGTCTGTACCGTAATACCCTGTATATAGCCTCCACATTGACTCTGTACGTAACACCCTGTATATAGCCTCCACATTGACTCTGTACCGGTACCCCCCTGTATATAGCCTCCACATTGACTCTGTACCGTAATACCCTGTATATAGCCTCCACATTGACTCTGTACCGGTACCCCCTGTATATAGCCTCCACATTAACTCTGTACCGTAATACCCTGTATATAGCCTCCACATTGACTCTGTACCAGTACCCTCTGTATATAGCCTCCACGTTGACTCTGTACCGTAATACCCTGTATATAGCCTCCACGTTAACTCTGTACCGTAATACCCTGTATATAGCCTCCACATTGACTCTGTACCGGTACGCCCTGTATATAGCCTCCACATTGACTCTGTACCGGTACGCCCTGTATATAGCCTCCACATTGACTCGTAATACCCTGTATATAGCCTCCACATTGACTCTGTACCGTAACACCCTGTATATAGCCTCCACATTGACTCTGTACCGGTACCCCCCTGTATATAGCCTCCACATTGACTCTGTACCGTAATACCCTGTATATAGCCTCCACATTGACTCTGTACCGGTACCCCCTGTATATAGCCTCCACACTGACTCTGTACGCCTTGTATATAGCCTCCACATTGACCCTGTACTGGTACCACCTGTATATAGCCTCCACATTGTACCGGTACCCCCTGTATATAGCCTCCACATTGACTCTGTACCGGTACCCCTGTATATAGCCTCCACATTGACTCTGTACCGTAATACCCTGTATATAGCCTCCACATTGTACCGGTACCCCCTGTATATAGCCTCCACACTGACTCTGTACGCCTTGTATATTGCCTCGACATTGTACCAGTACCCCCTGTATATAGCCTCCACATTGACTCTGTACCGGTACCCCTTGTATATAGCCTCCACATTGACTCTGTACCGGTACCCCCTGTATATAGCCTCCACATTGACCCTGTACTGGTACCACCTGTATATTGCCTCCACATTGTACCGGTACCCCTTGTATATAGCCTCCACATTGACTCGGTAATGGTACCTCCTGTATATAGCCTCCACATTGACTCTGTACCAGTACCCCCTGTATATAGCCTCCACATTGACTCTGTACCATAATACCCTGTATATAGCCTCCACATTGACTCTGTACCGGTACCCCCTGTATATAGCCTCCACATTGACTCTGTACCATAATACCCTGTATATAGCCTCCACATTGACTCTGTACCGGTACCCCCCTGTATATAGCCTCCACGTTGACTCTGTACCGGTACCCCCTATATATAGCCTCCACATTGACTCTGTACCGGTACCCCCTGTATATAGCCTCCACATTGACTCTGTACCGGTACCCCCTGTATATAGCCTCCACATTGACCCTGTACTGGTACCACCTGTATATTGCCTCCACATTGTACCGGTACCCCCTGTATATAGCCTCCACATTGACTCTGTACCGTAACACCCTGTATATAGCCTCCAAATTGACTCAGTAATGGTACCTCCTGTATATAGCCTCCACATTGACTCGGTAATGGTACCTCCTGTATATAGCCTCCACATTGACTCTGTACCGGTACCCCCTGTATATAGCCTCCACGTTGACTCTGTACCGTAATACCCTGTATATAGCCTCCACATTGACTCTGTACCGTAACACCCTGTATATAGCCTCCACATTGACTCTGTACCAGTACCCCCTGTATATAGCCTCCACATTGACTCTGTCTACCACATTGACTCTGTACCGGTACCCCCCTGTATATAGCCTCCACGTTGACTCTGTACCGTAATACCCTGTATATAGCCTCCACATTGACTCTGTACCGTAACACCCTGTATATAGCCTCCACCTTGACTCTGTACCGTAATACCCTGTATATAGCCTCCACATTAACTCTGTACCGTAATACCCTGTATATAGCCTCCACATTGACTCTGTACCGGTACCCCCCTGTATATAGCCTCCACATTGACTCTGTACGCCTTGTATATTGCCTCCACATTGTACCGATACCCCCTGTATATAGCCTCCACATTGACTCTGTACCGTAATACCCTGTATATAGCCTCCACATTGACTCTGTACCGGTACCCTCTGTATATAGCCTCCACATTGACTCTGTACCGGTACCCCCTGTATATAGCCTCCACATTGACTCTGTACCGTAATACCCTGTATATAGCCTCCACATTAACTCTGTACCGTAATACCCTGTATATAGCCTCCAAATTGACTCTGTACCGGTACCCCCCTGTATATAGCCTCCACGTTGACTCTGTACCGGTACCCCTCTGTATATAGCCTCCACGTTGACTCTGTACCGTAATACCCTGTATATAGCCTCCACGTTGACTCTGTACCGTAATACACTGTATATAGCCTCATTACTGTTATTTTACTGCTGCTCTTTAATTACTTGTTACTTTTATTTCTTATCTGTATTTTTTTCTAAACTGCATTGTTGGTTAGGGACTCGTAAGTAAACATTTCATTATAAGGTCTACTACACCTGTTGTATTCAGCATTTCACTGTAAGGTCTACTACACCTGTTGTATTCAGCATTTCACTGTGAGGTCTACTACACCTGTTGTATTCAGCATTTCACTGTGAGGTCTACTACACCTGTTGTATTCAGCATTTCACTGTGAGGTCTACTACACCTGTTGTATTCAGCATTTCACTGTGAGGTCTACTACACCTGTTGTATTCAGCATTTCACTGTAAGGTTTACTACACCTGTTGTATTCAGCATTTCACTGTAAGGTCTACACCTGTTGTATTCAGCATTTCACTGTGAGGTCTACTACACCTGTTGTATTCAGCATTTCACTGTAAGGTCTACTACACCTGTTGTATTCAGCATTTCACTGTGAGGTCTACTACACCTGTTGTATTCAGCATTTCACTGTGAGGTCTACTACACCTGTTGTATTCAGAATTTCACTGTGAGGTCTACTACACCTGTTGTATTCAGCATTTCACTGTAAGGTCTACTACACCTGTTGTATTCAGCATTTCACTGTAAGGTCTACTACACCTGTTGTATTCAGCATTTCACTGTGAGGTCTACTACACCTGTTGTATTCAGCATTTCACTGTGAGGTCTACTACACCTGTTGTATTCAGCATTTCACTGTAAGGTCTACTACACCTGTTGTATTCAGCATTTCACTGTGAGGTCTACTACACCTGTTGTATTCAGCATTTCACTGTGAGGTCTACTACACCTGTTGTATTCAGCATTTCACTGTGAGCTCTACTACACCTGTTGTATTCAGCATTTCACTGTGAGGTCTACTACACCTGTTGTATTCAGCATTTCACTTTAAGGTCTACTACACCTGTTGTATTCAGCATTTCACTGTGAGGTCTACTACACCTGTTGTATTCAGCATTTCACTGTGAGGTCTACACCTGTTGTATTCAGCATTTCACTGTAATGTCTACTACACCTGTTGTATTCAGCATTTCACTGTGAGGTCTACTACACCTGTTGTATTCAGCATTTCACTGTGAGGTCTACTACACCTGTTGTATTCAGCATTTCACCGTGAGGTCTACTACACCTGTTGTATTCAGCGTTTCACTGTAAGGTCTACTACACCTGTTGTATTCAGCATTTCACTGTGAGGTCTACTACACCTGTTGTATTCAGCATTTCACTGTGAGGTCTACTACACCTGTTGTATTCAGCATTTCACTGTGAGGTCTACTACACCTGTTGTATTCAGCATTTCACTTTAAGGTCTACTACACCTGTTGTATTCAGCATTTCACTGTGAGGTCTACTACACCTGTTGTATTCAGCATTTCACTGTGAGGTCTACTACACCTGTTGTATTCAGCATTTCACTGTGAGGTCTACTACACCTGTTGTATTCAGCATTTCACTGTGAGGTCTACACCTGTTGTATTCAGCATTTCACTGTAAGGTCTACTACACCTGTTGTATTCAGCATTTCACTGTGAGGTCTACTACACCTGTTGTATTCAGCATTTCACTGTGAGGTCTACTACACCTGTTGTATTCAGCATTTCACTGTGAGGTCTACTACACCTGTTGTATTCAGCATTTCACTGTGAGGTCTACTACACCTGTTGTATTCAGCATTTCACTGTGAGGTCTACTACACCTGTTGTATTCAGCATTTCACTGTGAGGTCTACTACACCTGTTGTATTCAGCATTTCACTGTGAGGTCTACTACACCTGTTGTATTCAGCATTTCACTGTGAGGTCTACTACACCTGTTGTATTCAGCATTTCACTGTGAGGTCTACTACACCTGTTGTATTCAGCATTTCACTGTGAGGTCTACTACACCTGTTGTATTCAGCATTTCACTGTGAGGTCTACACCTGTTGTATTCAGCATTTCACTGTGAGGTCTACTACACCTGTTGTATTCAGCATTTCACCGTGAGGTCTACACCTGTTGTATTCGGCACGTGACAAATAAACTTTGATTTGATAAGATGTGATAAATTAACAACCAATCAAAACTTCTGAGCAGTGAGAGAAGTGTTAGGGTGAGTCCCTTCACACCTGGTGTAGTTTCTGTTGTGGAGAGGGCTGAGCGACGGGCTGAGCGACGGGCTGAGCGACGGGCTGAGCGACGGGCTGAGCGACGGGCTGAGCGACGGGCTGAGCCTGGAGCTGCAGGGGGACCTGGGCCTTCACCACTCCACCACCGGGGGCCCCCACCTCGGGCACCGTGAACTGGAACCCTGCAGGAGGGCCCTGGAGAGTCTGGGGGGGTTTGGGGGAGCATGCATCAGGTTGGTAGGGAGCAGGCTGGGAGGGGGGCCGGGACTGGATGTGGATCTGTTGTTGTTGTTGTGGTGCAGGCTGGGGGGAGCCAGGGATCTGGTTGTGGATAATGAACATTGGGGGAAGAGATGATGGGGTGCAGGCGCGGACGGGGGTCTGTGGCTGGGATGGGGTGCGGGACTGGCCATGGTGGTGGGGGGACTGCAGGGGGAGGTGGGGGGACTGCAGGGGGAAGGGGGAGGGCTGAGGGCTGTCCGACAGAGGGGGAGCAGTGTGGGAGGCCAGGGGTTGGGAGGGAGACAGGCTCTGGAGCTTCAACTGCTGTCCAGACGCCTGGGGCATCTAGGGTTAAAGGTCAAAACAGACAGGAAACACGTCAGACACAGAGGCTACATACATTACAAGATATTAAAGGTTCCAAATAATACCAGACTTTAAGAAAATAAAACATGTGAAAACAGCATTATAACAACATCAAGGAGGAGCAGAGAGGAGAAGAGAGGAGGAGAAGAGCAGGGAGGAGGAGAAGAGCAGGGAGGAGCAGGGAGGAGGAGAGAGGAGGAGAGGAGAGCAGAGAAGGAGAAGAGCAGGGAGGAGCAGGGAGGAGGAGAAGAGCAGGGAGGAGCAGGGAGGAGGAGAGAGGAGGAGAGGAGAGCAGAGAAGGAGAAGAGCAGGGAGGAGCAGGGAGGAGGAGAAGAGCAGGGAGGAGCAGAAGAGCAGGGAGGAGCAGGGAGGAGCAGGGAGGAGGAGAGGAGAGCAGAGAAGGAGAAGGAGAAGAGCAGGGAGGAGCAGGGAGGAGGAGAAGAGCAGGGAGGAGGAGAAGAGCAGGGAGGAGGAGAGGCAGGTATAGAACATCAAGCAAAAACAGGAGAGGAGGAGAGGAGAGCAGAGAAGGAGAGGAGAGCAGAGGAGAGGAGAGCAGCGGAGAGGAGAGGAGGAGGAGAGCAGAGGAGGAGAGGAGAGCAGAGAAGGAGGAGAGAAGGAGGAGAGGAGAGCAGAGAAGGAGAGGAGAGCAGCGGAGAGGAGATGAGGAGGAGAGCAGAGGAGGAGAGGAGAGCAGAGAAGGAGGAGAGGAGAGCAGAGGAGGAGGAGAGGAGAGCAGAGGAGGAGGAGAGGAGAGCAGAGAAGGAGGAGAGGAGAGGAGAGGAGGAGGAGAGGAGAGCAGAGGAGGAGAGGAGAGCAGAGGAGGAGGAGAGGAGAGCAGAGGAGGAGAGGAGAGCAGAGGAGGAGGAGAGCAGAGAAGGAGGAGAGGAGAGCAGAGGAGGAGGAGAGGAGAGCAGAGGAGGAGAGGAGAGCAGAGGAGGAGGAGAGGAGAGCAGAGGAGGAGAGGAGAGCAGAGGAGGAGAGGAGAGGAGGAGAGGACAGGCAGGTACAGGACATCAGGCAGAAAACCAGCACACGTGATCAACTTTCAGAGGGAACAGGTTGTGAGGACCACACAGAGAGACACAAGCACCCTGCTAGTCAGTTTGTATAGGAACACTAGGGCTTGTTATAGACTACTTTACTACTGCCCAGGGAAAGAACAAGTCCATCCTCCAACCTGAAACACAATCAGAAAGCCATGTAGCACTCTGCCATGACCTGCCAGAGACAGTTGAAAGAAGGAGAGATTATCTTGTGTTATTATGCTGAGGGAAACCAGTGGACGCGAGGAGGGGGTTCTGGGAAGGTTTAAGCCAAGGGTTTCTGGGAATAGAAGGGGGTGGGCATCTTGGTTTGGGGCAAAACCCAGTTGTTGCATGAGAGGGGTAGAGAGAGGGAAGCAAAAGGGGGGTATCACTGTCACTGTAGTCAACAGAGGAGCAGGGAGCAAAGGAGAGGAGGGGAGAGAAGCAGGAGGAGAGAAGGGAGCAGGAAAGGAGGGGAGAGGAGCAAAGAGCAGGGGAGAGTGGCAGAGAGCAGGAGGGGGGAGGGCAGGGAGCAGGAGGAGGGGAGAGGGCAGGATGAGAGAGGAGCAGAGGGCAGGAGGGAGAGAGGGCAGGTGGAGGAGAGAGGGCAGGATGAGAGAGGAGCAGAGGGTAGGAGGGAGAGAGAGCAGGTGGAGGGGAGAGGGCAGGATGAGAGAGGAGCAGAGGGTAGGAGGGAGAGAGAGCAGGAGGAGGGGAGAGGGCAGGATGAGAGAGGAGCAGAGGGTAGGAGGATGTGTCACGGACTCCGTTGTCTGTAGCACAGAAGAACGATGGAGTGAGTGGATAGGTGAGAGGGGGAAAAGGGGTAACTCTGTTTACTAGATGGTCATGCCATGCAAAGAGAAGAGACCGAGACAGGTCTAGATATGACAGGTCTAGTATTCTACCATGAGATATGACAGGTCTAGATTTGACAGGTCTAGATATGACAGGTCTAGTATTCTACCATGAGATATGACAGGTCTCGTAATGACAGGTCTAGATAAGACAGGTCTAGTATTCTACCATGAGATTTGACAGGTCTAGTATTCTACCATGAGATTTGACAGGTCTAGTATTCTACCATGAGATATGACAGGTCTAGTATTCTACCATGAGATATGACAGGTCTAGTATTCTACCATGAGATATGACAGGTCTAGTATTCTACCATGAGATATGACAGGTCTAGTATTCTACCATGAGATATGACAGGTCTAGTATTCTACCATGAGATATGACAGGTCTAGTATTCTACCATGAGATATGACAGGTCTAGTATTCTACCATGAGATATGACAGGTCTAGTATTCTACCATGAGATATGACAGGTCTAGTATTCTACCATGAGATATGACAGGTCTAGTATTCTACCATGAGATATGACAGGTCTAGTATTCTACCATGAGATATGACAGGTCTAGATATGACAGGTCTAGATATGACAGGTCTAGTATTCTACCACGAGATATGACAGGTCTAGTATTCTACCATGAGATATGACAGGTCTAGTATTCTACCATGAGATATGACAGGTCTAGTATTCTACCATGAGATATGACAGGTCTAGATTTGACAGGTCTAGTATTCTACGATGAGATATTACAGGTCTAGTATTCTACGATGAGATATTACAGGTCGAGTATTCTACCACGGGATATGACAGGTCTATGACAGGTCTAGTATTCTACCATGAGATTTGACAGGTCTAGTATTCTACCATGAGATATGACAGGTCTAGATTTGACAGGTCTAGTATTCTACCATGAGATATGACAGGTCTAATATTCTACCATGAGATATGACAGGTCTAGATTTGACAGGTCTAGTATTCTACGATGAGATATGACAGGTCTAGTATTCTACCATTAGATATGACAGGTCTAGTATTCTACCATGAGATATGACAGGTCTATGACAGGTCTAGTATTCTACCATGAGATTTGACAGGTCTAGATTTGACAGGTCTAGTATTCTACCATGAGATATGACAGGTCTAGTATTCTACCATGAGATATGACAGGTCTAGATATGACAGGTCTAGATTTGACAGGTCTAGTATTCTACGATGAGATATGACAGGTCTAGTATTCTACCATGAGATATGACAGGTCTAGTATTCTACCATGAGATATGACAGGTCTAGTATTCTACCATGAGATATGACAGGTCTAGTATTCTACCATGAGATATGACAGGTCTAGTATTCTACCATGAGATATGACAGGTCTAGTATTCTACCATTAGGTATGACAGGTCTAGTATTCTACCATGAGATATGACAGGTCTAGTATTCTACCATGAGATATGACAGGTCTAGTATTCTACCATGAGATATGACAGGTCTAGATATGACAGGTCTAGTATTCTACCATGAGATATGACAGGTCTAGATATGACAGGTCTAGTATTCTACCATGAGATATGACAGGTCTAGTATTCTACCATGAGATATGACAGGTCTAGTATTCTACCATGAGATATGACAGGTCTAGTATTCTACCATGAGATATGACAGGTCTAGATTTGACAGGTCTAGTATTCTACGATGAGATATGACAGGTCTAGTATTCTACCATGAGATATGACAGGTCTAGATATGACAGGTCTAGATATGACAGGTCTAGATTTGACAGGTCTAGTATTCTCCCATGAGATATGACAGGTCTATGACAGGTCTAGTATTCTACCATGAGATTTGACAGGTCTAGATTTGACAGGTCTAGTATTCTACCATGAGATATGACAGGTCTAGATTTGACAGGTCTAGTATTCTACGATGAGATATGACAGGTCTAGTATTCTACCATTAGATATGACAGGTCTAGTATTCTACCATGAGATATGACAGGTCTAGTATTCTACCATGAGATATGACAGGTCTAGTATTCTACCATGAGATATGACAGGTCTAGTATTCTACCATGAGATATGACAGGTCTAGTATTCTACCACGAGATATGACAGGTCTAGTATTCTACCACGAGATATGACAGGTCTAGTATTCTACCACGAGATATGACAGGTCTAGTATTCTACCACGAGATATGACAGGTCTAGTATTCTACCACGAGATATGACAGGTCTAGTATTCTACCACGAGATATGACAGGTCTAGTATTCTACCACGAGATATGACAGGTCTAGTATTCTACCACGAGATATGACAGGTCTAGTATTCTACCACGAGATATGACAGGTCTAGTATTCTACCACGAGATATGACAGGTCTAGTATTCTACCACGAGATATGACAGGTCTAGTATTCTACCACGAGATATGACAGGTCTAGTATTCTACCACGAGATATGACAGGTCTAGTATTCTACCACGAGATATGACAGGTCTAGTATTCTACCATGAGATATGACAGGTCTAGTATTCTACCATGAGATATGACAGGTCTAGTATTCTACCATGAAATATGACAGGTCTAGTATTCTACGATGAGATATGACAGGTCTAGTATTCTATCATGAGATATGACAGGTCTAGATTTGACAGGTCTAGTATTCTACGATGAGATATTACAGGTCTAGTATTCTACGATGAGATATTACAGGTCGAGTATTCTACCACGAGATATGACAGGTCTATGACAGGTCTAGTATTCTACCATGAGATATGACAGGTCTAGTATTCTACCATGAGATATGACAGGTCTAGTATTCTACCATGAGATATGACAGGTCTAGATATGACAGGTCTAGATTTGACAGGTCTAGTATTCTACGATGAGATATGACAGGTCTAGTATTCTACCATGAGATATGACAGGTCTAGTATTCTACCATGAGATATGACAGGTCTAGTATTCTACCATGAGATATGACAGGTCTAGTATTCTACCGTGAGATATGACAGGTCTAGTATTCTACCATGAGATATGACAGGTCTAGTATTCTACCATGAGATATGACAGGTCTAGTATTCTACCATGAGATATGACAGGTCTAGTATTCTACCATGAGATATGACAGGTCTAGTATTCTACCATGAGATATGACAGGTCTAGATTTGACAGGTCTAGTATTCTACGATGAGATATGACAGGTCTAGTATTCTACCATGAGATATGACAGGTCTAGATATGACAGGTCTAGATATGACAGGTCTATGACAGGTCTAGTATTCTACCATGAGATTTGACAGGTCTAGATTTGACAGGTCTAGTATTCTACCATGAGATATGACAGGTCTAGTATTCTACCCTGAGATATGACAGGTCTAGTATTCTACCATGAGATATGACAGGTCTAGTATTCTACCATGAGATATGACAGGTCTAGTATTCTACCATGAGATATGACAGGTCTAGATATGACAGGTATATTATTCTCCCATGAGATATGACAGGTCTAGATATGACAGGTCTAGTATTCTACCATGAGATATGACAGGTCTAGTATTCTACCATGAGATATGACAGGTCTAGTATTCTACCATGAGATATGACAGGTCTAGATATGACAGGTCTAGTATTCTACGATGAGATATGACAGGTCTAGTATTCTACCATGAGATATGACAGGTCTAGATATGACAGGTCTAGATATGACAGGTCTAGTATTCTACGATGAGATATGACAGGTCTAGTATTCTACCATGAGATATGACAGGTCTAGATATGACAGGTCTAGATATGACAGGTCTAGTATTCTACCATGAGATATGACAGGTCTAGATATGACAGGTCTAGTATTCTACCATGAGATATGACAGGTCTAGTATTCTACCATGAGATATGACAGGTCTAGATATGACAGGTCTAGATATGACAGGTCTAGATATGACAGGTCTAGATATGACAGGTCTAGTATTCTACCATGAGATATGACAGGTCTAGTATTCTACCATGAGATATGACAGGTCTAGATATGACAGGTCTAGATATGACAGGTCTAGATTTGACAGGTCTAGTATTCTGTCCATACATGAGTAGTGATGTCATATTCAGGATGCAGGTTTGATAATATATGTATCTCTAGATTGTTGTTTCTACATCTACTACGCGTCCACAAGCGTATTATCTACAACCCACTGTAATCCATCCTCATCAACGCATGTCCATGACTGGAGAGGGTGAGACAGACAGACAGACAGACACTCAGAGACAGACCATGCATGGGGCAGTGACAGTAAAAAAAAAAAATGCTTTGAAATAGACAGCAGGGCTGGAAACCCACTCCAGAAACAAGCTACAGAGATGTGAGGGTGAATAGATAAACAACGTGAGAGTTATGACAATGGACTGGTGATTTACAGGAAACAAACTGTGCACACAGACAGAGACACACAGACAGACAGAGAGAGAGAGAGACAGACAGACAGACAGACAGAGAGAGAGAGAGAGAGAGAGAGAGAGAGAGAGAGAGAGAGAGAGAGAGAGAGAGAGAGAGAGAGAGAGAGAGAGAGAGAGAGAGAGAGAGAGAGAGAGAGAGAGAGAGAGAGAGAGAGAGAGAGAGAGAGAGAGAGAGAGAGAGAGAGAGAGAGAGAGAGAGAGAGAGAGAGAGAGAGAGAGAGAGAAAGAGAGAGAGAGAGAGAGAGAGAGAGAGAGAGAGAGAGAGAAAGAGAGAGAGAGAGAGAGAGAGAGAGAGAGAGAGAGAGAGAGAGAGAGAGAGAGAGAGAGAGAGAGAGAGAGAGAGAGAGAGAGAGAGAGAGAGAGAGAGAGAGAGAGAGAGAGAGAGAGAGAGAGAGAGAGAGAGAGAGAGAGAGAGAGAGAGAGAGAGAGAGAGAGAGAGAGAGAGAGAGAGAGAGAGAGAGAGAGAGAGAGAGAGAGAGAGAGAGAGAGAGAAAATGTCCTAACAGAGTGGCAGCAACAGGGGGTGGGGCTTAGCATTAAGGGGCGTATTGTCTACCTGGTTTACCACTGCTGCCTCAGCTAATTGGCTGTCAAGACCCGAGGGTGTGTGGCCAGAGCTGCTGACGATAACGGATGCTGGCACGCCCACTGAGACAGAGGGGGCGGGGTCATTCTCTGTCTGTCGCTGGTCCTGACATGGGCACATTAACGATTCAGGAAGAGAGGAGGCACGGAGAGAGAGGGAGAGAGGGAAAGAGAGGGAAAGAGAGGGAGAGAGAGGGGGAGAGAGAGAGAGAGAGAGAGAGAGAGAGAGGCAGAGAGGCAGAGAGGGAGGGAGGCAGAGAGGCAGAGAGGCAGAGAGCAGAGAGCAGAGAGGGAGGGAGGCAGAGAGGCAGAGAGGCAGAGAGGCAGAGAGGCAGAGAGGCAGAGAGGCAGAGAGGGCGGGAGGGAGGGAGGGCGGGAGGGAGGGAGGGAGGGAGGGAGGGAGGGAGGGAGGGAGGGAGGGAGGGAGGGAGGGAGGGAGGGAGGCAGGGAGGGAGGGAGGGAGGGATGGAGGGAGGGAGAGAGGAGGCAGGGAGAGCGGAGAGAGATGGAGGAGATGAGGAGTAAAATAGGAAACCAGAGGTAGGTAGGTCAGACCAGGGTACCATTGGAATCAGTCTATTATCCATGATGCATCACTCTGTTATCTAGTTGGCCAATGTTAACTGTTCACTTCAGATCGACAACAATGTCAACAGAGACAGGAGTGGTAGAGAGGAAAGGTAGAGAGGTAGAGGAAAGGTAGAGAGTAGGGGTGGAGGTAGAGAGGAAAGGTAGAGAGTAGGGGTGGAGGTAGAGAGGAGAGGTGGAGGTAGAGAGGAGAGGTAGAGAGGAGGGGTGGAGGTAGAGAGGAGAGGTAGAGAGGAGGGGTGGAGAGGAGGGGTGGAGGTAGAGAGGAGGGGTGGAGGTAGAGAGGAGAGGTAGAGAGGAGGGGTGGAGGTAGAGAGGAGAGGTAGAGAGTAGGGGTGGAGGTAGAGAGGAGAGGTGGAGGTAGAGAGGAGAGGTAGAGAGGAGGGGTGGAGGTAGAGAGGTGGAGGTAGAGAGGAGGGGTGGAGGTAGAGAGGAGAGGTAGAGAGGAGGGGTGGAGAGGAGGGGTGGAGGTAGAGAGGAGGGGTGGAGGTAGAGAGGAGGGGTAGAGAGGAGGGGTAGAGAGGAGGGGTAGAGAGGAGGGGTAGAGAGGAGGGGTAGAGAGGAGGGGTGGAGGTAGAGAGGAGAGGTAGAGAGGAGGGGTGGAGAGGAGGGGTGGAGGTAGAGAGGAGGGGTGGAGGTAGAGAGGAGAGGTAGAGAGGAGGGGTGGAGGTAGAGAGGAGAGGTAGAGAGGAGGGGTGGAGGTAGAGAGGAGAGGTAGAGAGTAGGGGGGAGGTAGAGAGGAGAGGTAGAGAGGAGGGGTGGAGGTAGAGAGGTGGAGGTAGAGAGGAGGGGTGGAGGTAGAGAGGAGAGGTAGAGAGTAGGGGTGGAGGTAGAGAGGAAAGGTAGAGAGGAGAGGTAGAGAGGAGAGGTAGAGGAGGGGTGGAGGTAGAGAGGAGGGGTGGAGGTAGAGAGGAGAGGTAGAGAGGAGAGGTAGAGAGGAAGGGGTGGAGGTAGAGAGGAAAGGTAGAGAGGAGAGGTAGAGAGGAGAGGTAGAGAGGAGGGGTGGAGGTAGAGAGGTGGAAGGTAGAGAGGAGGGGTAGAGATGGAGGGGTAGAGAGGAGGGGTAGAGAGGAGGGGTAGAGAGGAGAGGTAGAGAGGAGAGGTAGAGAGGAGAGGTAGAGAGGAGAGGTAGAGAGGAGGGGTAGAGAGTAGGGGTGGAGGTAGAGAGGAGAGGTAGAGAGGAGGGCGGTGACAATATTCCTGCCATACCAGCAGTCATGAGTCCTGACCACATTCAAATTATATGTGACCGTTGTAGACTTGTTGGAGAGCTGGGTTGGAGAGCCCATACAGAGTACTGGGTAGCTACAGGAACAGGGTTGGAGAGCCCATACAGAGTACTGGGTAGCTACAGGAACAGGGTTGGAGAGCCCATGACATACAGAGTACTGGGTAGCTACAGGAACAGGGTTGGAGAGCCCATACAGAGTACTGGGTAGCTACAGGAACAGGGTTGGAGAGCCCATGACATACAGAGTACTGGGTAGCTACAGGAACAGAGTTGGAGAGCCCATACAGAGTACTGGGTAGCTACAGGAACAGGGTTGGAGAGCCCATACAGAGTACTGGGTAGCTACAGGAACAGGGTTGGAGAGTCCATGGCATACAGAGTACTGGGTAGCTACAGGAACAGGGTTGGAGAGCCCATGACATACAGAGTACTGGGTAGCTACAGGAACAGGGTTGGGGAGCCCATGGCATACAGAGTACTGGGTAGCTACAGGAACAGGGTTGGAGAGCCCATACAGAGTACTGGGTAGCTACAGGAACAGAGTTGGAGAGCCCATACAGAGTACTGGGTAGCTACAGGAACAGGGTTGGAGAGCCCATACAGAGTACTGGGTAGCTACAGGAACAGGGTTGGAGAGCCCATGGCATACAGAGTACTGGGTAGCTACAGGAACAGGGTTGGAGAGCCCATGGCATACAGAGTACTGGGTAGCTACAGGAACAGGGTTGGAGAGCCCATACAGAGTACTGGGTAGCTACAGGAACAGGGTTGGAGAGCCCATACAGAGTACTGGGTAGCTACAGGAACAGGGTTGGAGAGCCCATACAGAGTACTGGGTAGCTACAGGAACAGGGTTGGAGAGCCCATACAGAGTACTGGGTAGCTACAGGAACAGGGTTGGAGAGCCATGGCATACAGAGTACTGGGTAGCTACAGGAACAGGGTTGGAGAGCCCATGGCATACAGAGTACTGGGTAGCTACAGGAACAGGGTTGGAGAGCCCATGGCATACAGAGTACTGGGTAGCTACAGGAACAGGGTTGGAGAGCCCATGGCATACAGAGTACTGGGTAGCTACAGGAACAGGGTTGGAGAGCCCATGGCATACAGAGTACTGGGTAGCTACAGGAACAGGGTTGGAGAGCCCATACAGAGTACTGGGTAGCTACAGGAACAGGGTTGGAGAGCCCATACAGAGTACTGGGTAGCTACAGGAACAGGGTTGGAGAGCCCATACAGAGTACTGGGTAGCTACAGGAACAGGGTTGGAGAGCCCATACAGAGTACTGGGTAGCTACAGGAACAGGGTTGGAGAGCCCATACAGAGTACTGGGTAGCTACAGGAACAGGGTTGGAGAGACCATACAGAGTACTGGGTAGCTACAGGAACAGGGTTGGAGAGCCCATGACATACAGAGTACTGGGTAGCTACAGGAACAGGGTTGGAGAGCCCATGACATACAGAGTACTGGGTAGCTACAGGAACAGGGTCGGAGAGCCCATACAGAGTACTGGGTAGCTACAGGAACAGAGTAGGAGAGCCCATACAGAGTACTGGGTAGCTACAGGAACAGGGTTGGAGAGACCATACAGAGTACTGGGTAGCTACAGGAACAGAGTAGGAGAGCCCATACAGAGTACTGGGTAGCTACAGGAACAGGGTTGGAGAGCCCATACAGAGTACTGGGTAGCTACAGGAACAGGGTTGGAGAGCCCATGGCATACAGAGTACTGGGTAGCTACAGGAACAGGGTTGGAGAGCCCATACAGAGTACTGGGTAGCTACAGGAACAGGGTTGGAGAGCCCATACAGAGTACTGGGTAGCTACAGGAACAGAGTAGGAGAGCCCATACAGAGTACTGGGAAGCTACAGGAACAGAGTAGGAGAGCCCATACAGAGTACTGGGTAGCTACAGGAACAGGGTAGAAGAGCCCATACAGAGTACTGGGTAGCTACAGGAACAGGGTTGGAGAGCCCATGACATACAGAGTACTGGGTAGCTACAGGAACAGAGTAGGAGAGCCCATGCCATACAGAGTACTGGGTAGCTACAGGAACAGAGTAGGAGAGCCCATGCCATACAGAGTACTGGGTAGCTACAGGAACAGGGTTGGAGAGCCCATACAGAGTACTGGGTAGCTACAGGAACAGAGTTGGAGAGACCATGGCATACAGAGTACTGGGTAGCTACAGGAACAGGGTAGGGGAGACCATACAGAGTACTGGGTAGCTACAGTAACAGGGTTGGAGAGCCCATACAGAGTACTGGGTAGCTACAGGAACAGGGTTGGAGAGCCCATACAGAGTACTGGGTAGCTACAGGAACAGGGTTGGAGAGCCCATACAGAGTACTGGGTAGCTACAGGAACAGGGTTGGAGAGCCCATACAGAGTACTGGGTAGCTACAGGAACAGGGTAGGAGAGACCATACAGAGTACTGGGTAGCTACAGGAACAGAGTAGGAGAGCCCATACAGAGTACTGGGTAGCTACAGGAACAGGGTTGGAGAGCCCATGGCATACAGAGTACTGGGTAGCTACAGGAACAGGGTTGGAGAGCCCATACAGAGTACTGGGTAGCTACAGGAACAGGGTTGGAGAGCCCATACAGAGTACTGGGTAGCTACAGGAACAGAGTAGGAGAGCCCATACAGAGTACTGGGTAGCTACAGGAACAGAGTAGGAGAGCCCATGACATACAGAGTACTGGGTAGCTACAGGAACAGGGTTGGAGAGCCCATGCCATACAGAGTACTGGGTAGCTACAGGAACAGAGTAGGAGAGCCCATGCCATACAGAGTACTGGGTAGCTACAGGAACAGGGTTGGAGAGCCCATACAGAGTACTGGGTAGCTACAGGAACTGAGTTGGAGAGACCATGGCATACAGAGTACTGGGTAGCTACAGGAACAGGGTAGGGGAGACCATACAGAGTACTGGGTAGCTACAGTAACAGGGTTGGAGAGCCCATACAGAGTACTGGGTAGCTACAGGAACAGGGTTGGAGAGCCCATGCCATACAGAGTACTGGGTAGCTACAGGAACAGAGTAGGAGAGCCCATGCCATACAGAGTACTGGGTAGCTACAGGAACAGGGTTGGAGAGCCCATACAGAGTACTGGGTAGCTACAGGAACTGAGTTGGAGAGACCATGGCATACAGAGTACTGGGTAGCTACAGGAACAGAGTTGGAGAGCCCATGGCATACAGAGTACTGGGTAGCTACAGGAACAGGGTTGGAGAGACCATACAGAGTAATGGGTAGCTACAGGAACAGGGTAGAAGAGCCCATACAGAGCACTGGGTAGCTACAGGAACAGAGTTGGAGAGCCCATGGCATACAGAGTACTGGGTAGCTACAGGAACAGGGTTGGAGAGCCCATGGCATACAGAGTACTGGGTAGCTACAGGAACAGGGTTGGAGAGCCCATACAGAGCACTGGGTAGCTACAGGAACAGAGTTGGAGAGACCATACAGAGTACTGGGTAGCTACAGGAACAGGGTTGGAGAGCCCATACAGAGTACTGGGTAGCTACAGGAACAGGGTTGGAGAGCCCATGGCATACAGAGTACTGGGTAGCTACAGGAACAGGGTTGGAGAGCCCATACAGAGCACTGGGTAGCTACAGGAACAGAGTTGGAGAGCCCATGGCATACAGAGTACTGGGTAGCTACAGGAACAGGGTTGGAGAGACCATACAGAGTACTGGGTAGCTACAGGAACAGGGTAGAAGAGCCCATACAGAGTACTGGGTAGCTACAGGAACAGGGTTGGAGAGCCCATGGCATACAGAGTACTGGGTAGCTACAGGAACAGGGTAGAAGAGCCCATACAGAGCACTGGGTAGCTACAGGAACAGGGTAGAAGAGCCCATACAGAGTACTGGGTAGCTACAGGAACAGGGTTGGAGAGCCCATGACATACAGAGTACTGGGTAGCTACAGGAACAGAGTTGGAGAGCCCATGACATACAGAGTACTGGGTAGCTACAGGAACAGGGTTGGAGAGCCCATACAGAGTACTGGGTAGCTACAGGCACAGGGTTGGAGAGCCCATGGCATACAGAGTACTGGGTAGCTACAGGAACAGGGTTGGAGAGCCCATGACATACAGAGTACTGGGTAGCTACAGGAACAGGGTTGGAGAGCCCATGGCATACAGAGTACTGGGTAGCTACAGGAACAGGGTTGGAGAGCCCATGACATACAGAGTACTGGGTAGCTACAGGAACAGAGTTGGAGAGCCCATGGCATACAGAGTACTGGGTAGCTACAGGAACAGGGTTGGAGAGCCCATGACATACAGAGTACTGGGTAGCTACAGGAACAGGGTTGGAGAGCCCATGGCATACAGAGTACTGGGTAGCTACAGGAACAGGGTTGGAGAGCCCATACAGAGTACTGGGTAGCTACAGGAACAGGGTTGGAGAGCCCATGACATACAGAGTACTGGGTAGCTACAGGAACAGGGTTGGAGAGCCCATACAGAGTACTGGGTAGCTACAGGAACAGGGTTGGAGAGCCCATACAGAGTACTGGGTAGCTACAGGAACAGGGTTGGAGAGCCCATGACATACAGAGTACTGGGTAGCTACAGGAACAGGGTTGGAGAGCCCATGGCATACAGAGTACTGGGTAGCTACAGGAGCAGGGTTGGAGAGCCCATACAGAGTACTGGGTAGCTACAGGAACAGGGTTGGAGAGCCCATGACATACAGAGTACTGGGTAGCTACAGGAACAGGGTTGGAGAGCCCATGACATACAGAGTACTGGGTAGCTACAGGAACAGAGTTGGAGAGCCCATGACATACAGAGTACTGGGTAGCTACAGGAACAGGGTTGGAGAGCCCATGGCATACAGAGTACTGGGTAGCTACAGGAACAGGTTTGGAGAGCCCATGGCATACAGAGTACTGGGTAGCTACAGGAACAGGTTTGGAGAGCCCATGGCATACAGAGTACTGGGTAGCTACAGGAACAGGGTTGGAGAGCCCATGACATGCAGAGTACTGGGTAGCTACAGGAACAGGTTTGGAGAGCCCATGACATACAGAGTACTGGGTAGCTACAGGAACAGGTTTGGAGAGCCCATACAGAGTACTGGGTAGCTACAGGAACAGGTTTGGAGAGCCCATGGCATACAGAGTACTGGGTAGCTACAGGAACAGGGGGCCTCGGTCTGGGAGCACGGCGGGGGCCCATGACATGCAGAGTTTGGGCGGAATAACACCTGTAGTGGCAGCGAAATAACCTGAGTAGCCTACCTGACATGTAGTGTACCTGACATGAGGGAAACCCGTACCGGAGGGAAAGTAGCCTCCACTCCCTATTTCAGTGCATAATGTATTGTTATTATACATCATTATTGATGACATGTGTTTTTCTTCTTGACCCTGTTCCTGCCCATTTCATAAATCAAAACTAATTTTACATATTAGTAAAGACAATATTCAACTGAGAATAGTCTGATGGGTGAAAATGTGATCACTTGGTGAGAGAACAGCTTGTGCAGCCTGAGACCAGGAACAGAGAGCAAACTTCCTGAAATCATCAATAGTCTATAGTCCCACCATGCAGCCTGAGGCCAGGAACAGAGAGCAAACTTCCTGAAATCATCAATAGTCTATAGTCCCACCATGCAGCCTGAGGCCAGGAACAGAGAGCAAACTTCCTGAAATCATCAATAGTCTATAGTCCCACCATGCAGCCTGAGACCAGGAACAGAGAGCAAACTTCCTGAAATCATCAATAGTCTATAGTCCCACCATGCAGCCTGAGACAAGGAACAGAGAGCAAACTTCCTGAAATCATCAATAGTCTATAGTCCCACCATGCAGCCTGAGGCCAGGAACAGAGAGCAAACTTCCTGAAATCATCAATAGTCTATAGTCCCACCATGCAGCCTGAGACCAGGAACAGAGAGCAAACTTCCTGAAATCATCAATAGTCTATAGTCCCACCATGCAGTCGATATATCTTTTGATTTCTAACACATTCCAAGGTTTGGATCTAAATCTAGTATATAGGACCTGTTTGAAATGATCACTTTTACACTCAACATAGCCACTAGATCTGCACACGCTCCCAAATGGGGAAAATCATCCTTTCTATTTTATTCAGCTAAGTTCAATTTTATTCTTCTGACGATAAAATCATATAATATAAAATAATAGCATGGGACCTTTAAGCATATCTAGTCTGATAAATGAACAAGTCTACAGTCTATATCATAGCCAGATAACATACAGTATCTAGTCTGATAAATGAACAAGTCTACAGTCTATATCATAACCAGATAACATACAGTATCTAGTCTGATAAATGAACAAGTCTACAGTCTATATCATGGATCATAGCCAGATTACATACAGTATCTAGTCTGATAAATGAACAGTCTACAGTCTATATCATAGCCAGATAACATACAGTATCTAGTCTGATAAATGAACAAGTCTACAGTCTATATCATAGCCAGATAACATACAGTATCTAGTCTGATAAATGAACCAGTCTACAGTCTATATAGTCTATATCATAGCCAGATAACATACAGTATCTAGTCTGATAAATGAACCACTCTATATCATAACCAGATAACATACAGTATCTAGTCTGATAAATGAACCAGTCTACAGTCTATATAGTCTATATCATAGCCAGATAACATACAGTATCTAGTCTGATAAATGAACCAGTCTACAGTCTATATAGTCTATATCATAGCCAGATAACATACAGTATCTAGTCTGATAAATGAACCAGTCTATATCATAACCAGATAACATACAGTATCTAGTCTGATAAATGAACCAGTCTACAGTCTATATAGTCTATATCATAGCCAGATAACATACAGTATCTAGTCTGATAAATGAACCAGTCTACAGTCTATATAATAGCCAGATAACATACAGTATCTAGTCTGATAAATGAACCAGTCTATATCATAACCAGATAACATACAGTATCTAGTCTGATAAATGAACCAGTCTACAGTCTATATAGTCTATATCATAGCCAGATAACATACAGTATCTAGTCTGATAAATGAACAAGTCTACAGTCTATATCATAACCAGATAACATACAGTATCTAGTCTGATAAATGAACAAGTCTACAGTCTATATCATAGCCAGATAACATACAGTATCTAGTCTGATAAATGAACCAGTCTACAGTCTATATAGTCTATATCATAACCAGATAACATACAGTATCTAGTCTGATAAATGAACAAGTCTACAGTCTATATCATAACCAGATAACATACAGTATCTAGTCTGATAAATGAACCAGTCTACAGTCTACAGTCTATATCATAGCCAGATAACATACAGTATCTAGTCTGATAAATGAACCAGTCTACAGTCTATATCATGGATCATAGCCAGATTACATACATTATCTAGTCTGATAAATGAACCAGTCTATATCATAGCCAGATTACATACAGTATCTAGTCTGATAAATGAACCAGTCTACAGTCTATATCATGGATCATAGCCAGATTACATACAGTATCTAGTCTGATAAATGAACCAGTCTACAGTCTATATCATGGATCATAGCCAGATTACATACAGTATCTAGTCTGATAAATGAACAAGTCTACAGTCTATATCATAGCCAGATAACATACAGTATCTAGTCTGATAAATGAACCAGTCTACAGTCTATATCATGGATCATAGCCAGATTACATACAGTATCTAGTCTGATAAATGAACAAGTCTACAGTCTATATCATAGCCAGATAACATACAGTATCTAGTCTGATAAATGAACCAGTCTACAGTCTATATCATGGATCATAGCCAGATTACATACAGTATCTAGTCTGATAAATGAACCAGTCTACAGTCTATATCATGGATCATAGCCAGATTACATACAGTATCTAGTCTGATAAATGAACCAGTCTACAGTCTATATCATAACCAGATAACATACAGTATCTAGTCTGATAAATGAACCAGTCTACAGTCTATATCATGGATCATAGCCAGATAACATACAGTATCTAGTCTGATAAATGAACAAGTCTACAGTCTATATCATAACCAGATAACATACAGTATCTAGTCTGATAAATGAACCAGTCTACAGTCTATATCATAACCAGATAACATACAGTATCTAGTCTGATAAATGAACAAGTCTACAGTCTATATCATAGCCAGATAACATACAGTATCTAGTCTGATAAATGAACAAGTCTACAGTCTATATCATAGCCAGATAACATACAGTATCTAGTCTGATAAATGAACAAGTCTACAGTCTATATAGTCTATATCATAGCCAGATAACATACAGTATCTAGTCTGATAAATGAACAAGTCTACAGTCTATATCATAGCCAGATAACATACAGTATCTAGTCTGATAAATGAACAAGTCTACAGTCTATATCATGGATCATAGCCAGATAACATACAGTATCTAGTCTGATAAATGAACAAGTCTACAGTCTATATCATGGATCATAGCCAGATAACATACAGTATCTAGTCTGATAAATGAACAAGTCTACAGTCTATATCATGGATCATAGCCAGATAACATACAGTATCTAGTCTGATAAATGAACCAGTCTACAGTCTATATCATGGATCATAGCCAGATTACATACAGTATCTAGTCTGATAAATGAACCAGTCTACAGTCTATATCATAACCAGATAACATACAGTATCTAGTCTGATAAATGAACCAGTCTACAGTCTATATCATGGATCATAGCCAGATTACATACAGTATCTAGTCTGATAAATGAACAAGTCTACAGTCTATATCATGGATCATAGCCAGATAACATACAGTATCTAGTCTGATAAATGAACAAGTCTACAGTCTATATCATGGATCATAGCCAGATTACATACAGTATCTAGTCTGATAAATGAACCAGTCTACAGTCTATATCATAACCAGATAACATACAGTATCTAGTCTGATAAATGAACCAGTCTACAGTCTATATCATAACCAGATAACATACAGTATCTAGTCTGATAAATGAACCAGTCTACAGTCTATATCATGGATCATAGCCAGATTACATACAGTATCTAGTCTGATAAATGAACAAGTCTACAGTCTATATCATAACCAGATAACATACAGTATCTAGTCTGATAAATGAACAAGTCTACAGTCTATATCATGGAGCCAATAACATACAGTATCTAGTCTGATAAATGAACAAGTCTACAGTCTATATCATAAGCCAGATAACATACAGTATCTAGTCTGATAAATGAACCAGTCTACAGTCTATATCATAACCAGATAACATACAGTATCTAGTCTGATAAATGAACAAGTCTACAGTCTATATCATCGATCATAGCCAGATTACATACAGTATCTAGTCTGATAAATGAACCAGTCTACAGTCTATATCATAGAGAATAACATACAGTATCTAGTCTGATAAATGAACAAGTCTACAGTCTATATCATGGATCATAGCCAGATAACATACAGTATCTAGTCTGATAAATGAACCAGTCTACAGTCTATATCATAGCCAGATAACATACAGTATCTAGTCTGATAAATGAACCAGTCTACAGTCTATATCATAACCAGATAACATACAGTATCTAGTCTGATAAATGAACAAGTCTACAGTCTATATCATAACCAGATAACATACAGTATCTAGTCTGATAAATGAACCAGTCTACAGTCTATATAGTCTATATCATAGCCAGATAACATACAGTATCTAGTCTGATAAATGAACAAGTCTACAGTCTATATCATAACCAGATAACATACAGTATCTAGTCTGATAAATGAACAAGTCTACAGTCTATATCATAGCCAGATAACATACAGTATCTAGTCTGATAAATGAACCAGTCTACAGTCTATATAGTCTATATCATAACCAGATAACATACAGTATCTAGTCTGATAAATGAACAAGTCTACAGTCTATATCATAACCAGATAACATACAGTATCTAGTCTGATAAATGAACCAGTCTACAGTCTACAGTCTATATCATAGCCAGATAACATACAGTATCTAGTCTGATAAATGAACCAGTCTACAGTCTATATCATGGATCATAGCCAGATTACATACATTATCTAGTCTGATAAATGAACCAGTCTATATCATAGCCAGATAACATACAGTATCTAGTCTGATAAATGAACCAGTCTACAGTCTATATCATGGATCATAGCCAGATTACATACAGTATCTAGTCTGATAAATGAACCAGTCTACAGTCCATATCATGGATCATAGCCAGATTACATACAGTATCTAGTCTGATAAATGAACAAGTCTACAGTCTATATCATAGCCAGATAACATACAGTATCTAGTCTGATAAATGAACCAGTCTACAGTCTATATCATGGATCATAGCCAGATTACATACAGTATCTAGTCTGATAAATGAACAAGTCTACAGTCTATATCATAGCCAGATAACATACAGTATCTAGTCTGATAAATGAACCAGTCTACAGTCTATATCATGGATCATAGCCAGATTACATACAGTATCTAGTCTGATAAATGAACCAGTCTACAGTCTATATCATGGATCATAGCCAGATTACATACAGTATCTAGTCTGATAAATGAACCAGTCTACAGTCTATATCATAACCAGATAACATACAGTATCTAGTCTGATAAATGAACCAGTCTACAGTCTATATCATGGATCATAGCCAGATAACATACAGTATCTAGTCTGATAAATGAACAAGTCTACAGTCTATATCATAACCAGATAACATACAGTATCTAGTCTGATAAATGAACCAGTCTACAGTCTATATCATAACCAGATAACATACAGTATCTAGTCTGATAAATGAACAAGTCTACAGTCTATATCATAACCAGATAACATACAGTATCTAGTCTGATAAATGAACCAGTCTACAGTCTATATCATAACCAGATAACATACAGTATCTAGTCTGATAAATGAACAAGTCTACAGTCTATATCATGGATCATAGCCAGATTACATACAGTATCTAGTCTGATAAATGAACCAGTCTACAGTCTATATCATAGCCAGATAACATACAGTATCTAGTCTGATAAATGAACCAGTCTACAGTCTATATCATGGATCATAGCCAGATTACATACAGTATCTAGTCTGATAAATGAACCAGTCTACAGTCTATATCATGGATCATAGCCAGATAACATACAGTATCTAGTCTGATAAATGAACAAGTCTACAGTCTATATCATAACCAGATAACATACAGTATCTAGTCTGATAAATGAACCAGTCTACAGTCTATATCATAACCAGATAACATACAGTATCTAGTCTGATAAATGAACCAGTCTACAGTCTATATCATGGATCATAGCCAGATTACATACAGTATCTAGTCTGATAAATGAACAAGTCTACAGTCTATATCATGGATCATAGCCAGATAACATACAGTATCTAGTCTGATAAATGAACCAGTCTACAGTCTATATCATAGCCAGATAACATACAGTATCTAGTCTGATAAATGAACCAGTCTACAGTCTATATCATATCATAGCCAGATTACATACAGTATCTAGTCTGATAAATGAACAAGTCTACAGTCTATATCATAGCCAGATAACATACAGTATCTAGTCTGATAAATGAACAAGTCTACAGTCTATATCATAGCCAGATAACATACAGTATCTAGTCTGATAAATGAACAAGTCTACAGTCTATATCATAGCCAGATAACATACAGTATCTAGTCTGATAAATGAACCAGTCTACAGTCTATATCATGGATCATAGCCAGATAACATACAGTATCTAGTCTGATAAATGAACAAGTCTACAGTCTATATCATAACCAGATAACATACAGTATCTAGTCTGATAAATGAACCAGTCTACAGTCTATATCATAACCAGATAACATACAGTATCTAGTCTGATAAATGAACAAGTCTACAGTCTATATCATCGATCATAGCCAGATTACATACAGTATCTAGTCTGATAAATGAACCAGTCTACAGTCTATATCATAGAGAATAACATACAGTATCTAGTCTGATAAATGAACAAGTCTACAGTCTATATCATGGATCATAGCCAGATAACATACAGTATCTAGTCTGATAAATGAACCAGTCTACAGTCTATATCATAGCCAGATAACATACAGTATCTAGTCTGATAAATGAACAAGTCTACAGTCTATATCATAGCCAGATTACATACAGTATCTAGTCTGATAAATGAACAAGTCTACAGTCTATATCATGGATCATAGCCAGATTACATACAGTATCTAGTCTGATAAATGAACCAGTCTATATCATAGCCAGATTACTGGTCAGGACGTGACAACAAGTCTACAGTCTATATCATGGATCATAGCCAGATTACATACAGTATCTAGTCTGATAAATGAACAAGTCTACAGTCTATATCATGGATCATAGCCAGATTACATACAGTATCTAGTCTGATAAATGAACAAGTCTACAGTCTATATCATGGATCATAGCCAGATTACATACAGTATCTAGTCTGATAAATGAACAAGTCTACAGTCTATATCATGGATCATAGCCAGATTACATACAGTATCTAGTCTGATAAATGAACCAGTCTACAGTCTATATCATAGCCAGATAACATACAGTATCTAGTCTGATAAATGAACAAGTCTACAGTCTATATCATGGATCATAGCCAGATTACATACAGTATCTAGTCTGATAAATGAACCAGTCTACAGTCTATATAGTCTATATCATAGCCAGATAACATACAGTATCTAGTCTGATAAATGAACCAGTCTACAGTCTATATACATAGCCAGATAACATACAGTATCTAGTCTGATAAATGAACCAGTCTATATCATAACCAGATAACATACAGTATCTAGTCTGATAAATGAACCAGTCTACAGTCTATATAGTCTATATCATAGCCAGATAACATACAGTATCTAGTCTGATAAATGAACCAGTCTACAGTCTATATAATAGCCAGATAACATACAGTATCTAGTCTGATAAATGAACCAGTCTATATCATAACCAGATAACATACAGTATCTAGTCTGATAAATGAACCAGTCTACAGTCTATATAGTCTATATCATAGCCAGATAACATACAGTATCTAGTCTGATAAATGAACAAGTCTACAGTCTATATCATAACCAGATAACATACAGTATCTAGTCTGATAAATGAACAAGTCTACAGTCTATATCATAGCCAGATAACATACAGTATCTAGTCTGATAAATGAACCAGTCTACAGTCTATATAGTCTATATCATAACCAGATAACATACAGTATCTAGTCTGATAAATGAACAAGTCTACAGTCTATATCATAACCAGATAACATACAGTATCTAGTCTGATAAATGAACCAGTCTACAGTCTACAGTCTATATCATAGCCAGATAACATACAGTATCTAGTCTGATAAATGAACCAGTCTACAGTCTATATCATGGATCATAGCCAGATTACATACATTATCTAGTCTGATAAATGAACAGTCTACAGTCTATATCATAGCCAGATAACATACAGTATCTAGTCTGATAAATGAACCAGTCTACAGTCTATATCATGGATCATAGCCAGATTACATACAGTATCTAGTCTGATAAATGAACCAGTCTACAGTCTATATCATAACCAGATAACATACAGTATCTAGTCTGATAAATGAACCAGTCTACAGTCTATATCATGGATCATAGCCAGATTACATACAGTATCTAGTCTGATAAATGAACAAGTCTACAGTCTATATCATGGATCATAGCCAGATAACATACAGTATCTAGTCTGATAAATGAACAAGTCTACAGTCTATATCATAACCAGATAACATACAGTATCTAGTCTGATAAATGAACCAGTCTACAGTCTATATCATAACCAGATAACATACAGTATCTAGTCTGATAAATGAACAAGTCTACAGTCTATATCATGGATCATAGCCAGATTACATACAGTATCTAGTCTGATAAATGAACAAGTCTACAGTCTATATCATGGAGAATAACCAGATTACATACAGTATCTAGTCTGATAAATGAACCAGTCTACAGTCTATATCATAGAGAATAACATACAGTATCTAGTCTGATAAATGAACAAGTCTACAGTCTATATCATGGATCATAGCCAGATAACATACAGTATCTAGTCTGATAAATGAACCAGTCTACAGTCTATATCATAGCCAGATAACATACAGTATCTAGTCTGATAAATGAACAAGTCTACAGTCTATATCATAGCCAGATTACATACAGTATCTAGTCTGATAAATGAACAAGTCTACAGTCTATATCATGGATCATAGCCAGATTACATACAGTATCTAGTCTGATAAATGAACCAGTCTATATCATAGCCAGATTACTGGTCAGGACGTGACAACAAGTCTACAGTCTATATCATGGATCATAGCCAGATTACATACAGTATCTAGTCTGATAAATGAACAAGTCTACAGTCTATATCATGGATCATAGCCAGATTACATACAGTATCTAGTCTGATAAATGAACAAGTCTACAGTCTATATCATGGATCATAGCCAGATTACATACAGTATCTAGTCTGATAAATGAACAAGTCTACAGTCTATATCATGGATCATAGCCAGATTACATACAGTATCTAGTCTGATAAATGAACCAGTCTACAGTCTATATCATAGCCAGATAACATACAGTATCTAGTCTGATAAATGAACAAGTCTACAGTCTATATCATGGATCATAGCCAGATTACATACAGTATCTAGTCTGATAAATGAACAAGTCTACAGTCTATATCATGGATCATAGCCAGATAACATACAGTATCTAGTCTGATAAATGAACAAGTCTACAGTCTATATCATAAGCCAGATAACATACAGTATCTAGTCTGATAAATGAACAAGTCTACAGTCTATATCATGGATCATAGCCAGATAACATACAGTATCTAGTCTGATAAATGAACAAGTCTACAGTCTATATCATAACCAGATAACATACAGTATCTAGTCTGATAAATGAACAAGTCTACAGTCTATATCATAGCCAGATAACATACAGTATCTAGTCTGATAAATGAACCAGTCTACAGTCTATATAGTCTATATCATAGCCAGATAACATACAGTATCTAGTCTGATAAATGAACCAGTCTATATCATAACCAGATAACATACAGTATCTAGTCTGATAAATGAACCAGTCTACAGTCTATATAGTCTATATCATAGCCAGATAACATACAGTATCTAGTCTGATAAATGAACCAGTCTACAGTCTATATAATAGCCAGATAACATACAGTATCTAGTCTGATAAATGAACCAGTCTATATCATAACCAGATAACATACAGTATCTAGTCTGATAAATGAACCAGTCTACAGTCTATATAGTCTATATCATAGCCAGATAACATACAGTATCTAGTCTGATAAATGAACAAGTCTACAGTCTATATCATAACCAGATAACATACAGTATCTAGTCTGATAAATGAACAAGTCTACAGTCTATATCATAGCCAGATAACATACAGTATCTAGTCTGATAAATGAACCAGTCTACAGTCTATATAGTCTATATCATAACCAGATAACATACAGTATCTAGTCTGATAAATGAACAAGTCTACAGTCTATATCATAACCAGATAACATACAGTATCTAGTCTGATAAATGAACCAGTCTACAGTCTACAGTCTATATCATAGCCAGATAACATACAGTATCTAGTCTGATAAATGAACCAGTCTACAGTCTATATCATGGATCATAGCCAGATTACATACATTATCTAGTCTGATAAATGAACCAGTCTATATCATAGCCAGATTACATACAGTATCTAGTCTGATAAATGAACCAGTCTACAGTCTATATCATGGATCATAGCCAGATTACATACAGTATCTAGTCTGATAAATGAACCAGTCTACAGTCTATATCATGGATCATAGCCAGATTACATACAGTATCTAGTCTGATAAATGAACAAGTCTACAGTCTATATCATAGCCAGATAACATACAGTATCTAGTCTGATAAATGAACCAGTCTACAGTCTATATCATGGATCATAGCCAGATTACATACAGTATCTAGTCTGATAAATGAACAAGTCTACAGTCTATATCATAGCCAGATAACATACAGTATCTAGTCTGATAAATGAACCAGTCTACAGTCTATATCATGGATCATAGCCAGATTACATACAGTATCTAGTCTGATAAATGAACCAGTCTACAGTCTATATCATGGATCATAGCCAGATTACATACAGTATCTAGTCTGATAAATGAACCAGTCTACAGTCTATATCATAACCAGATAACATACAGTATCTAGTCTGATAAATGAACCAGTCTACAGTCTATATCATGGATCATAGCCAGATAACATACAGTATCTAGTCTGATAAATGAACAAGTCTACAGTCTATATCATAACCAGATAACATACAGTATCTAGTCTGATAAATGAACCAGTCTACAGTCTATATCATAACCAGATAACATACAGTATCTAGTCTGATAAATGAACAAGTCTACAGTCTATATCATGGAGAATAGCCAGATAACATACAGTATCTAGTCTGATAAATGAACAAGTCTACAGTCTATATCATGGAGAATAGCCAGATAACATACAGTATCTAGTCTGATAAATGAACAAGTCTACAGTCTATATCATGGATCATAGCCAGATTACATACAGTATCTAGTCTGATAAATGAACCAGTCTACAGTCTATATCATAGCCAGATAACATACAGTATCTAGTCTGATAAATGAACAAGTCTACAGTCTATATCATAACCAGATAACATACAGTATCTAGTCTGATAAATGAACCAGTCTACAGTCTATATCATAACCAGATAACATACAGTATCTAGTCTGATAAATGAACCAGTCTACAGTCTATATCATGGATCATAGCCAGATTACATACAGTATCTAGTCTGATAAATGAACCAGTCTACAGTCTATATCATGGATCATAGCCAGATAACATACAGTATCTAGTCTGATAAATGAACAAGTCTACAGTCTATATCATAACCAGATAACATACAGTATCTAGTCTGATAAATGAACAAGTCTACAGTCTATATCATGGATCATAGCCAGATTACATACAGTATCTAGTCTGATAAATGAACCAGTCTATATCATAGCCAGATTACTGGTCAGGACGTGACAACAAGTCTACAGTCTATATCATGGATCATAGCCAGATTACATACAGTATCTAGTCTGATAAATGAACAAGTCTACAGTCTATATCATGGATCATAGCCAGATTACATACAGTATCTAGTCTGATAAATGAACAAGTCTACAGTCTATATCATGGATCATAGCCAGATTACATACAGTATCTAGTCTGATAAATGAACAAGTCTACAGTCTATATCATGGATCATAGCCAGATAACATACAGTATCTAGTCTGATAAATGAACAAGTCTACAGTCTATATCATAACCAGATAACATACAGTATCTAGTCTGATAAATGAACCAGTCTACAGTCTATATCATAACCAGATAACATACAGTATCTAGTCTGATAAATGAACAAGTCTACAGTCTATATCATGGATCATAGCCAGATTACATACAGTAGGACAACTCATATTCTGTTCTTCTGAAATACATTTTCTTCATCATGTTTCTTTAGACCTAAAATAAATAATGGATTTACTGTGAAGGTGTTTAATTACATTGATTTATTAGACTTGTTGTTTTAAATAGAGATGGTCCTAAAGTGCAGATGAGCAGCTTGTTAGTTTGGAGGCCTGGAGATGCTAAACGGGTTTGTTAATTAACAACCAATTACCATTAAACTGGCAGACCTTTCACAACAATAACCTGCTGACAACATGTCATGACCACCACCGCCCAAGTAGAGAGGTAGAGGGGGGTAGAGGTAGCGGTAGCGGTAGAGAGGAAGAGGTAGAGGTAGAGGTAGAGAGGAAGAGGTAGAGGTAGAGGGGGGTAGAGGTAGAGGTAGCGGTAGAGGTAGAGAGGAAGAGGTAGTGGTAGAGGTAGAGGTAGAGGGGGGTAGAGGTAAAGACGTAGAGGTGGTGAGGTAGGGAGAGAGGGAGAGAGGTGGAGAGGTGGAGGTAAACAGGTAGAGAGGTGGAGGAGGTAGAGAGGTAGAGGAGGTAGAGAGGTAGAGGAGGTAGAAGCTGGGCCATACTGACCTGCTGAAGGAACATCTGGAGGTGAGGTAGAGAGGTAGAGGTAGAGAGGTGGAGAGGTGGAGGAGGTAGAGAGGTAGAGGAGGTAGAGAGGTGGAGGTAAACAGGTAGAGAGGTGAGGTAAACAGGTAGAGAGGTGAGGTAAACAGGTAGAGAGGTGAGGTAAACAGGTAGAGAGGTGAGGTAGAGAGGTGGAGGAGGTAGAGAGGTAGAGGAGGTAGAGAGGTGGAGGTAAACAGGTAGAGAGGTGAGGTAAACAGGTAGAGAGGTGAGGTAGAGAGGTGGAGGAGGTAGAGGAGGTAGAGGAGGTAGAGAGGTGGAGGAGGTAGAGGAGGTAGAGGAGGTAGAGAGGTAGAGGAGGTAGAGGAGGTAGAGGAGGTAGAGGAGGTAGAGGAGGTAGAGGAGGTAGAGAGGTAGAGGAGGTAGAAGCTGGGCCATACTGACCTGCTGAAGGAACATCTGGAGTTGTTCCTGGCTGAGGATCATGCTGGAGCCCTGTGGCCCTGTGAAGACCACCCTGCTCCCAGGACTGTGCTGCTGCTGGGCTGAGGGAGAAGACGACGAGGGGACAGAGACAGCCACAGAGACAGAGGGCCCAGCCTGCATAGAGAGGATGGAGGAGTGTTGTGGGGGTTGTCCAGGATGGGCTGCCTGGTCCGTACAGTTCCCACCCTCCCCAGGCTGGCCCTGTGCCATGGCAGCCGCCCCGCCCATCCCGCTGCTGGGAACGCCCCCCGGCTGCGGCTGCAGAGCGGGCTGCAGGCTGACAGCAGGACTCACACCCTCCACCTGGCTCAGCATGGCCAGGGAGTTCTGCAGGGGCATGCCCTGGATCACCGTGTGGGCCTGGTGACCCGTGACCGGGTGGGTCTGGTTCTGAGAGAGGGTGACGGGCATCTGGAAAAGCTGATGTCCAACCCCTATCTGGCCGGGCTGCAGCTGGATGTGACCCTGAGACATCAGCACCTGGCCCAGGTTGATGTTCTGGTGCTGAGCCAGGATCTGATTGGCTATCAGCTGGCCCCCAGGCCCCTGGGAGGTGATGATGTGGCCCCCAGGGTGCTGCGTGAGGATCTGACCCCCGGCTAGCTGCTGCGGCAGGAGGAACTGGTGGTTCTGACCCCCCAGCATGATGCTGCCGGGCTGGTTGAGCAGGTGGACACTGAGAGCTTTCCCAGAGGGGTGGTGGGCGGTCTGCTGTTTGAACAGAGCCTGCTGGGAAACCCCTGCCTGGGAAGTCAGGACCACGTTAGAGCCAGCCTTCCCTGTGAGGAAGGCTACATTCTGGGCAGTAGATACAGGGACATGCTGCACCCCTAGAGCCTTGTTGGTTTCATTCTGGAAGGCGTGGGGCTGGGCCTGCTGCTGCTGCTGCTGCTGCTGCTGCTTAAACAGTTTGGGCTGGATGGCTGCGCCCCCCTGGGGAGGTTTGGGCTGGATGGCTGCGCCCCCCTGGGGAGGTTTGGGCTGGATCGGGGTCGGGGTCCGCTGGATGATCAGGTTCTGCGCGTGTTGTGACAGTCCGGGGCTACTGAACCCAACCAAGGCTCCGGTGGTACTGCTGCCACCACACACCGCTGGGCCATTTAAAGCAGGAGGTCCCAGAGTAGCTTTGCCCCCTTGGATCAGAAGTCCCCCTCCCAGTCCGCCCTGCCCACCTGCCCCCTGTGCCTCGGGGCCAGGCTGGTGCAGCTGGTATCCTCCCATACCCTTGGCCAGGATAGGCTGTCCTGATTGGTTCATAGTCATCACAGTGGACTGACCCATCACCTGTATCTGCCCCAGTCCCAGGTGTCCTGACTGACAGCCGTTTGGTAGAGCCTGGAGGGAGGAGATTGGCTGAAGGGTGACGTTACCCAGGCCTGCCACCTGCTGCATGAAAGGCTGCATACTGATGGCCTGGGCCTTGTTCATGACCTGGGGCCCAAACTCCAGGCCCTGTTGGGCCAGCACCGAGCCCAGCATGTCAGCTGTGGCCTGGGGAGGGGTGGCGGAGGAGTCTGAAGCTCCAGGGAAAATAGGGAGCCCCACCCCTACAGCGGTCCCTCCAGGCCCAGTCAGGTTGTCTGTACAGGGCAGGGTCTGGACCACCTGAGTCAGGCCTGGCATGGTGAGGTCGAAGGAGCCCAGGTCCAGCTCGGCCTCCTGTAGGCTTTGCTCTGTAATGTTAGCCTCCTGTAGGCTCTGTTGTAGGATGTCACATGGCTCCATGGCATTGCCTCCGATGCCGTTGCTACCGTCGTCGTCGCCCGGCGACCCGCCCAGGATAACGTCATCTTCCAGGAAGTCCAGGTCCACGCTGACCCGGGGCAGGCCTTGCTGCTCATTGGACGACAGCAGGACTGGGGGTGGGACCTCTGGAACATGACACTATGAAGGAGAGAGAAGGAAGGATGAGAAGGAATGAGGAGAGCTGTGTAGAGATGAGATGGGAAGGAATGAGAAGAGCTGTGTAGAGATGAGATGGGAAGGAATGAGAAGAGCTGTGTAGAGATGAGATGGGAAGGAATGAGGAGAGCTGTGTAGAGATGAGATGGGAAGGAATGAGGAGAGCTGTGTAGAGATGAGATGGGAAGGAATGAGGAGAGCTGTGTAGAGATGAGATGGGAAGGAATGAGGAGAGCTGTGTAGAGATGAGATGGGAAGGAATGAGGAGAGCTGTGTAGAGATGAGATGGGAAGGAATGAGGAGAGCTGTGTAGAGATGAGATGGGAAGGAATGAGGAGAGCTGTGTAGAGATGAGATGGGAAGGAATGAGGAGAGCTGTGTAGAGATGAGATGGGAAGGAATGAGGAGAGCTGTGTAGAGATGAGATGGGAAGGAATGAGGAGAGCTGTGTAGAGATGAGATGGGAAGGAATGAGGAGAGCTGTGTAGAGATGAGATGGGAAGGAATGAGGAGAGCTGTGTAGAGATGAGATGGGAAGGAATGAGGAGAGCTGTGTAGAGATGAGATGGGAAGGAATGAGGAGAGCTGTGTAGAGATGAGATGGGAAGGATTGAGGAGTGCTGTGTAGAGATCAGACGGGAAGGAATGAGGAGAGCTGTGTAGAGATGAGATGGGAAGGAATGAGTTGAACTGAGCAGGCCTGAGATCAGCCTGGACAGGTCTCACACGTGGAGATGTTGACCAGACAGGCCCCCCCCCAGACAGGCCCCCCCTCAGACAGGCCCCCCAGACTCCCACAGTGTCATGGCTCCTACCAACCTGCCCAGGGCTATCAGAGCTTGGTGTGTGTGGATGTATGTTACTGGAAGGGTGGGGTGGCAGGGCGGGGTGGCGGCAGGATGGGGTGGCAGGGCGGGGTGGCGGGGTTGTGGGGTGGCGTGGCAGGGTGGGGTGGCAGGGCGGGGTGGCGGCAGGATGGGGTGGCAGGGCGGGGTGGCGGGGTTGTGGGGTGGCGGGGTTGAGGGGTGGCGGCAGGGTGGCAGGATGGGGTGGCAGGGCGGGGTGGCGGGGTTGCGGGGTGGCGGGGTTGTGGGGTGGCAGGGCGGGGTGGCAGGGCGGGGTGGCGGGGCGGCAGGGCGGGGTGGCAGGGCGGGGTGGCGGGGCGGCAGGGCGGGGTGGCAGGGCGGGGTGGCAGGGTGGGGTGGCGGGGTTGTGGGGTGGGGGGTGGCAGGGTGGGGTGAGGGGGTGGAGTGGCAGGGTGGTAGAGATGCAGGGTGGGGTGGCAGGGCGGGATGGTGGGGCGGCAGGGTGGGGTGGTGGGGCGGCAGGGTGGGGTGGCGGCGTGGCAGAGATGCAGGGTGGGGTGGTAGAGATGCATGCTACATATATGAATGGAGACAGGAGGATCAGAGGTCAGAGTGGGGAAGAGGCGTTACTCACCCCAACAGAAGAGAAGAACGAGCTGGAGGGGTCGTTAGAGCCATCCAAAAGGTCGTCAGTGTCCAGCTACAGACAGACACAGCCAGGATAGGACAGAACGACAGACAGGACAGACGCAGCCAGGATAGGACAGAACGACAGACAGAAAGACAGACAGACAGACAGAAGGACAGACAGAACGACAGACAGAACGACAGATGCAGCCAGGATAGGACAGAGCGACAGACGCAGCCAGGATAGGACAGAACGACAGACAGGACAGACGCAGCCAGGATAGGACAGAACGACAGACAGGACAGACGCAGCCAGGATAGGACAGAACGACAGACAGAACGACAGACGCAGCCAGGATAGGACAGAACGACAGACAGAACGACAGACGCAGCCAGGATAGGACAGAACGACAGACAGAACGACAGACGCAGCCAGGATAGGACAGAACGACAGACAGAACGACAGACGCAGCCAGGATAGGACAGAACGACAGACAGAACGACAGACGCAGCCAGGATAGGACAGAACGACAGACAGAACGACAGATGCAGCCAGGATAGGACAGAGCGACAGACGCAGCCAGGATAGGACAGAACGACAGACGCAGCCAGGATAGGACAGAACGACAGACAGAACGACAGATGCAGCCAGGATAGGACAGAGCGACAGACGCAGCCAGGATAGGACAGAACGACAGACGCAGCCAGGATAGGACAGAACGACAGACGCAGCCAGGATAGGACAGAACGACAGACGCAGCCAGGATAGGACAGAACGACAGACGCAGCCAGGATAGGACAGAACGACAGACGCAGCCAGGATAGGACAGAACGACACGACAGACGCAGCCAGGATAGGACAGAACGACAGACAGAACGACAGACGCAGCCAGGATAGGACAGAACGACAGACAGAACGACAGACAGAAGGACAGACAGAACAGGCCGGAGGGAGGTCACACCACAAGGACAGCCAAAAATGCAGGCATGCAGACAGACAGGGAGAGCGAGACCGACAAACCCACCGATAACCCGGAATTGAGGAGGGGCAGCAAAGTGGTTTGGGGGGAGGGAGGGAGGGAGGGAGGGAGGGAGGGAGGGAGGGAGGGAGGGAGGGAGGGAGGGAGGGAGGGAGGGAGGGAGGGAGGGAGGGAGGGAGGAAAGAAAGCGAAGCAGAAGAGGACTAGTGTTAGACTAGTACTGGTCATTGTGGATTAACCAGACAGACCAACCACACAGACCAGTCAGTCACACAGACCAGTCAGTCACACAGACCAGTCAGTCACACAGACCAACCATACAGACCAGTCAGTCACACAGACCAGTCAGTCACACAGACCAACCACACAGACCAACCACAAGCAGTAGCAGAGCCATGGACACAGAAACCCCCTTGGAGAGCGACGGGAAGGTGGGTATGCACAAGGTGTGTGTGTGTGTGTGTGTGGTAGCCAGTGTGCGTGTTTGACCTCAATGTGTCACTGACTCTACGCCCAAGAGAAGTAGCCTGTTCTATTAGCTGATATCTGGTGTTTGGAAGTCAACCACACCCATCCTCATTGTCAGGTCAACTGCTATGAAACACAACCCAGCTAACTCCTTAGCTTGGTAAGTACAATAGAAGCATCGTAACCATCCTTGCAGGGAAACAGCAGCCGCTTACATGAATCTCTGATCCATGAAGAAAATCGTTGAGTGCTTCTGGGTCACTGTGGAGAGAGGAACATCGGTCAGACAGACAGCCAGGTAGTCATAGGAACATCGGTCAGACAGACAGACAGCCAGGTAGTCATAGGAACATCGGTCAGACAGACAGACAGCCAGGTAGTCATAGGAACATCGGTCAGACAGACAGACAGCCAGGTAGTCATAGGAACATCGGTCAGACAGACAGACAGCCAGGTAGTCATAGGAACATCGGTCAGACAGACAGGCAGCCAGGTAGTCATAGGAACATCGGTCAGACAGACAGGCAGCCAGGTAGTCATAGGAACATCGGTCAGACAGACAGACAGCCAGGTAGTCATAGGAACATCAATCAGACAGACAGACAGCCAGGTAGTCATAGGAACATCGGTCAGACAGACAGGCAGGTAGTCATAGGAACATCGGTCAGACAGACAGCCAGCCATAGGAACATCGGTCAGACAGACAGACAGACAGTCATAGGAACATCGGTCAGACAGACAGACAGCCATAGGAACATCGGTCAGACAGACAGACAGCCATAGGAACATCGGTCAGACAGACAGACAGCCAGTCATAGGAACATCGGTCAGACAGACAGGCAGGTAGTCATTGCGGTCACATCTATTTCTCTGTCTCAGTATCCACACTTACTACCTAGTAGAGTTGAGCAGTATCTAGATGTTCATACCATCATTTACCGTCCTTCTCTCATCCTGTGATTTACGCTATTACTGCCGAAATTCACAAGGGGGCGCCATTTTTTTGTTGTTGATTAGATAAAAATAAAAATGCCCACTGGCCATTTATTATCAGAATGCTAACAAAAATTTCAAAAAAAAGGTGAGGGACAAAATTGGCACAAGTACTAACGAAATTTCCACAGAGGCTGCTAGCTAAATATGCTAATGAGCGCTAAAATGAAAATAAACGAATTACAAAAAGACATAACTTGAGCTGGATTGCCTATATTAGGTAGTAGCTAACAAATTTCAATTTTTGTTGAGTTTCGACATTTACAAGAGAATATGAACGAGAGGGATTGTACAAATGGCATGCATGTCTGAAGGAAGAACAGTGGTGGATCTGGAACAGCATGTGTACCACCTGCTGTGTCCGTGTGGAGTCTGAAGTCGCGAGGGCAAACGGGCCTGCCTGCTCTGCTCGGGCAGAGAACGAAGAGGAGAAAATACGCAAGGAAATCAAGATCGTAGCGGCAGCTGTACAGATAATTCATCCAAAGCCCTAGGACTTCTCAAAACAAAACAAAAATCTAACACTATACTCACCAGTGGAGGCGACCTCCTAATAATGTCTGGAACGGAGCGAATGGAATGGCATCAAGCACATGGAAACCATGTTTGATGTATTTGATACCATTCCACCTATTTCTGCTCCAGCCATTTCCACGAGCCGGTCCTCCCTAATTAAGGTGCCACCAACCTCCTGTTACACGATGCCCCGTCTCCTTATTAATTCAGCTACTTTACGGAGATAACTAGCAAGTTACACATCTGGATTCACCAGCTCCTGCATTCTCCCGTTGTGCCATTAACAACAAAAAACAGGTGACTGGCTCAACTGTTCTGGGGAACTACAGTGAGCTCCATAATGTAAAATAATGTGACGGGTGAAATGAAAAATGCAATCTGCTTTATCTCCTAAAGTATTGCACAAGTTGACTGCAGGTATTTACTTTAAAAGTAGCTATAAATATTCAAATTTATTGAAAAACTTCAAAGAAATTGTTTTAACATTAACTTTGGACAAGCTCGTCACTTGTGTCCCTGCCCCCCCCCCCAAAAAGGTATGTAAAACCATTTTTTACCTTACTGTATGATGCGAGGAACCACTTTACAATATAAAAATTACCACCATATTTTTTTTAACATAGAGAATCAAACAAAATGGAGGCTACACACTGCCCATTGGCTTCTCTCCATATTCAAGCCAGTCTCAAAATACAACACTGCCCCTTTACGTTTATCCTGGAGGATGGTTCGCCACCCTTGGTAGCCAATCAAAATATTACAATTACAACTAAATAAACACACTTGGTAGCCTAAGCGCGAATATTCCAAAATGAAATTAGCGGATAAACACAAAAGCACACCACAGGCTGTTTCATGTGACAGAGATGAAAATATTAATTAGAAATTAAGAGAGGAGATTTGAAAGATGCATCAATAAGACCAGGATTAATAAAACCGGGATTAAGCCTTTGGCTGCTGGACAATAAATGAAAGTCGATTTTGAAAATAGAACATGAGAGAACTGCTGGTTTCAGCTCGGATAGTTTGAAACTAAGACAGACATGCTTCATAAAATTACATAAAAACATCCAGGTTTTAAAACAATTAAGTTTATAGTTAAATTGTTTCCAAATGCTGACCGCCTCTGCTCTGATTCAAGGTGGGTAACGCGCGGTGCAAAGTAGGCACGGCCCTTTACTCTTAGGTGTGATGACCATTTGATCAGAACGATCCATGCCTTAATTTGATCAGAACGATCCGTCCACAGAATCAAGTCTTTAGGATGTTAAATGGTAATTATCCATCATTATATTAGTCAAACATGACTGGCGTTTAGCCTGACTAATTCCACATTTTGTTGTGTTACAGCCCAAATTAAAAAAACATATTAAATAGTTCCCCTCCCCATCTTGACACAATACCCCATAATGACATCACAATACCCCATAATGACATCACAATACCCCATAATGACATCACAATACCCCCATAATGACATCACAATACCCCCATAATGACATCACAATACCCCCATAATGACATCACAATACCCCCATAATGACATCACAATACCCCATAATGACATCACAATACCCCCATAATGACATCACAATACCCCCATAATGACATCACAATACCCCATAATGACATCACAATACCCCATAATGACTAAAGTGAAAACAGGTTTAGACATTTTTGCAAATTTATTGAAAATACAGAAATCTCATTCACATAAGTATTCACACCCGAGTCAATACTTTGTAGAAGCTTTGGAAGCGATTATAGCTGTGAGTCTGAGTAAGTCTCTAAGAGCTTTCCACACGTGGATTGTGCAACATTTGCCCATTATTCTTTTTTTTTTTTTTAATTCTTCAAGTTGGTTGTTGATCATTGCCAGACAACAATTTTATGGTTTTGCCAGATTTTCAAGTAGATTTAAGTCAAAACTGTAACTCGGCCACTCTGGGAACATTTCCTGTCTTCTTGGTAATCAACTCCAGTGTAGATTTGGCCTGGTGTTTTAGGTTATTGTCCTGCTGGAAGGTGAATTCTTCTCCCAGCGTCTGGTGGAAAGCAGGTTTTCCTCTGGGATTTTGCCTGTGCTTAACTCCATTCCCTTTCGGTTTTTGTTCTGAAAAAACTCCAAGTTCTTAACTGACTTGAAAACAGAGTTTAACGGCTGTGATAGTTTTCAACAACATTGCAGTTACGCCATAATACTAACCTAAATGACAGAGTGAAAAGAACAAAGCCCGTAAAGAACAATAATATTCCCAAACGTGCAGCGGGTTTGCAACAAGGCACTGAAGCAATACTGGAAAGCAATTCACTTTTTATCCTGAATACAAAATGTTCTGTTTGGGGAAAATCCAATAAAACACATAAAGTACCACTCTCCATGTTTTCAAGCATAGTGGTGGCTGCATCATGTTATGGGTATGCTTGTAATTGTTAAGGATTGGGGAGTTTATCAGATCAAAAAATAAATAAATAAAAATAATAATAATTTCAATAAATTAGCAGTCATTTCTAAAAACATGTCACTGTGTCATTATGGGGTATTGTGTGTCGGGCGAGAAATCCATTTTGAAATTTGTGAATTTAACGCAACAAAATGTGGAAGAGGTCAAGGGGTATAAATACATCCTGAAGGGTCTGCCAATGGCGGCGAGCTTTACACCACTCCCGCCGAAGCTTGGCATTGCGCATGGTGATCTTAGGCTTGTGTGCGGCTGCTCGGCCACGGAAACCCATTTTCATGAAGCTCCCGACAAACAGTTCTTGTGCTGACGTTGCTTCCAGAGGCAGTTTGGAACTCGGAAAATGGGACCAATGTTTGACATTGGAATCAAAATTTCAAAATGGATTGAAACAAAAAAAAAATACACAAAATCATATTTATGCAGTTCCTTATGTGTACTTAATAAGAGGTATATGCACCCATTACTCCACTGACACGAAAACATAGGACTATAAAACATGTTAAGTAGGGCTCGTACAGATATTGGCAAGTGAAATTCAATGACTTTCAGGGACTTTTTTTAAGCACTTAAATTGTAATTTTGAAAGACAATGTTATACAATTGTATAATGTATATTATAAATGGTATATATAGGGCTTTACATATATGGTTTTACCGCAACAGAGTAGCGCAACATCTCTCAAAAAACAAATAAGGGAACAAAAGAACTTATAAATTGGCTAGAATAATTACAAGGACATTTCAAACTCCAAATTCAACTGCAAACTGGTGAGGCCCCAAAAAAGGTGACCATTTTTTTTGTGTTGCACTGAAACAAAATGCAGGTTTTAACTAATTAAACAACAAAGAATATAAATCTACATGACGAGTCTCTGTGTGTAAAATAAAAAGTGGTTCATGTGAACCTAACACACACAGCAGCTAAACATTTTTTTTTTTTTTAAAAAGCAAATCCAATGTTATTTGTTGACCAAGACTTTGCTGCAAATGACACTCAAGTTTTGAGAAGAAAAAAGAAACAATACACTAATATTGCAGTTAGCCACGACAGCCTTTATAATAGAATGTGTATGACCACACACACACACACACACACACACATCTAAATATTGCATTTAGGGGGAAAAAAACATCATAAAGTTGAAATAGAATGAAACAAACAGCCATTCTATTTTTTGCTGTGGCCACTGTAGTAGACATCGATCAAGTGTACAAGGCTACATGTGTGCAAAAATAAAGTTCACTCAGTAAAACAATTTACATAATTCCCCCCCCCCCCCCTCACTCACTCACACACACACAGTTACTGTCAAGTTCAACACAACAAAAACACTCTTTGGGTTACACTGCACATTATTACACTGTACGCTTTCTGCCTGTGGACATCAGTTCTACGATATGCCAGCAGAGCATGAGACCCTTTTGTTGATATAATTGATCTCTTTGTCTTTCAGGCAGAGAGTACACCTGGCATAACCCCTTTTTTTTTATCCACTGTATTGAAAAAGGGAAAGTGTTGTGGTGTTTCTTTCACCTCTATAGAGGCATCCAGTTTAAGCCAGGGCCACAACTCCAGCTACACTTGACCCCTGAATCCACTTGTTTAACAAGCAACGCCTCATTTTCATCCTAATTCTCTCATTCTGAAAATTAAACCACATACTGTAGAGGGAAAACATCAGTTCACAGATAGTTAGTTTGTTTTGCTAGTTAACATTTCACACAAATTGCCAGGGTCCAGTAAGCAACTAATGCGTTATAACTCGAGGAAGTGTGGTGCCTAAAATCTCCCCCCTGCCAGAATTCGGCATGGCCATTTGACTCTAGCCACAAAATTAAGAAAATTAGAGGGGCCCCCCCCCCCCTTCTAATTTCCTTAATTGTGTGGCTAGAGTCAAATAAATACTTTTTGTGGCACCTCAACATGAGGTACCAAAAATGATTCTGAAGTGTGCCAGGTCTTGCGGTCCCAAGATAGAAGAAGGGTAATTAATGTGTGTTACAGAGGGAGGGAGTGAAATGCAGGCAAGCAATAAACATTTCACAACATCTACTAGTGGGAATAAGACATGGGAGAGATTACGAATTTTGGCAAAAGAGATTTATTTATAGACTAATAAACTTGAAACAAATAGCCAAACACTAAAACCGCAAACATTACTAGTGCCTTCCCCACGATCAAACCGCCATAAAAAAAAAAAATGTTTTAAATGAAACGCAGCCTAACGTGATCATTGACAGCTGCCTTGAAGGACACAAATAAAATAAAAATAGCTTTCTGCTACTAAAACTCAGTGATATGAAGGTTTAAACTGAGCAGAAATCTTAACTAACAAGCAAGTTGCAGCAATGAAGAACTGAGTGTGTGCGCAGGCACAACAAGGCAAGGAGTCTTATACAGTACTTGTTAATACTAGTTACTAGTTAACACTAGTTACTAGTTAACACTAGTTACTAGTTAACACTATTAGCGCATTGGTTAGGTTACCACCGTTAGCTTAGCTTATCTGATGTTGTAACATTAACTAGCTGGCTGTCTGACTTTATTAGCCAGCTAATTCTCAAACCAACTCAATTATTTGATCGGCTAAAATTGGCTAATGTTGCTCAAAATTTCTTCGACTAGCTAACGGAGAATTGGATCCAGCTACTAAAGTTAACAAGATACTTAATAACAACGCTAACAAATACTTGTTTCACCACCACACTTTCCCCCTCATCTCAAACTTTCCAGAAGCCCGTTGTTTTTCCGGTAACAGCTCATGAAGTAGGTTTCATCACCTTCTCTCTCTCCTCCCCCCCGGTCTCCGTGGTCCGTATTCTCGCCTACCTCTTCGTTATCGTCCAGGGACGCGCTGCTGTAAATTAAAGTGACAAACTGCTGTCTTTTTGATGCTGTAACTAGTCAATTGTTTGTCTCTTGTCTCTCTCCAGTCTCCTGCTGCATTCTGTTGATATGGGAATGATTGGTTGAGCCTTGGATACAGCCAGTATCGCTTACAAACCGCGCGTCCACTCGTTCGCTTACAGCCAGTAGTGATCCAAGCCCCCGCTCAAAAAACATCTTCCCATCTGATCTACACGATTCACTATAGGCCACCTATTTTGGAAATTAAAACGCGCGCCTAAAGGTGGCTAGTTTGGATCCCTGAAGTAGACTACTTCAAGCCCCTTGGTATTGAATTTTTTGTTGTTGCTGGAAACAAAAATGTATTTGTCATGATATTTTCATTAGCAGATCATATTGAGTAGCCCCACTAGGCTGTAATTTGTTGTCATTATATACAGAATAATTAATAGGAATAGTGTTGGGTGTTGCGCAATAGTGTTTCCTAAATAATTGCGCACAGAAGGCTCCGTGTCCAATCCGCGGCACACACAAAAAAAATAAACATATGAAAATATTCCCTTGATGCCTTCTCTGTTAAATCTAACGAGACCCTGCTGCAAATGAAGCAGACAGCAACAGATTATCAACATCAATTCACTAGGGATATTAGACCCAACGTCTTCACCGCATAACAACTGAGACTGCAACATTTTTAAATGGATATTCCTCGCAGACACTTTCTGGTTCATATGGGCTGTTGTTGCACTGGATGCACTGTCACTACAGCTTGTCACTGTTGACCGTCATTCAACAACAACAACAACAACATCCTTAAAATGGTTCAGATGATGTGTGAAAATATCGCAACTTAATTAAAAACAGCTCGATATCAAAAATCGTATTTGTCGGATTTGTGCGGAATACAAGTGTTAGACCTTACCGTGAAACGGCCTTAACCAACAAGGCAGTTAAGAACATATTTACTAACTATTTATTTAAAAAGACAAAGTAAAAACTAAAAAGTAACAATAAAATAACGAGGGTATATACAGGGTGTTACGGTACAGAGTCAATGTGGAGGTTATATACAGGGTGTTACGGTACAGAGTCAATGTGGAGGCTATATACAGGGTGTTACGGTACAGAGTCAATGTGGAGGTTATATACAGGGTGTTACGGTACAGAGTCAATGTGGAGGCTATATACAGGGGGTACCGGTACAGAGTCAATGTGGAGGTTATATACAGGGTGTTACGGTACAGAGTCAATGTGGTAGGCTATATACAGGGGGTACCGGTACAGAGTAAATGTGGAGGCTATATACAGGGTGTTACGGTACAGAGTCAATGTGGAGACTATATACAGGGTGTTACGGTACAGAGTCAATGTGGAGGCTATATACAGGGTGTTACGGTACAGAGTCAATGTGGAGGCTATATACAGGGTGTTACGGTACAGAGTCAATGTGGAGGCTATATACAGGGTATTACGGTACAGAGTCAATGTGGAGGCTATATACAGGGGGTACCGGTACAGAGTCAATGTGGAGGCTATATACAGGGGGTACCGGGTACAGAGTCAATGTGGAGGCTATATACAGGGGGTACCAGGTACAGAGTCAATGTGCAGAGGTACAGGTTAGTTGAGGTAATTTGTACATGTAGGTAGGGGTAAAGTGACTAGGCATAGATAACAAAACAGCAAGTAGTAGCAGTGTAAAAACAAAAAGGGGGGGGGGGGGGGGTGTCAATGTAAATAGTCCGGGTGGCCATTTGATTAATTGATAATTAGTCTTATGGATTGGGATTAGAAACTGTTAAGGAGTCTTTTGGTCCTAGACTTGGCACTCTGGTCCCACTTGTCGTGTGGTAGCAGAGAGAACAGTCTGACTATGGTGGCTGGAGTCTTTGACAATTTTTTGGGTCTTCCTCTGACACCGCCTGGTATAGAGGTCCTGGATGTCAGGAAGCCCTGCTCCAGTGATGTACTGGGCCGTACGCACTACCCTCTGTAGCTCCTTACGGTCGGATGCCGAGCAGCTGCCATACCAGGCGGTGATGCAACCAGTCAGGATGCTCTCGATGGTGCAGCTGTAGAACTTATTGAGGATCTTGGGGACCCATGCCAAATCTTTTCAGTCTCCTGAAGGGGGGGGAAAAGGCTTTGTCGTGCCCTCTTCACGACCGTCTCGGTGTGTTTGGACCATGATAGTTTGTTGGTGATGTGGACACCAAGGAACTTGAAGCTCTCAACCTGCTCCACTACAGCCCCGTCGATGAGAATGGGGGGTGTGCTCTGTCCGCTTTTTCCTGTAGTCCACAATCATCTCCTTTGTCTTGATCACGTTGAGGGGGGGGGGGGGGGGTTGTTGTCACCACTCCTCCCTATAGGCTGTCTCATCGTTGTTGGTGATCAGGCCTACCACTGTTGTGTTGTCAGCAAACTTAATGATGTTGCAGTCATGGGTGAAGAGGGAGTACAGGAGGGGACTGAGCACGCACCCCTGAGGGGCCCCTGTGTTGAGAATCAGCGTGGCAGATGTGTTGTTACCTACCCTTACCACCTGGGGGCAGCCCGTCAGGAAGTCCAGGATCCAGTTGCAGAGGGAGGTGTTTAGTCCCAGGGTCCTTAGCTTAGTGTTGAGCTTTGAGGGCACTATGGTGTTGAACTCTGAGCTGTAGTCAATGAATAGCATTCTCACACAGGTGTTCCTTTTGTCCAGGTGGGAAAGGGCAGTGTGGAGTGCAATAGAGACTGCGTCATCTGTGGACCTGTTGGGGCGGTATGCAAATTGGAGTGGGTCTAGGGTTTCTGGGATAACGGTGTTGATGTGAGCCATGACCAGCCTTTCGAAGCACTTCATGGCTACAGACGTGAGTGCTACGGGGCGGTAGACATTTAGGCAGGTTACCTTGGCGTTCTTGGGCACAGGGACTATGGTGGTCTGCTTGAAACATGTTGGTATTACAGACTGGGTCAGGGAGAGGTTGAAAATGTCAGTGAAGACACATGCCAGTTGGTCAGCACATGCTCTGAGTACACGTCCTGGTAATCCGTCTGGCAAATGCGCATCCAATAGGTATTCTGCCACGTTAATGACACTATCGAATTTGGGTTTTAAGTATCAAGGTAAAGGTGAGTCTTTCGATTTTACAATTATGTACATTTTTTTGGGGGGGGGGGGGATTTGTGAGCCAATGAAAACTGTTTTCACTCCGTATCATAAGGAGACTGTAAATGTTAGGTAGTTAACGATGCATTTCTGAGAACTGTCCGAAAGCTAGATCCAGGATTCTTACAGGGTTCAATTTCAATGTCTTATTTAACCGATTCATCTATGATATAAGGACAACTTACACTGCCATAAATGCAAGGACAGAAAAGTAAATGTTTTATGTCACACCATTTTGGATAAATCCGTCAAGAAACCAACCACGATAAAGAGTTAAACATAGGTTTTAAAATCAACTCGTGAATTTTATCGAATATACCCATGTTCCCCCCTTATATATCTTAATGTTATTACATGAAAATAATTTGTAGATTATTATTCAATGACCTTATCAACAGCTGTAACAAGTTGTCCAGTGTAGGAAATCCTTACTGATCCCTTACTTTCTAAAGACTCGTAAAAACAGATTGAAATATTATTTACACTGTTAGTCTCTATGATCTGAGTAATGGATACAGTGATCTGTTTTACTTGACGTTAAACGTCGAACCCTGTGACGGTATTGAAAAAAAACATCCTGTGTCTATTTTAGAAATACCCCCCAGGTATAGGGTAGTATACCGCCCAAGCCTACTAGCTCAGCCATCCCTGTAGCTCAGTTGGTAGAGCATGGTGTTTGCAACGCCAGGGTTGTGGGTTCAATTCCCACGGGGGGCCAGCACAGAAAAAAAAAAAAAAATGTATGAAATGTATGCATTCACTACTGTAAGTCGCTCTGCTCTGGATAAGAGTGTCTGCTAAACGACTAAAATGTACTACATAGACTGAACCAATGTCTTGGTCAGGTATACTAGATGTTGTGTACAGTGGATAGTAGAATATAAATCAATACAGTTTAATGAGAATTAATAGTTTGGATATATGAACTCACCAAATGACATCTAGCAGGCACCTGCCATCTTCATCGTCCATGTCAACTGAAAACACACACACACCCCCCACCAACAATATTTAGTTCAATACATCAATCATTACATCCACCACTCCAGTATAAATAGAGGTTTACAAACAATATCCTTCAGATTTTCTATTCAGACAAGCTGCTACCAAACTGACAACAATACTGCCTTGTCTGTTGGGGGCACTTAAAGTGTAAAGTCGTAGGCTATATCAAAACAGAGCTTGTGTAATCCTTTTTGGTAAATCAACATACTATCAACAAGGTGTAGCCTATGTTTAAGATACTATGCAAACAAACACTAACTGCATCATTATTGCATGAATATTCATTTCGAACGTGTATCTCTTTAAAAAAAAAAAAGGGTTTTTATAAGTTCCCAGAATCCAACCATCCAGGAAGTGCTGTGAGGAGGTTCTCTGTCTAATTGTAGGAAAACTGAAATTTGTCCTTCCAACTTGGCTGCAGGCAAAGTCTGATAACCGTTTTTAGGGGGAAGTTGTATTTTCTACATTTTCTGTTCTGGTCGATATAAAATTCCAGTGTTTTAATTGCTATATTGTATTTACATCGCCACCATGGCCTATTTATTGCCTTTACCTCCCTTATCTCACCTCATTTGCTTACTTTGAATATAGACTTATTTTTCTACTGTATTATTGACTGTATGTTTGTTTTACTCCATGTGTAACTCTGTGTTGTTGTATGTTGTCGAACTGCTTTGCTTTATCTTGGCCAGGTCGCAATTGTAAATGAGAACTTGTTCTCAACTGGCCTACCTGGTTAAATAAAGGTGGAATAAATAAATAAATAAAAGACTTCCACCGAGGTCCTAGGCTACAGTACACGTTAGTTACAAGGTTCTGAACCTAAAACAAAGCATTGTGATTCCACGATACTTGATTTTCCCCCCCAAAAAAGAAAACATCACCAAAATGATGCCAGTGTATTGATGTGTCCGGAAGGCTTTCATTGTTGTGATTCTGAAATGGTCAGATAGTTAGCAACAATGACAAGAAGCTGCTAAGTGGGGGTCCCGTGTGGCTCAGTTAGTAGAGCATGGTGTTTGTGGGTTCGATTCCCACGGGGGGACCAGTAGATCGCTGCTAAGTGGGGGTCCCGTGTGGCTCAGTTAGTAGAGCATGGTGTTTGTGGGTTCGATTCCCACGGGGGGACCAGTAGATCGCTGCTAAGTGGGGGTCCCGTGTGGCTCAGTTAGTAGAGCATGGTGTTTGTGGGTTCGATTCCCACGGGGGGACCAGTAGATCGCTGCTAAGTGGGGGTCCCGTGTGGCTCAGTTAGTAGAGCATGGTGTTTGTGGGTTCGATTCCCACGGGGGGACCAGTAGATCGCTGCTAAGTGGGGGTCCCGTGTGGCTCAGTTAGTAGAGCATGGTGTTTGTGGGTTCGATTCCCACGGGGGGACCAGTAGATCGCTGCTAAGTGGGGGTCCCGTGTGGCTCAGTTAGTAGAGCATGGTGTTTGTGGGTTCGATTCCCACGGGGGGACCAGTAGATCGCTGCTAAGTGGGGGTCCCGTGTGGCTCAGTTAGTAGAGCATGGTGTTTGTGGGTTCGATTCCCACGGGGGGGACCAGTAGATCGCTGCTAAGTGGGGAGTCATAGGTGGTTCTTTCCGCTAGTTGTGTCTTGTTGTTGATACCACATCTTGTTTTGAGGTGTTTTGACTGAGGTCACGTCTATGCTAATAACGGCTCAAATTCGCTAGCAAGCTAACCAACAACTAACAATGTATTTGAGATACATGCGCAAATCTATTTATGTTTTAATAAACATTTGGAGACTAAATTGAGTTTAAGTGTTGTCAACAACCTAAGCCAAACCTGTCTGTTTTGGGGTTGGGGTAAAACACATGGTGTTGGCTTAGGTTGCTGTTAACATGGAAACTATTTTTATCATCTCCAATGTTTATTGAAAACATAAAAAATAAAAGTTGCACAATGAGTACTTGTCTCTCAAATACATCGTTACAGTTGGTTGACGTTTGCTTACTAGTAAATATTAGCATAAACGTGACACCAGTCAAAACACCTGATGGTGTCAAGATCTAACGAGCTACTGGTCACAGATCTGAGCAGAACAAAGCGTTTTAACAACATACTAAAACCAACAGACAACAACCAGCTTGAAATATTAATAGGACAGGGAAAAAAATTAAAAACTTTCCAGATGTATTTAACTTGTCTCACCCAGAACGTCAGGACTAAAGACATACATAGCCTATTGATTATCAGTGATCTGAAATCTTAATTCATGCTCTTGAATATATTTTGTATCTTTCTATTAAAACCCCCCCCGCCCCTCCAAAAAAATGTGAGCATGACAATAAAAAGTTATATTTATAGGCAAAGTTAAGCATGCATGAACATAACACCTCGGCTTGAATATCACCATAACAATAAAATGTGATGCTCTTCCTTGAACAAACCACCTTCTGGGTTAAAAACGCGCGTTTTTCCACTCACTCCCTTATCATTCAATGTTCAGATTTTTTTTTTGTTACATGTATTTTCTATACAAGTAGAGAGCAGAATAAGATCTGAATTGATTGAGGCCGAGTGTTGATGTTACTAGTACACAGTGCGGAGATGAAACGAGCGGTGTTTTAAACCTCTCCAGAGAAACCAGCGGAGAACATCTGACATTAGGTAGGCGGAGACGAGCGGAGGATTTGCGCCGAAAAACGGAAAAAAAACACAGTGTTGGATATATATATATATATTTATATAGAGAGGACAACTGTCCATTTGCCGCTCTCCATAATGCTGGTTGGTAGCTAAGCCATTGCACAGCCAGCAGAGGAGAAGAGCGGTGCGCAGCATATGAATGGAGGGATAACTGCGAGCGGCTAAGCTAAGCTAGCTTTGGTGGTTTCCACTTAACGTTGTATATACCTCCAATGTAGTTTACATGATCATATACATTGGTTTTTTTTGCCTTGTTGTTTCCTCTAAAAAAAACAATTCGCGTGTTCGTTCGATGTCTATTTGTCTGAATCTGTTAGCTATTTTTCAACCTTTTGATGCATAGCTTTCATTTCGTTAGCATTAGCTGCTAGGTGGCTAACATCCTATCAACATTCTGGTGATAAAAACAGATTCAGACTTTTTGGTTTACATTTGACAATGTAAAACATCACAAGCGGGTTCACTACTATCGAAACACTTGTAATGCACGGTAGAGTTGCATCTTAGCTTCCCCGATGCATTATTTGGTTTGCTTTAATAAAAATGTAATTGCGTAGCCAGCTCTCCTTTGCAAGCAAAAACCTGAGTTAATGTTGGAATAGTCTTGGACCAGGGGGGTATGCTTGGGAATTGGTTGGAAAATGAAAACGCTTTGCCTCGCCGTGCAGGACTACGGCATTTAGATCAAGGCAGATGCGAGGTATGCAATTCGCTTGCAGTACGCAAATGTTGTAGCTTTAATATAGTTATTGAGATTAATAGAGAAATTGCTACATTGTAACAAACTCACCCGAGACGATAGAGGTGCAGGCAGCGCGGGGTCTCCGGGACAGCCTTGCACGGGTTTCCATACAGGACCCAGCTACAGGCAGGAAATAGAGGACCGATGAGTTCGCCTGTTTAAAAAAAATCAGTGTTTTGTGTGCCATTCAATAGAACTAAAAATTATAATAAATCCCTCAACCTTTCATGAACCTTGAGCGCCAGTTTATCTATCATAGTAAAACAGCCAATGAACCAAGTAAAAAAAAAAAACATCTCTGTCATACAGATAATTATATGGCTGCAAACCTTTTTTACTGTCAATAAACAAAACATATTTAAACAATGTGCAGTTTTGTAATAGCTTTAAGCGTATATCCACTGTTAGAAACTAATAAGAGACATTATCACTTGTATTTACCATCATAATTCAACTGGTTTGAGGTTATGCTATTAGCATTTTATATCTGAGATTGATGTAATAACCAATCCATGTCTCAAGGCTTAAAACTCCTTGTTTAACCTGTCTTCCCCCCTTCATTTACAGCTGCAGGACGTTTTTTTCTTGAGCGGATGGTCAGAAATATACGAATATAATTACAAATAATTTGTAGACTGCAAATTGAATGCAAGAAGCCCAAACATATATAATATTTCACTAAAACATAATAATTTCAAACCTTGTTTACATTTGTATACAATCACGTGTCTCTATTATGTGTGAGAATACTAGGGAACAGATTTGTAAAATGTAAAAAAAAAAACTTGGAGCTAATTTCCTTAAGTTTTTACAGTCTTTTATGTCTAACCATGAAAATAAATAAATGTTTTTTTTTTTTGCTCCGAAAAAACTTGAGTGGGCCAAATAAAAATCACCTGTGAGATGCTAGTTGGGGAACCCTGACCTAGACTGAAGTGGACTTAACAAGTGATCATAGCTTTCACCTGGTCAGTCCATGTCATGGAAAGAGCAGGTGTTCTTAATGTTTTTGTCCATTGCATTGAAATACCAGTAGGTATGTGTCCTGAAGTAAATACACGGCTATCCACCTCTGCCTCACAGCTGCATTAGTGACAAAGCAATTTTATTTGTGACTAAATATATCTTGTTATGTGATTGGCCAATATCAACAAACAAAAAAAAGGGCATGATCAGTTAAATCATGACTACAAAAGATGTTAGGTCATTTACATACAGGGAAAATTATTGGCAGTTTAAAGAGCTATATTTCCTGGGGGCGTGGTTTGGGTTGTTGTTTACACTCAGTGATTGGTTGAATTTGAATGAGGACTAGAGATCATTTGTCCATTTGGGTGTGGTTACAGAATGTTCTTCTATAGTTGATTTTGACGCTACACTGAAATCATATATCATGAAAATGTACACACATTGGCCTTTTTCATAAAAATCATATAGCCATGGTGTTGAATGAAACATGTCATTTGTGAATGCAGTATGCATTTAGAGGACATTTAGAATATCCGACCACTGGCCTGTGGCCAACTCTGAGAAAGGTCATATCACTCAGCATACTATTACTAGCAAAGGTATTTTGCGAGCTATTTCCTTGATATCCATGCATGTTTAACCATCAGTCGTGACCCATCCTTCAGGGGTTTGCCTGTTTTGAATGTTATTTTGACATTAATACGTGTCACATATCAGTTTGCAAACAATGTAAAAAAAATTCATTGAGTTAATAAAGCCACATAACAAAAAAGAGACCATGTTTGTTTCTTAAGTAAAGCAGATCCAAAATGCAGGTGTTTCAGCCTAGCTCAGTGCTTTCTGTGGTGGAGGGGCAGCCAGCGGAAGATACAGAGCACAGGGGTTGGTAAAGTTCTCTAGTTGCGCCGTGATTGGCTCAGTGTTCTGTCACTCATGGGGACACTACGTCACCGCAAAATCTAAGGGTAGAGCTTGAAAATTCAAGCCCCTTGAGTGCTGCCATAGAGTTACATTAGAAGTGCCCATCCAAGAAGGCTCAAGGTCATTGGCCACAGATAAAATGACGTCAAATCACGTTATATCTACCGTAGCTTTGATTAGACTGATCATGTCAACATCATACTTTCAAAATCTTAGCTAGCTAGCTAGCTAGACAAATACTCATCATCATGAATCAAGTCGACAAACTACTGGCAAATCCTTTTTAATCCTTCTCAGATGAAGATAAATTATAGATAAAACGTATCGGTGCTCATCGGCCATTGGACATAAACATCACACAACAAGTTGGAAATCGCAAATTCAACAATGAGTGGGTTGGAAGGAATCAGTGGCTAACTGCAAGCATTGCAAAACAATCACTAGCCTGTTATTCAGGGGAGTAGGTGTGTGGTCCCAATTCTGGGTTTAAGGGTCTCTTTTCCAAGCTTAAAATGATAAACATCCAACATTGGCCATGCTGTCAATCCAGCATGATATTCTGCCGTGCTCAAAACAACTGTTAACTCAGAACTGGGAAATTTGACTTCAGTGAGTTCAAGACAACTGGGAACTCTGGAAAAAACCGAGCTCCGACTGGTAAAATATGTTTTGAACGGTCATCCAACTTGGAATTGTAAATCGGGAACTCGGGTCTCTTTCTAGAGCTACGACCTGAAGATCACTGACATCATCATGATTCGACCTTGTTTTTTTTCCCCCAGAGTTCCCAGTTGTCTTGAAAGCACAATAAATACAGAGAATGACAGACTTTGATGACAAAATTTGCCCACGAAAGACTGCCGCACCACCGTCCTGTTCAAGTGAGCACAGGTGAGTGCAAAAATGTATTGTATGCTGCTGCATAAATGATGTAATATGCCACGGAGATACGTATACTGTAGCTAAGAAAGTAATACTAAGTGTATGTTGTGTAGTAAGCTGTTAGTAACCCATGTGCCTCACCCTAATAATTTGGCCTATTACACCTCTTAATTTCACCTACTGTTCTGACTTGGTGGTGCACATGTAGCCTATAGCCTGTTTTAGAGAAATGTAATCATTGAATATTGTAAGAGCTTTCATTGTCTGCTTATATGCCCCCTTTTTTTATCTTACGGTTCTGACTTGGTGTACAGGGAGAACACTGTAAGAACGGCCCATGTTCTAAATTCTGTCGCTGTACATTTCAAAAGTGCTGAACAAATTGTTATATTGACTATGTCCATCTTAGCTCGCTCATTTGTGTCTTAATTGAAATTACGGATTGCCTCTTATCCGCTCATCGTCCCCTTATGCCATAGTTTGTACATCTCAATTGTTAGTAGAAACCACATTTGTTTAAGCAAGTCAGTCATATCAGCTATGTTTTTTTTTAAAGCAGTAAATGAGGCTGAATGAACTGTTTCGCTGCCAGACAAGGCTCCGCTGATAGCCAGGTGTAGCAGTGGTAAGGTGTTGGGACTCTGCTGTTGGGACTGATTTATGTAGGCCCTAACAGTTTGTGGTCACAGTTTGTCACCGTTATAGTGCAATGAATTAATTGTAAAAAAATTTATTACACTTTTATTTAACCAGGTTGGCCAGTTGAGAACAAGTTCTCATTTACAACTGCGACCTGGCCAAGATAAAGCAAAGCAGTGTGACAGAAACAACACAGAGTTACACATGGAATAAACAAGCGTACATTCAATAACACAATAGGAAAAAAATAAAGTCTATATACAGTGTGTGCAAATGGCATGAGGTGGTAAGGCAATAAATAGGCCATAGTAGTGAAGTAATTACAGTTTAGCAGATTAACACTGGAGTGATAGATGAGCAGATGATGGTGTGTAAGTAGTGATACTGGTGTGCAAAAGAGCAGCAAAGTAAATAAAAACAATATGGGGATGAGGTAGGTAGATTGGGTGGGTTATTTACAGATGGACTATGTACAGCTGCAGAGATCGGTTAGCTGCCTAGATAGCTGATGTTTAAAGTTAGTAAGGGGAATGTAAGTCCAGATTCAGCGATTTTTGCAAATCGTTCCAGTCACTGGCAGCAGAGAACTGGAAGGAAAGGCGGCCAAAGGAGGTGTTGGCTTTGGGGACGACCAGTGAGATATACCTGCTGGAGCGCGTGCTACGGGTGGGTGCTGTTATCATGACCAGTGATCTGAGATAAGGCGGAGCTTTACCTAGCATAGACTTGTAGATGACCTGGAGCCAGTGGGTCTGGCGATGAATATGTAGCGAGGGCCAGCCGACTAGAGCATACAGGTTGCAGTGGTGGGTGGTATATGGGGCTTTGGTGACAAAACAGATGGCACTGTGATAGACTGCATCCAATTTGCTGAGTAGAGTATTGGAAGCTAATTTGTAGATGACATCGCCGAAGTCAAGGATCGGTAGGATAGTCAGTTTTACGAGGGTAAGTTTGGCGGCATGAGTGAAGGATGCTTTGTTGTGAAATAGGAAGCCGATTCTAGATTTGATTTTGGATTGGAGATGTTTGATATGAGTCTGGAAGGAGAGTTTACAGTCTAACCAGACACCCAGGTATTTGTAGTTGTCCACGTATTCTAGGTCAGAACCGTCCAGAGTAGTGATGCTGGACTGGCAGACAGGTGCGGGCAGTGATCGGTTGAAGAGCATGCATTTGGTTTTGCTAGCATTTAAGAGCAGTTGGAGGCCACGGAAGGACTGTTGTATGGCATTGAAGCTCGTCTGGAGGTTAGTTAACACAGTGTCCAAAGAAGGGCCAGAAGTATACAGAATGGTGTCGTCTGCATAGAGGTGGATCAGAGAATCACCCGCAGCAAGAGCGACATCGTTGATATATACAGAGAAAAGAGTCGGTCCGAGAATTGAACCCTGTGGTACCCCCATAGAGACTGCCAACAGGCCCTCCGATTTGACACACTGAACTCTATCTGCGAAGTAGTTGAACCAGGCGAGGCAGTCATTTGAGAAACCAAGGCTATTGAGTCTGCCCATAAGAATACGGTGATTGACAGAGTTTAGTGTTGTGCAGTGGCTTTTGTTGGCATACATCCCCCAATTTTTGTTTGCCCCACTAAAATGTACGTGCTAAAAATCGCCACTTTTAACCAAGCATTTAGAAACTTACGGTTATAAATTTAACATACACAGATGATGTCCTCAGCTCTTCTGCACCTCTATTTTACATCCATTCTCCACTAGAGGGCGCAAACCGATTGATTTCTGCAGCATTTTCAAGTACAGGTAGTAAATTATATTTTCCAGACCAGAGCCTTCATGCCTGTTATCAGCAGAGCTGTGCTACAGTAGTTATATCAATTTGACAAACACTCTTTTCATGCTACTTTGATACCAACGCTACTTTTCGTAGCAGGTTTGGAGACTGAGGTTTAGGTTAGGAAAAGGGTTTGGGTTAGCGATATAATGCTCTCTCTTTACCTGCTACGAAAATCACTTCGTATCTCGGTAGCGTGAAATAATTAGGAAAAGGGTTTGGGTTAGCGATATAATGCTCTCTCTTTACCTGCTACGAAAATCACTTCGTATCGCGGTAGCGTGAAATAAGTGTGTCCCATATCAGTATTATTATGTGGTCCTGCCCACAATCTGCTTCTGGAAGCAATACACATCAACTGGATGATTGTGTAGCTAACTAACAATCAATTAAAAAAAGGTATGCCAAAATGATAATCATCATTTGCCATAATTGAGAGAAATTCAGCTTGCATCAAAGCATGTTTAGTACTATCCGGTATCCTTGGGATGTCCCTACCTTTAACCTAACCTTACCCCTACCTTAAAAACACGATTTATGGCCGTAAAGTGTTTACTGCGATGAGGCCTCTGCAGAAGTCAGGGCATTCATACTCCTTGCGTTTCCCTGAGCAGACCAGAGTTGTTGTGAAGAAAGTTTGTTAATAAGGAAGTGATTTTGTGTTTTATGGGTCTTTCTATAAATAAAAAAAAGGGGGACAATGTGTGACATCAGAATCAACATTTAAAAATGGTTAAAAATAGGATTTTCTTGTAGCTTCACATGTGTAGTTACAGGAATAAGAGTCTAGATAGGGACAGTGAGACCATAACTCCTAGCGACAACAAAAATATCTACATGTCATTCATAAATGTCACATGAAACATGGACGCTGCATGTTTCTTTGTCGTGCCAAGTAACCAGGTCTGTTTGTGCTTTAGTCACCTTCTCTATCATTCATAGCCATGCTAAACCTTCCAGAGGAAGGAAAAAGATAAACAACAGCATTTCTATATATTTTAATAGTTGATGTAATATAATACAGTAATATAATACAATGGGTTCTTGTCAACTAAATCAATGACAATAATAATAACCAATAATGAAATCCTTATGATCAGTAAACACTTCAATCAATCAATCAAATGTATTTATAAAGCCCTTCTTACATCACCTGATGTCTCAAAGTGCTGTACAGAAACCCAGCCTAAAACCCCAAACAGCAAACAATGCAGGTGTAGAAGCACAGTGGACTAGGAAAAACTCCCTAGAAAGGTGTGTGTCTCTGAAAACTCGACATCACATTCTGTCTTCCTCTGTCCTTGTTTCCTCCACTCCTTGCCTCTCCTTGAATGTGCATAGAAGCCTGAGGGGAGGAACCTTCCCCCCTCTCCCCCAATGAGCTTTTGAGAAGGAGGTGAGGAATGGAGGAAACCAGGGGAGAATCTCAATTGCATTTCCTTGATTCCTCAGGTCCTCTCTCCTCACCTCATTCTCAAAAACTCATTGGATAAGAAGGTGAGAGGGGAGGGACCTTTGACCTTCTCATCCAATGGATTTTGAGAAGGAGTCGAGAGGAAGCAGCGAATAAAGGAAAGGCAATTGAGATTCTCCCCTGGACAGTGGAAGGAAGTATTTGATAGCTACCATAACTGACTGAGCTACTATAATACCCATGGCCTGTCCAGAAACAACCCCTAGCCCTTACTGTCCAGAAACAACACCTAGTCCTACTGTCCAGAAACAACCCCTAGCCCCTACTGTCCAGAAACAACCCCTAGCCCCTACTGTCCAGAAGCAACCCCCAGCCCCTACTGTCCAGAAACAACACCTAGTCCTACTGTCCAGAAACAACCCCTAGCCCCTACTGTCCAGAAACAACACCTAGTCCTACTGTCCAGAAACAACCCCTATCCCCTACTGTCCAGAAACAACCCCTAGCCCTTACTGTCCAGAAACAACCCCTATCCCCTACTGTCCAGAAACAACCCCTAGCCCTTACTGTCCAGAAACAACCCCTAGCCCTTACTGTCCAGAAACAACCCCTAGCCCCTACTGTCCAGAAACAACCCCTAGCCCTTACTGTCCAGAAACAACCCCTAGCCCCTACTGTCCAGACACAACCCCTAAACCCTACTGTCCAGAAACAACCCCTAGCCCCTACTGTCCAGAAACAACCCCTAGCCCCTACTGTCCAGAAACAACCCCTAGCCCCTACTGTCCAGAAACAACCCCTAGCCCCTACTGTCCAGAAACAACCCCTAGCCCCTACTGTCCAGAAACAACCCCTAGCCCCTACTGTCCAGAAACAACCCCTAGCCCCTACTGTCCAGAAACAACCCCTAGCCCTTACTGTCCAGAAACAACCCCTAGCCCCTACTGTCCAGAAACAACCCCCAGCCCTTACTGTCCAGAAACAACCCCTAGCCCCTACTGTCCAGAAACAACCCCCAGCCCCTACTGTCCAGAAACAACCCCTAGCCCCTACTGTCCAGAAACAACCCCTAGCCCCTACTGTCCAGAAACAACCCCCAGCCCCTACTGTCCAGAAACAACCCCTAGCCCCTACTGTCCAGAAACAACCCCTAGCCCCTACTGTCCAGAAACAACCCCTAGCCCCTACTGTCCAGAAACAACCCCCAGCCCTTACTGTCCAGAAACAACCCCTAGCCCCTACTGTCCAGAAACAACCCCCAGCACTTACTGTCCAGAAACAACCCCTAGCCCCTACTGTCCAGAAACAACCCCTAGCCCCTACTGTCCAGAAACAACCCCTAGCCCTTACTGTCCAGAAACAACCCCTAGTCCCTACTGTCCAGAAACAACCCCTAGCCCCTACTGTCCAGAAACAACCCCTAGCCCCTACTGTCCAGAAACAACCCCCAGCCCTTACTGTCCAGAAACAACCCCCAGCCGCTACTGTCCAGAAACAACCCCTAGCCCTTACTGTCCAGAAACAACCCCTAGCCCCTACTGTCCAGAAACAACCCCTAGCCCCTACTGTCCAGAAACAACCCCCAGCCCCTACTGTCCAGAAACAACCCCTAGCCCCTACTGTCCAGAAACAACCCCCAGCCCTTACTGTCCAGAAACAACCCCTAGCCCTTACTGTCCAGAAACAACCCATAGTCCCTACTGTCCAGAAACAACCCCTAGCCCCTACTGTCCAGAAACAACCCCTAGCCCCATGGCCTGTCCAGAAACAACCCCCAGCCCCATGGCCTGTCCAGAAACAACACCCAGCCCCTACTGTCCAGAAACATCCCCCAGCTCCTACTGTCCAGAAACAACCCCTAGCCCCTACTGTCCAGAAACAACCCCTAGCCCCTACTGTCCAGAAACAACCCCTAGCCCCGACTGTCCAGAAACAACCCCTAGCCCTTACTGTCCAGAAAAAAACCCTAGCCCTTACTGTCCAGAAACAACCCCTAGCCCTTACTGTCCAGAAACAACCCCCAGCCCCTACTGTCCAGAAACAACCCCTAGCCCTTACTGTCCAGAAACAACCCTCAGCCCCTACTGTCCAGAAACAACCCCTAGCCCCTACTGTCCAGAAACAACCCCTAGACCCTGCTGTCCAGAAACAACCTCTACCCCTACTCTCCAGAAACAACCCCTAGCCCCTACTGTCCAGAAACAACCCCTAGCCCTACTGTCCAGAAACAACCCCTAGCCCCTACTGTCCAGAAACAACCCCTAGCACCTACTGTCCAGAAACAACCCCTAGCCCTTACTGTTCAGAAACAACCCCTAGCCCCTACTGTCCAGAAACAACCCCTAGCACTTACTGTCCAGAACCAACCCCTAGCCTTTACTGTCCAGAAACAACCCCTAGCCCCATGGCCTGTCCAGAAACAACCCCCAGCCCCTACTGTCCAGAAACAACCCCCAGCTCCTACTGTCCAGAAACAACCCCTAGCCCCTACTGTCCAGAAACAACCCCAGCCCCTACTGTCCAGAAACAACACCTAGTCCCTACTGTCCAGAAACAACCCCTAGCCCCTACTGTCCAGAAACAACCCCTAGCCCCTACTGTCCAGAAACAACCCCCAGCCCCTACTGTCCAGAAACAACCCCTAGCCCTTACTGTCCAGAAACAACCCCCAGCCCCTACTGTCCAGAAACAACCCCTAGCCCTTACTGTCCAGAAACAACCCTCAGCCCCTACTGTCCAGAAACAACCCCTAGCCCCTACTGTCCAGAAACAACCCCTAGACCCTACTGTCCAGAAACAACCTCTACCCCTACTCTCCAGAAACAACCCCTAGCCCCTACTGTCCAGAAACAACCCCTAGCCCTACTGTCCAGAAACAACCCCTAGCCCCTACTGTCCAGAAACAACCCCTAGCACCTACTGTCCAGAAACAACCCCTAGCCCTTACTGTTCAGAAACAACCCCTAGCCCCTACTGTCCAGAAACAACCCCTAGCACTTACTGTCCAGAACCAACCCCTAGCCTTTACTGTCCAGAAACAACCCCTAGCCCCATGGCCTGTCCAGAAACAACCCCCAGCCCCTACTGTCTAGAAACAACCCCCAGCTCCTACTGTCCAGAAACAACCCCTAGCCCCTACTGTCCAGAAACAACCCCAGCCCCTACTGTCCAGAAACAACACCTAGTCCTACTGTCCAGAAACAACCCCTAGCCCCTACTGTCCAGAAACAACCCCTAGCCCCTACTGTCCAGAAACAACCCCTAGCCCCTACTGTCCAGAAACAACCCCCAGCCCCTACTGTCCAGAAACAACCCCTAGCCCTTACTGTCCAGAAACAACCCCTAGCCCCTACTGTCCAGAAACAACCCCTAGCCCCTACTGTCCAGAAACAACCCCTAGCCCCTACTGTCCAGAAACAACCCCCAGCCCTTACTGTCCAGAAACAACCCCAGCCCCTACTGTCCAGAAACAACCCCTAGCCCCTACTGTCCAGAAACAACACCTAGTCCCTACTGTCCAGAAACAACCCCTAGCCCCTACTGTCCAGAAACAACCCCTAGTCCCTACTGTCCAGAAACAACCCCTAGCCCCTACTGTCCAGAAACAACCCCTAGTCCCTACTGTCCAGAAACAACCCCTAGCCCCATGGCCTGTCCAGAAACAACCCCTAGCCCTTACTGTCCAGAAAAAAACCCTAGCCCTTACTGTCCAGAAACAACCCCTAGCCCTTACTGTCCAGAAACAACCCCCAGCCCCTACTGTCCAGAAACAACCCCTAGCCCCTACTGTCCAGAAACAACCCCTAGACCCTACTGTCCAGAAACAACCTCTACCCCTACTCTCCAGAAACAACCCCTAGCCCCTACTGTCCAGAAACAACCCCTAGCCCTACTGTCCAGAAACAACCCCTAGCCCCTACTGTCCAGAAACAACCCCTAGCACCTACTGTCCAGAAACAACCCCTAGCCCTTACTGTTCAGAAACAACCCCTAGCCCTTACTGTCCAGAAACAACCCCCAGCCCCTACTGTCCAGAAACAACCCCTAGCCCTTACTGTCCAGAAACAACCCTCAGCCCCTACTGTCCAGAAACAACCCCTAGCACCTACTGTCCAGAAACAACCCCTAGCCCTTACTGTTCAGAAACAACCCCTAGCCCCTACTGTCCAGAAACAACCCCTAGCACTTACTGTCCAGAACCAACCCCTAGCCTTTACTGTCCAGAAACAACCCCTAGCCCCATGGCCTGTCCAGAAACAACCCCCAGCCCCTACTGTCTAGAAACAACCCCCAGCCCCTACTGTCCAGAAACAACACCTAGTCCTACTGTCCAGAAACAACCCCTAGCCCCTACTGTCCAGAAACAACACCTAGTCCTACTGTCCAGAAACAACCCCTATCCCCTACTGTCCAGAAACAACCCCTAGCCCTTACTGTCCAGAAACAACCCCTATCCCCTACTGTCCAGAAACAACCCCTAGCCCTTACTGTCCAGAAACAACCCCTAGCCCTTACTGTCCAGAAACAACCCCTAGCCCCTACTGTCCAGAAACAACCCCTAGCCCTTACTGTCCAGAAACAACCCCTAGCCCCTACTGTCCAGACACAACCCCTAAACCCTACTGTCCAGAAACAACCCCTAGCCCCTACTGTCCAGAAACAACCCCTAGCCCCTACTGTCCAGAAACAACCCCTAGCCCCTACTGTCCAGAAACAACCCCTAGCCCCTACTGTCCAGAAACAACCCCTAGCCCCTACTGTCCAGAAACAACCCCTAGCCCCTACTGTCCAGAAACAACCCCTAGCCCCTACTGTCCAGAAACAACCCCTAGCCCCTACTGTCCAGAAACAACCCCCAGCCCTTACTGTCCAGAAACAACCCCTAGCCCCTACTGTCCAGAAACAACCCCCAGCCCCTACTGTCCAGAAACAACCCCTAGCCCCTACTGTCCAGAAACAACCCCTAGCCCCTACTGTCCAGAAACAACCCCCAGCCCCTACTGTCCAGAAACAACCCCTAGCCCCTACTGTCCAGAAACAACCCCTAGCCCCTACTGTCCAGAAACAACCCCTAGCCCCTACTGTCCAGAAACAACCCCTAGCCCTTACTGTCCAGAAACAACCCCTAGCCCCTACTGTCCAGAAACAACCCCCAGCACTTACTGTCCAGAAACAACCCCTAGCCCCTACTGTCCAGAAACAACCCCTAGCCCCTACTGTCCAGAAACAACCCCTAGCCCTTACTGTCCAGAAACAACCCCTAGTCCCTACTGTCCAGAAACAACCCCTAGCCCCTACTGTCCAGAAACAACCCCTAGCCCCTACTGTCCAGAAACAACCCCCAGCCCTTACTGTCCAGAAACAACCCCCAGCCGCTACTGTCCAGAAACAACCCCTAGCCCTTACTGTCCAGAAACAACCCCTAGCCCCTACTGTCCAGAAACAACCCCTAGCCCCTACTGTCCAGAAACAACCCCTAGTCCCTACTGTCCAGAAACAACCCCTAGCCCCATGGCCTGTCCAGAAACAACACCCAGCCCCTACTGTCCAGAAACATCCCCCAGCTCCTACTGTCCAGAAACAACCCCTAGCCCCTACTGTCCAGAAACAACCCCTAGCCCCTACTGTCCAGAAACAACCCCTAGCCCCGACTGTCCAGAAACAACCCCTAGCCCTTACTGTCCAGAAAAAAACCCTAGCCCTTACTGTCCAGAAACAACCCCTAGCCCTTACTGTCCAGAAACAACCCCCAGCCCCTACTGTCCAGAAACAACCCCTAGCCCTTACTGTCCAGAAACAACCCTCAGCCCCTACTGTCCAGAAACAACCCCTAGCCCTACTGTCCAGAAACAATCCCTAGACCCTGCTGTCCAGAAACAACCTCTACCCCTACTCTCCAGAAACAACCCCTAGCCCCTACTGTCCAGAAACAACCCCTAGCCCTACTGTCCAGAAACAACCCCTAGCCCCTACTGTCCAGAAACAACCCCTAGCACCTACTGTCCAGAAACAACCCCTAGCCCTTACTGTTCAGAAACAACCCCTAGCCCCTACTGTCCAGAAACAACCCCTAGCACTTACTGTCCAGAACCAACCCCTAGCCTTTACTGTCCAGAAACAACCCTTAGCCCCATGGCCTGTCCAGAAACAACCCCCAGCCCCTACTGTCCAGAAACAACCCCCAGCTCCTACTGTCCAGAAACAACCCCTAGCCCCTACTGTCCAGAAACAACCCCAGCCCCTACTGTCCAGAAACAACACCTAGTCCCTACTGTCCAGAAACAACCCCTAGCCCCTACTGTCCAGAAACAACCCCTAGCCCCTACTGTCCAGAAACAACCCCCAGCCCCTACTGTCCAGAAACAACCCCTAGCCCTTACTGTCCAGAAACAACCCCCAGCCCCTACTGTCCAGAAACAACCCCTAGCCCTTACTGTCCAGAAACAACCCTCAGCCCCTACTGTCCAGAAACAACCCCTAGCCCCTACTGTCCAGAAACAACCCCTAGACCCTACTGTCCAGAAACAACCTCTACCCCTACTCTCCAGAAACAACCCCTAGCCCCTACTGTCCAGAAACAACCCCTAGCCCTACTGTCCAGAAACAACCCCTAGCCCCTACTGTCCAGAAACAACCCCTAGCACCTACTGTCCAGAAACAACCCCTAGCCCTTACTGTTCAGAAACAACCCCTAGCCCCTACTGTCCAGAAACAACCCCTAGCACTTACTGTCCAGAACCAACCCCTAGCCTTTACTGTCCAGAAACAACCCCTAGCCCCATGGCCTGTCCAGAAACAACCCCCAGCCCCTACTGTCTAGAAACAACCCCCAGCTCCTACTGTCCAGAAACAACCCCTAGCCCCTACTCTCCAGAAACAACCCCAGCCCCTACTGTCCAGAAACAACACCTAGTCCCTACTGTCCAGAAACAACCCCTAGCCCCTACTGTCCAGAAACAACCCCTAGCCCCTACTGTCCAGAAACAACCCCCAGCCCCTACTGTCCAGAAACAACCCCTAGCCCTTACTGTCCAGAAACAACCCCTAGCCCCTACTGTCCAGAAACAACCCCTAGCCCCTACTGTCCAGAAACAACCCCTAGTCCCTACTGTCCAGAAACAACCCCTAGCCCCTACTGTCCAGAAACAACCCCTAGTCCCTACTGTCCAGAAACAACCCCTAGCCCCATGGCCTGTCCAGAAACAACCCCTAGCCCTTACTGTCCAGAAAAAAACCCTAGCCCTTACTGTCCAGAAACAACCCCTAGCCCTTACTGTCCAGAAACAACCCCCAGCCCCTACTGTCCAGAAACAACCCCTAGCCCCTACTGTCCAGAAACAACCCCTAGACCCTACTGTCCAGAAACAACCTCTACCCCTACTCTCCAGAAACAACCCCTAGCCCCTACTGTCCAGAAACAACCCCTAGCCCTACTGTCCAGAAACAACCCCTAGCCCCTACTGTCCAGAAACAACCCCTAGCACCTACTGTCCAGAAACAACCCCTAGCCCTTACTGTTCAGAAACAACCCCTAGCCCTTACTGTCCAGAAACAACCCCTAGCACTTACTGTCCAGAACCAACCCCTAGCCTTTACTGTCCAGAAACAACCCCTAGCCCCATGGCCTGTCCAGAAACAACCCCCAGCCCCTACTGTCCAGAAACAACCCCCAGCTCCTACTGTCCAGAAACAACCCCTAGCCCCTACTGTCCAGAAACAACCCCTGCCCCTACTGTCCAGAAACAACACCTAGTCTCTACTGTCCAGAAAAAAAACCTAGCCCTTACTGTCCAGAAACAACCCCTAGCCCCTACTGTCCAGAAACAACCCCTAGCCCCGACTGTCCAGAAACAACCCCTAGCCCTTACTGTCCAGAAAAAAACCCTAGCCCTTACTGTCCAGAAACAACCCCTAGCCCTTACTGTCCAGAAACAACCCCCAGCCCCTACTGTCCAGAAACAACCCCTAGCCCTTACTGTCCAGAAACAACCCTCAGCCCCTACTGTCCAGAAACAACCCCTAGCCCCTACTGTCCAGAAACAACCCCTAGACCCTGCTGTCCAGAAACAACCTCTACCCCTACTCTCCAGAAACAACCCCTAGCCCCTACTGTCCAGAAACAACCCCTAGCCCTACTGTCCAGAAACAACCCCTAGCCCCTACTGTCCAGAAACAACCCCTAGCACCTACTGTCCAGAAACAACCCCTAGCCCTTACTGTTCAGAAACAACCCCTAGCCCCTACTGTCCAGAAACAACCCCTAGCACTTACTGTCCAGAACCAACCCCTAGCCTTTACTGTCCAGAAACAACCCCTAGCCCCATGGCCTGTCCAGAAACAACCCCCAGCCCCTACTGTCCAGAAACAACCCCCAGCTCCTACTGTCCAGAAACAACCCCTAGCCCCTACTGTCCAGAAACAACCCCTAGCCCCTACTGTCCAGAAACAACCCCTAGCCCCGACTGTCCAGAAACAACCCCTAGCCCTTACTGTCCAGAAAAAAACCCTAGCCCTTACTGTCCAGAAACAACCCCTAGCCCTTACTGTCCAGAAACAACCCCCAGCCCCTACTGTCCAGAAACAACCCCTAGCCCTTACTGTCCAGAAACAACCCTCAGCCCCTACTGTCCAGAAACAACCCCTAGCCCTACTGTCCAGAAACAACCCCTAGACCCTGCTGTCCAGAAACAACCTCTACCCCTACTCTCCAGAAACAACCCCTAGCCCCTACTGTCCAGAAACAACCCCTAGCCCTACTGTCCAGAAACAACCCCTAGCCCCTACTGTCCAGAAACAACCCCTAGCACCTACTGTCCAGAAACAACCCCTAGCCCTTACTGTTCAGAAACAACCCCTAGCCCCTACTGTCCAGAAACAACCCCTAGCACTTACTGTCCAGAACCAACCCCTAGCCTTTACTGTCCAGAAACAACCCTTAGCCCCATGGCCTGTCCAGAAACAACCCCCAGCCCCTACTGTCCAGAAACAACCCCCAGCTCCTACTGTCCAGAAACAACCCCTAGCCCCTACTGTCCAGAAACAACCCCAGCCCCTACTGTCCAGAAACAACACCTAGTCCCTACTGTCCAGAAACAACCCCTAGCCCCTACTGTCCAGAAACAACCCCTAGCCCCTACTGTCCAGAAACAACCCCCAGCCCCTACTGTCCAGAAACAACCCCTAGCCCTTACTGTCCAGAAACAACCCCCAGCCCCTACTGTCCAGAAACAACCCCTAGCCCTTACTGTCCAGAAACAACCCTCAGCCCCTACTGTCCAGAAACAACCCCTAGCCCCTACTGTCCAGAAACAACCCCTAGACCCTACTGTCCAGAAACAACCTCTACCCCTACTCTCCAGAAACAACCCCTAGCCCCTACTGTCCAGAAACAACCCCTAGCCCTACTGTCCAGAAACAACCCCTAGCCCCTACTGTCCAGAAACAACCCCTAGCACCTACTGTCCAGAAACAACCCCTAGCCCTTACTGTTCAGAAACAACCCCTAGCCCCTACTGTCCAGAAACATCCCCCAGCTCCTACTGTCCAGAAACAACCCCTAGCCCCTACTGTCCAGAAACAACCCCTAGCCCCTACTGTCCAGAAACAACCCCTAGCCCCGACTGTCCAGAAACAACCCCTAGCCCTTACTGTCCAGAAAAAAACCCTAGCCCTTACTGTCCAGAAATAACCCCTAGCCCTTACTGTCCAGAAACAACCCCCAGCCCCTACTGTCCAGAAACAACCCCTAGCCCTTACTGTCCAGAAACAACCCTCAGCCCCTACTGTCCAGAAACAACCCCTAGCCCCTACTGTCCAGAAACAACCCCTAGACCCTGCTGTCCAGAAACAACCTCTACCCCTACTCTCCAGAAACAACCCCTAGCCCCTACTGTCCAGAAACAACCCCTAGCCCTACTGTCCAGAAACAACCCCTAGCCCCTACTGTCCAGAAACAACCCCTAGCACCTACTGTCCAGAAACAACCCCTAGCCCTTACTGTTCAGAAACAACCCCTAGCCCCTACTGTCCAGAAACAACCCCTAGCACTTACTGTCCAGAACCAACCCCTAGCCTTTACTGTCCAGAAACAACCCTTAGCCCCATCGCCTGTCCAGAAACAACCCCCAGCCCCTACTGTCCAGAAACAACCCCCAGCTCCTACTGTCCAGAAACAACCCCTAGCCCCTACTGTCCAGAAACAACCCCAGCCCCTACTGTCCAGAAACAACACCTAGTCCCTACTGTCCAGAAACAACCCCTAGCCCCTACTGTCCAGAAACAACCCCTAGCCCCTACTGTCCAGAAACAACCCCCAGCCCCTACTGTCCAGAAACAACCCCTAGCCCTTACTGTCCAGAAACAACCCCCAGCCCCTACTGTCCAGAAACAACCCCTAGCCCTTACTGTCCAGAAACAACCCTCAGCCCCTACTGTCCAGAAACAACCCCTAGCCCCTACTGTCCAGAAACAACCCCTAGACCCTACTGTCCAGAAACAACCTCTACCCCTACTCTCCAGAAACAACCCCTAGCCCCTACTGTCCAGAAACAACCCCTAGCCCTACTGTCCAGAAACAACCCCTAGCCCCTACTGTCCAGAAACAACCCCTAGCACCTACTGTCCAGAAACAACCCCTAGCCCTTACTGTTCAGAAACAACCCCTAGCCCCTACTGTCCAGAAACAACCCCTAGCACTTACTGTCCAGAACCAACCCCTAGCCTTTACTGTCCAGAAACAACCCCTAGCCCCATGGCCTGTCCAGAAACAACCCCCAGCCCCTACTGTCTAGAAACAACCCCCAGCCCCTACTGTCCAGAAACAACACCTAGTCCTACTGTCCAGAAACAACCCCTAGCCCCTACTGTCCAGAAACAACACCTAGTCCTACTGTCCAGAAACAACCCCTATCCCCTACTGTCCAGAAACAACCCCTAGCCCTTACTGTCCAGAAACAACCCCTATCCCCTACTGTCCAGAAACAACCCCTAGCCCTTACTGTCCAGAAACAACCCCTAGCCCTTACTGTCCAGAAACAACCCCTAGCCCCTACTGTCCAGAAACAACCCCTAGCCCTTACTGTCCAGAAACAACCCCTAGCCCCTACTGTCCAGACACAACCCCTAAACCCTACTGTCCAGAAACAACCCCTAGCCCCTACTGTCCAGAAACAACCCCTAGCCCCTACTGTCCAGAAACAACCCCTAGCCCCTACTGTCCAGAAACAACCCCTAGCCCCTACTGTCCAGAAACAACCCCTAGCCCCTACTGTCCAGAAACAACCCCTAGCCCCTACTGTCCAGAAACAACCCCTAGCCCCTACTGTCCAGAAACAACCCCTAGCCCTTACTGTCCAGAAACAACCCCTAGCCCCTACTGTCCAGAAACAACCCCCAGCCCTTACTGTCCAGAAACAACCCCTAGCCCCTACTGTCCAGAAACAACCCCCAGCCCCTACTGTCCAGAAACAACCCCTAGCCCCTACTGTCCAGAAACAACCCCTAGCCCCTACTGTCCAGAAACAACCCCCAGCCCCTACTGTCCAGAAACAACCCCTAGCCCCTACTGTCCAGAAACAACCCCTAGCCCCTACTGTCCAGAAACAACCCCTAGCCCCTACTGTCCAGAAACAACCCCTAGCCCTTACTGTCCAGAAACAACCCCTAGCCCCTACTGTCCAGAAACAACCCCCAGCACTTACTGTCCAGAAACAACCCCTAGCCCCTACTGTCCAGAAACAACCCCTAGCCCCTACTTTCCAGAAACAACCCCTAGCCCTTACTGTCCAGAAACAACCCCTAGTCCCTACTGTCCAGAAACAACCCCTAGCCCCTACTGTCCAGAAACAACCCCTAGCCCCTACTGTCCAGAAACAACCCCCAGCCCTTACTGTCCAGAAACAACCCCCAGCCGCTACTGTCCAGAAACAACCCCTAGCCCTTACTGTCCAGAAACAACCCCTAGCCCCTACTGTCCAGAAACAACCCCTAGCCCCTACTGTCCAGAAACAACCCCCAGCCCCTACTGTCCAGAAACAACCCCTAGCCCCTACTGTCCAGAAACAACCCCCAGCCCTTACTGTCCAGAAACAACCCCTAGCCCTTACTGTCCAGAAACAACCCATAGTCCCTACTGTCCAGAAACAACCCCTAGCCCCTACTGTCCAGAAACAACCCCTAGTCCCTACTGTCCAGAAACAACCCCTAGCCCCATGGCCTGTCCAGAAACAACACCCAGCCCCTACTGTCCAGAAACATCCCCCAGCTCCTACTGTCCAGAAACAACCCCTAGCCCCTACTGTCCAGAAACAACCCCTAGCCCCTACTGTCCAGAAACAACCCCTAGCCCCGACTGTCCAGAAACAACCCCTAGCCCTTACTGTCCAGAAAAAAACCCTAGCCCTTACTGTCCAGAAACAACCCCTAGCCCTTACTGTCCAGAAACAACCCCCAGCCCCTACTGTCCAGAAACAACCCCTAGCCCTTACTGTCCAGAAACAACCCTCAGCCCCTACTGTCCAGAAACAACCCCTAGCCCCTACTGTCCAGAAACAACCCCTAGACCCTGCTGTCCAGAAACAACCTCTACCCCTACTCTCCAGAAACAACCCCTAGCCCCTACTGTCCAGAAACAACCCCTAGCCCTACTGTCCAGAAACAACCCCTAGCCCCTACTGTCCAGAAACAACCCCTAGCACCTACTGTCCAGAAACAACCCCTAGCCCTTACTGTTCAGAAACAACCCCTAGCCCCTACTGTCCAGAAACAACCCCTAGCACTTACTGTCCAGAACCAACCCCTAGCCTTTACTGTCCAGAAACAACCCTTAGCCCCATGGCCTGTCCAGAAACAACCCCCAGCCCCTACTGTCCAGAAACAACCCCCAGCTCCTACTGTCCAGAAACAACCCCTAGCCCCTACTGTCCAGAAACAACCCCAGCCCCTACTGTCCAGAAACAACACCTAGTCCCTACTGTCCAGAAACAACCCCTAGCCCCTACTGTCCAGAAACAACCCCTAGCCCCTACTGTCCAGAAACAACCCCCAGCCCCTACTGTCCAGAAACAACCCCTAGCCCTTACTGTCCAGAAACAACCCCCAGCCCCTACTGTCCAGAAACAACCCCTAGCCCTTACTGTCCAGAAACAACCCTCAGCCCCTACTGTCCAGAAACAACCCCTAGCCCCTACTGTCCAGAAACAACCCCTAGACCCTACTGTCCAGAAACAACCTCTACCCCTACTCTCCAGAAACAACCCCTAGCCCCTACTGTCCAGAAACAACCCCTAGCCCTACTGTCCAGAAACAACCCCTAGCCCCTACTGTCCAGAAACAACCCCTAGCACCTACTGTCCAGAAACAACCCCTAGCCCTTACTGTTCAGAAACAACCCCTAGCCCCTACTGTCCAGAAACAACCCCTAGCACTTACTGTCCAGAACCAACCCCTAGCCTTTACTGTCCAGAAACAACCCCTAGCCCCATGGCCTGTCCAGAAACAACCCCCAGCCCCTACTGTCTAGAAACAACCCCCAGCTCCTACTGTCCAGAAACAACCCCTAGCCCCTACTGTCCAGAAACAACCCCAGCCCCTACTGTCCAGAAACAACACCTAGTCCCTACTGTCCAGAAACAACCCCTAGCCCCTACTGTCCAGAAACAACCCCTAGCCCCTACTGTCCAGAAACAACCCCCAGCCCCTACTGTCCAGAAACAACCCCTAGCCCTTACTGTCCAGAAACAACCCCTAGCCCCTACTGTCCAGAAACAACCCCTAGCCCCTACTGTCCAGAAACAACCCCTAGTCCCTACTGTCCAGAAACAACCCCTAGCCCCTACTGTCCAGAAACAACCCCTAGTCCCTACTGTCCAGAAACAACCCCTAGCCCCATGGCCTGTCCAGAAACAACCCCTAGCCCTTACTGTCCAGAAAAAAACCCTAGCCCTTACTGTCCAGAAACAACCCCTAGCCCTTACTGTCCAGAAACAACCCCCAGCCCCTACTGTCCAGAAACAACCCCTAGCCCCTACTGTCCAGAAACAACCCCTAGACCCTACTGTCCAGAAACAACCTCTACCCCTACTCTCCAGAAACAACCCCTAGCCCCTACTGTCCAGAAACAACCCCTAGCCCTACTGTCCAGAAACAACCCCTAGCCCCTACTGTCCAGAAACAACCCCTAGCACCTACTGTCCAGAAACAACCCCTAGCCCTTACTGTTCAGAAACAACCCCTAGCCCTTACTGTCCAGAAACAACCCCTAGCACTTACTGTCCAGAACCAACCCCTAGCCTTTACTGTCCAGAAACAACCCCTAGCCCCATGGCCTGTCCAGAAACAACCCCCAGCCCCTACTGTCCAGAAACAACCCCCAGCTCCTACTGTCCAGAAACAACCCCTAGCCCCTACTGTCCAGAAACAACCCCTGCCCCTACTGTCCAGAAACAACACCTAGTCTCTACTGTCCAGAAAAAAACCCTAGCCCTTACTGTCCAGAAACAACCCCTAGCCCCTACTGTCCAGAAACAACCCCTAGCCCCGACTGTCCAGAAACAACCCCTAGCCCTTACTGTCCAGAAAAAAACCCTAGCCCTTACTGTCCAGAAACAACCCCTAGCCCTTACTGTCCAGAAACAACCCCCAGCCCCTACTGTCCAGAAACAACCCCTAGCCCTTACTGTCCAGAAACAACCCTCAGCCCCTACTGTCCAGAAACAACCCCTAGCCCCTACTGTCCAGAAACAACCCCTAGACCCTGCTGTCCAGAAACAACCTCTACCCCTACTCTCCAGAAACAACCCCTAGCCCCTACTGTCCAGAAACAACCCCTAGCCCTACTGTCCAGAAACAACCCCTAGCCCCTACTGTCCAGAAACAACCCCTAGCACCTACTGTCCAGAAACAACCCCTAGCCCTTACTGTTCAGAAACAACCCCTAGCCCCTACTGTCCAGAAACAACCCCTAGCACTTACTGTCCAGAACCAACCCCTAGCCTTTACTGTCCAGAAACAACCCCTAGCCCCATGGCCTGTCCAGAAACAACCCCCAGCCCCTACTGTCCAGAAACAACCCCCAGCTCCTACTGTCCAGAAACAACCCCTAGCCCCTACTGTCCAGAAACAACCCCAGCCCCTACTGTCCAGAAACAACACCTAGTCCCTACTGTCCAGAAACAACCTCTAGCCCCTACTGTCCAGAAACAACCCCTAGCCCCTACTGTCCAGAAACAACCCCCAGCCCCTACTGTCCAGAAACAACCCCTAGCCCTTACTGTCCAGAAACAACCCCCAGCCCCTACTGTCCAGAAACAACCCCTAGCCCTTACTGTCCAGAAACAACCCTCAGCCCCTACTGTCCAGAAACAACCCCTAGCCCCTACTGTCCAGAAACAACCCCTAGACCCTACTGTCCAGAAACAACCTCTACCCCTACTCTCCAGAAACAACCCCTAGCCCCTACTGTCCAGAAACAACCCCTAGCCCTACTGTCCAGAAACAACCCCTAGCCCCTACTGTCCAGAAACAACCCCTAGCACCTACTGTCCAGAAACAACCCCTAGCCCTTACTGTTCAGAAACAACCCCTAGCCCCTACTGTCCAGAAACAACCCCTAGCACTTACTGTCCAGAACCAACCCCTAGCCTTTACTGTCCAGAAACAACCCCTAGCCCCATGGCCTGTCCAGAAACAACCCCCAGCCCCTACTGTCTAGAAACAACCCCCAGCTCCTACTGTCCAGAAACAACCCCTAGCCCCTACTGTCCAGAAACAACCCCAGCCCCTACTGTCCAGAAACAACACCTAGTCCCTACTGTCCAGAAACAACCCCTAGCCCCTACTGTCCAGAAACAACCCCTAGCCCCTACTGTCCAGAAACAACCCCCAGCCCCTACTGTCCAGAAACAACCCCTAGCCCTTACTGTCCAGAAACAACCCCTAGCCCCTACTGTCCAGAAACAACCCCTAGCCCCTACTGTCCAGAAACAACCCCTAGCCCCTACTGTCCAGAAACAACCCCCAGCCCCTACTGTCCAGAAACAACCCCAGCCCCTACTGTCCAGAAACAACCCCTAGCCCCTACTGTCCAGAAACAACACCTAGTCCCTACTGTCCAGAAACAACCCCTAGCCCCTACTGTCCAGAAACAACCCCTAGTCCCTACTGTCCAGAAACAACCCCTAGCCCCTACTGTCCAGAAACAACCCCTAGTCCCTACTGTCCAGAAACAACCCCTAGCCCCATGGCCTGTCCAGAAACAACCCCTAGCTCTTACTGTCCAGAAAAAAACCCTAGCCCTTACTGTCCAGAAACAACCCCTAGCCCTTACTGTCCAGAAACAACCCCCAGCCCCTACTGTCCAGAAACAACCCCTAGCCCCTACTGTCCAGAAACAACCCCTAGACCCTACTGTCCAGAAACAACCTCTACCCCTACTCTCCAGAAACAACCCCTAGCCCCTACTGTCCAGAAACAACCCCTAGCCCTACTGTCCAGAAACAACCCCTAGCCCCTACTGTCCAGAAACAACCCCTAGCACCTACTGTCCAGAAACAACCCCTAGCCCTTACTGTTCAGAAACAACCCCTAGCCCTTACTGTCCAGAAACAACCCCTAGCACTTACTGTCCAGAACCAACCCCTAGCCTTTACTGTCCAGAAACAACCCCTAGCCCCATGGCCTGTCCAGAATCAACCCCCAGCCCCTACTGTCCAGAAACAACCCCCAGCTCCTACTGTCCAGAAACAACCCCTAGCCCCTACTGTCCAGAAACAACCCCTGCCCCTACTGTCCAGAAACAACACCTAGTCTCTACTGTCCAGAAACAACCCCTAGCCCCTACTGTCCAGAAACAACCCCTAGCCCCTACTGTCCAGAAACAACCCCCAGCCCCTACTGTCCAGAAACAACCCCTAGCCCTTACTGTCCAGAAACAACCCCTAGCCCCTACTGTCCAGAAACAACCCCTAGCCCCTACTGTCCAGAAACAACCCCTAGCCCCTACTGTCCAGAAACAACCCCCAGCCCCTACTGTCCAGAAACAACCCCAGCCCCTACTGTCCAGAAACAACCCCTAGCCCCTACTGTCCAGAAACAACCCCTAGCCCCTACTGTCCAGAAACAACCCCTAGTCCCTACTGTCCAGAAACAACCCCTAGCCCCTACTGTCCAGAAACAACCCCTAGTCCCTACTGTCCAGAAACAACCCCTAGCCCCATGGCCTGTCCAGAAACAACCCCCAGCCCCTACTGTCCAGAAACAACCCCCAGCTCCTACTGTCCAGAAACAACCCCTAGCCCCTACTGTCCAGAAACAACCCCAGCCCCTACTGTCCAGAAACAACACCTAGTCCCTACTGTCCAGAAACAACCCCTAGCCCCTACTGTCCAGAAACAACCCCTATCCCCTACTGTCCAGAAACAACCCCTAGCCCCTACTGTCCAGAAACAACCCCTAGCCCCTACTGTCCAGAAACAACCCCTAGCCCTTACTGTCCAGAAAAAAACCCTAGCCCCTACTGTCCAGAAACAACCCCCAGCCCCTACTGTCCAGAAACAACCCCTAGCCCCTACTGTCCAGAAACAACCCCTAGCCCTTACTGTCCAGAAACAACCCCTAGCCCCTACTGTCCAGAAACAACCCCTAGCCCTTACTGTCCAGAAACAACCCCTAGCCCTTACTGTCCAGAAACAACCCCTGGCCCCTACTGACCAGAAACAACCCCTAGCCCCTACTGTCCAGAAACAACCCCTAGCCCCTACTGTCCAGAAACAACCCCTAGCCCTTGCTGTCCAGAGTCTAGACACTTGTTGAGATCTGTGAGGGATTGATGGGTGGTGACATGGTGAGAGCTCCACCTTACCCTCTGATAGGCTTGGGGGAATTTTGGCAGTATTGCTATACACCTGTCTAAGTCTCTCAGATCTCCACAAGTGTCTAGGGGTCAGGGATTAAGGGTTGTTTCTGGACAGTAGGGGCTAGGGGTTGTTTCTGGACAGTAGGGGCTAGGGGTTGTTTCTGGACAGTAAGGGCTAGGGGTTGTTTCTGGACAGTAAGGGCTAGGGGTTGTTTCTGGACAGTAAGGGCTAGGGGTTGTTTCTGGACAGTAGGGGCTAGGGGTTGTTTCTGGACAGTAAGGGCTAGGGGTTGTTTCTGGACAGTAGGGGCTAGGGGTTGTTTCTGGACAGTAGGGGCTAGGGGTTGTTTCTGGACAGTAGGGGCTAGGGGTTGTTTCTGGACAGTAGGGGCTAGGGGTTGTTTCTGGACAGTAGGGGCTAGGGGTTGTTTCTGGACAGTAGGGGCTAGGGGTTGTTTCTGGACAGTAGGGGCTAGGGGTTGTTTCTGGACAGGACCCCACAACCCTTCATTCCATTGCTATACACACACACATATAGATTTTCACAGGACACAGCTACAACACCCTATCAGGCTGATCAGACAGGTCTGGGTAGCTGGAGACCTGCTGTAAACAGTGAATGGCTAAATTTACATGTCTACTATTCACACCCTTGTTTCTTTCCAGCTAGTTAGATGTGCAACCACTGGCTAACCATAGAGCCCCGTAGTGGAGGTGTCATAATGCCGATAAAAACCTAGTGGTCAAAAAGGGAAATGGTTCCAATCATTTTCCCACCATGATTTTTTCCCCAGTTTTAGAAACGCTTAAAATAAGAGCTGTGTTTCGTGTAGGCTTACCCTGGGTTACCCTGGTCTGACATTTTGATAACCATGTAAATCTCTGGAGGACAAGGTGATTTTTGTCAATATATTCGCCTCTATTTACTCTCAGATATGAAACATGGTAATTAGCGTCAAAGTAGACATCGTGTAAAACTACAAATCCCAGCATGCTCCTGCACCTGATCTCTAGCTAACAGGTATAGTGTCAATTTAAAACGTGCACAAGACAGTTCACAGAATTGTAAATTTAAAGAAACGTAGCCAATTTATTCATTACTACATTGAGCTAACATTAGATAGTTAATCCAGAGATTCTTACCTTTGTCTCGATTCGGCAGTTTCGTCCAGATCATCTTGGTATTTGTAGTTCTTTATGATAGCCACATTAGCAGCTAATTAGCATCACATTTTCGAGGGGGGAGGTAAATAAATACATCTAAATATATTGATGAAAGTCACCTTGTCCTAACGAGATTTACAAGGTTATCAAAACGTCGTGCCACGGTAAGCCTACACACAACACAGCCATTATTTTAAGCACTTCCAAATTCCCCTATGGGACAGAAATGAATGGTGGAAAAACTATTGGAACCATTTCCTTGTTTGACTGCTAGATGTTATGGGTATTATGACTCATACTGTCGTACTCTATAGCTAGGGCATATCTCTAATCTAGTGTGGCTCAGTTGGTAGAGCATGGTGTTTGCAACGCCAGGGTTGTGGGTTCGATTCCCACGGGGCACCAGTACGGGGGGAAAAAAAGATGTATGAAATGTATGCATTCACTGGATAAGAGCGTCTGCTAAATGACTAAAATGTATAGTGTTGGTTTTTGCTGTGTATCATCATTTCATAAGATGATTATGGTTAGCTAGGTAGCTAGGCTATATCTGTCAGCTAAACAATTACAGTAACAGTAGTTCATAATTTTTATTTAATAAAAATATATATTTCACCTTTATTTAACCAGGTAGGCCAGCTGAGAAAAAGTTATCATTTACAACTGCGACCTGGCCAAGATAAAGCAAAGCAGTGTGACACAAACAACAACACAGAGTTACACATGGAATAAACAAACATACAGTCAATAACACAATAGAGAAAGTCTATATACAGTGTGTGCAAATGTAGAAGAGTAAGATGTTAAAGGGGGAACATAGATACATTCAATATAATTAATGAGTCGAATCAAAACCTGTGTTTAAAGCCTTTCTCGTGCTTGGAGTCTTCACAGATTTGGAAAATATCGTGTGACATAAAACGCTGTCTTTCTTTCCTTGCATTGATGATACTGTTGTTCGTCGTTATATCATATACTAAGCATTTTAACAATTGAATTACACATTGACCTTGATCCTGTGAAATTCCTGAATATTGCTGTCAGACTCTTTTTAGTACGGAGCTCTGGGAAGTGGACTGTGACCTCATAACATTTTAGTGTTTGGATTGACAATGATTTAACTTGTTAAGACGCTAAGTAGCCTTTTTTTTTTTATAGAAAGATCTTGCCTCTCTCTAGTCAGTAGGAAGCACATTGTGCAGTCAACCTTTCTATCTGTTCTTGATTATGGTAATACATAGTCTTAAACCCCTGGATGCCGTTTATGAGCTCCCTTCGTTTTATCACAGGAGACAGTTTTATGACTGCATTCTTTACCTACCTCTTTTAAAGTCATGCAGATCAATCACATCATTACATTATGTTTGTTTACAAAGCCCTGCTCCATAAGCAGGACTTATAGACTTACCTAACATCATTGTTAAGATTTAACATGTTATCAAACCCGTTCACAGGTTAAAGTTGAAAACTCCTTTGGCGTCTACAGAGTTAGGCTAACTCCCTTGCACCCTATGTTTGGATTACGTCACACCCTGATCTGTTTCAAGTGTCTTTGTGCTTGTCTCCACCCCGCTCCAGGTGTCGCCCATCTTCCCCATTATCCCCTGTGTATTTATACCTGTGTTCTCTGTTTGTCTGTTGCCAGTTCGTCTTTGTCAGGTCTTATTAGCGTTCTTTCCCGCTTTCCTGTTTCTCTAGTTCTGTTTCCTAGTTTTTCCCGGTTCTGACCATTCTGCCTGCCCTGACCCTGACCCCGAGCCTGTCTGTCGTCCTGTACCTGACTGACTCTGCCCCGATTACGAACCTCTGCCTGTCCTCGACCTGTCCTTTGCCTGCCCCGTGTTTCTAATTAATCATCTGAGAACTGTACTATCTGCATCTGGGTCATATCCTGAGTCGTGATTGAAAAATCTACAAAATATGTTTTAATTGGATGCTTTGAAGACCCTAGGGCAATTCATACAGCTGAAAGAGGATTTTTTTATCATGAAGACTGTGTTTGTTTTAATTGACTGTTTTGTATCTTAATGTGTATATTGTCTATATTTATGTTTATCTATACTTGCCTGTTGTATATGTGCTTGTTTTTGTATTGTGCTGGGCTGGGCTCATTTGTAAAAAAAAGACTTTAGTCTCAATATCTTCAATAGGTCATATGATTGAGTGTAGTCTGGCCCAGGAGTGTGAAGGTGAACGGAAAGGCTCTGGAGCAACGAACCGCCCTTGCTGTCTCTGCCTTGCCGGTTCCCCCTCTCTCCACTGGGATTCTCTGCCTCTAACCTTATTACAGGGGCTGAGTCACTGGCTTAGTGGTGTTCTTCCATGCCGTCCCTAGGAGGGGTGCGTCAATTGAGTGGGTTGAGTCACTGACGTGGTCTTTCTGTCTGGGTTGGCGCACCCCCTTGGGTTGTGCCGTGGCAGAGATCTTTGTGGGCTATACTCGGCCTTGTCTCAGGCCTTGTCTCAGGATGGTAAGTTGGTGGTTGAAGATATCCCTCTAGTGGTGTGGGGGCTGTGCTTTGGCAAAGTGGGTGGGGTTATATCTTGCCTGTTTGGCCCTGTCCGGGGGTATCGTCGGATGGGGCCACAGTGTCTCCTGACCCCTCCTGTCTCAGCCTCCAGTATTTATGCTGCAGTAGTTTATGTGTCGGGGGCTAGGGTCAGTCTGTTATATCTGGAGTATTTCTCCTGTCTTATCCGGTGTCCTGTGTGAATTTAAGTATGCTCTCTCTAATTCTCTTCCTCTCTTTCTTTCTTTCTCTCTCTCTCTCGGAGGACCTGAGCCCTAGGACCAGGCCTCAGGACTACCTGGCATGATGACTCCTTGCTGTCCCCAGTCCACCTGGCCATGCTGCTGCTCCAGTTTCAACTGTTCTGCCTGCGGCTATGGAACCCTGACCTGTTCACCGAACGTGCTACCTGTCCCAGACCTGCTGTTTTCAACTCTCTAGAGACAGCAGGAGCAGTAGAGATACTCTGAATGATCGGCTATGAAAAAGCCAACTGACATTTACTCCTGAAGTGCTGACCTGTTGCACCCTCGACAACCACTGAAATTATTATTATTTGACCCTGCTGGTCATTTATAAACATTTGAACATCTTGGCCATGTTCTGTTATAATCTCCACCCGGCACAGCCAGAAGAGGACTGGCCACCCCTCATAGCCTGGTTCCTCTCTAGGTTTCTTCCTAGGTTTTGGCCTTTCTTGGGAGTTTTTCCTAGCCACCGTGCTTCTACACCTGCATTGCTTGTTGTTTGCGGTTTTAGGCTGGGTTTCTGTACAGCACTTTGAAATATCAGCTGATGTAAGAAGGGCTTTATAAATACATTTGATTTGATTTGAATGTGACTTCCCTGTTGAAATAAAGGTAAGTAATATTTTGATACTTGAGTGCAGTCGATATACCAGAACTTGTCATGTAGTGTGTACGATATCACAAATGTAATTATATGAAAATTCTATAATACCACAGAATTCTAAGACGTGTTTGTTATATATGCAGGACAGATCCTGTGGCGGACCAGCACCAGCATCGAATAGTCCCCGCGATATGCAACTTTTCAGGGAAGTCAGGAACCAATACAAGCAGTCAGTCAGGAAAGCAAAGGCTAGCTTTTTCAAACAGAAATTTGCATCCTGTAGCTCTAACTCCAAAACGTTTTGGGACACTGTAAAGTCCATGGAGAACTTGAACACCTCCTCCCAGCTGCCCACTGCTCTGAGGATAGGTAACACTGTCACCACCGATAAATCCACGATAATCGAGAATTTCAATAAGCATTTCTCTACGGCTGGCCATGCTTTCCTCCTGACTACCCCAACTCCAGCCAACAGCTCCGCACCCCTCACAGCAACTCGCCCAAGCCTCCCCAGCTTCTCCTTCATTCAAATCCAGACAGCAGATGTTCTGAAAGAGCTGCAAAACCTGGACCCATACAAATCAGCTGGGTTAGACAATCTGGACCCTCTCTTTCTAAAATTATCCGCTGCCATTGTTGCAACCCCTATTACCAGTCTGTTCAACCTCTCTTTCGTATCGTCTGAGATCCCAAAAGATTGGAAAGCTGCCACGGTCATCCCCCTCTTCAAAGGGGGGGGGGGGACACTCTAGACCCAAACTGTTATAGACCTATATTCATACTGCCAATGACTGGAACAAATTGCAAATATCGCTGAAGCTGGAGACTTAAATTTCCTTCACTAACTTTAAACATCAGCTATCTGAGCAGCTAACCGATCGCTGCAGCTGTACATAGCCCATCTGTAAATAGCCCACCCAATCTACCTACCTCATCCCCATACTGTTTTTATTTACTTTTCTGCTCTTTTTGCACACCAGTATTTCTACTTGCACATCATCATCTGCTCATCTATCACTCCAGTGTTAATTTGCTGAATTGTAATTACTTCGCTACTATGGCCTATTTATTGCCTTACATCCTCACGCCATTTGCACACACTGTATATAGACTTTCTTTTTTCCTATTGTGTTATTGACTGTACGCTTGTTTATTCCATGTGTAACTCTTTGTCGCTGTTAACAAGTATGGATCGTCATCATTAGGTTACAGTGGTTAAAAACAAACAGCAAGAGTTGTGGAACAGGGAGGCAAAAGGAATACACCTTAATAAGATTCAGGAAAAGGTTGGGGGTCGGGCGGTCATCAAGCCGAGAGAGAAGGAAGGAAAGTGTAATCACAAGGTTGAAACTGGGACACACAAAGCTCAATAGTACAGTTAAATTGGTGGTGAAACATCCGACTGGGAGGCGTGATCATTGTCAGGAGGAGATGGAGACAGTGGAACAAGTTCTATTTCAGCGCCAGAAATATGTGAGGGAAAGGGAGCGATTGTTATTAGATTTGTGGAGTAATGAGAGTAAACTTAACAGCCTCGGATTAAGTGAACTGCTGGTAGAAATCACCAGGGAATGTAGTATTTAATTATGTATTTCGTTTCCTTAGCGAGACAAGAATATTGTTTAGGAGTTAAACCGTCCCTGTCTCTGGTCTACACCCCAGTCCAGTTGGTGGCGGTGCTACACCTTAAAGTTGGTTTCCTACTACCATAAAAAAAAAAACTATCCACAGAAGAAGAATACGAAGAAGAAAAAAAAAAGAAGAGAACTGCTGTTTTACTAAATATCTAAAGTATACCTACCTAGTTGTTACAAACATGGACAACTCTGGAAAAGAGAAGGAAGCCTCGGCTCTGATTGCTGAGGCTGAAAAGAAACTGAAATCGTCTCAGTCGTTTTTTGGGGCGTTGTTTGGGTGAGCATTCCAGCTAGCTAGCTAGCTAGCTAGCCCCGGTACTTAAGCTAATAATCGCAAATGGTACAGTGAGTAAAGTTATAGGTACTGTTTGCTAATTATCTTAACTGTTAGCTATTAGTTACCAACTACAATTTAACGTTTGTTTTTGTCGAAGAAAAAAAAGTAATCTAGTATTGGTCTACTAACGTTAAGTGCAATTTCCTCATCCAGCTAACAGCAGTTAGCTTAGCTAGTCAACAAGTCAACAAAGTAATTTAACTAGCTAACTTTAGCCTGTTGGACAAAACAACAAAAAAAATACTCAAACTGTTGAAATTAGGCGTTTTTTTTTTTGTTGACGTGGACTAAGTTTTATTTCTATATTAGCTGGTAACACATGAGAGTAAAAAGTAAAGCAAACGTATATTTATTTCTATTTTATTATTTGGCTCCTTGTTTACTGGTATTCTGCCTAGCAGTACGAACGATGACGTCACCGTTGGTACGGCAATGACGACATGTTTAAAATAAAACTCTGCATTGTGGATAACTCGTTCAAAAAGATATTGGAATTTTAATCAATATCCACTTTTATCGTGCAAAAAAAAAAGAGGAAAATCTTAAGTTTTTTTTTTTTTATGAAAACAAATAGGAAAGATGCTTAGATTTCTTCTAAGGCTAATTTTTTTTTTAAAGACATTGATACTGGAATATTGGACTGTAGAGAACATTTCTACCTGTCTCAGCTGAAGTGGGTTGGAAATACTCAGCAGGGTCTCTACTAACCAAATAGGGTTCGTTTTGGAGGGGGGGGGGGACTGTCACCCAGCAGCATGTTGTTCTCCACGACCTACATAGCTCCTAATGCAATACACTGTACATGGGATAACCCTCATATTGGCTTGTAGAGAGATGTCAACAAAAGACACAATGATGGACTGGCATACCTGTTAACCTAGATTAACATAATGATGATGATCTATACTTGTTCACAAGGCCAGCCTTGACATGTGCCCAAAAAATGCATCAGGTCAATTGCATGGTCTGACCCACAAAGAAATTTGTTGAGCTAGTGGTCTGACCCACAAAGAAAATTGTTGAGCTAGTATCCTCGTAAAATCATGTTGCTATTTACATTTTACATTTTAGTCATTTAGCAGACGCTCTTATCCAGAGCGACTTACAGTAGTGAATGCATACATTTCATACAATTTCTTCCCCGCTATAGGTTTATATCACCCTAATTATACATAGCCTTCCAACAACTTTCTTAAACACAGCTTGGTCACAATTTAATCCAAAAGTTGGCCTCTTGGATTGATTCATGGATTTATCTTTTTTAAAAACCTTTTATTTAAACCAAGCAAGTCAGTTAAGAACAAATTCTTATTCACAATGACGGCCTAGGAACAGCGGGTTAAACTGCCTTGTTCAGGGGCAGAACAACAGATTTTGTACCTTGTCAACTCGGGGGTTCGATCTTGCAACCTTTTGGTTACTAGTCCAACGCTCTAACCACTAGGCTACGCTGCCGCGCAGCCCATCTCTCCAAATTGTAATTTGTGAGAAAATACAAGTGATTATTACTTGTCCTTTTAGAAACGTCAATGTTTAGCGTTCCACTTCTAAACATAAAAGGCTTGATGTTATTTTAAAGCAAATTATTACAAAGTGACAAGCAGTAAATGTGCAGCAGTGCTCAGCAGACCAACCATTTGGACCAGATCTCCAGATATTCTTGAACTTCCTGTTTCTCGTGGAAGATGAAAAGTCACCATTGTAATGTGAAATCCTGTATCCCCATCTCACTTTAATGATCTTCCAGCAGTTGGCAATGAGAGGTTGACCTACTGATTGAGCTCAGGAATCTGTCATTCAGGGATAAACAGCAAAAAAAAGGACACCAGTGAACCCGTCTTATATTTGACTCTTAATTATTACGGCTGATAACCATCATCTCTATATCACCTACAAACATTGAGGACCCAGCAGGAGTTATATAGTTTTATGAAAAAAATGTAATGAGTTCCGGTATTCCAACATGTAACTATTTCCCCAATCATCTTGAGGGTAAAGCCTTTCCTGTTTTTGACATTTCTGAAGAAAATATCCACTTTTCAAAGAATGTCACAGAAGATTACTTAAAGCAAAAAAAAAAACGTACGAGTCCAAATCAGCAATTCAGCAAAGTCATTCCACAGTTGGCATGCAGTGAAAACAGGACAGACTACACAGCCATTTCCTCAACACAGCGATATGTGTGACATTATAAATTATTTTGTGAAGGAAACGCTACCTGAACATTTTATTATCCAATGTTCTCCTCCACATTTACACTTTAAACTCCCCAAATTGCAGTCGTTGCAGGAAAGCCATGTATAACCAGGGTAATATAAAACGAAGTGTTGAAACAAGTCATATTTGAGAAAGAGGCGTCAAATCATTAATTTCACACTGCAAGCATCACAAGAAAACAAGTAGATTTGTAAAACATGTAATACTGCTAATAGCTTTCAGTTGTCAAGCTTTAATGTAATCCATGTTCCTTATATTACTTGTGAAGGTACAGTAGACAGGCCAGCAGAGGGCTGTTTAAAGAAGAGGTAGAATCTATCCTGCAGATATAACAAACACATCTTTAGAATTCTCTAGTATTATTGCATTTTCAGTTAATTGCTCATTAATTGATATCGAACACACTACATGACAAGCTCTGCTATATCGACTGCACTCAAGTATCAAAATCAAGTCTGGGCTTTACCTTAGACGGTTCCAATAACTTCTGAAGAAGTCTTTCTATCTGGTATTTTTACCAGAAGAAACGGTGGAACAGTACATCCTTAAGGAATAGTCTGTTAATGTCCCTTGTGTATTATTATTTGTTATTTTTTTGGAGAGTCAGGAATTACATAGTCTGTTTTGTGACAGCAGAGAGGTTACACCAAATGTGCCCAGAACTAAAGGTTCTCGCTCTACAAGCCAATATGATGGCTGTCCCATGATGGCTGTCCCATGATGGCTGTCCCATGATGGCTGTCCCATGTACAGTGTATTGCATGAGGGGGGTTATGGAGAGGGTGGAGTGAAAAGCCAGCAGCAAGCCGTGCGACACAGTCCCTCTCCAAAACGATCCATACTTGGTTAGTAGAGACCCTACTGAGTATTTCCCACCCCACTTTAGCTGAGACGGGTAGAAATGTTCTCTCTACAAGCCAATACGTTTCCCATGTACCCTGTATTGCAGTGCAGTGGGTGGAATAAGGAGTCATCAGTACTCTGTATTAAACCAGTTGCCCAGCTCAAGAGACCCATTTAAGTTTTGCAGACTCTATTGAGTAATTTAAAAGAAAATGTACATTTATTTTCAATATAGCCTGTCCTACACAATTGGCTTTCAGCATACCAGTATTTGTGTAAACTTTCAAAGAAACGCTGGTATGAATAGCCTTCCCTGTAGCTCAGTTGGTAGAGCATGGTGTTTGCAACGCCAGGGTTGTGGGTTCGATTCCAGCAAAAAAAATGTATGAAATTGTATGAAATGTATGCATTCACTACTGTAAGTCGCTCTGGATAAGAGCGTCTGCTAAATGACAAAAAAAAATAAAAAAATATGTAAAATGTAATAATACAATATGCAAAACAAAAAGGCATTAAATTACCCCCCCCCCCCAGTGCTACACTGCAAAAATATGTGATATTCCCAAAGTTAGGAAGTCTTTACATGTGGACTCTTTTTTTTATTTTGAAACGAAAATAAATAAATAAAATAGTCTCCGATTTGTGCAGCCAGCATAATATTCTACTATCGTTAAATAACTTCACAGCCTGTCCATCATCAGCTGATTTCAAAATGTCTGTCTATGTTACGGTCTGGTTGTTACATTCTGTTCCCCGATTCACTACTGAACGCCATTTTGTCTTCACACTTTATTGTAAACAGCAACGCTGACTGTTTACTCCGTCACGTTTCTCAATCATGTGACTGCCACGGGTTGATTTAGTTAACAGGTCTAATGGTAATTGTCTCATCTCATGCACACATTTCATCTGCTATTCTGACAGTAGGTTTTTTTTTGTTTGTGCCAATACAGTCAGTGATATACTTGACAATATTTTAAATATTTTAAAGCCTACACTTGTGTTACTAGTCCTGATGATAGCACCTGTTTAGTGCCACTGGCTCACTGCTACTCTTCTTCTGTTGATGCAGAGGCTCATCCAAGATGGAGGAGGCCTGTGATATGTACGCCAGGGCAGCCAACATGTACAAGATGGCAAAGAACTGGTGTGGTGAGAACACTGTCTTGTAACCATATAGAACTGGTGTGGTGAGAACACTGTCTTGTAACCATATAGAACACTGTCTTGTAACCATGGAGAACAGGTGTGGTGAGAACACTGTCTTGTAACCATATAGAACTGGTGTGGTGAGAACACTGTCTTGTAACCATATAGAACTGGTGTGGTGAGAACACTGTCTTGTAACCATATAGAACTGGTGTGGTGAGAACACTGTCTTGTAACCATATAGAACACTGTCTTGTAACCATGGAGAACAGGTGTGGGGGGAACACTGTCTTGTAACCATGGAGAACACTGTCTTGTAACCATGGAGAACAGGTGTGGGGGAGAACACTGTCTTGTAGCCATGGAGAACACTGTCTTGTAGCCATGGAGAACACTGTCTTGTAACCATGGAGAACACTGTCTTGTAACCATGGAGAACAGGTGTGGGGGAGAACACTGTCTTGTAGCCATGGAGAACACTGTCTTGTAGCCATGGAGAACACTGTCTTGTAGCCATGGAGAACACTGTCTTGTAGCCATGGAGAACACTGTCTTGTAGCCATGGAGAACACTGTCTTGTAGCCATGGAGAACACTGTCTTGTAGCCATGGAGAACACTGTCTTGTAGCCATGGAGAACACTGTCTTGTAGCCATGGAGAACACTGTCTTGTAGCCATGGAGAACACTGTCTTGTAGCCATGGAGAACACTGTCTTGTAGCCATGGAGAACACTGTCTTGTAGCCATGGAGAACACTGTCTTGTAGCCATGGAGAACACTGTCTTGTAGCCATGGAGAACACTGTCTTGTAGCCATGGAGAACACTGTCTTGTAGCCATGGAGAACACTGTCTTGTAGCCTTTGTAGCAGGATCAAGGGGGTGGGGTTTCCATGTCACCAAGTTCAACGACCAAACACGCACACACAGCACAACTAGAATTTAAATGGGTCATTTTTTAGGTAGATTTGCATACTGAACAGGAAGGAAAGGTGGCCAGACCTGCTGGAGCGCGTGCTACGGGTGGGTGCTGCTATGGTGACCAGTGAGATATACCTGCTGGAGCGCGTGCTACGGGTGGGTGCTGCTATGGTGACCAGTGAGATATACCTGCTGGAGCGCGTGCTACGGGTGGGTGCTGCTATGGTGACCAGTGAGATATACCTGCTGGAGCGCGTGCTACGGGTGGGTGCTGCTATGGTGACCAGTGAGATATACCTGCTGGAGCGCGTGCTACGGGTGGGTGCTGCTATGGTGACCAGTGAGATATACCTGCTGGAGCGCGTGCTACGGGTGGGTGCTGCTATGGTGACCAGTGAGATATACCTGCTGGAGCGCGTGCTACGGGTGGGTGCTGCTATGGTGACCAGTGAGATATACCTGCTGGAGCGCGTGCTACGGGTGGGTGCTGCTATGGTGACCAGTGAGATATACCTGCTGGAGCGCGTGCTACGGGTGGGTGCTGCTATGGTGACCAGTGAGATATACCTGCTGGAGCGCGTGCTACGGGTGGGTGCTGCTATGGTGACCAGTGAGCTGAGACAAGGCGGGGCGGGGCTTTACCTAGCAAATACTTGTAGATGACCTGGAGCCAGTGGGTTTGGCGACGAATATGAAGCGAGGGCCAGCCAACGAGAGCATAACAGGTCGCAGTGGTGGGTAGTATATGGGGGCGTTGGTGACAAAACGGATGGCACTGTGATAGACTGCATCCATATAAAACCCTTTTGGTGAGAACACAGCTTTTCTTTTATCCATATAGATGCTGTAATGAGGCCAATGGAATTCCACCAAAACAACGGGAATGAAACGCGTGTTGGAAAGATTAGGAATCTCCTCACTGCCATCCCCCGCCGCCGCCAGCAAAATTAGCCTACATTTAGGTTATTGTCTCAGTGTAAAATACACTGTGTTGAGGTACCAATCAGAATATAATGCATGTATCGGTGTCATCGTCACCAATCAACTGCAGTTAAAAATGACTGACTACCACCACCCCAATTTTATTTATTTATGCTAGCTATGCTACCACTTTATACGAAAAGGAGTTAGCGTTTTTAGCAGTCACTTCTTCTAAACTTGAAAATGAACTACTTCTAGGGGGCTGCACGATTTGAATTCGGATAAGAGATGCTGGTGAGGAGAGAACGGGCGTCGCCTCGCCGTAGCTCCGTCGTAGGCAGAATGTGTGAGTGCTGCTAGTTTTAACGACAACGTCGATTTTGGTGCCAAAGAAGGATCTTCAAGTGGTATGGCAGTATTTTAGCACGTTTTCAGTGTTATGGCTGCGTTGTGATAGTGGATACAGTGCATTCAAAGTATTCAGACCCCTTGGCTTTTCCCAAATTTGTTACATTGCAGCCTAATTCTAAAATTGATTGAATTGTTTCCCCCCCCCCCCTCAATCTACACACAATACCCCATAATTTTTACATAAGTATTCAGACCCTTTACTCAGTACTTTGTTGAAGCACCTTTGGCAGCGATTACAGCCTTGAGTCTTCTTGGGTATGACGCTACAAGCTTGGCAACACCTGTATTTGGGGAGTTTCTCCCATTCTTCTCTGCAGATCCTCTCAAGCTCTGTCAGGTTGGATGGGGAGCGTCGCTGTACAGCTATTTTCAGGTCTCTCCAGAGATGTTGGATCGGGTTCAGGTCCAGGCTCTGGCTGGGCCACTCAAGGACATTCAGAGACTTGTCCTGAAGCCACCCTTGCGTTGTCTTGGCTGTGTTCTCTGTTCATCTTTGCCTCGATCTGACTTGTCTCCCAGTCCCTACCTTTGGAAAAACATCCCCACAACATGATGCTACCAGGTTTCCTCCAGACGTGACGCTTGGCATTCAGGCCAAATAGTTCAATCTTGGTTTCATCAGACCAGAGAATCTTGTTTCTCATGGTCTGAGAGTCTTTAGGTGCCTTTTGCTGAGGAGTGGCTTCCGTCTGGCCACTCTACCATAAAGGCCTGGTTGGTGGAGGGCTGCAGAGATGGTTGTCCTTCTGGAAGGTTCTCCCATCTCCAGAGGAGCTCTGTCAGAGTGACCATCGGGTTCTTGGTCACCTCCCTAACCAAGGCCCTTCTCCCCTGATTGCTCAGTTTGGCCGGGCGTCCTGCTCTAGGAAGAGTCTTGGTGGTTCCAAACTTCTTCCATTTAATAATGATGGAGGCCACTGTGTTCTTGGGGTCCTTCAATGCTGCAGAAATGTTTTGGTACCCTTCCCCAGATCTGTGCCTCGACACAATCCTGTATCGAAGCTCTACGGACAATTCCTTCGACCTCATAGCTTGGTTTTTGCTCTGACATGCACTGTCAACTGTGGGACCTTATATAGACAGGTGTGTGCCTTTCCAAATCATCTCCAATCAATTGAATTTACCACAGGTGGACTCCAATCAAGTTGTAGAAACATCTCAAGGACGATCAATGGAAACATGATGCACCTGAGCTCAATTTTGAGTCTCATAGCAAAGGGTCTGAATACTTATGTAAATAAGGTATTTTTTTATTTGTAATACATTTCTAAACCTGTTTTCACTTTGTCATTATTGTGTGTAGATTGATGAGGAATTTAGTTTTAATTCGTTATATAAGGTTGTAATGTAACAAAATGTGGAAAAAAGTCAAGTGGTGTGAATACTTTCCGAATGCACTTTGTCTGTATTGTGATAGTAGGATAATACGGCTTGTATTGTGATAGATGGATAATATGGCTGTATTGTGATAGTAGGATAATATGGCTGTATTGTGATAGTTGGTTGTGATAGTAGGATAATATGGCTGTATTGTGATAGTAGGATAATATGGCTGTATTGCGATAGATGGATAATATGTCTGTATTGTGATAGTAGGATAATATGGCTGTATTGTGATAGTTGGTTGTGATAGTAGGATAATATGGCTGTATTGCGATAGTAGGATACTATGGCTGTATTGTGATAGTAGGATACTATGGCTGTATTGCGATAGTAGGATACTATGGCTGTATTGCGATAGTAGGATACTATGGCTGTATTGCGATAGTAGGATACTATGGCTGTATTGCGATAGTAGGATAATATGGCTGTATTGCGATAGTAGGATAATATGGCTGTATTGCGATAGTAGGATACTATGGCTGTATTGCGATAGTAGGATACTATGGCTGTATTGCGATAGTAGGATACTATGGCTGTATTGCGATAGTTGGTTGTGATAGATGGATAATATGGCTGTATTGTGATAGATGGATAATATGGCTATATTGCGATAGTTGGTTGTGATAGATGGATAATATGGCTGTATTGTGATAGTAGGATAATATGGCTGTATTGCAATAGTTGGTTGTGATAGATGGATAATACGGCTGTATTGTGATAGATGGATAATATGGCTGTATTGTGATAGATGGATAATACGGCTGTATTGTGGTAGATGGATAATATGGCTGTATTGTGATAGTTGGTTGTGATAGTAGGGTAATATGGCTGTATTGTGATAGTTGGTTGTGATAGATGGATAATACGGCTGTATTGTGATAGATGGATAATACGGCTGTATTCTGATAGATGGATAATATGGCTGTATTGTGATAGTTGGTTGTGATAGATGGATAATACGGCTGTATTGTGATAGTTGGTTGTGATAGATGGATAATACGGCTGTATTGTGATAGATGGATAATATGGCTGTATTGTGATAGGTGGATAATACGGCTGTATTGTGATAGATGGATAATATGGCTGTATTGTGATAGTTGGTTGTGATAGTAGGGTAATAGGGCTGTATTGTGATAGTTGGTTGTGATAGATGGATAATACGGCTGTATTGTGATAGATGGATAATACGGCTGTATTCTGATAGATGGATAATATGGCTGTATTGTGATAGTTGGTTGTGATAGATGGATAATACGGCTGTATTGTGATAGTTGGTTGTGATAGATGGATAATACGGCTGTATTGTGATAGATGGATAATACGGCTGTATTGTGATAGATGGATAATATGGCTGTATTGTGATAGGTGGATAATACGGCTGTATTGTGATAGATGGATAATATGGCTGTATTGTGATAGTTGGTTGTGATAGTAGGGTAATAGGGCTGTATTGTGATAGTTGGTTGTGATAGTAGGGTAATAGGGCTGTATTGTGATAGATGGATAATACGGCTGTGTTTTCAGCTGCAGGTAATGCGTTCTCCCAGGCGGCCCGGCTCCACCTGCAGATGCAGAGTAAACACGATGCTGCTACAAACTTCATAGACGCTGGAAACGCCTTCAAAAAAGCTGACCCACAAGGTATTCCCCTCTCTGCTCTCTCTGTCTCTCTGTCTCTCTCTCTGTTCCTGTCTGTCTCTCTCTCTGTATCTCTGTATCTCTGTATCTCTGTATCTCTGTATCTCTGTCTCTCTGTATCTCTGTCTCTCTGTCTCTCTGTCTCTCTGTCTCTCTGTCACTCTGTCTCTCTGTCTCTCTGTCTCTCTGTCTCTCTGTCTCTCTGTCTCTCTGTCTCTCTGTATCTCTGTTCTGTGTCTCTCTGTATCTCTGTCTCTGTCGTCTCTCTGTCTCTCTCTGTCTCTCTCTGTCTCTGTTCTCTGTCTCTCTCTGTATCTCTGTATCTCTGTCTCTCTGTCTCTCTGTCTCTCTGTCTCTCTGTCTCTCTCTCTCTCTGTCTCTCTCTCTCTCTGTCTCTCTCTTCTGTCTCTCTCTCTCTCGTCTCTCTCTGTCTCTCTCTCTGTCTCTCTCTCTCTCTGTATCTCTCTCTGTCTCTCTCTCTCTCTGTCTCTCTGTCTCTCTTCTCGCTCTCTCTCTCTGTGTCTCTCTCTGTGTCTCTTCTCTCTGTGTCTCTGTCTCTGTATCTCACCATGGACTTTACAACCATTGCCTCCTCCCATATTAGAGCTGTCTTTACCCGACCACTGTTGACACTCAACTGTTCTTTCAGCGTTTGGTTAATGTTCCCCCCCCCCCCCCAACAAATTAAACATTATCCCCCATCCTCCTACCACTGTAGACACTCAACCAAACGCTAAAAATAACAGGTAATGTTTCTCCAAAGAAGTGAAACATTACCTTGGTATTTTCCTGCAGATCAGAGTGAATTTAAAGGGTCTCTGTGAGTTGTTAATGCATCTGATTTGTATCCTCTCTACAGAGGCTATCAACTGTCTGAACCGAGCCATCGAGATCTACACAGACATGGTGAGAAGTGTTCGTATGGATAGAGGCCTGATACCCTCCTCTTCGACTGTACCTATTGGTTCAACACACTAAAACAATGGGCAGCGTGTATCTGAAGTATTTCACCAGTAACAGAGAGCTGATATGAGCTTGTCTGGTGTTCTGTTGCTTCTCTCATCCTTCTTTTTGTTTTCCCCTTTCTACTTCCTGTTTTCCTGCTCCTCTTTCTACTTCCTGTTTTCCTGCTCCTCTTTCTACTTCCTGTTTTCCTGCTCCTCTTTCTGCTTCCTGTTTTCCTGCTCCTCTTTCTGCTTCCTCTGTTTTCCTGCTCCTCTTTCTGCTTCCTGTTTTCCTGCTCCTCTTTCTACTTCCTGTTTTCCTGCTCCTCTTTCTACTTCCTGTTTTCCTGCTCCTCTTTCTGCTTCCCCTGTTTTCCTGCTCCTCTTTCTGCTTCCCCTGTTTTCCTGCTCCTCTTTCTGCTTCCTCTGTTTTCCTGCTCCTCTTTCTGCTTCCTGTTTTCCTGCTCCTCTTTCTGCTTCCTCTGTTTTCCTGCTCCTCTTTCTACTTCCTGTTTTCCTGCTCCTCTTTCTACTTCCTCTGTTTTCCTGCTCCTCTTTCTACTTCCTGTTTTCCTGCTCCTCTTTCTGCTTCCTCTGTTTTCCTGCTCCTCTTTCTACTTCCTGTTTTCCTGCTCCTCTTTCTGCTTCCTCTGTTTCCCTGCTCCTCTTTCTACTTCCTGTTTGCCTGCTCCTCTTTCTACTTCCTGTTTTCCCCCTCCTCTTTCTGCTTCCTCTGTTTCCCTGCTCCTCTTTCTACTTCCTGTTTGCCTGCTCCTCTTTCTACTTCCTGTTTTCCTGCTCCTCTTTCTGCTTCCTCTGTTTTCCTGCTCCTCTTTCTGCTTCCTCTGTTTCCCTGCTCCTCTTTCTACTTCCTGTTTTCCTGCTCCTCTTTCTACTTCCTGTTTTCTCCCTCCTCTTTCTGCTTCCCCTGTTTTCCTGCTCCTCTTTCTGCTTCCTCTGTTTTCCTGCTCTCTTTCTACTTCCTGTTTTCCTGCTCCTCTTTCTGCTTCCCTGTTTTCCTGCTCCTCTTTCTGCTTCCTCTGTTTTCCTGCTCTCTTTCTACTTCCTGTTTTCCTGCTCCTCTTTCTGCTTCCCCTGTTTTCCTGCTCCTCTTTCTACTTCCTGTTTTCCTGCTCCTCTTTCTACTTCCTGTTTGCCCCCTCCTCTTTCTGCTTCCTCTGTTCCCCCCCCCCCCCGTCCCCCCATTAGGGACGGTTCACCATCGCAGCCAAACATCACATCTCCATCGCAGAGATCTACGAGACGGAGCTGGTGGACATCGATACGGTCAGACCTATGGGCCCTGGTCTAAAGTAGGGCATTTATTTAGGGATTGAGGAGGACACGGCCTGTATCAGTCCTCCAGCTAGCCTGGGATAGTCACTACTGTCCTGTATAGCTCTGAACTAGACTGGGAGAATCAACCCCCTATGAATAAAGCTGTGGTTCATGTGGTCAGATATAAAAGCACATTTGCATCCATAGCCGGGTGTACCAGGAAGAACTCGTCTGGTTCAGATGTATCTTTCCAGATGCTTGTCTGAGGGTGACTTCACTTTTTCACAGCACCGTTTTATTTTTTTAATTTGAATTAAATCTTCCATACATATTATACAACTGGATCCTGGACTTCCTGACGGGCCGCAACCCCAGGTGGTGAGGGTAGGCAACACCTCTGCCACGTTGGTCCTCAACATGACCCTCACAGCCCCCCCCTCACACCTGACCCTCACAGTCCCCCCCTCACAGTCCCCCCCCCTCACACCTGACCCTCACAGTCCCCCCCCTCACACCTGACCCTCACAGTCCCCCCCCCTCACACCTGACCCTGCCCTCACAGTCCCCCCCCCTCACACCTGACCCTCACAGTCCCCCCCCCTCACACCTGACCCTCACAGTCCCCCCCTCACACCTGACCCTCACAGTCCCCCCCCTCACACCTGACCCACAGTCCCCCCCTCACAGCCCTCACAGCCCCCCCCCTCACACCTGACCCTCACAGTCCCCCCCCCCTCACACCTGACCCTCACAGTCCCCCCCTCACAGTCCCCCCTCACACCTGACCCTCACAGTCCCCCCCTCACACCTGACCCTCACAGTCCCCCCCTCACACCTGACCCTCACAGTCCCCCCCCTCACACCTGACCCTCACAGTCCCCCCCCCCCTCACACCTGACCCTCACAGTCCCCCCCTCACACCTGACCCTCACAGTCCCCCCCCTCACACCTGACCCTCACAGTCCCCCCCTCACACCTGACCCTCACAGTCCCCCCCCTCACACCTGACCCTCACAGTCCCCCCCTCACACCTGACCCTCACAGTCCAACGGGGGGCCCTCAGGGGTGCGTACTTCGTCCCCCCCTATACTCCTTGTTGATCCATGACTGCTCCAACACCATTATATTTGCTAATGACACAAAGTGGTAGTTTTTATTAATGAAATGATTCCCACTCTGTAATCAAGAGCATGTTGTGTTTCAACCAATGGAGGTACAACACAAAAAACCTCAGATTATGTAAAAAAAAGTAGGGGCTAAGCTATATAACATGTGAATCTGAAAAAAATCAAAAGTTTAAACGTTGTTTTACATAACTGACGTTAAAGGTAAAAGAAAATATATTTAAAAAAAATATTAATAAAAAGAACCCTGTTTGTAAGTAATGTAATGTAATGTAAGGATGCTGTCTAAAAGTGATTCAATTCAAATTGATTATTAAACCGTTGGTCGGGTGTATCTGAATGTTGTGTTGGGGGGGGAACTGTGAGGGTCAGGCGTGAGGGTGGGGACTGTGGGGGGGGACTGTGAGGGTCAGGCGTGAGGGTGGGGACTGTGTGGGGGGGGGGACTGTGAGGGTCAGGCGTGTGGGGGGGGACTGTGAGGGTCAGGCGTGAGGGTGGGGACTGTGGGGGGGGACTGTGAGGGTCAGGCGTGAGGGTGGGGACTGTGTGGGGGGGGGGACTGTGAGGGTCAGGCGTGTGGGGGGGGACTGTGAGGGTCAGGCGTGAGGGTGGGGACTGTGGGGGGGGGACTGTGAGGGTCAGGCGTGAGGGTGGGGACTGTGAGGGTCAGGCGTGAGGGTGGGGACTGTGAGGGGTGAGGGTGGGGACTGTGAGGGGGGACTGTGAGGGTCAGGCGTGTGGGGGGGGACTGTGAGGGTGAGGGTGGGGACTGTGAGGGGGGACTGTGAGGGTCAGGCGTGTGGGGGGGACTGTGAGGGTCAGGCGTGTGGGGGGGGGGGGGACTGTGAGAGGGGGGGGACTGTGAGGGGGGGCTGTGAGGGTCAGGTGTGAAGGGGTGGTGACTGTGAGGGTCAGGCGTGAGGGGGTGACTGTGAGGGGGGAGTGTGAAGGTCAGGTGTGTCTAAATGTTGTGTCTGTCTGCAGGCTATAGCTCACTATGAACAGGCGGCAGACTACTACAAAGGAGAAGAGTCCACAAGGTAGGAACCGTAGACAATATATCCATTTTCTGGTGAGTAGTGCATTACCACTCCTTAACCGGCTGGCTTCATTAAAGAGCTGGAATAGTGTTGGTGGGGTCAAAGGGCAGTGGCCCGGATTCCAACCCACTCTGACATACGTGTCCCGGGGTCAGCGGCTTCTACCGCTGGTCCAAACATCAGCTCTATGGGGTTTATATCTATGGTGGGAGCTATGGAGACAGAAATGTAATGAATAGAGCCGGCGTGACCCTGTGACCCCTTACTTTGGGTTCTGTCCTGCTGAATCAGACCCTGTTTGATTTGGGTTCTGTCCTGCTGAATCAGACCCTGTTTGATTTGGGTTCTGTCCTGCTGAATCAGACCCTGTTTGATTTGACAGTATTTTTTTTGTGACTGGTTGTCATAATTTCTCTCTCTCTCTCTCTCTCTCTCTCTTGTCCTTTCTCTCTCTCTGTCCTTTCTCTCTCTCTCTCTCTCTCTCTCTCTCTCTCTCTTGTCCTTTCTCTCTCTCTTGTCCTTTCTCTCTCTCTCTCTTGTCCTCTCTCTCTCTCTCTCTCTCTCTCTCTCTTGTTCTCCTCTCTCTCTCTCTCTTGTTCTCCCTCTCTCTCTCTCTCTTGTCCTCTCTCTCTCGTCCTCTCTTGTTCTCTCTCTCTCTCTCTCTCTCTCTCTCTCTCTCTCTCTCTCTCTCTTGTTCTCCCTCTCTCTCTCTCTCTTGTTCTCCCTCTCTCTCTCTCTCTTGTCCTCTCTCTCTCGTCCTCTCTTGTTCTCTCTCTCTCTCTCTCTCTCTCTCTCTCTCTCTCTCTCTCTCTCTCTCTCTCTCTCTCTCTCTCTCTCTCTCTCTCTCTCTCTCTCTCTCTCTCTCTCTCTCTCTCCCTTGTCCTCTCAGCTCTGCCAACAAGTGCCTTCTGAAGGTGGCTGTCTATGCAGCTCAGCTGGAGCAGTACCAGAAGGCCATAGAGATCTATGAACAGGTGACGGCTGACTAAACACTGTTGCAGGAGGCAGTTCCTTGTAATTGTTATCGACTGTTAACAATCCTGTTTCGGTCTGTGTGTGTGTGTTATTTTTATTTTTTTTTAAGGTTGGGACCAATGCGATGGACAGCACACTGCTAAAGTACAGCGCTAAGGACTACTTCTTCAAGGCAGCTCTCTGCCATTTCTGTGTGGACATGCTCAATGCCAAAGTAAGCCCTAAAACTGACTTCTGTCTGTTTTGAAATCCTCCATGAGGTTTCTAGGTTTCCTGTCTGACTAAACTGCTCTATCTCCTGCTATCTAGCTGGCCTTGCAGAAGTATGAAGAAATGTTCCCTGCCTTCTCAGATTCTCGTGAATGTAAACTGCTGAAGGTAAGGAAGTAGGTTGTTTCTGATATGGCCTCCGCTTAGTCTTTTCTAACCCCTTCATCTTTACCAAGCGGATTCAACTTTTTTCTCTTTTCTCTAAGCCTTTCAACTCCAAAATATATGTTTTCTAATACAATAAATGTCTTTAATTCTCTGCAGAAACTTCTAGATGCGTGTGAGGAACAGAATGTTGATGTATATACTGATGCGGTGAGTAGTACTCTCAAAGTCTTGTTTTGTCTTTATTTGTGAATGAGGAAGTCATTTTACTGATGTCATGAAAAGATAGCAAACGCTGAACCGTCACTAAGGAAGTCCGACATGAGCTAAAACTGGAACTCACAGAGGAAGTCCGACATGAGCTAAAACTGGAACTCACAGAGGAAGTCTGACATGAGCTAAAACTGGAACTCACAGAGGAAGTCCGACATGAGCTAAAACTGGAATCATTTTGAACAAGAAACTGATATCAATTACTAGAAACTGGAAGTTAACTTGTTTTCTTGTCTCGCCTCTCTCCCTCCCCATCCGTCTCACCTCTCTCCCTCCCCATCCGTCTCACCTCTCTCCCTCCCCATCCGTCTCACCTCTCTCCCTCCCCATCCGTCTCCGCCTCTCTCCCTCCCCATCCGTCTCGCCTCTCTCCCTCCCCATCCGTCTCACCTCTCTCCCTCCCCATCCGTCTCACCTCTCTCCCTCCCCATCCGTCTCGCCTCTCTCCCTCCCCATCCGTCTCGCCTCTCTCCCTCCCCATCCGTCTCACCTCTCTCCCTCCCCATCCGTCTCGCCTCTCTCCCTCCCCATCCGTCTCGCCTCTCTCCCTCCCCATCCGTCTCGCCTCTCTCCCTCCCCATCCGTCTCGCCTCTCTCCCTCCCCATCCGTCTCACCTCTCTCCCTCCCCATCCGTCTCGCCTCTCTCCCTCCCCATCCGTCTCGCCTCTCTCCCTCCCCATCCGTCTCGCCTCTCTCCCTCCCCATCCGTCTCGCCTCTCTCCCTCCCCATCCGTCTCGCCTCTCTCCCTCCCCATCCGTCTCGCCTCTCTCCCTCCCCATCCGTCTCCGCCTCTCTCCCTCCCCATCCGTCTCCGCCTCTCTCCCTCCCCATCCGTCTCGTCTCTCTCCCTCCCCATCCGTCTCGCCTCTCTCCCTCCCCATCCGTCTCGCCTCTCTCCCTCCCCATCCGTCTCCGCCTCTCTCCCTCCCCATCCGTCTCCGCCTCTCTCCCTCCCCATCCGTCTCCGCCTCTCTCCCTCCCCATCCGTCTCCGCCTCTCTCCCTCCCCATCCGTCTCCGCCTCTCTCCCTCCCCATCCGTCTCCGCCTCTCTCCCTCCCCATCCGTCTCCGCCTCTCTCCCTCCCCATCCGTCTCGCCTCTCTCCCTCCCCATCCGTCTCCGCCTCTCTCCCTCCCCATCCGTCTCCGCCTCTCTCCCTCCCCATCCGTCTCGCCTCTCTCCCTCCCCATCCGTCTCCGCCTCTCTCCCTCCCCATCCGTCTCCGCCTCTCTCCCTCCCCATCCGTCTCCGTCTCTCTCCCTCCCCATCCGTCTCGCCTCTCTCCCTCCCCATCCGTCTTCTCATCACTCTTCCTCTCTGTCTATCTGTCTCCATCTCCCCTCCTCCTCCATCTCTCTCTCAGGTGAAGGAATATGACACTATCTCCAGGTTGGACCAGTGGCTGACAACTATGCTCCTCCGCATCAAGAAGACCATAGAGGAAGATGAGAGTGACCTGCGTTAATGGTCTTGATGTCACTAGACCCCCCCCCCCCCCCAGACCCCCTAAACCCCCCCTCAGACCCCCTAAACCCCCCCTCAGACCCCCTAAACCCCCCCTCAGACCCCCTATATCCCCCCTCAGACCCCCCTCAGACCCCCTATACCCCCATACCCCCCTCAGACCCCCTAAACCCCCCCTCAGACCCAAACCTCATCCACACCTAGGGCTGTTAAGGCGACTGTGTATTACCACCTCCCCAGCAGTCAAATCCCACATGAGTCGAGGTAATTGGTGCTCGGCGCTCTATTGTCCCTGTAATCACTCAATGCAAATACAGTGGAGAATCAAATCAAACACTTCCTGAGAGCCCTGGCATTCAGAGTTTGAGCTTAATAGGATCACCTGTTGAGCAGCGAGAGCCAGCTAGAGCCAGCGAGAGCCAGCTAGAGCCAGCGAGAGCCAGCTAGAGCCAGCGAGAGCCAGCTAGAGCCAGCGAGAGCCAGCTAGAGCCAGCGAGAGCCAGCTAGAGCCAGCGAGAGCCAGCTCCTCATAGCTGATTGATGCATGGAGTTAAATATGTGCTCTGTTGGGGCAACATTTCTACAGCCTAAGCTATGCAATTGCGTGAGAAAACCGTTTTGATGGCCTCTATTAAAAAGAGGAGGATCCTATCAACTTTCTATAGGCGAGGCCTACTATATTTATTTCTCAACTTTCCTAATATTTAAGCACATTGCTTTGCCTTACAACCAGAGTAGCGTACCTGGCTGTCATGAAAAGGGAAAAGCGTCCTCCATTTGCCGTTGAATACATGCATACAGATGACTTTTTTTTTTATAAACAAAAATTGCCCGTTCCGACGATGAATGGGCTATGATAACGGCCCATTCTGATAACGGCCCATTCTAAATCAGAACTCATTTCACACACGTTATTTAGTATTTGTAAAGACCAAATTAAACGGAAAATAGTCTGATGTGTGAAAATATTATCACTTGGGAATGATATCAAAATAATAATAATTATTATTATATACAAATTATATTAAACGGATTTATGAGACTTTTTAAAACGTGGACGTTCCAATAGAAGCACGACAACGATGGTCCTGGTTCAGTGGCGTGTCGGCCCGGAGATGCTTAGTGTGTTCATGTTCATTAACGCTCAGTTTAGCGTGAGACCCGCAGTTATTTCCATGACAGTTACCAGTTGACAAAATGTACCACCCGTCACAGCCCTTCCCCAGGGTTTCCCAAACTCAGTCCTCTGGACCACAAGGGGTGCATGTTTTGGTTTTTCACACTACACAGCTGATTTTTTTATTTATTTTTTAAATAACAAACTAAGCATTCAGCTTTAAATATTTTGAATGTGCTGTTTAGTGTCAGGGCCTGGTTGGCTCAGGCCCGGCACCCTGGTTGGCTCAGGCCCGGCACCCTGGTTGGCTCAGGCCCGGCACCCTGGTTGGCTCAGGCCCGGCACCCTGGTTGGCTCAGGCCCGGCACCCTGGTTGGCTCAGGCCCGGCACCTGGTTGCCTCAGGCCGGCACCCTGGCTGCCTCAGGCCCGGCAGCCTCAGGCCCTGCACCCTGGTTGGCTCAGGCCCTGGGGCCAGGCGGCCCCGGTTGGCAGCCTCAGGCCCTGCACCCCTGGTGCCTCAGGCCCTACACCCTGGCTGCCTCAGGCCCTACACCCTGGTAGCCTCAGGCCCTGCACCCTGGTAGCCTCAGGCCCTACACCTGGTAGCCTCAGGCCCTACACCCTGTAGCTCAGCCCTACACCCTGGTAGCCTCAGGCCCTGCACCCTGGTAGCCTCAGGCCCTGCACCCTGGTAGCCTCAGGCCCTGCACCCTGGTAGCCTCAGGCCCTGCACCCTGGTAGCCTCAGGCCCTGCACCCTGGTAGCCTCAGGCCCTGCACCCTGGTACCCTCAGGCCCTGCACCCTGGTAGCCTCAGGCCGGCAGCCTCAGGCCCTACACCCTGGTTGCCTCAGGCCGGCAGCCTCAGGCCCTGCACCCTGGTAGCCTCAGGCCCTGCACCCTGGTAGCCTCAGGCCCTACACCCTGGTAGCCTCAGGCCCTGCACCCTGGTAGCCTCAGGCCCTGCACCCTGGTAGCCTCAGGCCCTGCACCCTGGTAGCCTCAGGCCTGCACCCTGGTAGCCTCAGGCCCTACACCCTGGTAGCCTCAGGCCTGCACCCTGGTAGCCTCAGGCCCTGCACCCTGGTAGCCTCAGCCCTGCACCCTGGTAGCCTCAGGCCCTACACCCTGGTAGCCTCAGGCCCTACACCCTGGTAGCCTCAGGCCCTACACCCTGGCTTCTGCTCTTCTCCTTACTCTTGTGCCTTTTTTTTTTACAGCAGAAAGCTCATCTCGCCTTTGCAGTGTATCTCCTCTCGTCACCCCGGTGTTGATCAGTCATCAACGCTAGTCCACCGTCGGTGTTTTACAGAGCTAGCCTCTCCTGTTCTGCTGAACGTGGTGCAAAACTGTACCACCGGCAGTGATATCTGTGGTGATCTGTTCCACTGCAGACGCTAATGAACACTAACTTGTACCGTAGTGGGAGAGTTACTGCAGAGTGCCTTCAGAATGAAACCAGCCAATCATAATGTTCTGTGGACTGCACACTACGAAGTGCAGAGCCAATCGGAAGGTGAATATCCTTGATTTAAACTCTGTACTCTTCCTGCTTTGGGACACCTCAGGAACGCTGGACTGCTGAATCCGATTTTAGAAATACATTTATTCACACAGTGGCCTTGGAAAGACCTAATATTGATAATAAAATGTAATTTATAAAGTATTTTAAGACAAGATTACAGAGAAGCACCATAGCAATGATTTATAAATGAATAAATTGCCCATACAGATATAAACCTAGTTAAGGTTTTAAATGATTTTTTTTTTTGCAGTGTTACATTCTATTCCAATTCTTTTATTTTCCTTCAATGATGCTTGTGTTTTATGTCCACTCACCTCCTCTCTACTTTGTGTTACTCCTCTATACTAGCTTACTACACGTAAATAAAAAAAAAAGCTTATTTTTATTGGAAAGCTGTTGATTTCAACTTCTTTTGACATGTAAAGATGGACAAGCTTTTGATTTTGATATAAAGGATGTTGTTTTAGTCCGTGTGTAAGGATTCTGAGTCTTTCTCTTCCCGACAGACGAGCAAAGATTAATGAACCTGTACAGAGAGAAGGTTGTGACTCTCTGTAATTAGAAGAAAATTATTAAATTGTTGTGGAAAATAAAACGTATGATCATGTTGTTTGACGACGACAAAGTGAATTCTTCAGCTGCTCTTATCTAAACCGTCCGTGCTAAACCGTCCGTGCTATATCAATGTATCTTACCCCCATTTGAAGTTGAAATGTAAAAAGGTTTAGTTAAGCAGTAGGGGTTTAGGGTAAAGACATCTGAAGAATTGTAAATAGCGTTGACCCTTAAGAAACTAATGTCAGAGGGTGTAGCGTTTGACCGGAAGCGAGGACTATGGGTAGCTAAGCAACATATGCAGCTTATAAAGATGGTGGATAAGGAAAATGAGTTCGCTATTCGCTATTGTCATGGAAATTCATACAGAGACAGAGAGAGAGAGTCAGTCATTTCTTCAATCATCTGTTTATTTCATATTGATTAATTATTGCAATAATAATAACCCTTGAGTGTTGGACCGAGTAACCTAACCTTTACACAAATGCAGAGTTCTTTATATAGCTGACACTAAGAATGCTTTAGTCATGGAGACCAAGAAGCATCATAATCCACTCTGGGTTCATCCTATCTTTACCTGGGTTGTCTTAACCCCACCCTGGCTTAGTTTCCCAGATGCAAGGACGATTTTAGAGACAATGAGGGATTGTTCTACCCCCTAAACTATCTCTAGTAAAACACATTCTTGTCTATGTAATTCAGTCTTTAACTCATTTTGTCAGCTCAAGCCATCTCTGGTGACCATATGTCCAGATTAGCTGCAGGGAACTAGAGTGGAGACCTTAACAAACACAGACACTAGTAGGACAGAAATGTCTTACTATTAGTTCAATATTAATTGTTAACCATTAATAACAAATAGATCAGATAAATACAGAATCACCCTATCTCTATGGGGCTATCTTTGTAGCTGTGCCGTCATAGAGTCTGTGACAGCATGGGCAGTGTCATTGAGGCTCTCTATCTCCATTTTGAAGTTGTACATGTTCTTCTTTACGATTGGCTGATCCCTCCTGATGACTCGGTTGGACATGACTCCAACATGGCCACCAGGAGGGATCAGCCAATGAAGTTGGAAATCCCACCCAGTTGACTACATTAAAAATGGTGGAAGCCCTCAATGGCACTGCCCATGCTTTTGGCCACTAGAGGCTTCTATCATTCTCTATGCATAGTTCATACAGGCCTCTATCATTCTCTATGCATAGTTCATACAGGCCTCTATCATTCTCTATGCATAGTTCATACAGGCCTCTATCATTCTCTATGCATAGTTCATACAGGCCTCTATCATTCTCTATGCATAGTTCATACAGGCCTCTATCATTCTCTATGCATGCACGGCTTCATCACCAGCGCTCGGCCTCTATCATTCTCTATGCATAGTTCATACAGGCCTCTATCATTCTCTATGCAGTAGTTCATACAGGCCTCTATCATTCTCTATGCATAGTTCATACAGGCCTCTATCATTCTCTATGCATAGTTCATACAGGCCTCTATCATTCTCTATGCATAGTTCATACAGGCCTCTATCATTCTCTATGCATAGTTCATACAGGCCTCTATCATTCTCTATGCATAGTTCATACAGGCCTCTATCATTCTCTATGCATAGTTCATACAGGCCTCTATCATTCTCTATGCATAGTTCATACAGGCCTCTATCATTCTCTATGCATAGTTCATACAGGCCTCTATCATTCTCTATGCAGAGTTCATACAGGCCTCTATCATTCTCTATGCAGAGTTCATACAGGCCTCTATCATTCTCTATGCAGAGTTCATACAGGCCTCTATCATTCTCTATGCAGAGTTCATACAGGCCTTTAGCAATTGGGGGGGGGGGGGTCTACTTGAGCCAATGATGGTGAGGTGGGGCTGCGATCTGGTCTGCTTATTGCCCCCCGCCCTGCCGAAGGTGGTTCTGTTGCCATGACAACATGTAACGTCCTCCTCATGTTGGCAAAGGAACCTCTGTGGGGCGGGGATAATAAGCAGACCGAATACAACAGGTTACAGTGAAATGCTGAATACAACAGGTGTAGTAGACCTTTACAGTGAAATGCTGAATACAACAGGTGTAGTAGACCTCACAGTGAAATGCTGAATACAACAGGTGTAGTAGACCTTACAGTGAAATGCTGAATACAACAGGTTACAGTGAAATGCTGAATACAACAGGTGTAGGTAGACCTTACAGTGAAATGCTGAATACAACAGGTGTAGTAGACCTTTACAGTGAAATGCTGAATACAACAGGTGTAGTAGACCTTACAGTGAAATGCTGAATACAACAGGTGTAGTAGACCTCACAGTGAAATGCTGAATACAACAGGTGTAGTAGACCTCACAGTGAAATGCTGAATACAACAGGTGTAGTAAACCTTACAGTGAAATGCTGAATACAACAGGTGTAGTAAACCTTACAGTGAAATGCTGAATACAACAGGTGTAGACCTCACAGTGAAATGCTGAATACAACAGGTGTAGACCTCACAGTGAAATGCTGAATACAACAGGTGTAGTAGACCTCACAGTGAAATGCTGAATACAACAGGTGTAGTAGACCTCACAGTGAAATGCTGAATACAACAGGTGTAGTAGACCTTACAGTGAAATGCTGAATACAACAGGTGTAGTAGACCTCACAGTGAAATGCTGAATACAGCAGGTGTAGTAGACCTCACAGTGAAATGCTGAATACAACAGGTGTAGTAGACCTCACAGTGAAATGCTGAATACAACAGGTGTAGTAGACCTCACAGTGAAATGCTGAATACAACAGGTGTAGTAGACCTCACAGTGAAATGCTGAATACAACAGGTGTAGACCTTACAGTGAAATGCTGAATACAACAGGTGTAGTAGACCTCACAGTGAAATGCTGAATACAACAGGTGTAGTAGACCTCACAGTGAAATGCTGAATACAACAGGTGTAGTAGACCTCACAGTGAAATGCTGAATACAACAGGTGTAGGTAGACCTTACAGTGAAATGCTGAATACAACAGGTGTAGGAGACCTTTACAGTGAAATGCTGAATACAACAGGTGTAGTAGACCTTACAGTGAAATGCTGAATACAACAGGTGTAGTAGACCTCACAGTGAAATGCTGAATACAACAGGTGTAGTAGACCTCACAGTGAAATGCTGAATACAACAGGTGTAGTAAACCTTACAGTGAAATGCTGAATACAACAGGTGTAGACCTCACAGTGAAATGCTGAATACAACAGGTGTAGACCTCACAGTGAAATGCTGAATACAACAGGTGTAGTAGACCTCACAGTGAAATGCTGAATACAACAGGTGTAGTAGACCTTACAGTGAAATGCTGAATACAACAGGTGTAGTAGACCTCACAGTGAAATGCTGAATACAGCAGGTGTAGTAGACCTCACAGTGAAATGCTGAATACAACAGGTGTAGTAGACCTTACAGTGAAATGCTGAATACAACAGGTGTAGTAGACCTCACAGTGAAATGCTGAATACAACAGGTGTAGGTAGACCTCACAGTGAAATGCTGAATACAACAGGTGTAGACCTCACAGTGAAATGCTGAATACAACAGGTGTAGTAGACCTCACAGTGAAATGCTGAATACAACAGGTGTAGTAGACCTCACAGTGAAATGCTGAATACACAGGTGTAGTAGACCTCACAGTGAAATGCTGAATACAACAGGTGTAGTAGACCTCACAGTGAAATGCTGAATACAACAGGTGTAGACCTTACAGTGAAATGCTGAATACAACAGGTGTAGTAGACCTCACAGTGAAATGCTGAATACAACAGGTGTAGGTAGACCTCACAGTGAAATGCTGAATACAACAGGTGTAGTAGACCTCACAGTGAAATGCTGAATACAACAGGTGTAGTAGACCTCACAGTGAAATGCTGAATACAACAGGTGTAGTAGACCTCACAGTGAAATGCTGACTACAATGGTGTAGTCGACCTCACAGTGAAATGCTGAATACAACAGGTGTAGACCTCACAGTGAAATGCTGAATACAACAGGTGTAGTAGACCTTACAGTGAAATGCTGAATACAACAGGTGTAGTAGACCTTACAGTGAAATGCTGAATACAACAGGTGTAGTAGACCTCACAGTGAAATGCTGAATACAACAGGTGTAGTAGACCTTACAGTGAAATGCTGAATACAACAGGTGTTGTAGACCTTACAGTGAAATGCTGAATACAACAGGTGTAGTAGACCTTACAGTGAAATGCTGAATACAACAGGTGTAGTAGACTTAGTGAAATGCTGAATACAACAGGTGTAGTAGACCTCACGGTGAAATGCTGAATACAACAGGTGTAGTAGACCTCACGGTGAAATGCTGAATACAACAGGTGTAGTAGACCTCACGGTGAAATGCTGAATACAACAGGTGTAGTAGACCTCAGTGAAATGCTGAATACAACAGGTGTAGACCTCACAGTGAAATGCTGAATACAACAGGTGTAGACCTTACAGTGAAATGCTGAATACAGCAGGTGTAGTAGACCTCACAGTGAAATGCTGAATACAACAGGTGTAGACCTCACAGTGAAATGCTGAATACAACAGGTGTAGACCTTACAGTGAAATGCTGAATACAACAGGTGTAGTAGACCTCACAGTGAAATGCTGAATACAGCAGGTGTAGTAGACCTCACAGTGAAATGCTTACTTACAGGCTCTAACCAATAGTGCAAAAAAGGTATTAGGTGAACAATAGGTAAGTAAAGAAATAAAACAGTAAAAAGACAGGCTATATACAGTAGAGAGGTTATATACAGTAGACAGGCTATATACAGTAGTGAGGCTATATACAGTAGAGAGGCTATATGCAGTAGAGAGGCTATATACAGTAGACAGGCTATATACAGTAGACAGGTTATATACAGTAGAGAGGCTATATACAGTAGAGAGGCTATATACAGTAGTGAGGCTATATACAGTAGAGAGGTTATATACAGTAGAGAGGCTATATACAGTAGAGAGGCTATATACAGTAGACAGGCTATATACAGTAGACAGGCTATATACAGTAGAGAGGCTATATACTGTAGAGAGGTTATATACAGTAGAGAGGCTATATACAGTAGAGAGGATATATACAGTAAAGAGGCTATATACTGTAGAGAGGCTATATACAGTAGAGAGGCTATATACAGACACCAGTTAGTCAGGCTGATTGAGGTAGTATGTACATGTAGATATGGTTAAAGTGACTATGCATATATCAAATCAAATGTATTTATATAGCCCTTCTTAGATCAGCTGATATCTCAAAGTGCTGTACAGAAACCCAGCCTAAAACCCCAAACAGCAAGCAATGCAGGTGTAGAAGCACGGTGGCTAGGAAAAACTCCCTAGAAAGGCCAAAACCTAGGAAGAAACCTAGAGAGGAACCAGGCTATGAGGGGTGGCCAGTCCTCTTCTGGCTGTGCAGGGTGGATATAACAGAACATGGTCAAGATGTTAAAATGTTCATAAATGACCAGCAGGGTCAAATAATAATAATCACAGTAGTTGTCGAGGGTGCAACAAGTCAGTAACACAAGAGTAAGTGTCAGTTGGCTTTTTCATAGCCGATCATTCAGAGTATCTCTACCGCTCCTGCTGTCTCTAGAGAGTTGAAAACAGCAGGTCTGGGACAGGTAGCACGTCCGGTGAACAGATCAGGGTTCCATAGCCGCAGGCAGAATAGTTGAAACTGGAGCAGCAGCATGGCCAGGTGGACTGGGGACAGCAAGGAGTCATCATACCAGGTAGTCCTGAGGCATGGTCCTAGGGCTCAGGTCCTCCGAGAGAGAGAAAGAAAGCAAGAGAGAATTAGAGAGAGCATACAGCAGCAGCATAAATTCACACAGGACACCGGATAAGACAGGAGAAATACTCCAGATGTAACAGACTGACCCTAGCCCCCCGACACATAAACTACTGCAGCATAAATACTGGAGGCTGAGACAGGAGGGGACGGGAGACACTTGTTATATGATGAACAGAGAGTAGCAGTAGAGTAAAAGAGGGGTTGGTGGGTGGTGGGACATAATGCAGATAGCCCGGTTAGCCAATGTGCGGGGGCACTGGTTGGTCGGCCCAATTGAGGTAGTATGTACATGAATGTATAGTTATAGTGACTATGCATATATGATAATCAGAGAGTAGCAGCAGTGTAAAATAGGGGTTGGGGGGGGGGGGCACACAATGCAAATAGTCCAGGTAGCCATTTGATTACCTGTTCAGGAGTCTTATGGCTTGGGGGTAAAAAATGTTGAGAAGCCTTTTTGTCCTAGACTTGGCACTCTGGTACCGCTCTGCGGTAGTAGAAAGAACAGTCTATGACTGGGGTTGCTGGGGTCTTTGACGATTTTTAGGGCCTTCCTCTGACACCGCCTGGTGTAGAGGTCCTGGATGGCAGGCAGCTTAGCCCCAGTGATGTACTGGGCCGTACGCACTACCCTCTGTAGTGCCTTGCGGTCGGAAGGCCGAGCAGTTGCCGTACCAGGCAGTGATGCAACCAGTCAGAATGCTTTCGGTGTTGCAGCTGTAGAACCTTTTGAGGATCTGAGGACCCATGCCAAATCTTTTTAGTTTCCTGAGGGGGACTAGGCTTTGTCGTGCCCTCTTCACGACTGTCTTGGTGCAATAGAGATGCATAATCTGTGGACCTGTTCGGGCGGTATGGAAATTGGAGTGGGTCTAGGGTTTCTGGGATAATGGTGTCGATGTGAGCCATGACCAGCCTTTCAAAGCACTTCATGGCTACAGACGTGAGTGCTACGGGTCGGTAGTCATTTAGGCAGGTTACCTTTGTGTTCTTGGGCACAGGGACTATGGTGGTCTGCTTGAAACATGTTGGTATTACAGACTCAATCGCGGCCCGCACCAAAACATCTTACGAGTGGAGTGTCTTGACTTCTGTGTTGGCTGGCCCTCGCTTCATACTCGTCACCAAACCCACTGGCTCCAGGTCATCTACAAGTCTCTACTAGGTGAAGCCCCGCCTTACCTCAGCTCACTGGTCACCATAGCAGCACCCACCCGCAGCACACGCCTCACCAACTACCTCATCCCCATACTGTATTTATTTATTTATCTTGCTCCTTTGCACCCCAGTATCTCTACTTGCACATTCATCTTCAGCACATCCAACCATTACAGTGTTTATTTGCTATAATGTAATTACTTTGCCACCATGGCATATTTATTGCCTTACCTCTCTTATCCTACCTCATTTGCACAGTGAGTTTTTACTGGCGCGGATGTGTAACTCTGTGTTGTTGTTTGTGTCGAACTGCTTTGCTTTATCTTGGCCAGGTTGCAGTTGCAAATGAGTACTAGTTCTCAACAAGCCTACCTGGTTAAATAAAGGTGAAATAAATAAATAAAAAACTTCCTCTTCTGCAATTTATTTGTGCAAATTTAATGGAGTCCCACAGTGGAGGTGTCATAATACCCATAACACCTTGCGGTCAAATGGAAATTATTTTTAATCCCCATTTCCTGGAGAAATGTACACGGTTATCAAAACAACATTCCTGGGTAAATCACATTTTACATTTACGTCATTTAGCAGACGCTCTTATCCAGAGCGACTACACAGCCCTTATTTTGAAGTGTTTCTAAAAAAAAAACCTATGGGAAAAATGGATGGAATCATTTCCCTCTTTTGACCGCTAGGTTTTATGGGTATTATGACTCATACCAATGTTATTCTATAGGCTACTTAAAATGTACGAAAGTGAGAGAGCAAGAGCGGCAGATCGTGGAAGTCGAGGAGTGTCTGTATCTGTTGGTTACCTGCAATATCAGAGGGGGCTGGTGGGAGGAGCTATAGGAGGACGGGGCTCATTGTAATGGCTGGAATGGATTAAATGGAACATATCGAACATATGGAAACCACGCGTTTGACTCCGTTCCATCTATTCCATTCCAGACATTACAATGAGCCTGTGTAACCGGTGTGAAATGGCTAGCTGGGTTAGCGGTGGTGCGCGGCTAATAGCGTTTCAATCGGGTGACGTCACTCGCTCTGAGACCTTGAAGTAGTTGTTCCCCCTTTTGTGGAGCGATGGGTAACGATGCTTCGAGGTGGTGTCTGTTGTCGATGTGTACCTGGTTCGAGCCCAGGTAGGGGTGAGGAGAGGGACGGAAGCTAAACTGTTACACCTGTCCTCCTATAGCTCCTCCCACCAGCCTCCATTGCTGAATATTCAATAGGAGAATTTCAATTTCGTACTCCTGGTGTCCTCTCTCCTCAACCCATTGGATGGGAAAGACAGAGGTCTGTCCCTCTAGCCTGTGCCTCAAATGGGTTTTGAGGAGTAGGCAATTGAGATCCTTTCAGTGTGATAGGCAGTTGTTTGGACATGTTAATTAATGTAGCCACCCCGCCCAGTAAGATCCCACACACTGCAGAGGGCAGCGCCGTAGAGGTAGATAGAAGACTCATCTTTACATCTGTGCCACTATAGCATCTGTGACAGCATGGGCAGCGCCACTGAGGCTACAACACATAGGAATTCCCACTAACTTGACTACTTTAAAATAGCTGCAGCATGGTGAAAAGCCCTCAATGGCAGTGCCCATGGTAAAATAGCTTTTAGGCCACTAGAGGCCTCTATCATTCTCTATGGGCAGGTCGCGGCTTCTGTGCCTGTGTGAGCTTGCCGGGAAATATGCTGTTGCCACTCCTTGAGATAATTATGGTTAGTCTTCTTTGCTTGTCAGTCCTGCAGTTGATAAAACGTTTGTGACACCGTAAGAACATGATCGTCTGAGTAATTAGCCGACACTGCAAAGGAAGGAGCTCGAGGAAAAGTTCCCGTACCGTAAGTAACGTTTTTTTTTCCAACCCACCTTTCTGTGAATTGTAACCGTTGTATACTAATTATGTTATAGAATTATTATAAAATATTACATTTTAACTATGCAATCAACTATTAGGACTAAACACATTTATCGCAAAAAACACCATTATAATCAAGTTGGGGCTAGTGAACAATTTCAATCCATTCCCCCCCCCCCATAAAATCTTTTTAAATTCTAACATATTTAATTCAAGGTTACAAAGACGGATTCGTCTACGATTGGTCGCTCGGGCGGACTGACATATTCACAGTCCTACATACTTTCCTTTTAAAAACGTGACCGAGATTTCACTTATTTCAGTGCACGGTTCCTAGTTTACATGTACAGTTACAAAACCAGTGTTTCACTGTTCGGTCATTTAGCCAACTTTTGAGATGATTATTTTTTTTAAACGAGGTTATTGTCGGTAGGACTTTGATGAAATGCTGTTTCTTTATTTTGCCACTCCCCTTGGAGGAAATATTGGTTAATAATTTAACCAATCACATCAATAAGCTATTTTTATAAAGACTGAATTAAAATACAACTCACAGTTACCCTGAAGAAAAGCCAGAAGTAAACCCCTTTAGAGAAAAGTTCTTCGTTTTGTCGGTCCAATGTCTCACTCTGCCTGGCAGTGGCACCTGTTGTAGCACACCTGTGTTGGCAGTGAGTTAGTTTGATCTGTGTCATTATATGTGCCTGGCAGTGGGTTATTTGTTTTTTTAAATCTGTGTTATATGGATGCTATACAACTATCATTATCCACATTTTACATATCCAAATCTTTTTAATCTGGTCAAGTGGGTAGTGCATTTCCCTTAATGACAGTCACGAGGTATTCCCTCCTCCTCCTCCTCCTCTTTCACAATAACAAACAAGGTCCTGGATGCGTCCCAAAACCCTGGTCAAAAGTAGTGCACTAAATAGGGTGCCAGGTAGTGCATTCGTGTAGGGAATAGGGTGCCATGTAGGATGCAAGCCTACCATGTTCTCTAGGTGTTGACTCTAGCTGGCCCCTCGCTCTGCCTGTAGTCGTTCCTAATGAATCACAGGTGAGTGTAGACTACCCATGGTGCAGTTCTCTCTAGATATTCCTAATGAATCACAGGTGAGTGTAGACTACCCATGGTGCAGTTCTCTCCAGATATTCCTAATGAATCACAGGTGAGTGTAGACTACCCATGGTGCAGTTCTCTCCAGATATTCCTAATGAATCACAGGTGAGTGTAGACTACCCATGGTGCAGTTCTCTCCAGATATTCCTAATGAATCACAGGTGAGTGTAGACTACCCATGGTGCAGTTCTCTCCAGATATTCCTAATGAATCACAGGTGAGTGTAGACTACCCATGGTGCAGTCCTCTCTAGATATTCCTAATGAATCACAGGTGAGTGTAGACTACCCATGGTGCAGTTCTCTCCAGATATTCCTAATGAATCACAGGTGAGTGTAGACTACCCATGGTGCAGTTCTCTCTAGATATTCCTAATGAATCACAGGTGAGTGTAGACTACCCATGGTGCAGTCCTCTCTAGATATTCTAACTGTTTAACCACCTTTTTTTAATTTACATGAATAAATTCTTGATATTTACGGTGCATTTGGAAAGTATTCACACACCTTTTATTTTTTTCCACATTTTATGTTACAGCCTTAATCTAAAATTGATAATTGTTTTTCTCCCCTCATCAATCTACACACAATACCCCATAATGACAAAGCAATTCACTTTTTACATTTTTTAAAATATCATATTTGCATAAGTATTCAGACCCTTTACTCAGTACTTTGTTGAAGCACCTTTGGCAGCGATTACAGCCTGGAGTCTTCTTGGGTATGATGCTACAAGCTTGGCATACCTGTATTTGGGGAGTTTCTCCCATTCTTCTCTGTAGATCCTCTCAAGCTCTGTCAGGTTGGATGGGGAGCGTCGCTGCACAGCTATTTTCAGGTCTCTCCAGAGATGTTAGATCGGATTCAAGTCCGGGCTCTGGCTGGGCCACTCGAGACATTCAGAGACTTGTCTCGAAGCCACTCCTGTGTTGTCTTGGCTGTGTGCTTAGGGTCATTGTCCTGTTGGAAGGTAAACCTTCACCCCAGTCTGAGGTCCTGAGTGCTCTGGAGCAGGTTTTCATCAAGGATTTCTCTGTACTTTGCTTCGTTCATCTTTCCCTCGATCCCGACTAGTCTCCCAGTCCCTGCTGCTGAAAAACATCCCCACAGTATGATGCTGCCACCCACCATGCTTCACAATTGGGATGGTGCCTGGTTTCCTCCAGGCTTGGCATTCAGACCAAAGAGTTCAATCTTGGTTTCATCAGACCAGAGAATCTTGTTTCTCATGGTCTGAGAGTCTTTTGGCAAACTCCAAGTGGGCTGTTATGTGCCTTTCACTGAGGAGTGGCTTCCATCTGGCCACTCTACCATAAAGGCCTTATTGGTGGAGTGCTGCAGAGATGGTTGTCCTTCTGGAAGGTTCTCCCATCTCCAGAGGAACTCTGTCAGAGTGACCATCGGGTTCTTGGTCACCTCCCTGACCAAGGCCCTTGTCCCCCGATTGCTCAGTTTGGCCGGGCGGCCAGCTCTAGGAAGAGTCTTGCTGGTTCCAAACTTCTTCCATTTTATGAATGATGGAGGCCACTGTGTTCAAATCAAATTGTATTAGTCACATGTGCTGAATACAACAGGTGTAGACCTTTAAGTTAAATGCTTACTTACGAGCCCCTAACCAACAATGCAGTTTGAAAAAATATAAATAAGAAATAAAAGTAACAAGTAACAGTAAAATAACGATAGAGGCTATGTACTGGTACCCCCCCTCTATAGAGTCAATGTGGAGGCTATATACAGGTTATTACGGTACAGAGTCAATGTGGAGGCTATATACAGGGTATTACGGTACAGAGTCAATGTGGAGGCTATATACAGGGTATTACGGTACAGAGTCAATGTGTGGGGGTACCGGTTAGTTGAGGTAATATGTACATGTAGGTAGAGTTATTAAAGTGACTATGCATAGATGATTACAACAGAGTAGCAGCAGTATAAAAGAGGGGTGGGGGGGGCAATGCAAATAGTCTGGGTAGCCATTTGATTAGATGTTCAGGAGTCTTATGGCTTGGGGGGGGGGGGGGGGTAGAAGCTGTTTAGAAACCTCTTGGTCCTAGACTTGGTGCTCTGGTACCGCTTGCCGTGCGGTAGCAGAGAGAACAGTCTATGACTGGGGTTGCTGGGGTCTTTGACGATTTTTAGGGCCTTCCTCTGACACCGCCTGGTATAGAGGTCCTGGATGGCAGGCAGCTTAGCCCCACTGATGTACTGGGCCGTTCGCACTACCCTCTGTAGTGCCTTGCGGTCGGAGGCTGAGCAGTTGACATACCAGGCAGTGATGCAACCAGTCAGGATGCTCTCGATGTTGCAGCTGTAGAACCTTTTGAGGATCTGAGGACCCATGACAAATCTTTCCAGACTCCTGAGGGGGAATAAGTTTTGTCGTGCCCTCTTCACGACTGTCTTGGTGTGTTTGGACCGTTCTAGTTTGTTGTTGATATGGACACCAAGGAACTTGAAGCTCTCAACCTGCTCCACTACAGCCCCGTCGATGAGAATGGGGGGCGTGCTCGGTCCTCATTTTCCTGTAGTCCACAATCATCTCCTTTGTCTTGATCACGTTGAGGGAGGTTGCTGTCCTGGCACCACACGGCCAGGTCTCTGACCTCCTCCCTATAGGCTGCTCGTTGTTGTCGGTGATCAGGCCTACCAGTGTTGTGTCATCGGCAAACTTAATGATGGTGTTGGAGTCGTGCCTGGCCACGCAGTCGTGGGTGAACAGGGAGTACAGGAGGGGGCTGAGCACGCACCCCTGAGGGGCCCCGTGTTGAGGATCAGCGTGGCGGATGTGTTGTTACCTACCCTCACCACCTGGGGGGCGGCCCGTCAGGAAGTCCAGGATCCAGTTGCAGAGGGAGGTGTTTAGTCCCAGGGTCCTTAGCTAATTGATGAGCTTTGAGGGCACTATGGTGTTGAACGCTAAGCTGTAGTCAATGAATAGCATTCTCACATAGGTGTTCCTTTTGTCCAGGTGGGAAAGGGCAGTGTGGAGTGCAATAGAGATTGCGTCATCTGTGGACCTGTTTGGGCGGTATGCAAATTGGAGTGGGTCTAGGGTTTCTAGGATAATGGTGTTGATGTGAGCCATGACCAGCCTTTCAAAGCACTTCATGGCTACAGATGTGAGTGCTACGGGTCGGTAGTCGATTAGGCAGGTTACCTTAGTGTTCTTGGTGACAGGCACTACGGTGGTCTGCTTGAAACATGTTGGTATTACAGACTCATTCTGTATTACATCTTGAAAATGTCAGTGAAGACATCTGCCAGTTGGTCAGCACATGCCCGGAGCACACGTCCTGGTTATCCGTCTGGCCCTGCGGCCTTGTGAATGTTGACCTGTTTAAAGGTCTTACTCACATCTTCTGCAGAGAGCGTGATCAGTCTTGCCTCGAAGCGAGCATAGAAGTAGTTTAGCTCGTCTGGTAGGCTCGTGTCACTGGGCAGCTGTCGGCTGTGCTTCCCTTTGTGGTCTGTGATGGTTTGCAAGCTCTGCCACATCCGACGAGCGTCAGATCTTGGGGACCTTCAATGCTGCAGAAATGTTTTGGTACCATTCCCCAGATCTGTGTCTCGACACAATCCTGTCTCGGAGCTCTACGGACAATTCCTTCGACCTCATGGCTAGTTTTTTGCTCTGACATGCACTGTCAACTGTGGGACTTTTATATAGACAGGTGTGTGCCTTTCCAAATCATGTCCAAATCAATTGAATTTACCACAGGTGGACTCCAATCCAAGTTGTAGAAACATCTCAAAGATGATCAATGGAAACAGGATGAACCTGAGCTCTATTTTGAGTCTCATAGCAAAGGGTCTGAATACATTTATAAAAACCTGTTTTCGTTTATGTCATTATGGGCTTAATAGGTTCTAATTATTAGAGTAAGAACTCAACGCTTAAACTTTTATTCTTCCAAAGGATTCGAGCAGCTGAATCGATATTCACACAAGCACTGATATTTTTTCTCCTGAGTCTCCTCCTCCACATCCGAACAGCCAAATGCATCTCTGTTGCTAGACAGAACCTTAATGATATCTGTTCTTCCTCACTTCATCTAACCTGACTTCTCTGCCCCAAAGTGCTCACTCCTCCCCAACTCACGGCTGTCATGGTGACTGGTACCTAGACTGTGTCTCTTCTCCTCCCAGAGGATCCCTCTCATGGGATCCTTAATGGCTAACAATAAAATATCCTGACGTAACGTAAATGTTATACAGTTGAAGTGGGAAGGGCTAAGGGGGGTCCCCAGGGAGAGGTCTGAAAACCCTCTGGACCATGCTATATCATTAGTATAGGAATAGACAGCACTCTGAGATGTTGTATACAGTTGAAGTCAGGAAGTTTACATACACTTTAGGTTGGAGTCATTAAAACTCGTTTTTCAACCACTCCACAAATTTCTTGTTAACAAACTATAGTTTTGGCAAGTCGGTTAGGACATCTACTTTGTGCATGACACAAGTAATTTTTCTAACAATTGTTTACAGACAGATTATTTCACTTATAATTCAATCACAATTCCTGAAGTTTAAATGCACTAAGTTGACTGTACCTTTTTAAAAAGCTTACAAAATTCAAGAAAATGAAGTCATGGCTTTAGAAGCTTCTGATAGGCTAATTGACATAATTTGAGTCAATTGGAGGTGTACCCGTGGATGTATTTCAAGGCCTACCTTCAAACTCAGTGCCTCTTTGCTTGACATCATGGGAAAATCAAAAGAAATCAGCCAAGACCTCAGAAAATAAATTGTAGACCTCCACAAGTCTGGTTCATCCTTGGGAGCAATTTCCAAAATGCCTGAAGGTACCACGGTCATCTGTACAACATTTACATTTAAGTCATTTAGCAGACGCTCTTATCCAGATCGACTTACAAATTGGTGCATTCACCTTATGATATCCAGTGGAACAACCACTTTACAATAGTACATCTATATCTTTTTAGGGGGGGGTTAGAAGGATTACTTTATCCTATCCCAGGTATTCCTTAAAGAGGTGGGGTTTCAGGTATCTAGTACGCAAGTGTAAACACCATGGGACCACGCAGCCGTCATACCGCTCAGGAAGGAGATGCGTTCTGTCTCCTAGAGATGAACGTACTTTGGTGCAAAAAGTGCAAATCCATCCCAGAACAACAGCAAAGGACCTTGTAAAGATGCTGGAGGAAACAGGTACAAAAGTATCTATATCCACAGTAAAACGAGTCCTATATCGACATAACCTGAAAGGCCGCTCAGCAAGGAAGAAGCCACTGCTCCAAACCGCCATAAAAAAGCCAGACTACGGTTTGCAACTGCACATGGGGACAAAGATCGTACTTTTGGAGAAATGTCCTCTGGTCTGATGAAACAAAAATAGAACTGTTTGGCCATAATGACCATCGTTATGTTTGGAGGAAAAAGGGGGAGGCTTGCTAGCTGAAGAACACCATCCCAACCGTGAAGCACGGGGGTGGCAGCATCATGTTGTGGGGGTGCTTTGCTGCAGGAGGGACTGGTGCACTTCACAAAATAGATGGCATCATGAAGCAGGACAATTATGTGGATATATTGAAGCCACATCAGTCAGGAAGTTAAAGCTTGGTCGCAAATGGGTCTTCCAAATGGACAATGACCCCAAGCATACTTCCAAAGTTGTGGCAAAATGGCTTAAGGACAACAAAGTCAAGGTATTGGAGTGGCCATCAAAGCCCTGACCTCAATCCAATAAATTTGTGGGCAGACCTGAAAAAGCGTGTGTGATCAAGAAGGCCTACAAACCTGACTCAGTTACTCCAGCTCTGTCAGGAGGAATGAGCCAAAATCCACCCAACATATTGTGGGAAGCTTGTGGAAGGCTACTCAAAACATTTGACTCAAGTTAAACAATTTAAAGGCAATGCTACCAAATGCTAATTGAGTGCATGTAAACTTCTGACCCACTGGGAATGTGATGAAAGAAATAATTCTCTACTATTATTCTGACATTTCACATTCTTACAATAAAGTGGTGATCCTAACTGACCTAAGACAGGGAATTTTAAGTAGGATTAAATGTCAGGAACTGCGTTTTTAAATGTATTTGGCTAAGGTGTATTTAAACTTCCGACTTCAACTGTACATTACCCTCTCTCCCTCAGTGACATAAGTATGTAAAGTATTATATACCCAGGGTCATTACAGTACATTTCATATTCTCAGAACCCAACAGGGATGTTTGTCAACATCTTGGGTATGTATGCATGTTGCAAGATTGACAAATTTATAAAAAAGTGTATACATTTTAGAATAAGGCTGTAATGTGGCAAAGGGAAGGGGCCTGAATACTTTCCGAATGCACTGTACATTTTTCCCTCTCTCCAGCGGCCTGTCCAGTGTGGCTTGCTGGTTACATTTTGCCCTCTCTCCAGCGGCCTGTCCAGTGTGGCTTGCCGGTAACATTTTGCTCTCTCTCCAGCGGCCTGTCCAGTGTGGCTTGCTGGTTACATTTTGCTCTCTCTCCAGCGGCCTGTCCAGTGTGGCTTGCTGGTTACATTTTGCCCTCTCTCCAGCGGCCTGTCCAGTGTGGCTTGCCGGTAACATTTTGCCCTCTCTCCAGCGGCCTGTCCAGTGTGGCTTGCTGGTTACATTTTGCCCTCTCTCCAGCGGCCTGTCCAGTGTGGCTTGCTGGTTACATTTTGCCCTCTCTCCAGCGGCCTGTCCAGTGTGGCTTGCTGGTTACATTTTGCTCTCTCTCCAGCGGCCTGTCCAGTGTGGCTTGCTGGTTACATTTTGAAAATGGAATTGGAATCTCCTACGCAAATAAGTATATTTGTGCCAATAAAATGTTAACTGTCCAGTTTGAGCTCCCCCCTATTCCAGATTAAGTATTACTCCATAATTGACAAGCCTCATCTTAAACCTCTACTGTCCTCACGTTCAACACTTTCTGGGTTATTATGTTGGATTTGTTTTAGTCTTTATCAGCACACAGCAGTTCTCTCTCATGACACATTTAGACCACAGTACAAACCACAGGAAAACCTCTACACTCTCCACTTGACTGTCTTCCTGTTCGACTTTAGTTTCTGCAAATCAGCCAACTCATTTTAGTTTTCCTTTTTGTGTCCACCGCTTTTCCCTTTGACAGAAGTCATTGTAGCCAGCTAAGGCTTTGGAACATAGGACTGAGACTAGCCTATAGCCAAACAGAGGAATAGAATACTTTTTAAAAGACAGTTCGATGGCAGATAGTTTGGATTCTTTACTAAGCTGTGAAATATGAGTGCCTCTACAACTAGACAAAAGGAACACTGACCTTTTTTTTTAAAGATTTGTTTTCTTTCTCGTCACCAGGCAAACACAAGATAGCAGGCACTGAAGAATCAAACTGGATGATCACAAACAGGATTGTCTGGAATATCTGGATGGTTCTGTTCCTAGAACCCTGCCTCCATTCTAGAAACCTCCCATTCCGTACTGCAGGCGAACCCCATCCAGGACCCAGACAATGAGACGTGTCCAGGCCCTCATGGTCATGGCCTTCCTGTGCAGCCTCTGCCTCATCTTCTTGTACTCCTCACTCAATCTCCATCTGGCCCACAGACACAGAGCTCTACTGGAGGTCTCAGACGACTCCAGGCGTGAGGTCAGCTTTGAAACACTGTCCACCAAGCAGGTCCCAACTTACCCCAGACTGACCTCCACTGAGGACGGTATAAAAAGTGTTCCTATTCAGTTCACTGTTACGCCTCCTCCCGATCTCCACCAAGCTGCTGTCTTTGCCGCCATCAAGAAGGCTATACCTCAGAACACAGCTTATTGGAACCGCGTTTTTTACTCTGGCATTGGACGACTGGAAAAGGGGGGGAACTCAACAAGAAACGAAGGACTGGACTGGTCCCGTTGCCGACACAACCTCGAGCAGCTGCGGACAAACATTCATGACTTTACTTCCTATCCGGAACTCCACCAGGACTTCCTGCTTGGGATGGAGTGTAGAAACCCTCCTATACTGATTGACCAACCAGAGAAGTGCACCTCGGAAGATGGAGAAACATTCCTCCTCTTCGCCATCAAGTCGACCCCGGGGAACTTTGAGCAGAGACAGGTGGTACGGGAGACGTGGGGTCGAGAAGCGGTGTATGGAGGAGGGGTCAGAGTTCGTATAGTGTTCCTGCTGGGATCCTCATCATTGGACGAGCCCGACCTGAGCCAGCAACTGGTGTTTGAGGCGCGTCACCACGGCGACCTCCTCCAATGGGACTTCCACGACTCGTTCTTCAACCTCACACTGAAGGAGCATGTGTTTTACAGGTGGGTCCTGAGCCGCTGTCCTAAAGTCTCCTTTGTCTTTAAAGGGGACGACGACGTCTTGGCCAACACGGAGGCCATACTGGGCTACCTGCAGTCCCTGGCGCCTAGCAAGACCTCGACGCTCTACCTGGGCCAGATCATCTCCACTGCTAGTCCCCTCCGCGACTCTAAGAGCAAGTACTACATCCCACCGACCTTCTACGACGGGCCTTACCCTGCGTACGCCGGGGGAGGAGGCTACCTCTTCTCGGGGTCGTTGATCAGACGGCTTTACGGCGTCTCCAAGTTCCTCCCTTTCTACCCCATCGACGACGTTTACTCTGGGATGTGCTTCAACGCACTAGGAATACTTCCAGAGGCACACAATGGCTTTCAGACGTTTGACATTCGTGAGCAGGACCGGGAGAACCCGTGCGTTCATAAGGATCTACTGCTGGTGCACCGACGGAGCCCTCGGCAGATCATTCGTCTGTGGAGGAGCATACACAACCCCGTGCTCATATGTTGAAGGGCTAGGGTCTCACTAAGCCTTGCTGGTAGATGTTGACCCCCCCTTCACCACTGACACAGGGTCCTAGATGTTGAATAACCAATTTCCTCTATTCATATGCTGAACTATGGCTGCACATTTTTGGGAACTCTCAAATTCCCTCGTTTTCCAGAACCTGGTTGGAGGGTCCCTGGATTTCCTGCTTATTCCTTCCTGGTTTGCGGTAATCTGCTAAACTGGGATTCCTTGAAAACCAGGGAATTTATTTAGGTTTTGGCAACTGGATTTTTGCAGCTGACCACACAAGCCCTGTTCATATGCTGAATGGCCTGATTTGAGCCAGATGTCTTTCCACCCCCTAATGGTTAAGATCTGATCCGAGGGCCATGTCTACCTTTTTTTAGCTTCACTCACTCAGGGATGTTTTCCACGACGACGGTTGCAAAAATCCATGAACTTTCCCAAAATGTAAATGTTTTTCTAGAAATCCTGGTTGGAGGATTCCAGATTTCCTGTTTTATTCGCTCCTTGTTTCTAGGAACAAGGGGATTTTTTGCAGCCCGAGGCGCGACACTCTGGCTGAACAACGATGTACTGGAACTGTTTCTGCAGACGTGCTCAACCCTTCCGTTTCTGCAGCCATACTGGATTACCAGTTAAAAGGTTTATATGTAAATATGTTGGACAATGCTTGAGGTGATTTTCATTTTTTTGTAGTTTCATTTTTTTTTTTTTAACTGAATTCACAGGATATAAAAGGTTTTCCATTAAGTACCTGTTGATCTGTTATTGGTGAATTTGTGTGTCTGCATACTGTTCTAGATAGTTTATCCCCCAACTCAAGCCCTCGAGTAACTTCACCTGCACACCTTTTGTTGTTGTAGCCCCGGACAAGCACACCTGACTCAACTAATCAGGTGGGGGGGTGTACTTGAGGACTGGAGCTGGGGAAACCGCTGTTCTAAATTGCATCCAGGATGTGTTTTATTGCCTGCTGCCTATTCTGCCTGAGGTTCAGACTTAGTGACTGAGGACAATAAAATGTTGCATACTTTGTGTTGTAAATTATTAAAATAGATGTTAACTTTTTTTTTTTTGTGGGGAGGTGGATAAAAAGTGACATTACGTAAAGATGTAACAGATCGTCTTGTTATTCTCCTCAGGGGATTAGGACTGTTCTTTTTCATTGTGCAAAAATGTAATAAAATACTGTTAAACTCATTGATGCTTTCAAAACAACTAGGTCAAATGTCAGTGATCTTCAGGTCGGAGCTCTAGAATGAATTCCCCCCCCCCCCAAGTGAAATGACTTTAAAATATTTTTTCCAGTGGTCTTGGAAATCTGACTTCATGAGCGTTCGAGTTCAGTTGTCTTGAATGTGGCAAAAAAAAAATATATATCTTGCAGTCATTTAATTTGAAACTTTTCATTGTGTGTTACGGGGGAGGCGACGGGGGAGGCGATTTATTTAACTAGGATGTAATAAACTGAGCGGATCATATGCACGAGTGCAGCGTTTTTTATAAAAAAAATAAAAAAAACTGGATCGTAACTATCACTTAGGGAGGAAAAAGGTGGTTAAAATTCACAAGAAAGTTTCAAATTAAATCACGATGCCAGATTGAGGTTCGTGGCTGGGTTTTTATACAGGTATACTATACAGCACCACCATGGCTGGGTTTTTATACAGGTATACTATACAGCACCACCATGGCTGGGTTTTTATACAGGTATACTATACAGCACCACCATGGCTGGGTTTTTATACAGGTATACTATACAGCACCACCATGGCTGGGTTTTTTATACAGGTATACTATACAGCACCACCATGGCTGGGTTTTTTATACAGGTATACTATACAGCACCACCATGGCTGGGTTTTTATACAGGTATACTATACAGCACCACCATGGCTGGGTTTTACAGGTATACTATACAGCACCACCATGGCTGGGTTTTTATACAGGTATACTATACAGCACCACCATGGCTGGGTTTTTATACAGGTATACTATACAGCACCACCATGGCTGGGTTTTTTATACAGATATACTATACAGCACCACCATGGCTGGGTTTTTTATACAGGTATACTATACAGCACCACCATGGCTGGGTTTTTATACAGGTATACTATACAGCACCACCATGGCTGGGTTTTACAGGTATACTATACAGCACCACCATGGCTGGGTTTTTATACAGGTATACTATACAGCACCACCATGGCTGGGTTTTTATACAGGTATACTATACAGCACCACCATGGCTGGGTTTTACAGGTATACTATACAGCACCACCATGGCTGGGTTTTTATACAGGTATACTATACAGCACCACCATGGCTGGGTTTTTATACAGGTATACTATACAGCACCACCATGGCTGGGTTTTTATACAGGTATACTATACAGCACCACCATGGCTGGGTTTTTATACAGGTATACTATACAGCACCACCATGGCTGGGTTTTTATACAGGTATACTATACAGCACCACCATGGCTGGGTTTTACAGGTATACTATACAGCACCACCATGGCTGGGTTTTTATACAGGTATACTATACAGCACCACCATGGCTGGGTTTTTATACACGTATACTATACAGCACCACCATGGCAGGGTTTTTATACAGGTATACTATACAGCACCACCATGTATTGTCAAACTGCTCGTCTCCACAGCAGGTTGGAATCAACCCCCCCCCCCCACACAAAAAAAAAATGATCAGTCATCTGATTTCTAGATGTTTTATTCAGTAACACACACAAACCTGGACACGTTTTAGGAGTGTACTTTTAATAAACTCAAACAAAGAAACTCTAAAACACCTCAGCCATAGAACCTCCCCCCCCCCGATACCAAACAGCTAGAAAACTATGCATACGAAACGAGTTCAAGTCTAACCTAATAACCTTTTGAGAAAGGAGGAGTCCTAGGTACGCATGACAACACCACTTATAGGTAGCTGGTTACGTCATTTTCAGTCTTATTTCACTCATGTATGACTAACCAGTGAGCAAAACTGGTTTTAATGCCTTTTGGCTCATTGGGGTGGACTCCTATAGACTGATAAAGAGTCATGAAGATTATTCAACTACTCAGTTGTTGAGCGAACAGGAAAATCTTAACACAGGTGTTTTGTTTAAATACGCTCTGCCTACTAGAATCGACCTCTCCCCTGGGACACCCAGATGCTGTTATAGCCCTGGACTAGCTCACGGCCTCACCTTATCAAGGGCTTGGTAATCATGTCTGTTTGTTAGCTCTGGAATAGTTAAGATAGGCTGATAAAGGCTGGGTGTCGCCAGAATACCAGAAAGTACATTCTAGCCTGGTCAGAATACCAGAAAGTGAATTCTAGCCTGGTCAGAATACCAGAACTATAACTCTATGCAGAACAGTAGAATACAAAGTGTACAGCAACAGTCCCATCTAACCCTCTCTCCTCTCCTCTCGACCCTGCTCCAGCCTAGGCCACATTCAACATGACACAATGTTGCGGAACGTTCAGATAGAAATATTTTATATAGAACAAACATGCCTCTCTGACATGAAGCAAAAGGATTCGAGTCAGTTCTATTTGTGACATTTCTACCTGCAACACTGTACAGTGTTTCCATGCAGACTGAGTGTACACACCAAATGGCACCCTATTCCATATAGACTGCACTACTTCTGTCCAGAGCCTAGAGTAGGGAATAGGGTGCCATCTAGAGTAGGGAATAGGGTGCCATCTAGAGTAGGGAATAGGGTGCCATCTAGAGTAGGGAATAGGGTGCCATCTAGAGTAGGGAATAGGGTGCCATCTAGAGTAGGGAATAGGGTGCCATCTAGAGTAGGGAATAGGGTGCCATCTAGAGTAGGGAATAGGGTGCCATCTAGAGTAGGGAATAGGGTGCCATCTAGAGTAGGGAATAGGGTGCCATCTAGAGTAGGGAATAGGGTGCCATCTAGAGTAGGGAATAGGGTGCCATCTAGAGTAGGGAATAGGGTGCCATCTAGAGTAGGGAATAGGGTTCCATCTAGAGTAGGGAATAGAGTGCCATCTAGAGTAGGGAATAGGGTGCCATCTAGAGTAGGGAATAGGGTGCCATCTAGAGTAGGGAATAGGGTGCCATCTAGAGTAGGGAATAGGGTGCCATCTAGAGTAGGGAATAGGGTGCCATCTAGAGTAGGGAATAGGGTGCCATCTAGAGTAGGGAATAGGGTGCCATCTAGAGTAGGGAATAGGGTGCCATCTAGAGTAGGAAATAGGGTGCCATCTAGAGTAGGGAATAGGGTGCCATCTAGAGTAGGGAATAGGGTGCCATCTAGAGTAGGGAATAGGGTGCCATCTAGAGTAGGGAATAGGGTGCCATCTAGAGTAGGGAATTGGTAACCATGTGGTACTCTGCCAGAACCGAAAGGCAATACTATAATACCAGCAGGACCAACGAGTAACCCAGCTAACTAGCCAGCTAACTAGCCAGCTAACTAGCCAGCTAACTAGCCAGCTAACTAGCCAGCCGGCTAACTCATTTGATCCTGCTTTGTAGTGTTTACTTGGCGTAAGCATCCAGGGGGTAGTGCTCTTTATACTGCTGGATGTGTCTCCACATGGCTTCCTTCTGCTTGACCAGGTTAGGGGTCATCTCTTCATACACGTCAGAGAACATCAAATCAGGGTGGGGTTTGTGTCTCTTCTCAGCCTTCTCAAAAGCTTCCATCACCATCTTACGGCTCTGTTTCCTCCAGCTCCTCTCGTCTTCCTCGGACCACCAGGAGCGGGCCGTCATGTAGTGACGCAGCCGAGAGATTGGGTGGTCCTGTTTGTCCCAGTAGTTCACCTCATCTACGGAACGGTAGGCCGAGCTGTCGTCACTGGTGCTGTGGTGCCCAATCCTGAGGGGATAGGACGGAAGGAGAATGTCAGTGGGAAAGGGTTAGGGTCAGGTAAATGTTTCCATCGAACACGCCTTCTGGTCCTTGAATGCTGCTGATTTTATGGTTTCAGTTCAACTACTATTGTATTCAACACATAACACATTCATCAGAACACGTGGAGGAGAGGACAGTGTCTTGGCAGGTCTAGTTAAAACGGTATTAATCTCACGCTGGTCAGCCGAAAGGTAGCGATAGGTAGTGTACAGGTAGCGATAGGTAGTCTATAGGTAGTGATAGGTAGTATACAGGTAGCGATAGGTAGTGTACAGGTAGCGATAGGTAGTCTACAGGTAGCGATAGGTAGTCTACAGGTAGCGATAGGTAGTGTACAGGTAGCGATAGGTAGTGTACAGGTAGCGATAGGTAGTATACAGGTAGCGATAGGTAGTATACAGGTAGCGATAGGTAGTCTACAGGTAGCGATAGGTAGTCTACAGGTAGCGATAGGTAGTGTACAGGTAGCGATAGGTAGTGTACAGGTAGCGATAGGTAGTGTACAGGTAGCGATAGGTAGTGTACAGGTAGCGATAGGTAGTGTACAGGTAGCGACAGGTAGTGTACAGGTAGCGACAGGTAGTGTGCAGGTAGCGACAGGTAGTGTACAGGTAGCGATAGGTAGTGTACAGGTAGCGATAGGTAGTGTACAGGTAGCGATAGGTAGTGTACAGGTAGCGATAGGTAGTGTACAGGTAGCGATAGGTAGTGTACAGGTAGCGATAGGTAGTGTACAGGTACAGATAGGTAGTGATAGGTAGTCTACAGGTAGTGATAGGTAGTGTACAGGTAGTGTACAGGTAGTGATAGGTAGTGTACAGGTAGTGATAGGTAGTGTACAGGTAGTGTACAGGTAGTGATAGGTAGTGTACAGGTAGTGATAGGTAGTGTACAGGTAGTGATAGGTAGTGTACAGGTAGTGTACAGGTAGTGATAGGTAGTGTACAGGTAGTGATAGGTAGTGTACAGGTAGTGTACAGGTAGTGACAGGTAGTGTACAGGTAGCGATAGGTAGTGTACAGGTAGTGATAGGTAGTGTACAGGTAGTGATAGGTAGTGTACAGGTAGTGATAGGTAGTGTACAGGTACAGATAGGTAGTGATAGGTAGTCTACAGGTAGTGTACAGGTAGTCTACAGGTAGTGTACAGGTAGTGATAGGTAGTGTACAGGTAGTGATAGGTAGTGTACAGGTAGTGATAGGTAGTGTACAGGTAGTGTACAGGTAGTGATAGGTAGTGTACAGGTAGTGTAAGGTAGTCTACAGGTAGTGTACAGGTAGTGATAGGTAGTGTACAGGTAGTGATAGGTAGCGACAGGTAGTGTACAGGTAGCGATAGGTAGTGTACAGGTAGCGATAGGTAGTATACAGGTAGCGATAGGTAGTCTACAGGTAGCGATAGGTAGTCTACAGGTAGCGATAGGTAGTCTACAGGTAGCGATAGGTAGTGTACAGGTAGCGATAGGTAGTGTACAGGTAGCGATAGGTAGTGTACAGGTAGCGATAGGTAGTGTACAGGTAGCGATAGGTAGTGTACAGGTAGCGACAGGTAGTGTGCAGGTAGCGACAGGTAGTGTACAGGTAGCGACAGGTAGTGTACAGGTAGCGATAGGTAGTGTACAGGTAGCGATAGGTAGTGTACAGGTAGCGATAGGTAGTGTACAGGTAGCGATAGGTAGTGTACAGGTAGTGATAGGTAGTGTACAGGTACAGATAGGTAGTGATAGGTAGTCTACAGGTAGTGATAGGTAGTGTACAGGTAGTGTACAGGTAGTGATAGGTAGTGTACAGGTAGTGATAGGTAGTGTACAGGTAGTGTACAGGTAGTGATAGGTAGTGTACAGGTAGTGATAGGTAGTGTACAGGTAGTGATAGGTAGTGTACAGGTAGTGTACAGGTAGTGATAGGTAGTGTACAGGTAGTGATAGGTAGTGACAGGTAGTGTACAGGTAGCGATAGGTAGTGTACAGGTAGTGATAGGTAGTGTACAGGTAGTGATAGGTAGTGTACAGGTAGTGATAGGTAGTGTACAGGTACAGATAGGTAGTGATAGGTAGTCTACAGGTAGTGTACAGGTAGTCTACAGGTAGTGTACAGGTAGTGATAGGTAGTGTACAGGTAGTGATAGGTAGTGTACAGGTAGTGATAGGTAGTGTACAGGTAGTGTACAGGTAGTGATAGGTAGTGTACAGGTAGTGTAAGGTAGTCTACAGGTAGTGTACAGGTAGTGATAGGTAGTGTACAGGTAGTGATAGGTAGCGACAGGTAGTGTACAGGTAGCGATAGGTAGTGTACAGGTAGCGATAGGTAGTATACAGGTAGCGATAGGTAGTCTACAGGTAGCGATAGGTAGTGTACAGGTAGCGATAGGTAGTGTACAGGTAGCGATAGGTAGTGTACAGGTAGCGATAGGTAGTGTACAGGTAGCGATAGGTAGTGTACAGGTAGCGATAGGTAGTGTACAGGTAGCGATAGGTAGTGTACAGGTAGCGACAGGTAGTGTGCAGGTAGCGACAGGTAGTGTACAGGTAGCGATAGGTAGTGTACAGGTAGCGATAGGTAGTGTACAGGTAGCGATAGGTAGTGTACAGGTAGCGATAGGTAGTGTACAGGTAGCGATAGGTAGTGTACAGGTAGTGATAGGTAGTGTACAGGTACAGATAGGTAGTGATAGGTAGTCTACAGGTAGTGATAGGTAGTGTACAGGTAGTGTACAGGTAGTGATAGGTAGTGTACAGGTAGTGATAGGTAGTGTACAGGTAGTGTACAGGTAGTGATAGGTAGTGTACAGGTAGTGATAGGTAGTGTACAGGTAGTGTACAGGTAGTGATAGGTAGTGTACAGGTAGTGATAGGTAGTGACAGGTAGTGTACAGGTAGCGATAGGTAGTGTACAGGTAGTGATAGGTAGTGTACAGGTAGTGATAGGTAGTGTACAGGTAGTGATAGGTAGTGTACAGGTACAGATAGGTAGTGTAAGGTAGTGATAGGTAGTCTACAGGTAGTGTACAGGTAGTCTACAGGTAGTGTACAGGTAGTGATAGGTAGTGTACAGGTAGTGATAGGTAGTGTACAGGTAGTGATAGGTAGTGTACAGGTAGTGATAGGTAGTGTAAGGTAGTCTACAGGTAGTGTACAGGTAGTGATAGGTAGTGTACAGGTAGTGATAGGTAGCGACAGGTAGTGTACAGGTAGCGATAGGTAGTGTACAGGTAGCGATAGGTAGTGTACAGGTAGCGATAGGTAGTGTACAGGTAGCGATAGGTAGTGTACAGGTAGCGATAGGTAGTGTACAGGTAGCGATAGGTAGTGTACAGGTAGCGATAGGTAGTGTACAGGTAGTGATAGGTAGTGTACAGGTAGTGATAGGTAGTGTACAGGTAGCGATAGGTAGTATACAGGTAGCGATAGGTAGTCTACAGGTAGCGATAGGTAGTCTACAGGTAGCGATAGGTAGTGTACAGGTAGCGATAGGTAGTGTACAGGTAGCGATAGGTAGTGTACAGGTAGCGATAGGTAGTGTACAGGTAGCGATAGGTAGTGTACAGGTAGCGATAGGTAGTGTACAGGTAGCGATAGGTAGTGTACAGGTAGCGACAGGTAGTGTGCAGGTAGCGACAGGTAGTGTGCAGGTAGCGACAGGTAGTGTACAGGTAGCGATAGGTAGTGTACAGGTAGCGATAGGTAGTGTACAGGTAGCGATAGGTAGTGTACAGGTAGCGATAGGTAGTGTACAGGTAGCGATAGGTAGTGTACAGGTAGCGATAGGTAGTGTACAGGTACAGATAGGTAGTGATAGGTAGTCTACAGGTAGTGATAGGTAGTGTACAGGTAGTGTACAGGTAGTGATAGGTAGTGTACAGGTAGTGATAGGTAGTGTACAGGTAGTGTACAGGTAGTGATAGGTAGTGTACAGGTAGTGATAGGTAGTGTACAGGTAGTGATAGGTAGTGTACAGGTAGTGTACAGGTAGTGATAGGTAGTGTACAGGTAGTGATAGGTAGTGACAGGTAGTGTACAGGTAGCGATAGGTAGTGTACAGGTAGCGATAGGTAGTGTACAGGTAGTGATAGGTAGTGTACAGGTAGTGATAGGTAGTGTACAGGTACAGATAGGTAGTGATAGGTAGTCTACAGGTAGTGTACAGGTAGTCTACAGGTAGTGTACAGGTAGTGATAGGTAGTGTACAGGTAGTGATAGGTAGTGTACAGGTAGTGATAGGTAGTGTACAGGTAGTGTACAGGGAGTGATAGGTAGTGTACAGGTAGTGTAAGGTAGTGTAAGGTAGTCTACAGGTAGTGTACAGGTAGTGATAGGTAGTGTACAGGTAGTGATAGGTAGCGACAGGTAGTGTACAGGTAGCGATAGGTAGTGTACAGGTAGCGATAGGTAGTATACAGGTAGCGATAGGTAGTCTACAGGTAGCGATAGGTAGTCTACAGGTAGCGATAGGTAGTGTACAGGTAGCGATAGGTAGTGTACAGGTAGCGATAGGTAGTGTACAGGTAGCGATAGGTAGTGTACAGGTAGCGATAGGTAGTGTACAGGTAGCGATAGGTAGTGTACAGGTAGCGACAGGTAGTGTGCAGGTAGCGACAGGTAGTGTACAGGTAGCGATAGGTAGTGTACAGGTAGCGATAGGTAGTGTACAGGTAGCGATAGGTAGTGTACAGGTAGCGATAGGTAGTGTACAGGTAGCGATAGGTAGTGTACAGGTAGCGATAGGTAGTGTACAGGTACAGATAGGTAGTGATAGGTAGTCTACAGGTAGTGATAGGTAGTGTACAGGTAGTGTACAGGTAGTGATAGGTAGTGTACAGGTAGTGATAGGTAGTGTACAGGTAGTGATAGGTAGTGTACAGGTAGTGATAGGTAGTGTACAGGTAGTGTACAGGTAGTGATAGGTAGTGTACAGGTAGTGATAGGTAGCGACAGGTAGTGTACAGGTAGCGATAGGTAGTGTACAGGTAGTGATAGGTAGTGTACAGGTAGTGATAGGTAGTGTACAGGTAGTGATAGGTAGTGTACAGGTAGTGATAGGTAGTGTACAGGTACAGATAGGTAGTGTAAGGTAGTGATAGGTAGTCTACAGGTAGTGTACAGGTAGTCTACAGGTAGTGTACAGGTAGTGATAGGTAGTGTACAGGTAGTGATAGGTAGTGTACAGGTAGTGATAGGTAGTGTACAGGTAGTGATAGGTAGTGTACAGGTAGTGATAGGTAGTGTAAGGTAGTCTACAGGTAGTGTACAGGTAGTGATAGGTAGTGTACAGGTAGTGATAGGTAGCGACAGGTAGTGTACAGGTAGCGATAGGTAGTGTACAGGTAGCGATAGGTAGTGTACAGGTAGCGATAGGTAGTGTACAGGTAGCGATAGGTAGTGTACAGGTAGCGATAGGTAGTGTACAGGTAGTGATAGGTAGTGTACAGGTAGTGATAGGTAGTGTACATGTAGTGATAGGTAGTGTACAGGTAGTGATAGGTAGTGTACATGTAGTGATAGGTAGTGTACAGGTAGTGATAGGTAGTGTACAGGTACAGACAGGTAGTGATAGGTAGTGTACAGGTAGTGTACAGGTAGTGATAGGTAGTGTACAGGTACAGACAGGCAGTGATAGGTAGTGATAGGTAGTGTACAGGTAGTGTGAAGGTAGTGATAGGTAGTCTACAGGTAGTGACAGGTAGCGATAGGTAGTGTACAGGTAGTGATAGGTAGTGTACAGGTAGTGATAGGTAGTATACAGGTAGTGTACAGGTAGTGATAGGTAGTATACAGGTAGTGATAGGTAGTGTACAGGTAGTGATAGGTAGTGTACAGGTAGTGATAGGTAGTGTACAGGTAGTGATAGGTAGTGTACAGGTAGTGTACAGGTAGTGATAGGTAGTGTACAGGTAGTGATAGGTAGTGACAGGTAGTGTACAGGTAGCGATAGGTAGTGTACAGGTAGTGATAGGTAGTGTACAGGTAGTGATAGGTAGTGTACAGGTAGTGATAGGTAGTGTACAGGTAGTGATAGGTAGTGTACAGGTACAGATAGGTAGTGTAAGGTAGTGATAGGTAGTCTACAGGTAGTGTACAGGTAGTCTACAGGTAGTGTACAGGTAGTGATAGGTAGTGTACAGGTAGTGATAGGTAGTGTACAGGTAGTGATAGGTAGTGTACAGGTAGTGATAGGTAGTGTACAGGTAGTGATAGGTAGTGTAAGGTAGTCTACAGGTAGTGTACAGGTAGTGATAGGTAGTGTACAGGTAGTGATAGGTAGCGACAGGTAGTGTACAGGTAGCGATAGGTAGTGTACAGGTAGCGATAGGTAGTGTACAGGTAGCGATAGGTAGTGTACAGGTAGCGATAGGTAGTGTACAGGTAGTGATAGGTAGTGTACAGGTAGTGATAGGTAGTGTACAGGTAGTGATAGGTAGTGTACATGTAGTGATAGGTAGTGTACAGGTAGTGATAGGTAGTGTACATGTAGTGATAGGTAGTGTACAGGTAGTGATAGGTAGTGTACAGGTACAGACAGGTAGTGATAGGTAGTGTACAGGTAGTGTACAGGTAGTGATAGGTAGTGTACAGGTACAGACAGGCAGTGATAGGTAGTGATAGGTAGTGTACAGGTAGTGTGAAGGTAGTGATAGGTAGTCTACAGGTAGTGACAGGTAGCGATAGGTAGTGTACAGGTAGTGATAGGTAGTGTACAGGTAGTGATAGGTAGTATACAGGTAGTGTACAGGTAGTGATAGGTAGTATACAGGTAGTGATAGGTAGTGTACAGGTAGTGATAGGTAGTGTACAGGTAGTGATAGGTAGTCTACAGGTAGCGATAGGTAGTGTACAGGTAGCGATAGGTAGTGTACAGGTAGTGATAGGTAGTGTACAGGTAGTGATAGGTAGTCTACAGGTAGCGATAGGTAGTGTACAGGTAGTGATAGGTAGTGTACAGGTAGTGATAGGTAGTGTACAGGTAGTGATAGGTAGTGATAGGTATTGTACAGGTAGTGTACAGGTAGTATACAGGTAGTGATAGGTAGTATACAGGTAGTGATAGGTAGTATACAGGTAGTGATAGGTAGTGTACAGGTAGTGATAGGTAGTCTACAGGTAGTGATAGGTAGTGATAGGTATTGTACAGGTAGTGTACAGGTAGTATACAGGTAGTGATAGGTAGTGTACAGGTAGTGATAGGTAGTCTACAGGTAGCGATAGGTAGTGTACAGGTAGCGATAGGTAGTGTACAGGTAGCGATAGGTAGTGTACAGGTAGCGATAGGTAGTGTACAGGTAGTCTACAGGTAGTCTACAGGTAGCGATAGGTAGCGATAGGTAGTGTACAGGTAGTGATAGGTAGTCTACAGGTAGTCTACAGGTAGTGTACAGGTAGCGATAGGTAGTGTACAGGTAGCGATAGGTAGTGTACAGGTAGCGATAGGTAGTGTACAGGTAGCGATAGGTAGTGTACAGGTAGCGATAGGTAGTGTACAGGTAGCGATAGGTAGTGTACAGGTAGTGATAGGTAGTGTACAGGTAGTGATAGGTAGTGTACAGGTAGTGATAGGTAGTGTACAGGTACAGATAGGTAGTGATAGGTAGTCTACAGGTAGTGTACAGGTAGTGATAGGTAGTGTACAGGTAGTCTACAGGTAGTGTACAGGTAGCGACAGGTAGTGTGCAGGTAGCGATAGGTAGTGTACAGGTAGCGATAGGTAGTGTACAGGTAGTGATAGGTAGTGTACAGGTAGTGATAGGTAGTGTACAGGTAGTGATAGGTAGTGTACAGGTAGCGATAGGTAGTGTACAGGTAGTGATAGGTAGTGTACAGGTAGTGATAGGTAGTGTACAGGTAGTGTACAGGTAGTGATAGGTAGTGTACAGGTAGTGATAGGTAGTGTACAGGTAGTGTACAGGTAGTGATAGGTAGTGTACAGGTAGTGATAGGTAGTGTACAGGTAGTGTACAGGTAGTGACAGGTAGTGTACAGGTAGCGATAGGTAGTGTACAGGTAGTGATAGGTAGTGACAGGTAGTGTACAGGTAGCGATAGGTAGTGTACAGGTAGTGATAGGTAGTGTACAGGTAGTGATAGGTAGTGTACAGGTAGTGATAGGTAGTGTACAGGTAGTGATAGGTAGTGATAGGTAGTCTACAGGTAGTGTACAGGTAGTCTACAGGTAGTGTACAGGTAGTGATAGGTAGTGTACAGGTAGTGATAGGTAGTGTACAGGTAGTGATAGGTAGTGTAAGGTAGTCTACAGGTAGTGTACAGGTAGTGATAGGTAGCGACAGGTAGTGTACAGGTAGCGATAGGTAGTGTACAGGTAGCGATAGGTAGTGTACAGGTAGCGATAGGTAGTGTACAGGTAGCGATAGGTAGTGTACAGGTAGTGATAGGTAGTGTACAGGTAGTGATAGGTAGTGTACAGGTAGTGATAGGTAGTGTACAGGTAGTGATAGGTAGTGTACAGGTACAGACAGGTAGTGATAGGTAGTGTACAGGTAGTGTACAGGTAGTGATAGGTAGTGTACAGGTACAGACAGGCAGTGATAGGTAGTGATAGGTAGTCTACAGGTAGTGTACAGGTAGTGATAGGTAGTCTACAGGTAGTGACAGGTAGCGATAGGTAGTGTACAGGTAGTGATAGGTAGTGTACAGGTAGTGATAGGTAGTATACAGGTAGTGTACAGGTAGTGATAGGTAGTATACAGGTAGTGATAGGTAGTGTACAGGTAGTGATAGGTAGTGTACAGGTAGTGATAGGTATTGTACAGGTAGTGTACAGGTAGTATACAGGTAGTGATAGGTAGTATACAGGTAGTGATAGGTAGTATACAGGTAGTGATAGGTAGTGTACAGGTAGTGATAGGTAGTGATAGGTATTGTACAGGTAGTGTACAGGTAGTATACAGGTAGTGATAGGTAGTGTACAGGTAGTGATAGGTAGTCTACAGGTAGCGATAGGTAGTGTACAGGTAGCGATAGGTAGTGTACAGGTAGCGATAGGTAGTGTACAGGTAGTCTACAGGTAGTCTACAGGTAGCGATAGGTAGCGATAGGTAGTGTACAGGTAGTGATAGGTAGTCTACAGGTAGTCTACAGGTAGTGTACAGGTAGCGACAGGTAGTGTACAGGTAGCGATAGGTAGTGTACAGGTAGCGATAGGTAGTGTACAGGTAGCGATAGGTAGTGTACAGGTAGCGATAGGTAGTGTACAGGTAGCGATAGGTAGTGTACAGGTAGCGATAGGTAGTGTACAGGTAGCGATAGGTAGTGTACAGGTAGTGATAGGTAGTGTACAGGTAGTGATAGGTAGTGTACAGGTACAGATAGGTAGTGATAGGTAGTCTACAGGTAGTGTACAGGTAGTGATAGGTAGTGTACAGGTAGTGATAGGTAGTGTACAGGTAGTGATAGGTAGTGTACAGGTAGTGTACAGGTAGTGATAGGTAGTGTACAGGTAGTGATAGGTAGTGTACAGGTAGTGATAGGTAGTGTACAGGTAGTGATAGGTAGTGTACAGGTAGTCTACAGGTAGTGTACAGGTAGCGACAGGTAGTGTGCAGGTAGCGATAGGTAGTGTACAGGTAGCGATAGGTAGTGTACAGGTAGTGATAGGTAGTGTACAGGTAGTGATAGGTAGTGTACAGGTAGTGATAGGTAGTGTACAGGTAGTGATAGGTAGTGTACAGGTAGTAATAGGTAGTGTACAGGTAGTGATAGGTAGTGTACAGGTAGTGTACAGGTAGTGTACAGGTACAGACAGGCAGTGATAGGTAGTCTACAGGTAGTGATAGGTAGTGTACAGGTAGTGTACAGGTAGTGATAGGTAGTCTACAGGTAGTGATAGGTAGTATACAGGTAGTGATAGGTAGTATACAGGTAGTGATAGGTAGTCTACAGGTAGTGTACAGGTAGTGATAGGTAGTGATAGGTATTGTACAGGTAGTGTACAGGTAGTATACAGGTAGTCATAGGTAGTCTACAGGTAGCGATAGGTAGTGTACAGGTAGCGATAGGTAGTGTACAGGTAGCGATAGGTAGTGTACAGGTAGCGATAGGTAGTGTACAGGTAGCGATAGGTAGTGTACAGGTAGTGATAGGTAGTGTACAGGTAGTGTACAGGTAGTGTACAGGTAGTGATAGGTATTGTACAGGTAGTGTACAGGTAGTGTACAGGTAGCCATAGGTAGTCTACAGGTAGCGATAGGTAGTGTACAGGTAGTGATAGGTAGTGTACAGGTAGCGATAGGTAGTGTACAGGTAGCGATAGGTAGTGTACAGGTAGCGATAGGTAGTGTACAGGTAGCGATAGGTAGTGTACAGGTAGCGATAGGTAGTGTACAGGTAGTGATAGGTAGTGTACAGGTGCTGATGGGTAGTGTACAGGTAGTGATAGGTAGTGTACAGGTAGTGTACAGGTAGTGATAGGTAGTGATAGGTAGTGATAGGTAGTGATAGGTAGTGATAGGTAGTGTACAGGTGCTGATGGGTAGTGTACAGGTAGTGATAGGTAGTGTACAGGTACAGACAGGTAGTGTACAGGTACAGACAGGTAGTGTACAGGTACAGACAGGTAGTGTACAGGTACAGACAGGTAGTGTACAGGTAGTGTACAGGTACAGACAGGTAGTGTACAGGTACAGACAGGTAGTGTACAGGTACAGACAGGTACAGACAGGTAGTGTACAGGTACAGACAGGTAGTGTACCTGTAGGTCATGGCCTCGATGAGGAAGGGCTGGTTCTCGGCCACGGCCCTACGGCGAGCTTCCTTGGTAGCGTTGTACACAGCGAACACATCGTTACCGTCCACTCTGATGGACATCATACCGTAGCCTGGACCGCGGGCGGCTGGGAGGACCAGAACAACACAGTATTGGTTCACTGTACACAACATGACACACAGATACTCATAACTGGAAAGAAAATCATCAACAAACAGTAAACCTTTCTCCATTTAGCAGACTCTCTGATCCACTACAGTAGGGAGTCATTTAGCAGACTCTCTGATCCACTACAGTAGGGAGTCATTTAGCAGACTCTCTGATCCACTACAGTAGGGAGTCATTTAGCAGACTCTCTGATCCACTACAGTAGTGAGTCATTTAGCAGACTCTCTGATCCACTACAGTGGGGAGTCATTTAGCAGACTCTCTGATCCACTACAGTAGGGAGTCATTTAGCAGACTCTCTGATCCACTACAGTAGGGAGTCATTTAGCAGACTCTCTGATCCACTACAGTGGGGAGTCATTTAGCAGACTCTCTGATCCACTACAGTAGGGAGTCATTTAGCAGACTCTCTGATCCACTACAGTAGGGAGTCATTTAGCAGACTCTCTGATCCACTACAGTAGGGAGTCATTTAGCAGACTCTCTGATCCACTACAGTAGGGAGTCATTTAGCAGACTCTCTGATCCACTACAGTGGGGAGTCATTTAGCAGACTCTCTGATCCACTACAGTAGGGAGTCATTTAGCAGACTCTCTGATCCACTACAGTAGGGAGTCATTTAGCAGACTCTCTGATCCACTACAGTAGGGAGTCATTTAGCAGACTCTCTGATCCACTACAGTAGGGAGTCATTTAGCAGACTCTCTGATCCACTACAGTAGGGAGTCATTTAGCAGACTCTCTGATCCACTACAGTGGGGAGTCATTTAGCAGACTCTCTGATCCACTACAGTAGGGAGTCATTTAGCAGACTCTCTGATCCAGAACCACTACAGTGGGGAGTCATTTAGCAGACTCTCTGATCCAGAGCCACTACAGTAGGGAGTCATTTAGCAGACTCTCTGATCCACTACAGTAGGGAGTCATTTAGCAGACTCTCTGATCCACTACAGTAGGGAGTCATTTAGCAGACTCTCTGATCCACTACAGTAGGGAGTCATTTAGCAGACTCTCTGATCCACTACAGTAGGGAGTCATTTAGCAGACTCTCTGATCCACTACAGTAGGGAGTCATTTAGCAGACTCTCTGATCCACTACAGTGGGGAGCCATTTAGCAGACTCTCTGATCCACTACAGTAGGGAGTCATTTAGCAGACTCTCTGATCCACTACAGTAGGGAGTCATTTAGCAGACTCTCTGATCCAGAACCACTACAGTGGGGAGTCATTTAGCAGACTCTCTGATCCACTACAGTGGGGAGTCATTTAGCAGACTCTCTGATCCACTACAGTAGGGAGTCATTTAGCAGACTCTCTGATCCACTACAGTGGGGAGCCATTTAGCAGACTCTCTGATCCACTACAGTAGGGAGTCATTTAGCAGACTCTCTGATCCACTACAGTAGTGAGTCATTTAGCAGACTCTCTGATCCACTACAGTGGGGAGTCATTTTGCAGACTCTCTGATCCACTACAGTAGTGAGTCATTTAGCAGACTCTCTGATCCACTACAGTAGAGAGTCATTTAGCAGACTCTCTGATCCACTACAGTGGGGAGTCATTTAGCAGACTCTCTGATCCACTACAGTAGTGAGTCATTTAGCAGACTCTCTGATCCAGAGCCACTACAGTAGGGAGTCATTTAGCAGACTCTCTGATCCACTACAGTAGGGAGTCATTTAGCAGACTCTCTGATCCACTACAGTGGGGAGCCATTTAGCAGACTCTCTGATCCACTACAGTAGGGAGTCATTTAGCAGACTCTCTGATCCACTACAGTAGGGAGTCATTTAGCAGACTCTCTGATCCACTACAGTGGGGAGTCATTTAGCAGACTCTCTGATCCACTACAGTGGGGAGTCATTTAGCAGACTCTCTGATCCACTACAGTGGGGAGTCATTTAGCAGACTCTCTGATCCACTACAGTAGGGAGTCATTTAGCAGACTCTCTGATCCACTACAGTAGGGAGCCATTTAGCAGACTCTCTGATCCACTACAGTAGGGAGTCATTTAGCAGACTCTCTGATCCACTACAGTAGGGAGTCATTTAGCAGACTCTCTGATCCACTACAGTAGTGAGTCATTTAGCAGACTCTCTGATCCACTACAGTGGGGAGTCATTTAGCAGACTCTCTGATCCACTACAGTAGGGAGCCATTTAGCAGACTCTCTGATCCACTATAGTAGGGAGTCATTTAGCAGACTCTCTGATCCAGAACCACTACAGTAGGGAGTCATTTAGCAGACTCTCTGATCCACTACAGTAGGGAGTCATTTAGCAGACTCTCTGATCCACTACAGTGGGGAGCCATTTAGCAGACTCTCTGATCCACTACAGTAGGGAGCCATTTAGCAGACTCTCTGATCCACTACAGTAGTGAGTCATTTAGCAGACTCTCTGATCCACTACAGTGGGGAGTCATTTAGCAGACTCTCTGATCCACTACAGTAGGGAGTCATTTAGCAGACTCTCTGATCCACTACAGTAGGGAGTCATTTAGCAGACTCTCTGATCCACTACAGTAGTGAGTCATTTAGCAGACTCTCTGATCCAGAACCACTTACAATAAGACAACCACATATTACAGTAAAACCTTCTTCAGACATCGAATATCTTGTCGTCTCTGTGTCTGTTTTGTACTAGACCTCAGGAAGACTAGCTGTTGTTCAAGTTAAACAACATGCTGCCTGGAACACAAACAGAACAACGTGCTGCCTGGAACACAAACAGAACAACGTGCTGCCTGGAACACAAACAGAACAACGTGCTGCCTGGATCACAAACAGAACAACGTGCTGCCTGGAACACAAACAGAACAACGTGCTGCCTGGAACACAAACAGAACAACATGCTGCCTGGAACACAAACAGAACAACGTGCTGCCTGGAACACAAACAGAACAACATGCTGCCTGGAACACAAACAGAACAACGTGCTGCCTGGAACACAAACAGAACAACGTGCTGCCTGGAACACAAACAGAACAACATGCTGCCTGGAACACAAACAGAACAACGTGCTGCCTGGAACACAAACAGAACAACGTGCTGCCTGGAACACAAACAGAACAACGTGCTGCCTGGAACACAAACAGAACAACGTGCTGCCTGGAACACAAACAGAACAACGTGCTGCCTGGCACACAAACAGAACAACGTGCTGCCTGGAACACAAACAGAACAACATGCTGCCTGGAACACAAACAGAACAACGTGCTGCCTGGCACACAAACAGAACAACGTGCTGCCTGGAACACAAACAGAACAACATGCTGCCTGGAACACAAACAGAACAACGTGCTGCCTGGAACACAAACAGAACAACATGCTGCCTGGAACACAAACAGAACAACGTGCTGCCTGGAACACAAACAGAACAACATGCTGCCTGGAACACAAACAGAACAACGTGCTGCCTGGAACACAAACAGAACAACGTGCTGCCTGGAACACAAACAGAACAACATGCTGCCTGGAACACAAACAGAACAACGTGCTGCCTGGAACACAAACAGAACAACGTGCTGCCTGGAACACAAACAGAACAACGTGCTGCCTGGAACACAAACAGAACAACGTGCTGCCTGGAACACAAACAGAACAACGTGCTGCCTGGAACACAAACAGAACAACATGCTGCCTGGAACACAAACAGAACAACGTGCTGCCTGGAACACAAACAGAACAACGTGCTGCCTGGATCACAAACAGAACAACATGCTGCCTGGAACACAAACAGAACAACGTGCTGCCTGGAACACAAACAGAACAACATGCTGCCTGGAACACAAACAGAACAACGTGCTGCCTGGAACACAAACAGAACAACGTGCTGCCTGGAACACAAACAGAACAACATGCTGCCTGGAACACAAACAGAACAACGTGCTGCCCGTCTTACCGATCCCGTCTCCCCGGTACTGCTCGTTGGTCGGCGTGGAGATGGCGTAGCCGTTGTTACGGCAGAAGAAGATGAGCGGGCACTCCAGGGTCGCAGAGAAGTTGAATCCGGCGTGAGCGTCGCCCTCGCTGGCCGCGCCCTCTCCGAAGTAACAGATCACAGCACGGTTGGTGTTCTCTCTCTTGGCTGCGTACGCTGCCCCTGCAGCTAGTACACAGAGGAGGGAGTTAGTACACAGAGGAGGGAGTTAGTACACAGAGGAGGGAGTTAGTACACAGAGGAGGGAGTTAGTACACAGAGGAGGGAGTTAGTACACAGAGGAGGGAGTTAGTACACAGAGGAGGGAGTTAGTACACAGAGGAGGGAGTTAGTACACAGAGGAGGGGGAGTTAGTACACAGAGGGGGTGTAGTACACAGAGGAGGGGGGGTAGTACGCAGAGGAGGGGGGGTTAGTACGCAGAGGAGGGGTTAGTACGCAGAGGAGGGGGTTAGTACGCAGAGGAGGAGGGGTTAGTACACAGAGGAGGGGGTTAGTACACAGAGGAGGGGGTTTAGTACACAGAGGAGGGGGTTTAGTACACAGAGGAGGGGTAGTTAGTACACAGAGGAGGGGTAGTTAGTACACAGAGGAGGGGTAGTACACAGAGGAGGGGTTAGTACACAGAGGAGGGGGAGTTAGTACACAGAGGGGGGGGAGTTAGTACACAGAGGGGGGGGAGTTAGTACACAGAGGGGGGGGAGTTAGTACACAGAGGAGGGAGTGTAGTACACAGAGGAGGGAGTTAGTACACAGAGGAGGGAGTTAGTACACAGAGGAGGGAGTTAGTACACAGAGGAGGGAGTTAGTACACAGAGGAGGGAGTTAGTACACAGAGGAGGGAGTTAGTACACAGAGGAGGGAGTTAGTACGCAGAGGAGGGAGTTAGTACGCAGAGGAGGGGGGGTAGTACGCAGAGGAGGGGGGGGTAGTACGCAGAGGAGGGGGGGGTAGTACGCAGAGGAGGGGGGGGTAGTACGCAGAGGAGGGGTTAGTACGCAGAGGAGGAGGGGTTAGTACGCAGAGGAGGGGGTTAGTACGCAGAGGAGGGGGTTAGTACACAGAGGAGGGGGTTAGTACACAGAGGAGGGGGTTAGTACACAGAGGAGGGGGTTAGTACACAGAGGAGGGGGAGTTAGTACACAGAGGAGGGGGAGTTAGTACACAGAGGAGGGGGAGTTAGTACACAGAGGAGGGGGAGTTAGTACACAGAGGAGGGGGAGTTAGTACACAGAGGAGGGGGAGTTAGTACACAGAGGAGGGGGAGTTAGTACACAGAGGAGGGGGAGTTAGTACACAGAGGAGGGAGTTAGTACACAGAGGAGGGGGAGTTAGTACACAGAGGGGGGGAGTTAGTACACAGAGGGGGGGGAGTTAGTACACAGAGGGGGGGGAGTTAGTACACAGAGGGGGGGAGTTAGTACACAGAGGGGGGGGAGTTAGTACACAGAGGAGGGAGTTAGTACACAGAGGAGGGAGTGTAGTACACAGAGGAGGGAGTTAGTACACAGAGGAGGGAGTTAGTACACAGAGGAGGGAGTTAGTACACAGAGGAGGGAGTTAGTACACAGAGGAGGGAGTTAGTACACAGAGGAGGGAGTTAGTACACAGAGGAGGGAGTTAGTACACAGAGGAGGGAGTTAGTACACAGAGGGGGTTAGTACGCAGAGGAGGGGGGGTAGTACGCAGAGGAGGGGGGGGTAGTACGCAGAGGAGGGGTTAGTACGCAGAGGAGGGGGAGTTAGTACGCAGAGGAGGGGGAGTTAGTACGCAGAGGAGGGGGAGTTAGTACGCAGAGGAGGGGGAGTTAGTACGCAGAGGAGGGGGAGTTAGTACGCAGAGGAGGGGGAGTTAGTACGCAGAGGAGGGGGAGTTAGTACACAGAGGAGGGGGAGTTAGTACACAGAGGAGGGGGAGTTAGTACACAGAGGAGGGGGAGTTAGTACACAGAGGAGGAGGGGTTAGTACACAGAGGAGGAGGGGTTAGTACACAGAGGAGGAGGGGTTAGTACACAGAGGAGGAGGGGTTAGTACACAGAGGAGGGAGTTAGTACACAGAGGAGGGAGTTAGTACACAGAGGAGGGGGAGTTAGTACACAGAGGAGGGGGAGTTAGTACACAGAGGAGGGAGTTAGTACACAGAGGGGGTTAGTACGCAGAGGAGGGGGGGTAGTACGCAGAGGAGGGGGGGGTAGTACGCAGAGGAGGGGTTAGTACGCAGAGGAGGGGTTTAGTACGCAGAGGAGGAGGGGTTAGTACGCAGAGGAGGAGGGGTTAGTACGCAGAGGAGGGGGTTAGTACACAGAGGAGGGGGAGTTAGTACACAGAGGAGGGGGAGTTAGTACACAGAGGAGGGGGAGTTAGTACACAGAGGAGGGGGAGTTAGTACACAGAGGAGGGGGAGTTAGTACACAGAGGAGGGGGAGTTAGTACACAGAGGAGGGGGAGTTAGTACACAGAGGAGGGGGAGTTAGTACACAGAGGAGGGGGAGTTAGTACACAGAGGAGGGGGAGTTAGTACACAGAGGAGGGGGAGTTAGTACACAGAGGAGGGGGAGTTAGTACACAGAGGAGGGGGAGTTAGTACACAGAGGAGGGGGAGTTAGTACACAGAGGAGGGGGAGTTAGTACACAGAGGAGGAGGGGTTAGTACACAGAGGAGGAGGGGTTAGTACACAGAGGAGGGAGTTAGTACACAGAGGAGGGGGAGTTAGTACACAGAGGAGGGGGAGTTAGTACACAGAGGAGGGGAGTTAGTACACAGAGGAGGGGGAGTTAGTACACAGAGGAGGGAGTTAGTACACAGAGGAGGGAGTGTAGTACACAGAGGAGGGAGTTAGTACACAGAGGAGGGAGTTAGTACACAGAGGAGGGAGTTAGTACACAGAGGAGGGAGTTAGTACACAGAGGAGGGAGTTAGTACACAGAGGGGGTTAGTACGCAGAGGAGGGGGGGTAGTACGCAGAGGAGGGGGGGTAGTACGCAGAGGAGGGGGGGGTAGTACGCAGAGGAGGGGTTAGTACGCAGAGGAGGGGGTTTAGTACGCAGAGGAGGAGGGGTTAGTACGCAGAGGAGGAGGGGTTAGTACACAGAGGAGGGGGTTAGTACACAGAGGAGGGGGTTAGTACACAGAGGAGGGGTTAGTACACAGAGGAGGGGGAGTTAGTACACAGAGGAGGGGGAGTTAGTACACAGAGGAGGGGGAGTTAGTACACAGAGGAGGGGGAGTTAGTACACAGAGGAGGGGGAGTTAGTACACAGAGGAGGGGGAGTTAGTACACAGAGGAGGGGGAGTTAGTACACAGAGGAGGGGGAGTTAGTACACAGAGGAGGGGGAGTTAGTACACAGAGGAGGGGGAGTTAGTACACAGAGGAGGGGGAGTTAGTACACAGAGGAGGGGGAGTTAGTACACAGAGGAGGAGGGGTTAGTACACAGAGGAGGAGGGGTTAGTACACAGAGGAGGAGGGGTTAGTACACAGAGGAGGAGGGGTTAGTACACAGAGGAGGAGGGGTTAGTACACAGAGAGGAGGGGTTAGTACACAGAGGAGGAGTTAGTACACAGAGGAGGGGGAGTTAGTACACAGAGGAGGGGGAGTTAGTACACAGAGGAGGGGGAGTTAGTACACAGAGGAGGGGGAGTTAGTACACAGAGGAGGGGGAGTTAGTACACAGAGGAGGGGGAGTTAGTACACAGAGGAGGAGGAGTTAGTACACAGAGGAGGAGGGGTTAGTACACAGAGGAGGAGGGGTTAGTACACAGAGGAGGAGGGGTTAGTACACAGAGGAGGAGGGGTTAGTACACAGAGGAGGAGGGGTTAGTACACAGAGGAGGGGTTAGTACACAGAGGAGGAGTTAGTACACAGAGGAGGAGTTAGTACACAGAGGAGGAGTTAGTACACAGACAGACAGACAGACAGGGGAGCAGACAGACAGACAGACAGACAGACAGACAGACAGACAGACAGGGGTTAGTACACAGACAGACAGACAGACAGGGGTTAGTACACAGACAGACAGACAGACAGACAGACAGACAGACAGACAGACAGACAGACAGACAGACAGACAGACAGACAGACAGACAGACAGACAGTATTGTTTCTTATCGATGGCGGGGTTAGTATATACTGAAGTAAGCACTACCAGGTCCCAGATGTATCATTAATACCAGTGTAATCTATAAAATGTCTTAACTCTAGAGCTTAAGATTCGAGACCAGTTTCTGAATAAGGGCCAGTAAAGTTAAATGGACTGAAAAATCAGGAAGTAGACCAGGAACAAACTCTGGGCCCAGTTATAGCCAGTAGCTAAATACAGTGCCTTGCAAAAGTATTCATTTCCCTTGGCGTTTTTTCCCCCTATTTTGTTGCATCACAACCTGTAATTTAAAATGGATTTTTATTTGGATTTCATGTAATGGACATACACAAAATAGTCCAAATTGGTGAAGTGAAATGAAAAAAATATAACTTGTTTCAAAAAATTCAAAACGGAAAAGTGGTGCGTGGATATGTATTTAAATTAGCATACATGTTTAGTGTTCGTCAAAAGGCATGTGGGAGACTCTCCAAACATATGGAAGAAGGTACTCTGGTCAGATGAGACTAAAATTGAGCTTTTTGGCCATCAAGGAAAACGTTATGTCTGGCGCAAACCCAACACCTCTCATCACCCTGAGAACACCATCCCCACAGTGAAGCATGGTGGTGGCAGCATCATGCTGTGGGTTTGTTTTTCATCAGCAGGGACTGGGAGACTGATCAGAATTGAAGGAATGATGAATGGTACTAAATACAGGGAAATTCTTGAGGGAAACCTGTTTCAGTCTTTCAGAGATTTGAGACTGGGACGGAGGTTCACCTTCCAGCAGGACAATGACCCTAAGCATACTGCTAAAGCAACCCTCGAGTGGTTTAAGGGGAAACATTTAAATGTCTTGGAATGGCCTAGTCAAAGCCCAGACCTCAATCCAATTGAGAATCTGTGGTATGACTTAAAGACTGCTGTACACCAGCGGAACACATCCAACTTGAAGGAGCTGGAGCAGTATTGTCTTGAAGAATGGGCAAAAATCCCAGTGGCTAGATGTGCCAAGTTTATAGAGACATACCCCAAGAGACTTGCAGCTGTAAATGCTGCAAAAGGTGGCTCTATAAAGTATTGACTTTGGGGGGGGGGGGTGAATAGTTATGGACGCTCAAGTTCTCTGTTTTTTTTGGTCTTATTTTTTGCATCTTCAAAGTGGTAGGCATGTTGTGTAAATCAAATGATACAAACCACCAAAAAAACATTTTATTCCAGGTTGTAAGGCAACAAAATAGGAAAACTGGCAAGGAGGGTGAATACTTTCGCAAGCCACTTTAGGAACAAACTCTGGGCCCAGTTATAGCCAGTAGCTAAATGGGGCCCGGAGTGTTTCCTAGCTAGGTCACATGCTCAGGAGAAGGGTTTCAACTCACAAAGACCGAGATTGGAATTTAAATTCTCTAAACCGTTTAAAAAATAAATTAAAAAAAAATCAGGAACATTTGAATTTAGAATTTGGTTTACATTCTGAATCGACTGGAATCGATATGCGAGTTAATCCCAACCATGATCTGAGAAAAGGGGCTGACCTTGTGGGATCTGAGTGGCCAGAGGAGAGGAGATGGTGACGAAGTTGAGGTCTTTGCTGCCGTAGTGAACGGGCATCTGGCGACCTTTTCCCAGGTCATCAACGTTGGCATAGCACTGTGCCATGAACAGGTCCAGGGGGAAGCCACGGTACATCAGCACTCCTACCGACAAAACACACAGAGGGACTGTTAACCTCTATAGGACATCAGCACTCCTACCTACAGACACACAGAGGGACTGTTAACCTCTATAGGACATCAGCACTCCTACCGACAAAACACACAGAGGGACTGTTAACCTCTATAGGACATCAGCACTCCTACCGACAAAACACACAGAGGGACTGTTAACCTCTATAGGACATCAGCACTCCTACCTACAGACACACAGAGGACTGTTAACCTCTATAGGACATCAGCACTCCTACCTACAGACACACAGAGGACTGTTAACCTCTATAGGACATCAGCACTCCTACCTACAGACACACAGAGGACTGTTAACCTCTATAGGACATCAGCACTCCTACCGACAGACACACAGAGGGGCTGTTAACCTCTATAGGACATCAGCACTCCTACCTACAGACACACAGAGGGACTGTTAACCTCTATAGGACATCAGCACTCCTACCTACAGACACACAGAGGACTGTTAACCTCTATAGGACATCAGCACTCCTACCTACAGACACACAGAGGGACTGTTAACCTCTATAGGACATCAGCACTCCTACCTACAGACACACACAGGGGCTGTTAACCTCTATAGGACATCAGCACTCCTACCTACAGACACACAGAGGGCTGTTAACCTCTATAGGACATCAGCACTCCTACCTACAGACACACAGAGGACTGTTAACCTCTATAGGACATCAGCACTCCTACCGACAGACACACAGAGGGGCTGTTAACCTCTATAGGACATCAGCACTCCTACCTACAGACACACAGAGGGACTGTTAACCTCTATAGGACATCAGCACTCCTACCTACAGACACATAGAGGACTGTTAACCTCTATAGGACATCAGCACTCCTACCTACAGACACACAGAGGACTGTTAACCTCTATAGGACATCAGCACTCCTACCTACAGACACATAGAGGACTGTTAACCTCTATAGGACATCAGCACTCCTACCTACAGACACACAGAGGGACTGTTAACCTCTATAGGACATCAGCACTCCTACCTACAGACACACACAGGGGCTGTTAACCTCTATAGGACATCAGCACTCCTACCTACAGACACACAGAGGGGCTGTTAACCTCTATAGGACATCAGCACTCCTACCTACAGACACACAGAGGACTGTTAACCTCTATAGGACATCAGCACTCCTACCTACAGACACATAGAGGACTGTTAACCTCTATAGGACATCAGCACTACTACCTACAGACACACAGAGGGACTGTTAACCTCTATAGGACATCAGCACTCCTACCTACAGACACACACAGGGGCTGTTAACCTCTATAGGACATCAGCACTCCTACCTACAGACACACAGAGGGGCTGTTAACCTCTATAGGACATCAGCACTCCTACCTACAGACAAACAGAGGGACTGTTAACCTCTATAGGACATCAGCACTCCTACCTACAGACACATAGAGGACTGTTAACCTCTATAGGACATCAGCACTCCTACCTACAGACACACAGAGGGACTGTTAACCTCTATAGGACATCAGCACTCCTACCTACAGACACACAGAGGACTGTTAACCTCTATAGGACATCAGCACTCCTACCTACAGACACATAGAGGACTGTTAACCTCTATAGGACATCAGCACTCCTACCTACAGACACACACAGGGGCTGTTAACCTCTATAGGACATCAGCACTCCTACCTACAGACACACAGAGGGACTGTTAACCTCTATAGGACATCAGCACTCCTACCTACAGACACACAGAGGGGCTGTTAACCTCTATAGGACATCAGCACTCCTACCTACAGACACACAGAGGGGCTGTTAACCTCTATAGGACATCAGCACTCCTACCTACAGACACACAGAGGGACTGTTAACCTCTATAGGACATCAGCACTCCTACCGACAAAACACACAGAGGGGCTGTTAACCTCTATAGGACATCAGCACTCCTACCTACAGACACACAGAGGGACTGTTAACCTCTATAGGACATCAGCACTCCTACCTACAGACACACAGAGGGGCTGTTAACCTCTATAGGACATCAGCACTCCTACCTACAGACACACAGAGGACTGTTAACCTCTATAGGACATCAGCACTCCTAAAGACAGACACACAGAGGGACTGTTAACCTCTATAGGACATCAGCACTCCTACCTACAGACACACAGAGGGGCTGTTAACCTCTATAGGACATCAGCACTCCTACCTACAGACACACAGAGGACTGTTAACCTCTATAGGACATCAGCACTCCTACCTACAGACACACAGAGGGGCTGTTAACCTCTATAGGACATCAGCACTCCTACCTACAGACACACAGAGGGGCTGTTAACCTCTATAGGACATCAGCACTCCTACCTACAGACACACAGAGGGCTGTTAACCTCTATAGGACATCAGCACTCCTACCTACAGACACACAGAGGGGCTGTTAACCTCTATAGGACATCAGCACTCCTACCTACAGACACACAGAGGACTGTTAACCTCTATAGGACATCAGCACTCCTACCTACAGACACACAGAGGGACTGTTAACCTCTATAGGACATCAGCACTCCTACCTACAGACACACAGAGGGACTGTTAACCTCTATAGGACACAATGGGTTGTTAAACATTGAATGAGAGTCAATGTTTTATTAAGAATCAGAATTAGCACCATCTGTTAATGAATACTTTGATGATGTGGTCGTATTCACTAGACAGACGGGACATCAGAATAAAAAAAGGATTTAAACGGGGAGGGATTACCTCTAATGAATGGTTTGTTATTGGCTGAGTTAATGCATTATTTAGTTTCATCAGTGTTTCACTTCGCTTTGAAGCAAAACTATCAAATTACAGTCCAACCAGTGAGGCGGAACGGTGATGAGATGTGAAACGGTTTGTTCTCTCACTAAACCCCGCTGAATAGTCCCAGTCGGTATTAGATAGACCGGTCCGGCCGCCCGCACGCCCGCCCGCGGGGAAAACAACACGTGGTTACCCAGGTTACCACATTGGCTCACAGCAAACACTTGACCTTTAAAAGTCAATTACAAAACTACATTTAAGAGAAGTACATGTCTAAAGGTGACTTTTCAACACTGCCAGGGCGTTCTCACTACTTAAAAAACATGGCATATTGTAGGGCTTCCCTCGTGCCTCTTCTCATGACGATGCTGGCAGTCACGTGAGTGAGTGCTAGCTAGCTAACGACAGCAACATTAAGCTAGCCAAGACCAACAACACAAACAAACTATAGACGATACAGCTACAAGTAGTGAACAGAGTTATAAACTGACTACAGAGCTACAAGTAGGGAACAGAGTTATAAACTGACTACAGAGCTACAAGTAGGGAACAGAGTTATAAACTGACTACAGAGCTACAAGTAGGGAACAGAGTTATAAACTGACTACAGAGCTACAAGTAGAGAACAGAGTTATAAACTGACTACAGAGCTACAAGTAGTGAACAGAGTTATAAACTGACTATAGAGCTACAAGTAGGGAACAGAGTTATACACTGACTACAGAGCTACAAGTAGGGAACAGAGTTATACACTGACTACAGAGCTACAAGTAGGGAACAGAGTTATACACTGACTACAGAGCTACAAGTAGGGAACAGAGTTATACACTGACTACAGAGCTACAAGTAGGGAACAGAGTTATACACTGACTACAGAGCTACAAGTAGGGAACAGAGTTATAAACTGGACTATAGAGCTACAAGTAGGGAACAGAGTTATAAACTGGACTATAGAGCTACAAGTAGGGAACAGAGTTATACACTGACTATAGAGCTACAAGTAGGGAACAGAGTTATACACTGGACTATAGAGCTACAAGTAGGGAACAGAGTTTTAAAATGGACTATAGAGCTACAAGTAGGGAACAGAGTTATACACTGGACTATAGAGCTACAAGTAGGGAACAGAGTTATAAAATGGACTATAGAGCTACAAGTAGGGAACAGAGTTTTAAAATGGACTATAGAGCTACAAGTAGGGAACAGAGTTATAAACTGACTACAGAGCTACAAGTAGGGAACAGAGTTATAAACTGACTACAGAGCTACAAGTAGGGAACAGAGTTATAAATGGACTATAGAGCTACAAGTAGGGAACAGAGTTATAAACAGACTATAGAGCTACAAGTAGGGAACAGAGTTATAAAATGGACTATAGAGCTACAAGTAGGGAACAGAGTTATAAACTGACTATAGAGCTACAAGTAGGGATTATAAAACGGACTATAGAGCTACAAGTAGGGAACAGAGTTATAAACTGGACTATAGAGCTACAAGTAGGGAACAGAGTAATAAAACGGACTATAGAGCTACAAGTAGGGAACAGAGTTATAAACTGGACTATAGAGCTACAAGTAGGGAACAGAGTTATAAACTGACTATAGAGCTACAAGTAGGGAACAGAGTTATAAATGGACTATAGAGCTACAAGTAGGGAACAGAGTTATAAATGGACTATAGAGCTACAAGTAGTGAACAGAGTTATAAACTGACTACAGAGCTACAAGTAGGGAACAGAGTTATAAACTGGACTATAGAGCTACAAGTAGGGAACAGAGTTATAAACTGGACTATAGAGCTACAAGTAGGGAACAGAGTTATAAACTGACTATAGAGCTACAAGTAGGGAACAGAGTTATAAACTGACTATAGAGCTACAAGTAGGGAACAGAGTTATAAACTGACTATAGAGCTACAAGTAGGGAACAGAGTTATAAACTGACTATAGAGCTACAAGTAGAGAACAGAGTTATACACTGACTACAGAGCTACAAGTAGGGAACAGAGTTATACACTGACTATAGAGCTACAAGTAGGGAACAGAGTTATAAAACGGACTACAGAGCTACAAGTAGGGAACAGAGTTATACACTGACTACAGAGCTACAAGTAGGGAACAGAGTTATACACTGACTACAGAGCTACAAGTAGGGAACAGAGTTATACACTGACTACAGAGCTACAAGTAGGGAACAGAGTTATAAACTGGACTATAGAGCTACAAGTAGGGAACAGAGTTATAAACTGGACTATAGAGCTACAAGTAGGGAACAGAGTTATAAACTGGACTATAGAGCTACAAGTAGGGAACAGAGTTATACACTGACTACAGAGCTACAAGTAGGGAACAGTTATAAACTGGACTATAGAGCTACAAGTAGGGAACAGAGTTATAAACTGGACTATAGAGCTACAAGTAGAGAACAGAGTTATAAAACGGACTATAGAGCTACAAGTAGGGAACAGAGTTATAAACTGACTATAGAGCTACAAGTAGGGAACAGAGTTATAAACTGACTATAGAGCTACAAGTAGGGAACAGAGTTATAAACTGACTATAGAGCTACAAGTAGAGAACAGAGTTATACACTGACTACAGAGCTACAAGTAGGGAACAGAGTTATACACTGACTATAGAGCTACAAGTAGGGAACAGAGTTATAAAACGGACTACAGAGCTACAAGTAGGGAACAGAGTTATACACTGACTACAGAGCTACAAGTAGGGAACAGAGTTATACACTGACTACAGAGCTACAAGTAGGGAACAGAGTTATACACTGACTACAGAGCTACAAGTAGGGAACAGAGTTATAAACTGGACTATAGAGCTACAAGTAGGGAACAGAGTTATAAACTGGACTATAGAGCTACAAGTAGGGAACAGAGTTATAAACTGGACTATAGAGCTACAAGTAGGGAACAGAGTTATACACTGACTACAGAGCTACAAGTAGGGAACAGTTATAAACTGGACTATAGAGCTACAAGTAGGGAACAGAGTTATAAACTGGACTATAGAGCTACAAGTAGGGAACAGAGTTATACACTGGACTATAGAGCTACAAGTAGGGAACAGAGTTATAAACTGGACTATAGAGCTACAAGTAGGGAACAGAGTTATAAAACGGACTATTACTAAACAAGTGAAATGTCTTACCTGTGACACACCTTGCTCTAGTTACATGTAACCCCACGATTTCCCCACGCGGCGTAGCCTGAAGCCTGAAGCCACAGGGCTCTTCTGGCAAGCTCTTTTTCCCCACCGTGGAGGCATTGTGAACCATAAAATCGCGATTTTTTGTTTGTTGTTGACCTACTTACATACAGCAGCTTTTTGTTTTTGTTACGTTTTGTTATTTCTGACAAAGTTGGCTCTTCTACACTAGGGGTGAATGGAAAGAATGTTTGTTTTCCCTCGTTTTTGTGGGGATTGGTCGAGGGGAATTCCTCGTTTATTACATGAATGTCGACTCAGAAGATCCTTAAAACAGAGGTGAGATGTCAACAGGTCTTCCTCCTCCTTCACCTGCTTCTCTGTACTGGCCGAAGACCAAGTCCCTTGGGTCGAGAGCCGCAGCGCTGCCGATATGGGTTCCCTCTTCTCCATAGTTAGTCATGTAGAAGGATATACGACCCTAAAACACACACACACACACACACACACACACACACACACACACACACGTCATTAGAGTCCTGTCTAGAGTCGTACCACCCTATTGCCTATGGGCCCTGGTCCAAGTACTGCCCTGTAGGGAATAGGGTGCCATAGGGCCCTGGTCCAAGTACTGCCCTGTAGGGAATAGGGTGCCATTTGGTAGGCAGACCTCACGACGGACCCAGGTGGTAGCTCTCTCTCTCTCTCTCACCTGTCTCTGAGACTCATAGAGGATGCGGTCCATTGTGTTCAGAAGGGTCATCTTCTGGTAGAAGTTCAACACTTGTTCCTTGGAGAGCTGAGGAAGGAAGGGCAAACACAATCAGCCAATCAGACAGGGAGGGCAGTCACAGAGATAGAGATCCTAACGCTATTGGACAAGGTGCTGTATAATACTGTGGTAGAGATTCTAACTCTATTGGACAAGGTGCTGTATAATACTGTAGTAGAGATTCTAACTCTATTGGACAAGGTGCTGTATAATACTGTGGTAGAGATTCTAACTCTATTGGACAAGGTGCTGTATAATACTGTGGTAGAGATAGAGATTCTAACTCTATTGGACAAGGTGCTGTATAATACTGTAGTAGAGATTCTAACTCTATTGGACAAGGTGCTGTATAATACTGTGGTAGAGATTCTAACTCTATTGGACAAGGTGCTGTATAATACTGTGGTAGAGATAGAGATTCTAACTCTATTGGACAAGGTGCTGTATAATACTGTGGTAGAGATTCTAACTCTATTGGACAAGGTGCTGTATAATACTGTGGTAGAGATTCTAACTCTATTGGACAAGGTGCTGTATAATACTGTAGTAGAGATAGAGATTCTAACTCTATTGGACAAGGTGCTGTATAATACTGTGGTAGAGAGAGATTCTAACTCTATTGGACAAGGTGCTGTATAATACTGTAGTAGAGATTCTAACTCTATTGGACAAGGTGCTGTATAATACTGTAGTAGAGATAGAGATTATAACTCTATTGGACAAGGTGCTGTATAATACTGTGGTAGAGATTCTAACTCTATTGGACAAGGTGCTGTATAATACTGTGGTAGAGATAGAGATTCTAACTCTATTGGACAAGGTGCTGTATAATACTGTAGTAGAGATTCTAACTCTATTGGACAAGGTGCTGTATAATACTGTAGTAGAGATTCTAACGCTATTGGACAAGGTGCTGTATAATACTGTGGTAGAGATAGAGATTCTAACTCTATTGGACAAGGTGCTGTATAATACTGTGGTAGAGATAGAGATTCTAACTCTATTGGACAAGGTGCTGTATAATACTGTGGTAGAGATTCTAACTCTATTGGACAAGGTGCTGTATAATACTGTGTAGAGATAGAGATTCTAACTCTATTCTAACGCTATTGGACAAGGTGCTGTATAATACTGTGGTAGAGATAGAGATTATAACTCTATTGGACAAGGTGCTGTATAATACTGTGGTAGAGATAGAGATTCTAACTCTATTGGACAAGGTGCTGTATAATACTGTGGTAGAGATAGAGATTCTAACTCTATTGGACAAGGTGCTGTATAATACTGTGGTAGAGATAGAGATTCTAACTCTATTGGGACAAGGTGCTGTATAATACTGTGGTAGAGATTCTAACTCTATTGGACAAGGTGCTGTATAATACTGTGGTAGAGATAGAGATTCTAACTCTATTGGACAAGGTGCTGTATAATACTGTGGTAGAGATTCTAACTCTATTGGACAAGGTGCTGTATAATACTGTAGTAGAGATAGAGATTCTAACTCTATTGGACAAGGTGCTGTATAATACTGTGGTAGA
>NC_138299.1:160903563-160911063 GCF_965601325.2 Salmo salar | reverse complement strand
AATGATGGTAGTAGAAATGATGGTGGTATCTGTAGTAATGATGGTAGTAGTACTGATGATGGTATTTGTAGTACTGGTGGTGGTAGTAGTAATAATGGTAGTACTGATGGTAGTGGTAGTAATGATGATGGTAGTACTGATGGTATCTGTAGTAATGATGGTAGTAGTAATGATGGTGGTATCTGTAGTACTGATGGTAGTAATAATGGTAGTAGTAATGATGGTGGTATTTGTAGTAATGATGGTAGTAGTAATGATGGTGGTATCTGTAGTACTGATGGTAGTAATAATGGTAGTAGTAATGATGATGGTATCTGTAGTAATGATGGTAGTAGTAATGATGGTGGTATCTGTAGTACTGATGGTAGTAATAATGGTAGTAGTAATGATGATGGTATTTGTAGTAATGATGGTAGTAGTAATGATGGTGGTATCTGTAGTACTGATGGTAGTAATAATGGTAGTAGTAATGATGATGGTATTTGTAGTAATGATGGTGGTAGTAATGATGGTATCTGTAGTAATGATGGTAGTAGTAATGATGGTGGTATCTGTAGTACTGATGGTAGTAATAATGGTAGTAGTAATGATGATGGTATTTGTAGTAATGATGGTAGTAGTAATGATGGTGGTATCTGTAGTACTGATGGTAGTAATAATGGTAGTAGTAATGATGATGGTATTTGTAGTAATGATGGTGGTATCTGTAGTACTGATGTAATGGTCAGGGTGACAGTTACATATAGTTTCATTTTCTATGTTAAGCCTTTTATATGTATTATATTTCATCTATTGACTGTTACAATTTTATTTATATTATTTATTGATTTGAATTAATATTTACTACCATTTTGTATTATTATTCTTCATTATTTTATTACAATCTATATTGTATACATTGTTGCTTTGGCAATATAAAAAAATATACCTTTATTTAACCACACACACACACACACACACACACACACACACACACACACACACACACACACAGCCTGCAGTCTGACGGGTCACTTAGGAAGGGTTTAGTGACACAGTTATTAGGCACTGTTTACTACAGGTATCACAAACCGCAGCTACACACACAACACACAACACAGTCTACCCGGAGCTTCTTCTGTTTTTAAACTGACCTTCCAGCTGTTCCTAGAGGTCATGTGTTTGCTTTGTGAAGGTTTGAAAATCAGACCACCGCTCTACACAGCTAGCAACATTAGACAGGTCAAATAGAAGGCTCTCACTTTATCTTGTGAAACATTGCTGTATGATCATCATCATCATCATCATCATCATCATCATCACCACTCAAAAAGTATTGATAGTGACGCAGAAGTTCGACTTTTGCGTCGATCACAAGTGACGTCTGCAGTTCTCCACGCCCCACAATCGACCAATCAGGATGCAGGGAAATGAAGCGTTACTATTTAGCAGTGATCTTCTACTGATATCTATCTGTATGTAATATCAAAACACATATATCAAAGTAACTAACGTTAGATAAGTCATTCATAATGAAGCGTTACTATTTAGCAGTGATCTTCTACTGATATCTACCTGTATGTAATATCAAAACACATATATCAAAGTAACTAACGTTAGATAACTCATTCATAATGAAGCTTTACTATTTAGCAGTGATCTACGACTGATATCTACCTGTATGTAATATCAAAGTAACTAACGTTAGATAAGTCATTCATAATGAAGACAACACTAGGGTTTCCAGACTAGCAAGTTAATCATACATTAGCATGTTAGCTAACTATTTGTTCCAGTGGGTGCTAAACAAACGTGTTACCAAGTTGGCTAGTTTACTTACTAGTTATGTAGAGTAATGAAAACATGCAAAACAACAATGTTATTTGAAATGTACATTTGGATGGATGTGCCTTGAATATATTCAATTAATTCATGTTCGCTAAATGACGTTTAGCTTGTTAGCCATACTAGCCACAAGTAACGTTAGCTAACTTGTGAAATGTCAAGCAACAATTCCTCACCTTAACTAACAGGTTAGCTATTATATAAAACAATGTGTTATTAACTCACATTGACTCTGAACGCCCTCTGCTGAATGAGCTTTGCTGCTCTGAATCCAGTGGTTTGACGGATGACATGAGAACAGATCCAAGACATTTTGTTAACAGCGCTTAGCGTCGCCATCTTGTGCTCTGTTTAGCTCGTTAGCTACCTCGGCTAGCTGCAGATTACAGTAGCTAGCAGCGCGTTTAAACCAATAATCACTTCCCCTCAACTCTAGTAGATCTGAAATGATTGTGTTGGTCTCAGCAGCTCCATTGAAACCGCTAATCTGGGTTAAGGTTTTTATTGCTTACACCTAACAATTTCTTTGAGATCTGCGATACAGATAAAACAGGGGTTAACTGGGGGTTAATGCCGTCATCACTGAGCGCCCAAAATAAAAATAAGCGACGTCAATTCCCCGCGACAGTCTTCTGGTTTTCTCTTGGCATCGTGATGGAAGTGTGTGGATCTTCGAGTCCTACTTTGAGGGAGTTTGGCTGCGAACAGAATTTACTATCACGACCTGATGGATCGTCGTCCTTCGTCCAAGGTATGTTAGCAGTATATCAGAACAAGATATCGTTGAAAGGAAATGTATCGAACTATACCGTTGCTTCTCCCCCCCCATTGACCAACAAGACAGAAGTGACCTAACTATACTCATCCAAGCTGTGCTGCGTTACATCGCTTTGTCTCAGATATGGATTATGTTAATGTATGTTTCATTGGGTCTGTCTTTCCTGCAGGAGACACCAGTGTGTTAGCTGGAGTGTATGGCCCGGCCGAGGTGAAGGTCAGTAAGGAGATCTATGACAGAGCTACCCTGGAGGTGGTGATGCAGCCCAAAGTGGGACTACCAAGTGAGTAAGGAATCTTCTTATTTGGGATTAGGTTGGCAGATAGCAACTTTTAAGGTGCTTACACCGCCACCTACTGTACTGGAGTGTGAGGCCGGTCACGGCCTACCTACAATAAATGATCTGCATTAGTCCTGTTCCTCTAAGAGAGTGAAATAGAGCCCTAGACACCACTTCCCTTTCCTCCCACCACTACACCACCCAAACCCCCTCTAGCCTCTCTAACCCTCTAGAACCCTAGACACCACTTCCCTTTCCTCCCCCCACTACACCACCCAAACCCCCTCTAGAGCCCTAGACACCACTTCCCTTTCCTCCCACCACTACACCACCCAAACCCCCTCTAGAGCCCTAGACACCACTTCCCTTTCCTCCCCCCACTACACCACCCAAACCCCCTCTAGCCTCTCTAACCCTCTAGAACCCTAGACACCACTTCCCTTTCCTCCCCCCACTACACCACCCAAACCCCCTCTAGAGCCCTAGACACCACTTCCCTTTCCTCCCCCCACTACACCACCCAAACCCCCTCTAGAGCCCTAGACACCACTTCCCTTTCCTCCCCCACTACACCACCCAAACCCCCTCTAGAGCCCTAGACACCACTTCCCTTTCCTCCCCCCACTACACCACCCAAACCCCCTCTAGAGCCCTAGACACCACTTCCCTTTCCTCCCCCCACTACACCACCCAAACCCCCCTCTAGAGCCCTAGACACCACTTCCCTTTCCTCCCCCCACTACACCACCCAAACCCCCTCTAGAGCCCTAGACACCACTTCCCTTTCCTCCCCCCACTACACCACCCAAACCCCCTCTAGAGCCCTAGACACCACTTCCCTTTCCTCCCCCCACTACACCACCCAAACCCCCTCTAGAGCCCTGGACACCACTTCCCTTTCCTCCCCCCACTACACCACCCAAACCCCCTCTAGCCTCTCTAACCCTCTAGAGCCCTAGACACCACTTCCCTTTCCTCCCCCCACTACACCACCCAAACACCAACTCAGTCCAGGCTCTCTAACCCTCTTATATAATCTCTCCTCATCTACGTCATACAGTTCACAAAATATCAACACATGGTCTACCGTTTCCTCCACTAAACACTCGTCACACAGACCTGTTTCCTGACGTGACATTCCAAACTGTAGTCTACCCTACACAACTTCCTCTCTCCTACATCCCATACTCTACACCTCTTCCTTTACTGACCGATGCACGCAGTAACATTACCTCCCCTTACAACTAGCATCCCACTCCCTTTTTGAGTGAGGAATCAAATATTTAAGAGATAATGGCAGAGCAGCTGGTGTTTGGAGGGTAAATGGAACTGGTGTTGTTAGGCCCGAGACGAAGTCACTTATTATATTACACCTAAAGGACATACACAGTACACTTCCACAGAACACCACAAGATGGCAGTGTCAGACCTCATTTTCATTCTTCCTCAGCTGTCAGAGAGCGAGCCAGAGAACAGTGTGTGAGGGAAACATGCAAAGCATCTCTTCTCTCCACCCTTCATCCACGCTCCTCCCTCACTCTCGTCCTCCAAGTGGTCCATGATGACGGTTCAGTATCCTTTAGTGAAATATCATGCCTGTCTGTGTTGAGTGTGTGTTGAGTGTTAGCCTGCAGTCAGGTGTTTTCTTCAGCCTGTGAAGTGGGCTTCCTCAGTCCCCCTCACACACAACATCCTGGGACACCTTGCACTCCCTGAATTCACACTCGTTCAGAGACCCAAAATAAAAATAAGCTACGTCAAGTCCCCAGCGACAGTCTTCTGGTTTTGTCTTTGCACGACGGATGTGTGTGGATCTTGGAGTCCTACTTTGAGGGAGTTTGGTTGCGAACAGAATTCATTCAGAGTTAGACTTCAGTTCTGTGGAGAAGGTACAGAGGACGGGACAGTAGATGCTGTATTATTATTATTATTATTATTATTATTGTGTGTCAGTATTGTTGTTCCTTACCCCCCCACCCACAGCTGTTGTCCTGCTTTCTGAACTCAGCCTGTATGGCCCTGATGGACGCCGGCCTGCCTATGAGCTGTCTCTTCGCTGGGGTCACCTGTGCCATCGATACAGATGGCCAGGTTATTACCGACCCCAACGCAGCACAGGAGAAGGTAGATGATTGTTCTAGCAGAAAAGCATGGCTATTAACACAGGATAACTCAGTTTTTTTAAATTCAAATGAGCTTTTTGCTTTTGACATTACATTAATTTCCTTTTATTCCACATTCTAGAAGATAGAAAGGTATGAATAGAAAAGCTATGTGTCACGTTCTAAGAACTGCAGCACATCGGGGAAGTAGTACGCCCTAATTGAGCCTGAACCTACTGGTTTGTGTTTCCTCTCTCAGGAAAGTCGAGCTTTGATGACCTTCGCTATTGACAGTACCGAGCGCAGAGTGATGATGTCATCCACCAGAGGATCTTTTACAGTTCATGAGGTCAGTAAATTTCCACCTCTTAAATCACACGTTTCTATTCAGTGGTGTTTGGAAGAATGGTATAATTGTATTAATCACCGAAGCACCAGCAGTGTTGATAACTGCTCTAAACAAAGTGACTTTGCCTAAAGCCGGCAGGTATTCGAGCCATTACAGCATTGGGCCAGTAACCAGCAGGTAGCCTAGCCATTAGAGCGTTGAGCCAGTAACCAGCAGGTAGCCTAGTCATTAGAGCGTTGGGCCAGTAACCAGCAGGGAGCCTAGCCATTAGAGCGTTGGGCCAGTAACCAGCAGGTAGCCTAGCCATTAGAGCATTGGGCCAGTAACCAGCAGGTAGCCTAGCCATTAGAGCGTTGAGCCAGTAACCAGCAGGTAGCCTAGTCATTAGAGCGTTGGGCCAGTAACCAGCAGGGAGCCTAGCCATTAGAGCGTTGGGCCAGTAACCAGCAGGTAGCCTAGCCATTAGAGCGTTGGGCCAGTAACCAGCAGGTAGCCTAGCCATTAGAGCGTTGAGCCAGTAACCAGCAGGTAGCCTAGCCATTAGAGCGTTGGGCCAGTAACCAGCAGGTAGCCTAGCCATTAGAGCGTTGAGCCAGTAACCAGCAGGTAGCCTAGTCATTAGAGCGTTGGGCCAGTAACCAGCAGGGAGCCTAGCCATTAGAGCGTTGAGCCAGTAACCAGCAGGTAGCCTAGCCATTAGAGCATTGGGCCAGTAACCAGCAGGTAGCCTAGCCATTAGAGCGTTGAGCCAGTAACCAGCAGGTAGCCTAGTCATTAGTGCGTTGGGCCAGTAACCAGCAGGGAGCCTAGCCATTAGAGCATTGGGCCAGTAACCAGCAGGTAGCCTAGTCATTAGAGCGTTGGGCCAGTAACCAGCAGGTAGCCTAGTCATTAGAGCGTTGGGCCAGTAACCAGCAGGTAGCCTAGCCATTAGAGCATTGGGCCAGTAACCAGCAGGTAGCCTAGCCATTAGAGCGTTGGGCCAGTAACCAGCAGGTAGCCTAGCCATTAGAGCATTGGGCCAGTAACCAGCAGGTAGCCTAGCCATTAGAGCGTTGAGCCAGTAACCAGCAGGTAGCCTAGTCATTAGAGCGTTGGGCCAGTAGGGGCAGGTAGCCTAGTCATTAGAGCGTTGGGCCAGTAACCAGCAGGTAGCCTAGCCATTAGAGCATTGGGCCAGTAACCAGCAGGTAGCCTAGCCATTAGAGCATTGGGCCAGTAGGGGCAGGTAGCCTAGTCATTAGAGCGTTGGGCCAGTAACCAGCAGGTAGCCTAGTCATTAGAGCATTGGGCCAGTAACCAGCAGGTAGCCTAGCCATTAGAGCATTGGGCCAGTAGGGGCAGGTAGCCTAGTCATTAGAGCGTTGGGCCAGTAACCAGCAGGTAGCCTAGTCATTAGAGCGTTGGGCCAGTAACCAGCAGGTAGCCTAGTCATTAGAGCGTTGGGCCAGTAACCAGCAGGTAGCCTAGCCATTAGAGCATTGGGCCAGTAACCAGCAGGTAGCCTAGCCATTAGAGCGTTGAGCCAGTAACCAGCAGGTAGCCTAGCCATTAGAGCATTGGGCCAGTAACCAGCAGGTAGCCTAGCCATTAGAGCGTTGAGCCAGTAACCAGCAGGTAGCCTAGTCATTAGAGCGTTGGGCCAGTAACCAGCAGATAGCCTAGCCATTAGAGCATTGGGCCAGTAACCAGCAGGTAGCCTAGCCATTAGAGCATTGGGCCAGTAGGGGCAGGTAGCCTAGCCATTAGAGCGTTGAGCCAGTAACCAGCAGGTAGCCTAGTCATTAGAGCATTGGGCCAGTAACCAGCAGATAGCCTAGCCATTAGAGCATTGGGCCAGTAACCAGCAGGTAGCCTAGCCATTAGAGCATTGGGCCAGTAGGGGCAGGTAGCCTAGTCATTAGAGCGTTGGGCCAGTAACCAGCAGGTAGCCTAGTCATTAGAGCGTTGGGCCAGTAACCAGCAGGTAGCCTAGTCATTAGAGCGTTGGGCCAGTAACCAGCAGGTAGCCTAGTCATTAGAGCGTTGGGCCAGTAACCAGCAGGTAGCCTAGCCATTAGAGCATTGGGCCAGTAACCAGCAGGTATTCTAGTCATTAGAGCGTTGGGCCAGTAACCAGCAGATAGCCTAGCCATTAGAGCATTGGGCCAGTAACCAGCAGGTATTC
>NC_138299.1:160891063-160898563 GCF_965601325.2 Salmo salar | reverse complement strand
AGTTAGTTAGTATAACAGCAGGCGGTGCCCGGTATTCCTGTCTCAGCATGTAGATCAGAATGTCCATAACAGCAGGCGGTGCCCGGTATTCCTGTCTCAGCATGTAGATCAGAATGTCCATGACAGCAGGCGGTGCCCGGTATTCCTGTCTCAGCATGTAGATCAGAATGTCCATAACAGCAGGCGGTGCCCGGTATTCCTGTCTCAGCATGTAGATCAGAATGTCCATAACAGCAGGCGGTGCCCGGTATTCCTGTCTCAGCATGTAGATCAGAATGTCCATGACAGCAGGCGGTGCCCGGTATTCCTGTCTCAGCATGTAGATCAGAATGTCCATAACAGCAGGCGGTGCCCGGTATTCCTGTCTCAGCATGTAGATCAGAATGTCCATAACAGCAGGCGGTGCCCAGTATTCCTGTCTCAGCATGTAGATCAGAATGTCCATGACAGCAGGCGGTGCCCGGTATTCCTGTCTCAGCATGTAGATCAGAATGTCCATAACAGCAGGCGGTGCCCGGTATTCCTGTCTCAGCATGTAGATCAGAATGTCCATAACAGCACATACCAGGTTGCTGTGACATGTTGTGGTTTGTAACAGACTGTATATACCCTTCAGCTTTCTCTCCCAACACGAAAGGACAAATGGTGACATCGGCTGAATATGGAGTCCGTCACCGCTTTCAATGAAGAATTGCTTTATGTTATGATGGCATGGTTGTTTAAACATTCCCATCCTGTCTATGAGAGAGAGAGAGAGTCTCGTAGGTACATGGCAATCCCCCTAAGTGGCTGCAGACGGAGGAGAAAATAGCCTGTCTATATTTGGTCAACGGGGAGCGGACGGTGTCCTGCAGGAGTAGCTTCTCTTAGTGGGATGAGTCATCGCTGCCACGCAGGCAGCAGGGTCTAGCCCCTCTCTCACCCTCTCTTCACCCTCTCTACACTCCGCTCTCCCTCTCTACACCACTCTCTCCCTCTCTACACCCCTCTCTCCCTCTCTACACCACTCTCTCCCTCTCTACACCCCTCTCTCCCTCTCTACACCCCTCTCTCCCTCTCTACACCCCTCTCTATCTCTCTACACCCCTCTCTCCCCCTCTACACCACTCTCTCCCTCTCTACACCCCTCTCACCCCCTCTACACCCCTCTCTATCTCTCTACACCCCTCTCTCCCTCTCTACACCCCTCTCTCCCTCTCTACACCCCTCTCTCCCTCTCTACACCCCTCTCACCCCCTCTCTATCTCTACACCCCTCTCTCCCTCGCTACACCCCTCTCTCCCTCGCTACACCCCTCTCTCCCTCTCTACACCCCTCTCTCCCTCTCTACACCCCTCTCACCCTCTACACCCCTCTCACCCCCTCTACACCCCTCTCTATCTCTCTACACCCCTCTCTCCCTCTCTATCTCTACACCCCTCTCTCCCTCTCTACACCCCTCTCTCCCTCTCTACACCCCTCTCACCCTCTACACCCCTCTCACCCCCTCTACACCCCTCTCTATCTCTCTACACCCCTCTCTCCCTCTCTTCCTCTACACCACTCTCACCCTCTCCACACCCCTTTCTACACCCCTCTCTCCCTCTCTACACGCCTCTCTCTCTCTACACCCCTCTCTATACCCCTCTCACCCTCTCTACACCCCTCTCTGCTGCCTCTCACCCCCTTTACACCCCTCACCCTCTCTACACCTCTCCCCTCTCTCTCTACACCTCTCTACACCCCTCATCCTCTCTACACCACTCTCACCCTCTCTACACCCCTCTACATCCCTCTCTATCTCTCTACACCTATCTCCTCTCTCTCTACACCTCTCTACACCCCTCATCCTCTCTACACCACTCTCACCCTCTCTACACCCCTCTACATCCCTCTCTATCTCTCTACACCTCTCCCCTCTCTCTCTACACCTCTCTACACCCCTCATCCTCTCTACACCACTCTCACCCTCTCTACACCTCTCTACATCCCTCTCTATCTCTCTACACCTCTCCCCTCTCTCTCTACACCTCTCTACACCCCTCATCCTCTCTACACCACTCTCACCCTCTCTACACCTCTCTACATCCCTCTCTATCTCTCTACACCCCTCTGTTATGAGTGACTCTCCATTTCTCTTTTCTTTCTGTGCCATTTCTATTAGATCCCCAGAGAGAGCAGCCGTCCCTCTGTGAAGGCAAGCTGCTGTAGTTAGATTCCCAGAGAGAGCAGCCGTCCCTCTGTGAAGGCAAGCTGCTGTAGTTAGATCCCCAGAGAGAGCAGCCGTCCCTCTGTGAAGGCAAGCTGCTGTAGTTAGATCCCCAGAGAGAGCAGCCGTCCCTCTCTGAAGGTAGGGCTGCTGTAGTTAGATCCCCAGAGAGAGCAGCCGTCCCTCTCTGAAGGTAGAGCTGCTGTAGTTAGATCCCCAGAGAGAGCAGCCGTCCCTCTCTGAAGGTAGGGCTGCTGTAGTTAGATCCCCAGAGAGAGCAGCCGTCCCTCTCTGAAGGTAGAGCTGCTGTAGTTAGATCCCCAGAGAGAGCAGCCGTCCCTCTCTGAAGGTAGAGCTGCTGTAGTTAGATTCCCAGAGAGAGCAGCCGTCCCTCTCTGAAGGTAGGGCTGCTGTAGTTAGATCCCCAGAGAGAGCAGCCGTCCCTCTCTGAAGGCAAGCTGCTGTAGTTAGATTCCCAGAGAGAGCAGCCGTCCCTCTCTGAAGGTAGAGCTGCTGTAGTTAGATTCCCAGAGAGAGCAGCCGTCCCTCTCTGAAGGTAGGGCTGCTGTAGTTAGATCCCCAGAGAGAGCAGCCGTCCCTCTCTGAAGGCAAGCTGCTGTAGTTAGATTCCCAGAGAGAGCAGCCGTCCCTCTCTGAAGGTAGGGCTGCTGTAGTTAGATCCCCAGAGAGAGCAGCCGTCCCTCTCTGAAGGTAGAGCTGCTGTAGTTTAGATTGATGGATACATCCAGAGGACAGGGATTGACTCTGATTGGTGTATCTGCATTGGAGGCAGCACTGCTCTGTAGGCGTCCTGTAATTGTGAATGTCTCTTGGCCTGTCCTGCTCCTGTGTTGTCCCCTACAGCCTGTCCTGCTCCTGTGTTGTCCCCTACAGTCTGTCCTGCTCCTGTGTTGTCCCCTACAGTCTGTCCTGCTCCTGTGTTGACCCCTACAGTCTGTCCTGCTCCTGTGTTGTCCCCTACAGCCTGTCCTGCTCCTGTGTTGTCCCCTACAGTCTGTCCTGCTCCTGTGTTGTCCCCTACAGCCTGTCCTGCTCCTGTGTTGTCCCCTACAGCCTGTCCTGCTCCTGTGTTGTCCCCTACAGTCTGTCCTGCTCCTGTGTTGTCCCCTACAGCCTGTCCTGCTCCTGTGTTGTCCCCTACAGTCTGTCCTGCTCCTGTGTTGTCCCCTACAGCCTGTCCTGCTCCTGTGTTGTCCCCTGCAGCCTGTCCTGCTCCTGTGTTGTCCCCTACAGTCTGTCCTGCTCCTGTGTTGTCCCCTACAGTCTGTCCTGCTCCTGTGTTGTCCCCTACAGTCTGTCCTGCTCCTGTGTTGTCCCCTACAGTCTGTCCTGCTCCTGTGTTGTCCCCTACAGCCTGTCCTGCTCCTGTGTTGTCCCCTACAGTCTGTCCTGCTCCTGTGTTGTCCCCTACAGTCTGTCCTGCTCCTGTGTTGTCCCCTACAGTCTGTCCTGCTCCTGTGTTGACCCCTACAGTCTGTCCTGCTCCTGTGTTGTCCCCTACAGCCTGTCCTGCTCCTGTGTTGTCCCCTACAGCCTGTCCTGCTCCTGTGTTGTCCCCTACAGTCTGTCCTGCTCCTGCGTTGTCCCCTACAGCCTGTCCTGCTCCTGTGTTGTCCCCTACAGCCTGTCCTGCTCCTGCGTTGTCCCCTACAGTCTCTCCTGCTCCTGCGTTGTCCCCTACAGTCTGTCATGGCCGTTAGGATTCCTACTACCTCCCTTTCGTGTCCTTGTCACGACCTTCACACGGACTCTACGGGACTCCGTCCCCCCTGTCGGGTCACTCCAGACCATCCCACCCAGAGGACCACAGAGAGTGCCATAGACAGGCTACTCTACAGTATGTCCCCATGTCATCTCTCGTGAACAAATGTGTAGTGTAGTGTACGTAACAGAAATATATTGTACTTTTCTGTGATGAATATTCTTTACATAATGTGATGTTTCCTCAGTCACCATGGTGATATTTACATAATGTGATGTTTCCTCAGTCACCATGGTGATATTTACATAATGTGATGTTTCCTCAGTCACCATGGTGATATTTACATAATGTGATGTTTCCTCAGTCACCATGGTGATATTGTACATAACGTGATGTTTCCTCAGTCACCATGGTGATATTGTACATAATGTGATGTTTCCTCAGTCACCATGGTGATATTTACATAATGTGACGTTTCCTCAGTCATCATGTCTATGATCGCTCCTTCATGCTAAGGTCAGAGGGTGACTGATTTCCAACGTAAATCCAGGTGTGTGTGTGTGTGTGTGTTCATATGTACAGTACCAGTCAAAAGTTTGGACACACCTACTTATTCAAGGGTTTTTCTTTATTTTTACTATTTTCTACATTGTAGAATAATAGTGAAGACATCAAAACTATGAAATAACACATATGGAGTCATGTAGTAACCAAAAAAGTGTTAATAAACAAATCAAAATATATTTTTGATTTTTCAGAGTAGCCACCCTTTCTTCGCATTGATGACAGCTTTGCACACTCTTGGCATTCTCTCAACCAGCTTCATGAGGTAGTCACCTGGAATGCATTTCAATTAACAGGTGTGCCTTGTTAATTTGTTAACTTTCCTTCTTAATGCGTTTGAGCCAATCAGTTGTGTTGTGACAAGGTAGGGGTGGTATACAGAAGATAGCCAAAAGACCAAGTCCATAATTATGGCAAGAACAGAGAAACGACAGTCCATCGTTACTTTAAGACATGAAGGTCAGTGAATCTGGAAAATTTCAAGAACTTTGAACGTTTCTTCAAGTGCAGTCACAAAAACCATCAAGCGCTATGATGAAACTGGCTCTCATGAGGACCGCTACGGGAAAGGAAGACCCAGAGTTACCAGCCTCAGAAATTGCAGCCCAAATAAATCACAGAGTTCAAGCAACAGACACATCTCAACATCAACTGTTCAGGTGAGACTGTGTGAATCAGGCCTTCATGGTCAAACTGCTGCAAAGAAACCACTACTAAAGGACACCAATAAGAAGAAGAGACTTGCTTGGGTCAAGAAACACGAGCAATGGACGTTAGACCGGTGGAAATCTGTCCTTGTTCTGATGAGTCCAAATTTGAGATTTTTGGTTCCAACCACTGTGTCTTTGTGAGATGCAGAGTAGGTGAACGGCTGATCTCCACATGTGTATTTCCCACCGTGAAGCATGGAGGAGGAGGTGTTGTGGTGTGGGGGTCCTTTGTTGGTGACACTGTCAGTGATTTATTTAGATTTCAAGGCTCACTTAACCAGCATGGCTACCACAGCATTCTGCAGCGATACGCCATCCCATCTGGTTTGTGCTTAGTGGGACTATCCATTTGTTTTCAACAGGACAATGACCCAACACACATCCAGGCTGTGTAAGGGCTATTTGACCAAGAAGGAGAGTGATGGAGTGCTGCATCAGATGACCTGGCCTCCACAATCACCCGGCTTCAACCCAATTGAGATGGTTTGGGATGAGTTGGACCGCAGAGTGAAGGAAAAGCAGCCAACAAGTGCTCAGCATATGTGGGAACTCCTTCAAGACTGTTGGAAAAGCATTCCTCATGAACTGGTTGCGAGAATGCCAAGAGTGTGCAAAGCTATCATCAAGGCAAAGAAAGGGTGGCTACTTTGAAGAATCTCAATTATGTTTTGATTTGTTTAACACTTTTTTGGTTACTACATGATTCCATATGTGTTATATTATAGTTTTGATGTCTTCACTATTATTCTACAATGTAGAAAATAACAAAAATAAGGGAAAACCCTGGAATGAGTAGATGTGTCCAACATTTTTACTGGTACTGTATTTATATTAAAAACGTTGTTAAGATTAATTTATTATTGATACTATTTCATCCTTCCACAAGATATGGTCCTGATACAAATCTATGGTTTCTACCGAAGCCGGATGATCGTTCGTTCTATCGGTTCGGTTGCAGAGACGCAACCCAGTCGTTCAGTCTTTTGGTTCTGTATCAATGGACGACCCAGTCGTTCAGTCTTTTGGTTCTGTATCAATGGACGCGACCCAGTCGTTCAGTCTTTTGGTTCTCTATCTATGGACGCGACCCAGTCGTTCAGTCTTTTAGTTCTGTATCAATGGACGCGACCCAGTCGTTCAGTCTTTTTGTTCTGTATCAATGGACGCGACCCAGTCGTTTTAATCTAAGTGTTCCACTGCCATAATGGCTGGTAATGTTCTTATCCCTTGCTTGCTAGTTGCTTGCTAGCCTAGCCAACTAGGGCGAACTTACTGTCACATCAAAAAGTGCAGCCAGAAGTAGCTTTTCACCTGGTGTAGAAAAATGTGCTCACTCATCAGGACATTGTTGTTCAGAGGAGCTAGCCAACAACACAGCTAACAACACAGCTAACACAATCACTTCAAACTGAAGCTGGAAAGACTAACTAGCTGCACTCTGTTTCATTAGAAATTATTTCAATTTACATTTTTTTTGTAGATATCCATAAAAATGATGCCAGCTGATTCCAACTGGCTGAGACTCGCTGCCTGCCGGTCTGACTCGCTGCCTGCCGGTCTGACGCCTGCTGGTCTGACTCGCTGCCTGCCGGTCTGACTCGCTGCCTGCCGGTCTGACGCCTGCCGGTCTGACTCGCTGCCTGCCAGTCTGACTCGCTGCCTGCCTGCCGGTCTGACTTGCTGCCTGCCTGCCGGTCTGACTCGCTGCCTGCCTGCCGGTCTGACTCGCTGCATGCCTGCCGGTCTGACTCGCTGCATGCCTGCCGGTCTGACTCGCTGCCTGCCTGCCGGTCTGACTCGCTGCATGCCTGCCGGTCTGACTCGCTGCCTGCCTGTCGGTCTGACTCGCTGCCTGCCTGTCGGTCTGACTCGCTGCCTGCCTGTCGGTCTGACTCGCTGCCTGCCTGCCGGTCTGACTCACTGCCTGCCGGTCTGACTTTCTGCCTGCCTGCCGGTCTGACTCGCTGCCTGCCTGCCGGTCTGACTCACTGCCTGCCGGTCTCGTCCCGACGCCCGACCCATACACATTATTATGAGACAGCTGGCGATCTAATTTAAATATTGAAACAATGTTGTAAATGTCGGCGAGACAGACAGCAAGGTTTATACAAATCTCCGCTGTTAAAAACTACAGTTGAAGTTTACATACACTTAGGTTGGAGTCATTAAAACTCATTAAAACAAATTTCTTGTTAACAAGCTATAGTTTTGGCAAGTCGATTAGGACATCTACACAAGTAATTTTTCCAACAATTGTTTACAGACAGATTATTTCACTTATAATTCACTGTGTCAGAAGTTTACATACACTCAGT
>NC_138299.1:160876063-160886063 GCF_965601325.2 Salmo salar | reverse complement strand
CTCTACTCTGTCTGAACACTGGGTGACTAGATGGTAATGTCCTCTACTCTGCCTGAACACTGGGTGACCAGATGGTAATGTCCTCTACTCTGTCTGAACACTGGGTGACTAGATGGTAATGTCCTCTACTCTGCCTGAACACAGGGTGACTAGATGGTAATGTCCTCTACTCTGTCTGAACACTGGGTGACTAGATGGTAATGTCCTCTACTCTGCCTGAACACTGGGTGACTAGATGGTAATGTCCTCTACTCTGTCTGAACACTGGGTGACCAGATGGTAATGTCCTCTACTCTGTCTGAACACTGACCCCGGGTGACTAGATGGTAATGTCCTCTACTCTGTCTGAACACTGGGTGACTAGATGGTAATGTCCTCTACTCTGCCTGAACACTGGGTGACTAGATGGTAATGTCCTCTACTCTGCCTGAACACTGGGTGACTAGATGGTAATGTCCTCTACTCTGTCTGAACACTGGGTGACTAGATGGTAATGTCCTCTACTCTGCCTGAACACTGGGTGACCAGATGGTAATGTCCTCTACTCTGCCTGAACACTGGGTGACCAGATGGTAATGTCCTCTACTCTGTCTGAACACTGGGTGACCAGATGGTAATGTCCTCTACTCTGTCTGAACACTGGGTGACTAGATGGTAATGTCCTCTACTCTGTCTGAACACTGGGTGACCAGATGGTAATGTCCTCTACTCTGTCTGAACACTGGGTGACTAGATGGTAATGTCCTCTACTCTGTCTGAACACTGGGTGACTAGATGGTAATGTCCTCTACTCTGCCTGAACACTGGGTGACTAGATGGTAATGTCCTCTACTCTGTCTGAACACTGGGTGACTAGATGGTAATGTCCTCTACTCTGCCTGAACACTGGGTGACTAGATGGTAATGTCCTCTACTCTGTCTGAACACTGGGTGACCAGATGGTAATGTCCTCTACTCTGTCTGAACACTGGGTGACCAGATGGTAATGTCCTCTACTCTGCCTGAACACTGGGTGACTAGATGGTAATGTCCTCTACTCTGTCTGAACACTGGGTGACCAGATGGTAATGTCCTCTACTCTGCCTGAACACTGGGTGACTAGATGGTAATGTCCTCTACTCTGTCTGAACACTGGGTGACTAGATGGTAATGTCCTCTACTCTGTCTGAACACTGGGTGACTAGATGGTAATGTCCTCTACTCTGCCTGAACACTGGGTGACTAGATGGTAATGTCCTCTACTCTGCCTGAACACTGGGTGACCAGATGGTAATGTCCTCTACTCTGTCTGAACACTGGGTGACCAGATGGTAATGTCCTCTACTCTGCCTGAACACTGGGTGACCAGATGGTAATGTCCTCTACTCTGCCTGAACACTGGGTGACTAGATGGTAATGTCCTCTACTCTGCCTGAACACTGGGTGACTAGATGGTAATGTCCTCTACTCTGTCTGAACACTGGGTGACTAGATGGTAATGTCCTCTACTCTGCCTGAACACTGGGTGACCAGATGGTAATGTCCTCTACTCTGCCTGAACACTGGGTGACCAGATGGTAATGTCCTCTACTCTGTCTGAACACTGGGTGACTAGATGGTAATGTCCTCTACTCTGCCTGAACACTGGGTGACTAGATGGTAATGTCCTCTACTCTGTCTGAACACTGGGTGACTAGATGGTAATGTCCTCTACTCTGCCTGAACACTGGGTGACTAGATGGTAATGTCCTCTACTCTGCCTGAACACTGGGTGACCAGATGGTAATGTCCTCTACTCTGCCTGAACACTGGGTGACTAGATGGTAATGTCCTCTACTCTGTCTGAACACTGGGTGACCAGATGGTAATGTCCTCTACTCTGCCTGAACACTGGGTGACCAGATGGTAATGTCCTCTACTCTGTCTGAACACTGGGTGACCAGATGGTAATGTCCTCTACTCTGCCTGAACACTGGGTGACTAGATGGTAATGTCCTCTACTCTGCCTGAACACTGGGTGACCAGATGGTAATGTCCTCTACTCTGTCTGAACACTGGGTGACCAGATGGTAATGTCCTCTACTCTGTCTGAACACTGGGTGACTAGATGGTAATGTCCTCTACTCTGTCTGAACACTGGGTGACTAGATGGTAATGTCCTCTACTCTGCCTGAACACTGGGTGACTAGATGGTAATGTCCTCTACTCTGCCTGAACACTGGGTGACTAGATGGTAATGTCCTCTACTCTGTCTGAACACTGGGTGACTAGATGGTAATGTCCTCTACTCTGCCTGAACACTGGGTGACTAGATGGTAATGTCCTCTACTCTGTCTGAACACTGGGTGACTAGATGGTAATGTCCTCTACTCTGTCTGAACACTGGGTGACTAGATGGTAATGTCCTCTACTCTGCCTGAACACTGGGTGACTAGATGGTAATGTCCTCTACTCTGCCTGAACACTGGGTGACTAGATGGTAATGTCCTCTACTCTGTCTGAACACTGGGTGACTAGATGGTAATGTCCTCTACTCTGCCTGAACACTGGGTGACTAGATGGTAATGTCCTCTACTCTGCCTGAACACTGGGTGACTAGATGGTAATGTCCTCTACTCTGTCTGAACACTGACCCCGGGTGACTAGATGGTAATGTCCTCTACTCTGTCTGAACACTGGGTGACTAGATGGTAATGTCCTCTACTCTGCCTGAACACTGGGTGACTAGATGGTAATGTCCTCTACTCTGTCTGAACACTGAGTGACTAGATGGTAATGTCCTCTACTCTGCCTGAACACTGGGTGACTAGATGGTAATGTCCTCTACTCTGTCTGAACACTGGGTGACTAGATGGTAATGTCCTCTACTCTGTCTGAACACTGGGTGACCAGATGGTAATGTCCTCTACTCTGTCTGAACACTGGGTGACTAGATGGTAATGTCCTCTACTCTGTCTGAACACTGGGTGACTAGATGGTAATGTCCTCTACTCTGCCTGAACACTGGGTGACTAGATGGTAATGTCCTCTACTCTGTCTGAACACTGGGTGACTAGATGGTAATGTCCTCTACTCTGTCTGAACACTGGGTGACTAGATGGTAATGTCCTCTACTCTGCCTGAACACTGGGTGACTAGATGGTAATGTCCTCTACTCTGTCTGAACACTGGGTGACCAGATGGTAATGTCCTCTACTCTGTCTGAACACTGGGTGACCAGATGGTAATGTCCTCTACTCTGCCTGAACACTGGGTGACTAGATGGTAATGTCCTCTACTCTGTCTGAACACTGGGTGACTAGATGGTAATGTCCTCTACTCTGCCTGAACACTGGGTGACTAGATGGTAATGTCCTCTACTCTGTCTGAACACTGGGTGACTAGATGGTAATGTCCTCTACTCTGTCTGAACACTGGGTGACAAGATGGTAATGTCCTCTACTCTGCCTGAACACTGGGTGACTAGATGGTAATGTCCTCTACTCTGCCTGAACACTGGGTGACCAGATGGTAATGTCCTCTACTCTGTCTGAACACTGGGTGACTAGATGGTAATGTCCTCTACTCTGCCTGAACACTGGGTGACCAGATGGTAATGTCCTCTACTCTGCCTGAACACTGGGTGACCAGATGGTAATGTCCTCTACTCTGTCTGAACACTGGGTGACTAGATGGTAATGTCCTCTACTCTGCCTGAACACTGGGTGACTAGATGGTAATGTCCTCTACTCTGTCTGAACACTGGGTGACTAGATGGTAATGTCCTCTACTCTGCCTGAACACTGGGTGACCAGATGGTAATGTCCTCTACTCTGTCTGAACACTGGGTGACCAGATGGTAATGTCCTCTACTCTGTCTGAACACTGACCCCGGGTGACTAGATGGTAATGTCCTCTACTCTGTCTGAACACTGGGTGACTAGATGGTAATGTCCTCTACTCTGCCTGAACACTGGGTGACTAGATGGTAATGTCCTCTACTCTGCCTGAACACTGGGTGACTAGATGGTAATGTCCTCTACTCTGTCTGAACACTGGGTGACTAGATGGTAATGTCCTCTACTCTGCCTGAACACTGGGTGACCAGATGGTAATGTCCTCTACTCTGCCTGAACACTGGGTGACCAGATGGTAATGTCCTCTACTCTGCCTGAACACTGGGTGACTAGATGGTAATGTCCTCTACTCTGTCTGAACACTGGGTGACCAGATGGTAATGTCCTCTACTCTGCCTGAACACTGGGTGACCAGATGGTAATGTCCTCTACTCTGTCTGAACACTGGGTGACCAGATGGTAATGTCCTCTACTCTGCCTGAACACTGGGTGACTAGATGGTAATGTCCTCTACTCTGTCTGAACACTGGGTGACCAGATGGTAATGTCCTCTACTCTGTCTGAACACTGGGTGACCAGATGGTAATGTCCTCTACTCTGTCTGAACACTGGGTGACTAGATGGTAATGTCCTCTACTCTGTCTGAACACTGGGTGACCAGATGGTAATGTCCTCTACTCTGTCTGAACACTGGGTGACTAGATGGTAATGTCCTCTACTCTGTCTGAACACTGGGTGACTAGATGGTAATGTCCTCTACTCTGCCTGAACACTGGGTGACTAGATGGTAATGTCCTCTACTCTGCCTGAACACTGGGTGACTAGATGGTAATGTCCTCTACTCTGTCTGAACACTGGGTGACTAGATGGTAATGTCCTCTACTCTGCCTGAACACTGGGTGACTAGATGGTAATGTCCTCTACTCTGTCTGAACACTGGGTGACTAGATGGTAATGTCCTCTACTCTGTCTGAACACTGGGTGACTAGATGGTAATGTCCTCTACTCTGCCTGAACACTGGGTGACTAGATGGTAATGTCCTCTACTCTGCCTGAACACTGGGTGACTAGATGGTAATGTCCTCTACTCTGCCTGAACACTGGGTGACCAGATGGTAATGTCCTCTACTCTGTCTGAACACTGGGTGACCAGATGGTAATGTCCTCTACTCTGCCTGAACACTGGGTGACTAAAACGCAGTATGGAAATTCACAGATGTAACAACCTTTCTCTTAAACTCCGCGTGACACTAGAGGAGAGAGAGAAGGCTCAAAGTAAAACACACAGAATGTTCTAGTGTCCTTCAGTGAGACTGACTATCGACCCAATAACCATCGGGGTTTTGTGTGGAGAGATTTACGTGAGAGAGTCTGTACCTGTACCTCAGACAAATCTGATTTTGGCGGATGCCAGGAGAACGCTACCTGCCCAGATGCATAGTGACAACTGTAAAGTTTGGTGGATGAGGAATAATGGTCTGGGGCTGTTTTTCATGGTTCGGGCTCCTTTAGTTCCAGTGAAGGGAAATCTTAACGCTACAGCATACAATGACATTCGAGACAATTCTGTCCCAACTTTGTGGCAACAGTTTGGGGAAGGCCCTTTCCTGTTTCAGCATGACAATGCCCCCGTGCACAAAGGTCCATACAGAAATGGTTTGTCGAGATCGGTATGGAAGAACTTGACTGGCCTGCACAGAGCTCTGACCTCAACCCCATTGAACACCTTTGGGATGAATTGGAACGCCGACTGTGAGCCAGGTCTAATCGCCCAACATCAGTGCCCGACCTCACTAATGCTCTTGTGGCTGAATGGAAGCAAGTCCCCCGCAGCAATGTTCCAACATCTAGTGGAAAGCCTTCCCAGAAGAGTGGAGGCTGTTATAGCAGCAAAGGGGGGGACCAACTCCATATTAATGCCCATGATTTTGGAATGAGATGTCCACATACTTTTGGTCATGTAGTGTACGTACATTTTGAGACAGGTAGAAGGCAGCGATGCCTAGAGCCAGACACAGCAGAACATTGTGACGAAGACAACTATGTATTCTGCTCTACCAAGCAAAAAACAAGGCAGTAACTGCTCATTTGGTCGAAAATGAGTTAATTGTCATTTTTACAACATTAAATAAATGCTAAATCATGTGGACAAGTATCCTGCCTCATATTGTATTGTGTTCTGGAGAAAATAGGGGTCATGTTATCAGTAACTGCATGAAGTTACTCTGTACCGTAATACCCTGTATATAGCCTCCACATTGACTCTGTACCGTAATACCCTGTATATAGCCTCCACAATGACTCTGTACCGTAATACCCTGTATATAGCCTCCACATTGACTCTGTACCGGTACCCCCTGTATATAGCCTCCACATTGACTCTGTACCGTAATACCCTGTATATAGCCTCCACATTGACTCTGTACCGTAATACCCTGTATATAGCCTCCACATTGACTCTGTACCGTAATACCCTGTATATAGCCTCCACATTGACTTTGTACCGGTACCCCCTGTATATAGCCTCCACATTAACTCTGTACCGGCACCCCCTGTATATAGCCTCCACATTGACTCTGTACCGGTACCCCCTGTATATAGCCTCCACATTGACTCTGTACCATAATACCCTGTATATAGCCTCCACATTGACTCTGTACCGTAACATCCTGTATATAGCCTCCACATTGACTCTGTACCGTAATAACCTGTATATAGCCTCCACATTGACTCTGTACTGGTACCCCCTGTATATAGCCTCCACATTGACTCTGTACTGTAATACCCTGTATATAGCCTCCACATTGACTCTGTACCATAATACCCTGTATATAGCCTCCACATTGACTCTGTACCGGTACCCCCTGTATATAGCCTCCACATTGACTCTGTACCGTAACATCCTGTATATAGCCTCCACATTGACTCTGTACCGTAATAACCTGTATATAGCCTCCACATTGACTCTGTACTGGTACCCCCTGTATATAGCCTCCACATTGACTCTGTACTGTAATACCCTGTATATAGCCTCCACATTGACTCTGTACTGTAATACCCTGTATATAGCCTCCACATTGACTCTGTACCATAATACCCTGTATATAGCCTCCACATTGACTCTGTACCGGTACCCCCTGTATATAACCTCCACATTGACTCTGTACCGTAATACCCTGTATATAGCCTCCACATTGACTCTGTACCGTAATACCCTGTATATAGTCTCCACATTGACTCTGTACCACAACACCCTGTATATAGCCTCCACATTGACTCTGTACCACAACACCCTGTATATAGCCTCCACATTGACTCTGTACGCTATTGTTATTTTACTGCTACTCTTTAATTACTTGTTACTTTTATTTCTTATCTGTATTTTTTTGTAACTGCATTGTTGGTTAGGGACTCGTAAGTAAACATTTCACTGTAAAGGTCTACACCTGTTGTATTCAGCATTTCACTGTAAGGTCTACTACACCTGTTGTATTCAGCATTTCACTGTGAGGTCTACTACACCTGTTGTATTCAGCATTTCACTGTGAGGTCTACTACACCTGTTGTATTCAGCATTTCACTGTGAGGTCTACTACACCTGTTGTATTCAGCATTTCATTGTGAGGTCTACTACACCTGTTGTATTCAGCATTTCACTGTGAGGTCTACACCTGTTGTATTCAGCATTTCACTGTGAGGTCTACTACACCTGTTGTATTCAGCATTTCACTGTGAGGTCTACTACACCTGTTGTATTCAGCATTTCACTGTAAGGTCTACTACACCTGTTGTATTCAGCATTTCACTGTAAGGTCTACTACATCTGTTGTATTCAGCATTTGACTGTAAGGTCTACTACACCTGTTGTATTCAGCATTTCACTGTAAGGTCTACTACACCTGTTGTATTCAGCATTTCACTGTGAGGTCTACTACACCTGTTGTATTCAGCATTTCACTGTGAGGTCTACTACACCTGTTGTATTCAGCATTTCACTGTGAGGTCTACACCTGTTTTATTCAGCATTTCACTGTGGGGTCTACTACACCTGTTGTATTCAGCATTTCACTGTGGGGTCTACTACACCTGTTGTATTCAGCATTTCACTGTAAGGTCTACTACACCTGTTGTATTCAGCATTTCACTGTGAGGTCTACTACACCTGTTGTATTCAGCATTTCACTGTGAGGTCTACTACACCTGTTGTATTCAGCATTTCATTGTGAGGTCTACTACACCTGTTGTATTCAGCATTTCACTGTGAGCTCTACTACACCTGTTGTATTCAGCATTTCACTGTGAGGTCTACTACACCTGTTGTATTCAGGATTTCACTGTGAGGTCTACTACACCTGTTGTATTCAGCATTTCATTGTGAGGTCTACACCTGTTGTATTCAGCATTTCACTGTGAGGTCTACTACACCTGTTGTATTCAGCATTTCACTGTGAGGTCTACTACACCTGTTGTATTCAGCATTTCACTGTAAGGTCTACTACACCTGTTGTATTCAGCATTTCACTGTAAGGTCTACTACACCTGTTGTATTCAGCATTTCACTGTAAGGTCTACTACACCTGTTGTATTCAGCATTTCACTGTAAGGTCTACTACACCTGTTGTATTCAGCATTTCACTGTGAGGTCTACTACACCTGTTGTATTCAGCATTTCACTGTGAGGTCTACTACACCTGTTGTATTCAGCATTTCACTGTGAGGTCTACACCTGTTTTATTCCGTATTTCACTGTGGGGTCTACTACACCTGTTGTATTCAGCATTTCACTGTGGGGTCTACTACACCTGTTGTATTCAGCATTTCACTGTAAGGTCTACTACACCTGTTGTATTCAGCATTTCACTGTGAGGTCTACTACACCTGTTGTATTCAGCATTTCACTGTGAGGTCTACTACACCTGTTGTATTCAGGATTTCACTGTGAGGTCTACTACACCTGTTGTATTCAGCATTTCATTGTGAGGTCTACACCTGTTGTATTCAGCATTTCACTGTGAGGTCTACTACACCTGTTGTATTCAGCATTTCACTGTGAGGTCTACTACACCTGTTGTATTCAGGATTTCACTGTGAGGTCTACTACACCTGTTGTATTCAGCATTTCACAGTGAGGTCTACTACACCTGTTGTATTCAGCATTTCACTGTGAGGTCTACTACACCTGTTGTATTCAGCATTTCACTGTGAGGTCTACTACACCTGTTGTATTCAGCATTTCATTGTGAGGTCTACACCTGTTGTATTCAGCATTCCACTGTGAGGTCTACTACACCTGTTGTATTCAGCATTTCACTGTGAGGTCTACTACACCTGTTGTATTCAGCATTTCACTGTGAGGTCTACTACACCTGTTGTATTCAGCATTTCACTGTGAGGTCTACTACACCTGTTGTATTCAGCATTTCACTGTGAGGTCTACTACACCTGTTGTATTCAGCATTTCACTGTGAGGTCTACTACACCTGTTGTATTCAGCATTTCACTGTAAGGTCTACTACACCTGTTGTATTCAGCATTTCACTGTAAGGTCTACACCTGCTGTATTCAGCGCACGTGACAAATACAATTTAATTTGAAACCAAGGTAAATAAAATCCATTTTTCTCAGTTCAACACTATGAGCAGTTACTGCCTTTTTTGCTTGGTAAAGCAGAACGGTGGAGTATAATGTATACTAGATGTATAATGTATACTAGTGCATAGTGAAGTCAGTACTATACCTTTTGAGACAGGTAGAAGGCAGCGATGCCTAGAGGCCAGAAACAGCAGAGCATGGAGAAGAAAGCAAGACCCAGGTAATCCTGAGGAATCATCAGGGGGGAGTTACTGTCACTGTCCGTATCACTGAAGTCTTCGTCGCTCGACGAGTCCTGGGGTCACAGGAAGACACACGGAATTATTTTAGGACGTACAACACAGACACACAGTTACACAACACGGGCTACTGTATGAAAAGGCACTATATTTACACAACACCGACCACTGTATGAAAAGGCAATACATTTACACAACACCGACCACTGATATATTTACACAACACCGACCACTGTATGAAAAGGCAATACATTTACACAACACCGACCACTGATATATTTACACAACACCGACCACTGTATGAAAAGGCAATACATTTACACAACACCGACCACTGATATATTTACACAACAC
>NC_138299.1:160853563-160873563 GCF_965601325.2 Salmo salar | reverse complement strand
GGTGTCTAGGTGGAATTTGTATTCATGGTCCTGGTAACTGGACTTTTTTGGAACACCATTATTTTTGTCGTACTGAGATTTACTGTGAGGGCCCAGGTCTGTCAGGGCCCAGGTCTGTCAGGGCCCAGGTCTGTCAGGGTCCAGGTCTGTCAGGGTCCAGGTCTGTCAGGGTCCAGGTCTGTCAGGGTCCAGGTCTGTCAGGGTCCAGGTCTGTCAGGGCCCAGGTCTGTCAGGGTCCAGGTCTGTCAGGGTCCAGGTCTGTCAGGGTCCAGGTCTGTCAGGGTCCAGGTCTGTCAGGGTCCAGGTCTGTCAGGGTCCAGGTCTGTCAGGGTCCAGGTCTGGAAAAAAAAAAACTATGGAAAATGAAGCAGCTGTGTTCTTGATAAATCAGTTGAGGATAAACAGGTTGTAGAGATGGTGGAGTTTTCCTCCAGGATAGCAAGAGTGAGTCATCTGACGCGTCACAACAAAATAGAAGAGAGAGAAATGGGGTGGAAGGGAGGTATGGGATTGAGAAGGTACGTTAATTTCTGAAACAGTGTCGCGACTTCTACCGAAGTCGATGCCCCTCCTTGTTCCGGCGGTGCTCGGCGGTCGACGTCACCGGTCTTCTAGCCATCATTGATCAGTTTTTCATTTTCCATTTGTTTTGTCTTGTCTTCCTACACACCTGGTTCCAATCCCATCAATTACATGTTATGTATTTAACCCTCTGTTTCCCCTCATGTCCTTGTCGGTGATTGTTTGTATGTTATGTTACGTGGGTTTGTGTATCGGTGTGCGACGGGTATCCTTTACCCATTTTTATTTTGTATTTTGGTTTTGGAGTTTTGTTTTTAATTAAATTCTCCATATTTAACCAACTTGGTTTCTCCTGCGCCTGACTTCCCTGTCACCTACATACTTCGAATATGACAATTAGATAAAACGGAAGAAATATATGCAGGATTATAATGTAACAGATTTTTTTTTTTTTCTTCCTGAAAGTGATTGGTTTATTGAAGGTTTCGATGTAAAAAAAATAAAAATAAATAACAACAGGGGGAGGTTTGACAAGTCCTGAAATCGCTAGACTCAAGAAAGTTGTCGACGAGACGCGTGATTTAAACTCCAAAGGAAATGGAAAAAAAAGTTCAGTTGTAACTCTGTAAAGAGATGTGTTTTCTGTCTCTTCCTCTGTGGTTTCCCCCCCCCCCCCCCCAGCCATGAGCAGTTTTAAGATTTGTTCTTTAAACGTAAACGGAGCGAGAGATGTTTAAAATTTAAACAAAATAAAAGCTCAAAAAGTGGGGGTGTGGCCATCCTGTTTCTCAAAAGGGTTTTTGACTTTGTCATATGAGGTTGGGGAGGTGGTTGATGGGAGGTTATTAAAAGGTTATTAAAAGTTAAAGCGAGGTACGAAAACATCACTATGTGTTTAATAAATGTATATTCAGTAGCAGTTTAGAGGGATATGTTTTTTTTTTTAGAGAGACATTATCAAATACCATTGAGAAATGTAACGCTGAGGATGATTCATTTATTGCTGGGGATTTTAACTGCACAGTCAGTGATTTAGGTAGAAACCACAAAGAACTTCATATAGCCTAAAGGACTTAAAAAATAAATAAATTTTAAAAAACGCTTTATTGTAACACATGAACTGTGTGATATTTGGCAGGGCCAACATGGAGCCACGAGACAGTACACATGGACCCATCTAGAGGTCATTAGGTTTGATTGTTTTGAGCATCAGGTATATAAATCAAGTGGGATTTTTTCTGATCATTGTTTAGTAACACTGCGACCTATTCGTATCCAGATCCACTGGCTCCAGGTTGTAACGATCGTCGTAAGGAGTAGACCAAGGTGTTGAGTGCTCATGATAAATATTTATTATTATACTCAGAACACTATACAAAAAACAATAAACAAAGAAACCCGAACGTCACGTTCTGCAGGCTTTACAGAGCTGTGCAAAAACAAGATCCACACAAACCCAGGTGAAAAAAAAAAAAAAACCTACTTAAGTATGATCTCCAATTAGAGACAACGAGGACCAGCTGCCTCTAATTGGAGATCATCCCAAACAAACCAACATAGAAATAGCCAAACTAGAACCTAACAACATAGACATAGAAAACATAGAATAAACCCCCCTGTCATGCCCTGACCTACTCTACCATAGAAAATAACAGCTTACCATGGTCAGGATGTGACATCTATAAGTCTCTGCTAGGTAAAGCTCTGCCTTATCTCAGCTCACTGGTCACGATAACAACACCCACCCGTAGCACGCGCTCCAGCAGGTATATCTCACTGGTCATCCCCAAAGCCAATTCTTCCATTGGCCGCCTTTCCTTCCAGTTCTCTGCTGCCAATGACTGGAACGAATTGCAAAAATCACTGAAGCTGGAGACTTATATTTCCCTCACTAACTTTAAGCATCAGCTATCTGAGCAGCTAACCGATCGCTGCAGCTGTACACAGTCCATCTGTAAATAGCCCATCCAACTACCTACCTCATTCCCATATTGTTTTTATTTACTTTACTGCTCTTTTGCACACCAGTATTTCTACTTGCACATCATCATCTGCTCATCATCATCTGCTCATTTATCACTCCGGTGTTAATCTGCTAAATTGTAATTACTTCGCTACTATGGCCTATTTATTGCCTTACCTCCTCACGCCATTTGCACACACTGTATATAGACTTTCTTTTTTCTCTATTGTGTTATTAACTGTAGGCTTGTTTATTCCATGTGTAACTCTGTGCTGTTTCTGTCGCACTGCTTTGCTTTATCTTGGCCAGGTTACCTGGTTAAATAAAGGTGAAATGAATAAAAACAGAGGTGGTGTACATTAACGCTGTAAAACTCACAAGTGCATACTGGCATTTCAATATGACTTTATTGAATGATGCTCACTTCAGGAAATGTTTTAGTTTTCTCTGGGAGAGGTGGAGGTCTGAAGAAGACATTTTTGCATCACCTTCAACAGTGGTGGGATATAGGGGAAATCCAGATTCAACAATTCTGTAATCAATACACAATGAATGTCACCAGAGATATCACCAGATCAATGACCGCCCTAAAGCCTGAGATAGAGGAACTCCTGACATTGGTTGAGACCACAGGATAGAGGTCATGGGGCATTGGTAAGAAGTACGTTTCAGGGAATCTCTGAAATGGATGGCCTCGTCTACATTTTCCTTCGGTTTTTCTTCGGGCCATGTCGGAAGAGGATTGGCTAGCAGTAGTTAACAAGAGTTTGACCGGAGGGTTACTAGCGATAAGCTGTCCTCACCCTTCTGCCAAAAAAAGGGTGACTCTAGGGAGGTGAAGAACTGGAGGCTGGTGGCCTTATTGTGCACTGATTATAAGATCCTGTCAAAGGCTTTGTCCACCAGGCTGAGGGAAGTGATGGGGCAAATCATACAGGCAGATAGGCGGATAACAGGCAGATAGGCGGATAACAGGCAGATAAGGGGATAACAGGCAGATAGGGGATAACAGGCAGATAGGGGATAACAGGCAGATAGGGGATAACAGGCAGATAGGGGATAACAGGCAGATAGGCGGATAACAGGCAGATAGGGGATAACAGGCAGATAGGCGGATAACAGGCAGATAGGCGGATAACAGGCAGATAAGGGGATAACAGGCAGATAGGGGATAACAGGCAGATAGGGGATAACAGGCAGATAGGGGATAACAGGCAGATAGGGGATAACAGGCAGATAGGCGGATAACAGGCAGATAGGGGATAACAGGCAGATAGGCGGATAACAGGCAGATAGGCGGATAACAGGCAGATAGGCGGATAACAGGCAGATAGGGGATAACAGGCAGATAGGAGATAACAGGCAGATAGGCGGATAACAGGCAGATAGGCGGATAACAGGCAGATAGGGGATAACAGGCAGATAGGCGATAACAGGCAGATAGGAGATAACAGGCAGATAGGGGATAACAGGCAGATAGGCGGATAACAGGCAGATAGGGGATAACAGGCAGATAGGCGGATAACAGGCAGATAGGCAGATAACAGGCAGATAAGGGGATAACAGGCAGATAGGGGATAACAGGCAGATAGGCGGATAACAGGCAGATAGGGAATAACAGGCAGATAGGGGATAACAGGCAGATAGGCGGATAACAGGCAGATAGGGGATAACAGGCAGATAGGCGGATAACAGGCAGATAGGCGGATAACAGGCAGATAAGGGGATAACAGGCAGATAGGGGATAACAGGCAGATAGGGGATAACAGGCAGATAGGGGATAACAGGCAGATAGGGGATAACAGGCAGATAGGCGGATAACAGGCAGATAGGGGATAACAGGCAGATAGGCGGATAACAGGCAGATAGGCGGATAACAGGCAGATAAGGGGATAACAGGCAGATAGGCGGATAACAGGCAGATAGGCGGATAACAGGCAGATAGGCGGATAACAGGCAGATAGGCGGATAACAGGCAGATAAGGGGATAACAGGCAGATAGGGGATAACAGGCAGATAGGCGGATAACAGGCAGATAGGCGGATAACAGGCAGATAGGCGGATAACAGGCAGATAGGCGGATAACAGGCAGATAAGGGGATAACAGGCAGATAGGGGATAACAGGCAGATAGGGGATAACAGGCAGATAGGGGATAACAGGCAGATAGGCGGATAACAGGCAGATAGGGGATAACAGGCAGATAGGCGGATAACAGGCAGATAGGCGGATAACAGGCAGATAAGGGGATAACAGGCAGATAGGCGGATAACAGGCAGATAGGCGGATAACAGGCAGATAGGCGGATAACAGGCAGATAGGCGGATAACAGGCAGATAAGGGGATAACAGGCAGATAGGGGATAACAGGCAGATAGGCGGATAACAGGCAGATAGGCGGATAACAGGCAGATAGGCGGATAACAGGCAGATAGGCGGATAACAGGCAGATAAGGGGATAACAGGCAGATAGGGGATAACAGGCAGATAGGGGATAACAGGCAGATAGGGGATAACAGGCAGATAGGCGGATAACAGGCAGATAGGGGATAACAGGCAGATAGGCGGATAACAGGCAGATAGGCGGATAACAGGCAGATAGGCGGATAACAGGCAGATAGGCGGATAATAGGCAGATAGGGGATAACAGGCAGATAGGCGGATAACAGGCAGATAGGGGATAACAGGCAGATAGGGGATAACAGGCAGATAGGGGATAACAGGCAGATAGGCGGATAACAGGCAGATAGGCGGATAACAGGCAGATAGGCGGATAACAGGCAGATAGGCGGATAACAGGTAGATAGGCGGATAACAGGCAGATAGGCGGATAACAGGCAGATAGGCGGATAACAGGCAGATAGGCGGATAACATTTCCCTGATTCTGGATGTTTTGGACGTGGCTGTTGGGTTTGGATGCTGGTCTCATTTCAATTGATCAGGAAAAGGCATTTGACAGAGTTGAACATCAATACCTACGATGCACTTTTGAGGCGTTTGGGTTCAGCTCTGGTTTTATATTGCCATGATCTGGGTGATATATGGTGACATTGAAAGTGTACTGAAAGTTAACGGTGGCTTGAGTGCACCTTTTTAAAAGCGTGTAGAGGTATTAGGCAGGGGTGTTCGTTGTCAGGAATGTTTTATGCCATCGCTATAGAGCCGCTACTAAATACCTTTCAGGGGATATTCCTCCTGTTCCTCTCTCAGCCTATTGCTGATGATGTAGTTATTTTTAGTGAAAAATCAAGCAGAGGTGGATAGTTTGAGTCTCATGGTTGATCGGTTTATGGGGGAATGGTCTGGAGAGATCATGGCTTTTCCAAGAGGCTGGAATGGTGAAAGGGAGGTTTTAAGTATATTGGAGTGTACCTCGGGGATGAGGGTACAATGGGAGAATTTTTTTTTTTAATGTGGTTCTTGAAATGGTGGAAGGGAGGATGAGGAGATGGCGTTGGTCTTCGTATGTCATATAGGGGGCGCACCGTTATTGTTAATAGTACCTCTGCACTGTGGCATTGGTTGTCATGATTAGAGACACCATCCGGCCTTCTAGCTAAGATACAGGTGATTGCCTTCCCTGTGGCTCAGTTGGTAGAGCATGGTGTTTGCAACGCCAGCATGGTGTGTGCAGCGCCAGGGTTGTGGGTTCGATTCCCACGGGGGGCCAGTACGAAAAAAATGTATGCATTCACTACTGTAAGTCGCTCTGGATAAGAGCGTCTGCTAAATGACTAAAAATGTAATTATTGTAGATTTCTTTTGGGGATAAATATAATCGGGTTCCACAAAGGTAAGGTAAGACCCAGACACAGACCATGTAAAATAAACAATAGTTTAATGTTCCAACAGGGGCAGGTAATAGACAGATCAAGGCAGGCAGGGGTCAGTAAACCAGAGGTGGGGCAACGGTACCGGACGGCAGGCAGGCTCAGGGTCAAGGGGCAGGCAGAGTGGTCAGGCAGGCGGGCTCGGAGTCAGGACATGCAACGGTCAAAACCAGCAGGAGCTGAGACACAAAACGCTGGTTGACTCAAACAAACAAGACGAACTGGCAACAGACAAACAGAGAACACGGGTATAAATACACAGGGGATAATGGGGAAGATGGGTGACACCTGATTGGGGGGGGGGGGGTGGGGGGGGGACAATCACAAAGACAGGTGAAACACATCAGGGTGTTTTGTATTTGTCAAAAGAGGAGTGGGGACAAGGTCTTGTACATCTTACTGCTTTCTGGTTCCAGTTTATTCAAAGGTTGCTTTACGGACCGAAAAATGTGGTTTGGAGAGGGGTGGCAGGTCTTATATTACAGAAGGTTGGGGGATTAGGATAAAAGACGACTTTATTTTTGGTTGATAGTAGCCAGATCTCTAGGGATGGAATACCTCCGTTTTACAGAGGCCTTCTTAGGGTTTGGCGCATAATGAAGGTGTCCAGACGAACTAAGGCTGAGCCAGTGCATTGGCTGCTGGAGGAACCTCTGGTGTATTATGGGGCAAGACTGGATTGTACAACTGAAGCTGTTCCACACTTCTCCAAGATTCTGCTGAAGGGCGAAATCATCGCTCTAATACAGTTAATGGACATGACTGGGCCCACCTTAATGGATGGAGGATGGGTGGCTGAACATTTGGGGTTGAGGTCGGAAACGATTGGTTGGACAACTGCTGGGAAGCTGCAGGAAGGATCTGTCAGTAGAAGAGTGGGGTATGCTTAAAAATCACAAGGAGAAGGTACAAGATGAAAATGTCCCATTTCCAACACTAGGGATTAAACCCAATATCCCAGAGTCAGAAAGAAAGGCGTTATTACTGGATTTGAGAGGGTTGGAAGAGGTGGGTTTGGACGAGGTGGGTTTGGATGAGGTGGGTTTGGACGAGGTGGGTTTGGAAGAGATGGGTTTGGAAGAGGTGGGTTTGGACGAGGTGGGTTTGGAAGAGATGGGTTTGGATGAGGTGGGTTTGGAAGAGATGGGTTTGGAAGAGGTGGGTTTGGATGAGGTGGGTTTGGACGAGGTGGGTTTGGAAGAGATGGGTTTGGAAGAGGTGGGTTTGGACGAGGTGGGTTTGGAAGAGATGGGTTTGGACGAGGTGGGTTTGGAAGAGATGGGTTTGGATGAGATGGGTTTGGAAGAGGTGGGTTTGGACGAGGTGGGTTTGGACGAGGTGGGTTTGGAAGAGATGGGTTTGGATGAGATGGGTTTGGAAGAGATGGGTTTGGATGAGATGGGTTTGGAAGAGGTGGGTTTGGACGAGGTGGGTTTGGACGAGGTGGGTTTGGACGAGGTGGGTTTGGAAGAGATGGGTTTGGAAGAGATGGGTTTGGATGAGATGGGTTTGGAAGAGGTGGGTTTGGACGAGGTGGGTTTGGACGAGGTGGGTTTGGACGAGGTGGGTTTGGAAGAGATGGGTTTGGAAGAGATGGGTTTGGAAGAGATGGGTTTGGACGAGGTGGGTTTGTATGAGGTGAATGGGAAAGACTTATATAGGGGGTGTATCAGGGTTTTGAAAAATAGAAAAGACACTCCTTGGAGGGTAAAACCGGGCCTTGATGACAAGGTAAAGCCAGCATGGAGAGCACTGTACAAGCCACCGGTAGTAAAGGGCACTGGTGATATGCAATGGAGGGTTTTGCATGGCATCATTAAAGTAATTACTTTTGTATCTTAGATGTTGGAGATGGATGTCCTTTTTAGTAATATAAAATGAAACATTTTCACTGTTTTATGGAGTGTGACAGGATAAAGCCTCTTTTCGAAATACTGGAGCCTTTGTTTACAGCTTAAGGGGAGATTTTCAATAACACTGTTTTTATTTTGCCGTTTCAATATAGTAAGCAACAGAAAAGCAAAATGTCAAATGTGAAATGTTATTTTGGGACAAGCTAAGACGTCAATTTTTCTGAGTAGGAAACATAAAATATACAGAGGGTTATGGACAGGATGTAAGATGTGTTTATAAAGGATTAGTCAAAGCGAGAATATATCTACCTCTCTACAGTACTGCTCTGTATCTTCCTCTCTACAGTACTGCTCTGTATCTACCTCTACAGTACTTCTCTGTATCTACCTCTACAGTACTGCTCTGTATCTACCTCTCTACAGTACTGCTCTGTATCTGTCTCTCTACAGTACTGCTCTGTATCTACCTCTACAGTACTGCTCTGTATCTACCTCTCTACAGTACTGCTCTGTATCTACCTCTCTACAGTACTGCTCTATATCTACCTCTACAGTACTGCTCTGTATCTACCTCTACAGTACTGCTCTGTATCTACCTCTCTACAGTACTCCTCTGTATCTACCTCTCTACAGTACTGCTCTGTATCTACCTCTACAGTACTGCTCTGTATCTACCTCTCTACAGTACTGCTCTGTATCTACCTCTCTACAGTACTGCTCTGTATCTACCTCTCTACAGTACTGCTCTATATCTACCTCTCTACAGTACTGCTCTGTATCTACCTCTACAGTACTCCTCTGTATCTACCTCTCTACAGTACTGCTCTGTATCTACCTCTACAGTACTGCTCTGTATCTACCTCTCTACAGTACTGCTCTGTATCTACCTCTCTACAGTACTGCTCTGTATCTACCTCTCTACAGTACTGCTGTGTTTCTGACTCTCTCTCTCTACTGTACTGTTGAAGTCATCGCCAGGCCAGGCTACAACATTCTCACAACCCTTCTGTTCTGTTCTGCCCTCTTCCCCTGTCTGTCTGTCTGCCTGCCTGCCTGCCTGCCTGCCTGCCTGCCTGCCTGCCTGCCTGCCTGCCTGCCTGCCTGCCTGCCTGCCTGCCTGCCTGCCTGCCTGCCTTCCTTCCTTCCTTCCTTCCTTCCTTCCTTCCTTCCTTCACAGTGTGTTTGGAAACATTTCCTTTGGAGTGATTTTTACACTTAAATACTTTATGAAAAATCCTTCCGATGTATAGGTAATCCAAACTGACAGGAGCAACCCATTGATGTGCTTACATTGATACTCTGATTTGTTAGAAATTATCCAATTGTTGAATACTTTTGTTTTGTACAACAACCCTCATTTTGACGTCACCACAAACGACTTCAACGATGGCAGTCTTAAACTGAAGAATGTAGCGAATATAAAGTAGTGGAAGAATTCAGTTAGAGATGTCAGGGAAATCAAGAGATGGTATGACCTGACATGGTTCACCTCTGTGTCCCTCATCAGCTATATTAAAGCGCTATAACTATGTAGTTAGTTATGCATCAATTACAGTGGACTACATCATCAGGAGCCCAGTCAAAACTGTTCGCTGCTCTGGCACCCCTATGGTGGAACAAGCTCCCTCACGACGCCAGGACAGCGGAGTCAATCACCACCTTCCGGAGACACCTGAAACCCCACCTCTTTAAGGAATACCTAGGATAGGATAAAGTAATCCTTCTAACCCCCCCCCCCCCCCCCCCCTAAAAGATATAGATGTACTATTGTAAAGTGGTTGTTCCACTGGATATCATAAGGTGAATGCACCAACTTGTAAGTCGCTCCGGATAAGAGCGTCTGCTAAATGACGTAAATGTAAATGTAAAATGAGAGATACATTGTTCTGAAGCCACCGCGCCTACATCTTGACACTCCCACACCTTTGTAAAAAAAAATATATATATATTTTGGAAGCTATAAAAGAGCCTCCCTGTCAGTCATCTAACGTAAACATAAATCATTGGTTTAAATAAAGTGTTTTGCGCTGTTCTGTCTCCTGGATCTATTGTCAGCACTCTGTGTGTACCGACACATAAAACAAACACCCCCTGTCACGTCCTGACCAGTAAAAGGGGTTATTTGTTATTGTAGTTTGGTCAGGGCGTGGCAGAGGGTGTGTTTGTTTTATGTGTTTCGTTTATTTTATTTTTTTTGGTTAATGTTCTATGTTAGTATATTTCTATGTTCTTTCTAGTTCTTCTATTTCTATGTTTAGTTTCTTGGCTTGACCTTCAATTGGAGGCAGCTGTTCCATCGTTGACTCTAATTGAAGGTCCTATTTAGTAGGGGTGTTTTTGTGTTGGTGTTTGGTGGGTAGTGTTTCCTTAGTATAGTCTGTGCACGGGACTGTTTTCGTCGTTTGTTTTGAATAAGTGTTTTGTTTTTTGTTTTTTTGTTTAATAAATAAGAAGATGAGCATTCACATACGACGAATATGACAGTACTGTCTACTGTACTGTCTAGACAACACGCCAATGCCTTGCAACATATACCGATCCAAACTGGATGTCCCAGCAATGAGAGACTGTACTTCTAATATACACTGAACCCCCCCCCCCCAAAAAAAAAAAAATATAAACGCAACATGCAACAATTTCAAAGATTTTAACTGAGTTACAGTTTCAATTGAAATAAATATAAATTATGGCCTAATCTATGGATTTCATATGACTGGGAATACAAATATGCATCTGTTGATCACAGATACCTTAATAAAAAGGTAGGGGCGTCGATCAGAAAGCCAGTCAGTATCTGGTGTGACCACCATTTGCCTCATGACACATCTCCTTCACATAGAGTTGATCAGGCTGTTGATTATGACCTGTGGATTGTTGTCCCACTCCTCTTCAATGGCTGTGCAAAGTTGCTGGTTTATTGTCAGGAACTGGAACACGCTGTCCTACACGTCGATCCAGAGCATCCCAAACATGCTCAATGGGTGACATGTCTGGGGAGTAAGCAGGCCATGGAAGATCTGGGACATTTTCAGCTTCCAGGAATTATGTACAGATCCTTGTGACATGGGGCTGTGCATTATCATGCTGAAACATGAGGTGATGGCGGCAGATGAATGGCACGACAACGGGCCTCAGGATCTGATCACAGTATCTCTGTGCGTTCAAACTGCCATCGATAGAATACAATTGTGTTCGTTGTCCGTAGCTTATTCCTGCCTATACCATAACCCCACCGCCAGCATGGTGCACTCTGTTCTCAATTATGCTATTATGTGTTTTTTCCCCCGCGTTATTTGTAACTTATTTTGTACATAATGTTTCTGCCACCGTATATTACGGCAAAAAAACAGCTTCTGGATATCAGGACAGCGATCACTCACCTCGGATTAGACAAAGATGTTTTCTTCAACAAGCAGGACGCACAGGATGTACTTCGAACACCCGACAAGGCCAACATCCCCGTCATTGGCAGGAGAAAGAGACGCAGGTATAGAGGACACAGAGAAGGGTGCCTCGTAAGGATCCGCCGACGGCGAGTGCCGTTACCGTCAATATTACTCGCCAACGTGCAATCAATAAACTAGACGAGGTATATCCTCCCAACGGGACATCAAAAACTGTAAGATCTTATGTTTCACGGAATCGTGGCTGAATGATGATATGGCGGGACCTGCTAGATAGAACAGCACACTCTGGTAAGACGAGGGGGGGCGGTCTGTGCATATTTGTAAACAACAGCTGGTGCACGAAATCTAAGGAAGTCTCTAGAATTTGCTCGCCTTAAGTAGTATCTTATGATAAGCTGCAGATCACACTATTTACCAAGAGAGTTTTCATCCATACTTTTCGTGTCTGTTTATTTACCACCACAGACGGATGCTGGCACTAAGACCGCACTCAGTCAGCTGTATAAGGAAATAAGCAAACAGGAAACCGCTCACCCAGAGGCGGCGCTCCTAGTGGCCGGAGACTTTAATGCAGGGAAACTTAAATCAGTCTTACCTAATTTATATCAACATGTTAAATGTGCAACCAGAGGGCAAAAAATTCTAGATCACCTGTACTCCACACACAGAGACGCGTACAAAGCTCTCCCTCGCCCTCCATTTGGTAAATCTGACCACAATTCTATCCTCCTGATTCCTGCTTACAAGCTAAAATTAAAGCAGGAACTACCAGTGACTCGGTCTATAAAAAAGTGGTCAGATGAATCAGATGCTAAACTACAGGACTGTTTTGCTACAGACTGGAACATGTTCCGGGATTCTTCCGATGGCATTGAGGAGTACATCACATCAGTCACTGGCTTTATCAATAAGTGCATTGAGGACGTCGTCCCCACAGTGACTGTACGTACATACCCTAACCAGAAGCAACGGATTACAGGCAACATTCGCACTGAGCTAAAGGGTAGAGCTGCCGCTTTCAAGGTGTGGGACTCTAACCCGGAAGCTTATAAGAAATCCTGCTATGCCCTCCGACGAACCATCAAACAGGCAAAGCGCCAATACAGGGCTAAGATTGAATCATACTACACCGGCTCCGACGCTCGTCTTATGTGGCAGGGCTTGCAAACTATTACAGACTACAAAGGGAAGCACAGTCGCAAGCTGCCCAGTGACACGAGCCTACCAGACGAGCTAACCCACTTCTATGCTCGCTTCGAGGCAAATAACACTGAGGCATGCATGAGAGTATCAGCTGTTCCAGACGACTGTGTGATCACGCTCTCCGTAGCCGACATGAGTTAGACCTTTAAACAGGTCAACTTTCACAAGGCCGCGGGGCCAGACGGATTACCAGGACGTGTACTGCGAGCATGTGCTGACCAACTGGCAGGTGTCTTCACTGACATTTTCAACATGTCCCTGAATGAGTCTGTAACACCAACATGTTTCAAGCAGACCACCATAGTCTCTGTGCCCAAGAACAAGAAGGCAACCTGCCTAAATGACTACAGACCCGTAGCACTCATGTCCGTAGCCATGAAGTGCTTCGAAAGGCTGGTAATGTCTCACATGAACACCATTATCCCAGGAACCCTAGACCCACTCCAATTTGCATACCGCCCAAACAGATCCACAGATGATGCAGTCTCTATTGCACTCCACACTGCCCTTTCCCACCTGGACAAAAGGAACACCTGTGTGAGAATGCTATTCATTGACTACAGCTCAGCGTTCAACACCATAGTGCCCTCAAAGCTCAACACTAAGCTAAGGACCCTGGGACTAAACACCTCCCTCTGCAACTGGATCCTGGACTTCCTGACGGGCCGCCCCCAGGTGGTGAGGGTAGGTAGCAACACATCTGCCACGCTGATCCTCAACACTGGAGCCCCTCAGGGGTGCATGCTTAGTCCCCTCCTGTACTCCCTGTTCACCCATGACTGCACGGCCAGGCACGACTCCAACACCATCATTAAGTTTGCAGATGACACAACAGTGGTAGGCCTGATCAACATCGAGACAGCCTATAGGGAGGAGGTCAGAGACCTGGCCGTGTGGTGCCAGAATAACAACCTCTCCCTCAACGTGATCAAGACAAAGGAGATGATTGTGGACTACAGGAAAAGGAGGACCGAGCACGCCCCCATTCTCATCGACGGGGCTGTAGTGGAGCAGGTTGAGAGCTTCAAGTTCCTTGGTGTCCATATCAACAACAAACTAGAACGGTCCAAACACACCAAGACAGTCGTGAAGAAAGCACGACAAAGCCTATTCCCCCTCAGGAAACTAAAAAGATTTGGCATGGGTCCTCAGATCCTCAAAAGGTTCTACAGCTGCAACATCGAGAGCATTCTGACTGGTTGCATCACTGCCTGGTACGGCAACTGCTCGGTCTCCGACCGCAAGGCACTACAGAGGGTAGTGCGAACAGCCGAGTACATCACCGGGGCCAAGCTTCCTGCCATCCAGGACCTCTATACCAGGCGGTGTCAGAGGAAGGCCCTAAAAATTGTCAAAGATCCCAGCCACCCCAGTCATAGACTGTTCTCTCTACTACCGCATGGCAAGCGGTACCGGTATGCCAAGTCTAGGTCCAAAAGGCTTCTCAACAGCTTTTACAAGCAAGTCATAAGACTCCAGAACAGGTCATTAAATGACTACCCAGACTATTTGCATTGCCCCCCCAACCCATCTTTTACGCTGCTGCTACTCTCTGTATATCATATATGCATAGTCACTTTAACTATACATTCATGTACATACTACCTCAATCAGCCCGACTAACCGGTGCCTGTATGTAGCCTCTCTACTGTATATAGCCACTCTACTGTATATAGCCTCGCTACTGTATATAACCTCTCTACTGTATATAGCCTCTCTACTGTATATAGCCTCTCTGCTGTATATAGCCTCTCTACTGTATATAGCCTCTCTACTGTATATAGCCTCTACTGTATATAGCCTCTCTACTGTATATAGCCTCTCTACTGTACATAGCCTAGCTACTTTGATTTGATTTGATTTTTTCACAATTTTGACATCAGCAAACCGTTCGCCCACACAACATCATACAAGCCGCGGGGCCAGACGGATTACCAGGACGTGTACTGTCTTTTTCTGTTTTATTCTCTCTGCCATCTGCCCGGTACAGTTGAAACCGCGATTCATCCGTGAAGAGCACACTTCTCCAGAGTGCCAGAAATCAGTTACGAAGCCAATCTGTAGTCAGGTCAAGACTCTGGTGAGGACGACGAGCTGACAGATGAGCTTCCCTGAGACTGTTTCTGACAGTTTGTCCCGGTTGTGCGTGAGGCTGGTCTCAGAAGAAGCCGGATGTGGAGGTCCTGGGATGGGGTGGTTACACGTGGTCTGCGGTTGTGAGGCTGGTTGGATTTACCGTCAAATTCTCTAAAATGATGTTGGAGGTGGCTTATGGTAGAGAAATTAACATTCAATTATCTGGCAACAGCCCTGGTGGACATTCCTGCAGTCAGCATGTCAATTGCATGCACCCTCAAAACGTAAACAAATCCGTGGCATTGTATTGTGTGATAAAACTGCACATTTTAGAGTGGCCTTTTACTGTCCCCCCCCCCAGCACAAGGTGCACCTGTGTAATGATCATGTTGTTTAATCAGCTTCTTGATATGCCACACTTATCAGGTGGATGGGTTCTCTTGGTAAAGGAGAAATGCTCACTAACAGTGATGTAAACAAATTTGTTCACAATATTTTGGAGAAGTAACATCTCAGCTATTTTTTATTTCTGCTCATGAAACCAACATATTGATTTATATTTTTGTAGAGTAATATAGTATTTAGAAGACATATTTTATCCAAAGGGACTTTCATGCATATTTTATGTATGGGAGGGGCCCCAGCAGGAATCGAACCCACAACCCTTTGCATTGCAAGCACCATGCCCTACTGACTGTGCTACAATGGGATCCTTTCTCACCTCGTAGTTGGGCAGCAGTTCGTCTTCGTCCTCTAGGCTGTAGAAGACGGAGTGAAGGTCCTGTTGGCTCTCTGCAAACAGTTTCCTCTCCAGCGGTGACTCGGGGTAGATGTCCACAAACGTGGTCTCCAGATAGTCCTTGTTCCCCAGGGCCACGGCATCAGGGTGGCCCCAGAGAGGTGCCGGTGGGTACAGGGTCTCCAGAGTGCTGGGGAGAGAGCAAGGATCTAACAGCTGCTGTTGGACCTGCTGGTGCCCGATCTCCCCTGGTCCTGGTTCTCCTGCCCCTCCGCAATAAACCCTCCAGCCCAGCGGTAGTGTCTTATCTTCCTCACACCTCATCAGGACACCGTTGAACTGGAGGTTAGTTGTGCAGGTAGTACCCAGGCCTCGGGGATCTGCCTTGGGGCTTTCCCTTCCTAGGAGAGGGTGCTCTAGTTCATCCAGACTCTCCATCCCTCTTTCTCTCTCTCTCTCTCTCTCTCTGATCTGTTCCGGTAGATAGCTAACGCAGCCGATGGCCTGGCCTGGAGGGAAGCCACCACATCAACCAATCAGTGGTCTGGAAATCGATCTTGCAGAGAAGGCGTCCCTGAAAAGTGTTCTTTTGGATTTAAGAGAAAACTGCCGCTGCCTCGCTGGTTTTAGGAGCACGCTGGTAATCCATGTTCAATCCGATTAGTTTCAACGCTTCTCTTATTACAGACCTTGTTCTCAAACCGATAGAGAGAAGCACAAATCATGATGGCATCCTTAGTCCCCAGACCTCTTCTCTGTGTTGGGTTCTGTTCTGTTGGGTTCTGTTGTGTTGGGTTCTGTTGTCTTGGGTTCTGTTGTGTTGGGTTCTGTTGTTGTGTTCTGTTCTGTTGGGTTCTGTTGTGTTGGGTTCTGTTGTGTTGGGTTCTGTTGTGTTGGGTTCTGTGGTGTTGGGTTCTGTGGTGTTGGGTTCTGTTGTGTTGGGTTCTGTGGTGTTGGGTTCTGTGGTGTTGGGTTCTGTTGTGTTGGGTTCTGTGGTGTTGGGTTCTGTTGTGTTGGGTTCTGTGGTGTTGGGTTCTGTTCTGTTGGGTTCTGTTCTGTTGGGTTCTGTTGTGTTGGGTTCTGTTGTGTTCTGTTGTGTTGTGTTGTGTTGGGTTCTGTTGTGTTGGGTTCTGTGGTGTTGGGTTCTGCTGTGTTGGGTTCTGTTGTGTTGGGTTCTGTTCTGTTGGGTTCTGTTGTGTTGGGTTCTGTTCTGTTGGGTTCTGTTCTGTTGGGTTCTGTTGTGTTGGGTTCTGTTGTGTTCTGTTGTGTTGTGTTCTGTTGTGTTGGGTTCTGTGGTGTTGGGTTCTGTTGTGTTGGGTTCTGTGGTGTTGGGTTCTGTTGTGTTGGGTTCTGTTCTGTTGGGTTCTGTTGGGTTGGGTTCTGTGGTGTTGGGTTCTGTTGGGTTGGGTTCTGTGGTGTTGGGTTCTGTTGGGTTGGGTTCTGTGGTGTTGGGTTCTGTTCTGTTGGGTTCTGTTGTGTTGGGTTCTGTTCTGTTGGGTTCTGTGGTGTTGAAGGTCTTCTCTTCTCTTTTTCTCTTCACAGGTCAGATATGATTTGTTCCAGGGGCCGGTGGATTACGGCTGGGGCCCCTGTCTCTCCTCTCACATGATAGAGTGTGTTATTCTGATAGAGTGTGTCATGAATATGCTATTGTTGCTTTGTCTCGTATAACACTCTGAACATGGACTACCTTGATTAATATAGCGACAGAGGACATGGGAAATATTGGGACAGGGTTTTAAAGCCTGAATTCCATTTCCCTATAACTGTCAAACATCAAGACTTAATCCTCACAAAGCGTCATCATGGACAATGCTGTGGAGGCTTATACATATGTTATTTTCTGCCTGTGTAAAAACCTGGATGAATGAAAAGATACGGACTTGAAGGTCTAGAAAGAAGCGGAGAGAGAAAATAATTATAAAATAAGTATTTTCAAGCTGTCATTGTGGGCTTTTTTTTTGTTTTTAGCTGCATTCCGGTGTATTGTAGCTCCAAATGGGACCAGAGGGACCACGACCAGTCCTCTGCCCTCGGGACACCACTGTCTTGTGTTGACGGTTTGAGACGGTCCAGAACTAGGGCTGTCCTCCTGGGCTGTCCTCCTGGGCTGTCCTCCAGGGCTGTCCTCCAGGGCTGTCCTCCTGGGCTGTCCTCCAGGGCTGTCCTCCAGGGCTGTTCTCCAGGGCTGTCCTCCTGGGCTGTTCTCCAGGGCTGTCCTCCTGGGCTGTGGTGGTTAGACCCTGGTCAGCAAGTTCCCGTCTGTATCTCTGCTGTTGTTGCAGCGTGGCCAGCCACGGTGGTAATGTAGGAATCTGAAGTCCCTGCTATTGATTTATTGTCTGTGTGTTTCGTAGCTCGCAGCTCGGGCACAGCTACGCATGTAGGAACAGGAGTACTCCTGATGGGGACACGTATTTTAAATTCTCCAGTCTGCCACGTCGCTGCTCCTCGGTGACCAGGGTCCCATTCAGTAAAACCAAAGGGAAGGAGTTGATCGCTCGGTCGGTCGGTCGGCCGGCCAGTCGTTTTGGTGGGGTAGTCGATAGTCCTCTGCCGACGAGGTGCAGCTGCAGCTCTGCCCCCCCCCCCCCAAAAAAAGAGAACAAGGTCAGACATTTTAGAAAATTTTAGCCTCCTCAATTTCTAACACTTTGTGTTAAGAGCACACTGTGTTCTGTGAATGGGTTTGGTGGTGCCAAACAGGCTCGTACCCTAATGTCTAACAGTGTCACAGTGTAATTTTTAAGGGAGTGAGTCGGAGAGATGCCATGATGCTATGTGGCCAGGTGCTGTCAGTGTTAAAGACCAGATGTTTACGGTCTACAAGGATACAGTATTTTCAACCTAATTTTCAATTTCCTCTGAAAAAGAAAAAATTGTAGAGACTCCTCTCAAGCGTTTCTTTTACCCCTAACTACGTTAGGTTAGTGAAAAGGTAGCCTCGTTCTATTTCAACAGCAGCCTGTGAGTAATGTAATCGACAGCGATATGCGCCGGAAAATCAGGACCGAAGAGCCACTCCAAATAGCCCTCAGGGATCCTGCAGAATGGGCCTCCTGAGTGGCGCAGCGGTCTGAGGCACTGTGTTGCTAGTGCTAGAGGTGGCACGTCAGACCTGGGTTCGATCCCAGGCTGTGTCAGAGCCGGCCGTGACTGGGAGACCCATGAAGTGGTGCAGAATTGGCCCAGGGTCGTCCGGGTTAAAGGAGGGTTTGGCTGGGAGCGATTTCCTTGTACCATCGTACTCTAACAGCTCGTTTTGGAGCCAACAAGTTGATTTTGGTCGCCAGCTTGACGGTGTTTCCACCGACACATTGGTGTGCAGTGTGTCAAGAAGCAATAAGGCTTGGCAGGGTCGTGTTTCGGAGGACGCACGGCTCTCGACCTTCGCCACTCCCGAGTCCGTAGGGGAGTTGCAGCGATGGGACAAGACTGTAACTACCAATTGGGGAGAAAAAGGGGGTCTCCAGGAAGGACAGACCCAAACTACAGGGCCAGACAGTGCTCAGTATCTCAAACTGCTGAATTACTCCACAGACACACGTTAAGTTAGGGGAATAACTCTAGGCCCTAGTGACATGGTTTAGGGGAATAACTCTAGGCCCTAGTGACATGGTTTAGGGGAATAACTCTAGGCCCTAGTGACATGGTTTAGGGGAATAACTCTGGGCCCTAGTGACATGGTTTAGGGGAATAACTCTAGGCCCTAGTGACATGGTTTAGGGGAATAACTCTAGGCCCTAGTGACATGGTTTAGGGGAATAACTCTGGGCCCTAGTGACATGGTTTAGGGGAATAACTCGGGGCCCTAGTGATATGGTTTAGGAGAATAACTCTGGGCCTTAGTGACATGGTTTAGGGGAATAACTCTGGGCCCTAGTGACATGGTTTAGGTGAATAACTCTGGGCCCTAGTGACATGGTTGAGGGGAATAACTCTGAGCCCTAGTGACATGGTTTAGGAGAATAACTCTGGGCCCTAGTGCCATGGTTTAGGGGAATAACTCTGGGGGTTTAGGAGAATAACTCTGGGCCCTATTGACATGGTTTAGGGGAATAACTCTGGGGGTTTAGGGGAATAACTCTGGGCCCTAGTGACATGGTTTAGGGGAATAACTCTGGGCCCTAGTGACGTGGTTTAGGGGAATAACTCTGGGCCCTAGTGACATAGTTTAGGGGAATAACTCTGGGCCCTAGTGACATGGTTTAGGGGAATAACTCTGAGCCCTAGTGACATGGTTTAGGAGAATAGGTGTGTGTGTGTGTGTGTGTGTGTGTGTGTGTGTGTGTGTGTGTGTGTGTGTGTGTGTGTGTGTGTGTGTGTGTGTGTGTGTGTGTGTGTGTGTGTGTGTGTGTGTAAGGCTCTCAGGAATCTGCTGTCTCATCATCACAACGCCAGGACACAC
>NC_138299.1:160746063-160843563 GCF_965601325.2 Salmo salar | reverse complement strand
CATATCCAGTGCTTTCAGAAAGTATTCAGACCCCTTGACTTGTTCCACATATTGGTACGTTATAGCCTTATTCTAAAATCGATTAAATAGTTTTTTTTTCTTCATCAATCTACACACAGTATGTTTTTAGACATACAAAACGGAAATATCACATTTACATAAGTATTCAGACCCTTTACTCAGTACTTTGTTGAAGTACCTTTGGCAGTGATTACAGCCTTGAGTCTTCTTGGGTATGACGCTACAAGCTTGGCACACCTGTATTTGGGGAGTTTCTCCCATTCTTCTCTGCAGATCCTCTCAAGCTCTGTCAGGTTGGATGGGGAGTGTCACTGCACAGCTATTTTTACGTCTCTCTAGAGATGTTGGATTGGGTTCAAGTCCAGGCTCTGCCTGGGCCACTCAAGGGCATTGAGACTTGTCCCAAAGCCACTCCTGTGTTCTCTTGGCTGTGTGTTTAGGGTCGTTGTCCTGTTGGAAGGTAAACCTTCACCCCAGTCTGAGGTCCTGAGCGCTCTGGAGCAGGTTTTCATCAACGATCTCTCTGTACTTTGCTCCGTTCATCTTTCCCCTCGATCCCAACAAGTCTCCCAGTCCCTGCCGCTGAAAATCATCCCCACAGCATGATGCTGCCACCACCATGCTTCACCGTAGGGATGAAGCCACGTTTCCTCCAGACGTGATGCTTGGAATTCAGGCCAAAGAGTTCAATCTTGTTTTCATCAGACCAGAGAATCTTGTTTCTCATGGTCTGAGAGTCCTTTAGGTGCCTTTTGGCAAACTCCAAGCGGGCTGTCATGTCTTTTACTGAGGAATGGCTTCCGTCTGGCCACTCTACCATAAAGGCCTGATTGGTGGAGTGATGCAGAGATGGTTGTCCTTCTGGAAGGTTCTCCCATCTCCAGAGGAACTCTGTCAGAGTGACCATCGGGTTCTTGGTCACCTCCCTGATCAAAGCCCTTCTCCCCTGATTGCTCAGTTTGGCCGGGCGGCCAGCTCTAGGATGAGTTTTGGTGGTTCCAAACTTCTTCCATTAATGATGGAGGCCACTGTGTTTTTGGGGACCTTCAATGCTGCAGAGATGCTTTAAAACCCTTCCCCAGATCTGTCTCTCTCTCCTCTTTCTCTCTCTCCTGTTTCTCTCTCTCCTCTTTCTCTCTTTCTCCTCTTTCTCTCTCTCCTCTCCTCTTTCTCTCTCTCCTCTTTCTCTCTCTCTCCTCTTTCTCTCTCTCTCTCCTCTTTCTCTCTCTCTCCTCTTTCTCTCTCTCTCCTCTGTCTTCTCCCTGAGGTGTGTTGATAGCGGTGCCATAGAGTCCAGGCTCAGCTCTCTGTCCATCCAGACTAGGGTTGGAAAATTCTGGGAACAGTCAATAAATTCCCTGGTTTTCCCGAAATCCCGGTTGGAGGATTCCCAGAATCAGGAAGGAATTCCTAGAATCAGGAAGGAATTCCCAGAATCAGGAAGGAATTCCCAGAATCAGGAAGGAATTCCCAGAATCAGGAAGGAATTCCCAGAATCAGGAAGGAATTCCCAGAATCAGGAAGGAATAACTAGGACGTTGGGAAATCCAGTTAGTTCATCGAAAGTTTCTAGAATTTAACCCATACTAATCATATCACATCAAACCAAACTTCATTTTTAGAGGCACATTTCTTCCAACAAATGCATTTGAAGATGCTTAACACATCAAATCATACAAGGTGAGAAAAATAAAACAAAAATAGTTTCTATAAAAATAAAAAATAAATCAAGATACACAAAATTAAAAATGAAGAATTAAAAATGAATTAAGAATGAATGAAAAATTAAGAGATGAAATAGTTAAAACAACAAAGTGTGTGTTATTTCTGGGCATACTGCTGCCCTCTGTGAGGCTCTGGGCATACTGCTCTGGGCATACTGCTGCCCTCTGTGAGACTCTGGGCATACTGCTGCCTTCTGTGAGACTCTGGGCATACTGCTGCCCTCTGTGAGGCTCTGGGCATACTGCTCTGGGCATACTGCTGCCCTCTGTGAGACTCTGGGCATACTGCTCTGGGCATACTGCTGCCCTCTGTGAGGCTCTGGGCATACTGCTGCCCTCTGTGAGACTCTGGGCATACTGCTGCCCTCTGTGAGGCTCTGGGCATACTGCTGCCCTCTGTGAGACTCTGGGCATACTGCTGCCCTCTGTGAGACTCTGGGCATACTGCTCTGGGCATACTGCTGCCCTCTGTGAGACTCTGGGCATACTGCTGCCCTCTGTGAGACTCTGGGCATACTTCTGCCTTCTGTGAGACTCTGGGCATACTGCTGCCCTCTGTGAGACTCTGGGCATACTGCTGCTGGGGGAGTGTGGAAGGAGAGAGAGGTAGTAGAGAGAGAGAGGGAAAGAGAGAGTGGAAGGCGAGAGGTATTAGAGAGAGAGGGAGAGAGAGAGTGGAAGGCGAGAGGTATTAGAGAGAGAGATGGAGAGATAAACATACAGCATTAAAAAAATCAATGTACACAAACAACAAGTGTGCGATTAAAATTGGCAAAAAACACTCACATTTCTTTCCACAGGGCCGTGGGGTGAGACAGGGATGCAGCTTAAGCCCCACCCTCTTCAACATACCAACTAATTGGCGAGGGCACTAGAACAGTCTGCAGCACCCGGCCCTCACCCTACTAGACTCTGAAGTCAAATGTCTACTGTTTGCTGATGATCTGGTGCTTCTGTCCCCAACCAAGGAGGGCCTACAGCAGCACCTAGATCTTCTGCACAGATTCTGTCAGACCTGGACCCTGACAGTAAATCTCAGTCAGACAAAAATAATGGTGTTCCAAAAAAGGTCCAGTTTCCAGGACCACAAATACAAATTCCATCTAGATACCGTTGCCCTAGAGCACACAAATAAACTATACATACAGTACCAGTCAAAAGTTTGGACATACCTACTCATTCAAGTGTTTTTCTTTATTTTTACTATTTTCTACATTGTAGTAAAATAGTGAAGACATCAAAACTATAAAATAACACATATGGAATCATGTAGTAACCAAAAAAGTGTTAAACAAATCAAAATATATTTTATATTTGAGATTCTTCAAAGTAGCTACCCTTCGCCTTGATGACAGCTTTGCACACTCTTGGCATTCTCTCAACAGGCTTCATGAGGTAGTCACCTGGAATGCATTTCAACTAACAGGTTTGCCTTGCTAAAAGTTCATTTGTGGAATTTCTTTCCTTCTTAATGTGTTTGAGCCAATCAGTGTTGTGTTGTGACAAGGTAGGGGGGGTAAATAAAAGATAGCCCTATTTGTGTCAAATACTCCATATCTATTGGTTGAAATACCACAGTGTGACATCACAGCAGCAAGATTTGTCACCTGATGCCACAAGAAAAGGTCAACCAGTGAAGAACAAACACCTTTGTAAATACAACCCATATTTATGTTTATTTATCTTCCTTTTGTACTTTAACTATTTGCACATAATATGACATGAAATGTCTTTTATTCTTTTGGAACTTGTGTGAGTTTAATGTTTACTGTTAATTTGATTGTTTATTTCACCTTTGTTTATTACCTATTTCACCTGCTTTGGCAATGCTAACATATTTACCATGCCAATAAATTCCTTAAATTGAATTGAATTGAATTGATAGAGAGAGTGGAAGGAGAGAGATAGAGAGAGGGAGAGGGAGAGATAGAGATAGAGAGACGGAGCAAGAGAGAGGGAGAGAGAGATGGAGAGAGAGAGGTAGAGATAGAGAGAGAGAGATATAGAGAGAGAGAGCGGAAGGAGAGAGAGGGAGAGATAGAGAGAGAGAGAGCGGAAGGAGAGAGAGGGTGAGAGAGAGAGGGAGAGAGAGATATAGAGAGAGAGAGCGGAAGGAGAGAGAGGGGAGAGAGAGAGAGGGAGAGAGAGATATAGAGAGAGAGAGCGGAAGGAGAGAGAGGGAGAGATAGAGAGCGGAAGGAGAGAGAGGGAGAGATAGAGAGAGATGTGACAGAGAGTATGTGAATGATGTCTGAGGTGTTGGCTGGGCAGGTTTGGTTCAACATGAATTAAGATCAGTATTCAAAAATAGACAAAAAAGGAGAAGCATAGAAAAAAAACACACTCCCTTGTTTTTCTGTTTATTAAGTGAACATGTTATTTTTGTCCAGGGGAGCCGACTGTGAGAAGGGAGAGAGCAGCAGAGACGTGTCTGGACAGACATCAGAAATCAATAAAACCCACATTATCATGTGTCTTATGAAGTGCTCTGCACTTCCTCTCCTCTCGTCTCCTCTCGTCTCCTCCCCTCTCCTCTCCTCTCCTCTCCTCCTCTCGTCTCCTCTCATCTCCTCTCCTCTCCTTTTGTCTCCTCCCCTCTTCTCATCTCCTCTCTCCTCCTCTGCACCTCTCCCCTCTCCTCCTCTTTTCCCCTCCTCTTTTCCCCTCTCCTCTCCTCCCCTCCTCTCATCTCCTCCCCTCCTCTTCTCTCCTCTCCTTCTCCATTCGTGGTTTTTAGCCTTTTGTGTTTTTGTGTCTCTTTCCCCCCAGTCAGCGCGGCCTACCAGACGCATGCGTGTGTCTGATGCTGCCACTCTGACAGCTGCTGGGTCCAGTCCATCACTCAGCAGGAGAGGTATCAATACATCCTCTTCAGCACCTCTCTCTCTCTCTCTCTCTCTCTCTCTCTCTCTCTCTCTCTCTCCTCTCTCAATTCAATTGGCTTTATTGGCATGGGAAACATATGGTAATGTTGTCAAAGCAAGTGAAGTAGATAATATACAAAAGTGAAATAAACAATAAAAATAAAACAGTAAACATTACACTCACAGAAGTTCCAAAAGAATAAAGACATTTCAAATGTCATATTATGTCTATATACAGTGTTGTAACAATGTACAGATGGTTAAAGTACAAAAGGAAGATAAATAAACATAAATATAGGTTGTCTTTACAATGGTGTTTGTTCTTCACTGGTTGACCTTTTCTTGTGGCAACAGGTCACACATCTTGCTGCTGTGATGGAACACTGTGGTATTTCACCCAGTAGATATGGGAGTTTATCAAGATTGGGTTTGTTTTCTAATTCTTTGTGGGTCTGTGTAATCTGAGGGAAATATATATCTCTAATATGGTCATAAATTTGGCAGGAGGTTGAGAAGTGCAGCTCAGTTTCCACCTCATCTCTCTCTCTCTCTCTCTCTCTGTCTCCCTCTCTGTCTCTCCGTCCCTCTCTGTCTCTCTCTCTCTCTGTCTCTCTCACGCTCCCTCTCTCTCTCTCTTTCTCCCTCCTTCTCGCTCTCTTTCTCTGCAAAAATGATCGAATGTGTAGCGGCCGTAGGAGGACAAAGAAAGACATGTGGAATCCCTAGAACTCTCGTGTGTGTGTCTGTTAGTGATTTCCTTAACAGAAACAGTTCCTTCAGACAGTACTCACACCCCAAGACTTATTTCACATCTTGTTGTGTTACAGCTTGAATTAAAAAATGGAATTCAATTAAAAGAAGAAAAAAAAAATCTCACTCATAGACACACACAATACCCCATAATGACAAAGTGAAACCATGTTTTTAGACATTTTAGCAATTAAATTGAAAATGAAACACAGAAATATCTCATTACATAAGTATTCACACCCCTGATTTAATACATGTTAGAATTTTGGCAGCGATTACAGATGTGAGGCTTTCTGGGTAATTCTTTAAGAGCTTTCCACACCTGGATTGTACGATTTCTTTTCTCCATTATTCTTAAAGAAATTCTTGAAGATCTCAAGTTGATTGTTGAGCATAGCTAGACAGACATTTTCAAGTCTTGCCGTAGATTTTCAAGCAAATTTAAGTCAAAACAGTAACTAGGCCACTCAGGAACATTCAATGTCATCTTGGTAAGCAACTTCAGTGTATATGTGGCCTTGTGTTTTAGGTTATTGTCCTGCTGAAAGGTGAATTCATCTCCCAGTGTATATGTGGCCTTGTGTTTTAGGTTATTGTCCTGCTGAAAGGTGAATTCATCTCCCAGTGTCTGGTGGAAAGCAGACTGAACCAGGTTTTCCTCTAGGATTTACCCTGTGCTTAACTCTAATACGTTTCTTTTTATCCTGAAAAACTCCCTAGTCCTTGCCGATGTCACGTCCTGACCAGTATAAGGGGTTATTTGTTATTGTAGTTTGTGTCAGGACGTGGCAGAGGGTGTGTTTGTTTAGAGTGTTTCGGTGTTTGTTTGGCTATGTTCTTGTATGTCTATTTCTAATGTGGGGTTTTATTGGGTTGACCTTCAATTGGAAGCAGCTGCTCCTAGTTGGTTCTAATTGAAGGTCCTATTTAAGAGGGGTGTTTTTTTTTTCCTATGGGATTTTATGGGTGGTTGTTCCATGTATAGGCAAGGTTACCTTACAGGACTGTCGTGCGTTTTCTTGTTTTTGTTTCAGTGTTCACGTATGAATACAAATATAAGTATGGACACTTACCACGCTGCGTATGACAGCCGAAGACAAGCATACCCATAACATGATGCAGCCATCACCATGCTTAAAAATATGAAGAGCGGTACTCAGTGGATGTGATGTGTTGGATTTTTGCCCCAAACATAACACTTTGTATTCAGGACAAAAAGTTAATTTCTTTGACACATTTTGTGCAGTATTACTTTAGTGCCTTATTGCATACAGGATTCATGTTTTGGAATATTTGTATTCTTTACAGGCTTCGTTCTTTTCACTCTGTCATTTAGGTTAGTATTGTGGAGTAACTACAATGTCGTTCATCCATCCTCAGTGTTCTCCTATCACAGCCATTAAACTCTGTAACTGGTTTAAAATCACCATTGGCCTCATGGTGAAATCCCTGAGCGGTTTCCTTCCTCTCCAGCAACTGAGTTAGGAAGGACGTCTGTATCTTCGTAGTGACTGGGTGTATTGATACACCATCCAAAGTGTAATTAATAACTTCACCATATTCATAGTGTCTATAGACTGGTAGTGATATAATAGTGTTTATAGACTGGTAGTGATATAGTAGTGTCTATAGACTGGTAGTGATATAATAGTGTTTATAGACTGGTAGTGATATAGTAGTGTTTATAGACTGGTAGTGATATAGTAGTGTTTATAGACTGGTAGTGATATAATAGTGTCTATAGACTGGTAGTGATATAATAGTGTTTATAGACTGGTAGTGATATAGTAGTGTCTATAGACTGGTAGTGATATAGTAGTGTTTATAGACTGGTAGTGATATAGTAGTGTTTATAGACTGGTAGTGATATAATAGTGTTTATAGACTGGTAGTGATATAGTAGTGTTTATAGACTGGTAGTGATATAATAGTGTCTATAGACTGGTAGTGATATAATAGTGTTTATAGACTGGTAGTGATATAGTAGTGTTTATAGACTGGTAGTGATATAGTAGTGTTTATAGACTGGTAGTGATATAGTAGTGTTTATAGACTGGTAGTGATATAGTAGTGTTTATAGACTGGTAGTGATATAATAGTGTTTATAGACTGGTAGTGATATAGTAGTGTTTATAGACTGGTAGTGATATAATAGTGTTTATAGACTGGTAGTGATATAGTAGTGTTTATAGACTGGTAGTGATATAATAGTGTTTATAGACTGGTAGTGATATAGTAGTGTTTATAGACTGGTAGTGATATAGTAGTGTCTATAGACTGGTAGTGATATAGTAGTGTCTATAGACTGGTAGTGATATAGTAGTGTCTATAGACTGGTAGTGATATAGTAGTGTCTATAGACTGGTAGTGATATAGTAGTGTCTATAGACTGGTAGTGATATAGTAGTGTCTATAGACTGGTAGTGATATAATAGTGTCTATAGACTGGTAGTGATATAGTAGTGTTTATAGACTGGTAGTGATATAGTAGTGTTTATAGACTGGTAGTGATATAATAGTGTCTATAGACTGGTAGTGATATAATAGTGTTTATAGACTGGTAGTGATATAGTAGTGTCTATAGACTGGTAGTGATATAATAGTGTTTATAGACTGGTAGTGATATAGTAGTGTTTATAGACTGGTAGTGATATAGTAGTGTCTATAGACTGGTAGTGATATAGTAGTGTTTATAGACTGGTAGTGATATAGTAGTGTCTATAGACTGGTAGTGATATAGTAGTGTTTATAGACTGGTAGTGATATAGTAGTGTCTATAGACTGGTAGTGATATAGTAGTGTCTATAGACTGGTAGTGATATAATAGTGTTTATAGACTGGTAGTGATATAGTAGTGTTTATAGACTGGTAGTGATATAGTAGTGTCTATAGACTGGTAGTGATATAATAGTGTTTATAGACTGGTAGTGATATAGTAGTGTTTATAGACTGGTAGTGATATAGTAGTGTCTATATACAGTGTTGTAACGATGTACAAATAGTTTAAGTAAACAATGGGAAATAAACCAACATAAATATGGGTTGTATTTACATGCAGATGTAGTTATTACATTTGACTGGCATTTTAATTCTCAACATATACTATAATAATACTGTAGGTACATCTCATTTCTAATGATGCTGAAATGAATGTCGTGAGGGAATAGCAGTGATGCTGAGTCCAGAGAGAGAGAAACCGCAGACCTGACCTGACGAGCCAGAGATTTGAAGCTGAGCTTTTATCCCGAGGAGGGCAACGCCAGCACATTCTGACTGGAATGGACTGACCACCTCAGCAGACTTTTGCCTGAGCAGGGAGTGGGTACGGGGTGTATGTGTGTGTGTGTGTGTGTGTGCGTGTGTGTGTGTGTGTGTGTGTGTGTGTGTGTGTGTGTGTGTGTGTGTGTGTGTGTGTGTGTGTGTGTGTGTGTGTGTGTTTGAGAGAGAGAGAGAAAGGTGTGTGAGAGAGAGAGAGAGAGAGGGAGAGAGAGAGAGAGAGAGAGAGAGAGAGAGAGAGGATGAGGAAGGGAGAGATCTCATTACAGTAATAACACTGACCCAGAAGAGGAGGGTTTAACAGACATTCTTAACAGCTCAATAGCCAAAACACAGAAAATCCAAAACACCTCAGTCCTCTTCCACTCTACCTCTTAAACTAACACCGTTCCCTGTGGATATGGTACCTATCAGGCTTGGCATGTGGAGAGAGAGAGAGAGAGAGAGAGAGAGAGAGAGAGAGAGAGAGAGAGAGAGACAGAGAGAGAGACAGAGAGAGAGAGAGAGAGAGAGAGAGAGAGAGAGAGAGAGAGAGAGAGAGAGAGAGAGAGAGAGAGAGAGAGAGAGAGAGAGAGACAGAGAGAGAGAGAGAGAGAGAGAGAGAGATCAGTCTTTTGTCTGTATACTGCAGCGTACCTTGTTTTCTTACAGCTGTGTAATTGATAATGTTTCTGTTTCTAAATGACTTACAGGGAGGGATGTATTGGTAAAGGGGGGATACCTAGTCAGTTTGCCAACTGAATGTATTCAACCGAAATGTGTCTTCCACATTTATACCCAACTTCTGAGTCGGGGGGTGGGGGGGGGGGGGCTGTCTTAATCGACTTCCACATCATCGGAGCATGGGGAGCAGTTGTTGTGGGGGTTAAACTCCCTCACTCAAAGGCAGAACGGAAGATTTTTTACACCTTGCTGACTCGGGGATTCAAACCAGCAACCTTTCGGATACTGGCCCAACGCTCTTTACTGCTAGATGTTTCTGTGAGATTCCAAAGCATTATCTTTGTTACATTATATCCTTGTTATATTATCTTTGTTTTATCCCTGTTATATTATCTTTGTTATATCCTTGTTATATTATCTTTGTTATATCCCTGTTATATTATCTTTGTTATATCCTTGTTATATTATCTTTGTTATATCCTTGTTATATTATCTTTGTTATATCCTTGTTATATTATCTTTGTTATATCCCTGTTATATTATCTTTGTTATATCCTTGTTATATTATCTTTGTTATATCCCTGTTATATTATCTTTGTTATATCCCTGTTATATTATCTTTGTTATATCCTTGTTATATTATCTTTGTTATATCCTTGTTATATTATCTTTGTTATATCCTTGTTATATTATCTTTGTTATATCCTTGTTATATTATCTTTGTTATATCCTTGTTATATTATCTTTGTTATATCCTTGTTATATTATCTTTGTTATATCCTTGTTATATTATCTTTGTTATATCCTTGTTATATTATCTTTGTTATATCCTTGTTATATTCTCTTTGTTATATTCCAGTTTTTTTTAATATAAATATGAACTTGATTGAACAAAACATGCATGTATTGTATAACAATGTCCTAGGAGTGTCATCTGATGAAGATCATGAAAGGTTAGTGCTGTATTTAGCTGTGGTTTTGGTTTTTGTGACATATATGCTTGCTTTGAAAATGGCTGTGTGATTATTTTTGGCAGGGTACTCTCCTGACATAATCTAATGTTTTGCTTTTGCTGTAAAGCCTTTTTGAAATCAGACAATGTGGTTAGATTAACGAGAGTCTTGTCTTTAAAATGGTGTAAAATAGTCATATGTTTGAGAAATTGAAGTTATAGCATTTTTGAGGTATTTGTATTTCGCGCCACGCTCTACCATTGGATACTGGTGAGGCGTTCCGCTAGCGGAACGTCTGTCCCTAACAGGTTATCTTTCTTATATCCTTGTTATATTATCTTTGTTATATCCCTGTTATATTATCTTTGTTATATCCTTGTTATATTATCTTTGTTATATCCCTGTTATATTATCTTTGTTATATCCTTGTTATATTATCTTTGTTATATCCATGTTATATTATCTTTGTTATATCCCTGTTATATTATCTTTGTTATATCCCTGTTATATTATCTTTGTTATATTATCTTTGTTATATTATCTTTGTTATATCCTTGTTATATTATCTTTGTTATATCTTTGTTATAACCTTGTTATATTATCTTTGTTATATCCTTGTTATATTATCTTTGTTATATCCCTGTTATATTATCTTTGTTATATCCTTGTTATATTATCTTTGTTATATCCCTGTTATATTATCTTTGTTATATCCTTGTTATATTATCTTTGTTATATTATCTTTGTTATATCCCTGTTATATTATCTTTGTTATATCCCTGTTATATTATCTTTGTTATATCATTTTTATATTATCTTTGTTATATCCCTGTTATATTATCTTTGTTATATCCCTGTTATATTATCTTTGTCATATCCTTGTTATATTATCTTTGTTATATCCCTGTTATATTATCTTTGTTATATTATCTTTGTTATATTCCTGTTATATTATCTTTGTTATATACTTTTTATATTATCTTTGTTATATCCCTGTTATATTATCTTTGTTATATCCCTGTTATATTATCTTTGTCATATCCTTGTTATATTATCTTTGTTATATCCCTGTTATATTATCTTTGTTATATCCTTGTTATATTATCTTTGTTATATCCTGTTATATTATCTTTGTTATATTATCTTTGTTATATCCCTGTTATATTATCTTTGTTATATCCTGTTATATTATCTTTGTTATATTATCTTTGTTATATCCTGTTATATTATCTTTGTTATATTATCTTTGTTATATCCTGTTATATTATCTTTGTTATATCCTGTTATATTATCTTTGTTATATCCTGTTATATTATCTTTGTTATATCCCTGTTATATTATCTTTGTTATATCCTGTTCCTGGGCAAAATACAAATCTCTAAACATTGGCCACAAGGCCTGGTGTGTGCGTGTGTGTTTCAAGTCGTATGTATGGGATACACACCGTCCTATTAAATGCTCACTTACTGGTTTCTTCTTGACAACACAACAACGATAAGAACTAATAAAATATCAACATAAGAACATAAAGTAAGTGTGTGTGTGTGTGTGTGTGTGTGTGTGTGTGTCTGTGTGTGTGTGTGTGTGTGTGTGTGTGTCTGTGTGTGTGTGTGTGTCTGTGTGTGTGTGTGTGTGTCTGTGTGTGTGTGTGTGTGTGTGTGTGTGTGTGTGTGTGTGTGTGTGTGTGTGTGTGTGTGTGTGTGTGTGTGTGAGTGTGCTAGAGTATACATCACCATGGAGCTTTCTTTCTCAATAAACAGAAAGATGATGCAGAGAAAGATGATACAGAGAAAGATGATACAGAGAAAGATGACACAGAGAAAGATGATACAGAGAAAGATGAGACGGAGAAAGATGAGACGGAGAAAGATGATACAGAGAAGAGAAAGTCAGGGCTCATCACTTTTATTTTCATGATATGTTTTCCGTTCTCCACCTCAGGGAGGAGTGAATTATTTATCTAACATGGGGAAGGAACTGCTAAAAGGATAAAGGGACAATCACTATTCTTCCTCCTCTTCCTCCTCTTCCTCCTCGCTGTATGGAATCCTGAGAAAAGACTATGGGCAGACGGACGGATGGGCAGACGGACGGATAGGCAGACGGACGGATGGGCAGACGGACGGATAGGCAGACGGACGGATGGGCAGACGGACGGATAGGCAGACGGACAGATAGGCAGACGGACGGATGGGCAGACGGACGGATAGGCAGACGGACAGATAGGCAGACGGACAGATAGGCAGACGGACGGATGGGCAGACGGACGGATAGGCAGACGGACGGATGGGCAGACGGACGAATGGGCAGACGGACGGATGGGCAGACGGACAGATGGGCAGATGGATGGACAGACAAAAAGAATAGCGAGCACCACCCAAGGGAATGAAAGACAGAGAGAGGGAGAGACTTTTGTTTATTGCCTTTGAACTTGCTTTGGCAATGTAAAAATATATTTCCTTTGCCAATAAAGCCACTTTGAATTGAATTTCATTGAGGAGGAGAAACAGGCAGAGAGGGAGAGACAAAGAGAGAGAGACAGAGAGAGAGAGAGAGAGAGAGAGAGAGAGAGAGAGAGAGAGAGAGAGAGAGAGAGAGAGAGAGAGAGAGAGAGAGAGAGAGAGAAGAGGAGAAAGAGGATGAGAGAAAGGAGGAGAGAGGAGGGGAGGCTCTCTATTGGGTTAGTTTACTGCTGGAGCCGCTGTTGGGACGGATATGAAGTTTCTGTAGTGTACTGTACTATATTCTATTTTACTGTACTCTACTGTACTCTACTCTACTATACTCTACTATACTGTAATCTACTATACTGTACTCTACTATATTCTATTTGACTGTACTCTACTATACTGCACTCTACTGTATTCTGCTGTACTGTACTATCCTCTATTTTACTGTACTCTACTATACTGTAATCTACTATACTGTACTCCACTATACTGTATTTTAATGTACTCTACTATACTCTATTTTATTGTACTGTACTCTACTGTACTGGACACCACAATACTCTATTTTACTGTACTGTACTCTACTATACTCTATTGTACTGTAATACTCTATTTGACTGTATTCTACTATACTTCTGCCTCTGATGTTAAGCAGACCAGTTTCCCAGAAACAGCAGCTCCCCTCTTCCTAGTTTTATTTATTGACCTACACACTGTACTGTACTCTACTCTACTGTACTACACTGTACTCTACTCTACTGTACTACACTGTACTCTACTGTACTATACTCTACTGTACTGTACTATACTCTACTGTACTACACTGTACTCTACTCTACTGTACTCTACTCTACTGTACTATACTGTACTGTACTATACTGTACTCTACTCTACTCTACTGTACTGTACTCTACTCTACTCTACTATACTCTACTGTACTGTACTGTACTGTACTCTACTGTACTGTACTCTACTGTACTGTACTCTACTGTACTGTACTCTACTGTACTCTACTATACTGTACTGTACTGTACTATACTCTACTCTACTATACTCTACTGTACTCTACTGTACTGTACTCTACTGTACTGTACTCTACTGTACTATACTGTACTCTACTGTACTGCACTCTACTGTACTGTACTCTACTGTACTGTACTATACTGTACTGTACTATACTGTACTCTACTCTACTCTACTCTACTGTACTCTACTCTACTGTACTCTACTCTACTGTACTCTACTCTACTATACTGTACTCTACTATACTGTACTCTACTATACTGTACTGTACTCTACTCTACTCTACTGTACACTACTATACTCTACTATACTCTACTGTACTCTACTCTACTCTACTGTACTCTACTGTACTCTACTCTACTATACTGTACTCTACTCTACTGTACTCTACTCTACTCTACTGTACTCTACTGTACTGTACTATACTATACTGTACTCTACTCTACTGTACTCTACTCTACTGTACTCTACTCTACTGTACTCTACTCTACTGTACTCTACTCTACTGTACTCTACTGTACTCTACTATACTGTACTCTACTATACTGTACTCTACTCTACTGTACTATACTATACTGTACTCTACTCTACTGTACTCTACTCTACTGTACTCTACTCTACTCTACTGTACTCTACTATACTGTACTCTACTATACTGTACTCTACTCTACTGTACTCTACTCTACTATACTCTACTCTACTATACTGTACTCTACTATACTGTACTCTACTATACTGTACTCTACTATACTGTACTGTAGTCTACTCTACTCTACTGTACACTACTATACTCTACTATACTCTACTGTACTCTACTCTACTCTACTCTACTCTACTGTACTCTACTGTACTCTACTCTACTATACTGTACTCTACTCTACTGTACTCTACTCTACTATACTGTACTCTACTATACTGTACTCTACTATACTGTACTCTACTATACTGTACTGTACTCTACTCTACTCTACTGTACACTACTATACTCTACTGTACTCTACTCTACTCTACTCTACTGTACTCTACTGTACTCTACTCTACTATACTGTACTCTACTCTACTGTACTCTACTCTACTCTACTGTACTCTACTGTACTGTACTATACTATACTGTACTCTACTCTACTGTACTCTACTCTACTGTACTCTACTCTACTGTACTCTACTCTACTGTACTCTACTCTACTGTACTCTACTGTACTCTACTATACTGTACTCTACTATACTGTACTCTACTCTACTGTACTATACTATACTGTACTGTACCACTCTACTCTACTCTACTGTACTATACTGTACTATACTCTACCGTACTCTACTATACTGTACTCTACTCTACTCTACTGTACTCTACTCTACTGTACTCTACTCTACTCTACTCTACTCTACTATACTGTACTCTACTATACTGTACTCTACTATACTGTACTCTACTCTACTCTACTGTACTCTACTCTACTGTACTTTACTATACTGTACTATACTGTACTCTACCATACTGTGCTCTACTCTACTGTACTCTACTATACTGTACTCTACTCTACTGTACTCTACTCTACTCTACTATACTATACTGTACTCTACTATACTGTACTCTACTCTACTGTACTCTACTCTACTCTACTGTACTCTACTATACTATACTGTACTCTACTATACTGTACTCTACTCTACTGTACTCTACTCTACTCTACTATACTATACTGTACTCTACTCTACTCTACTGTACTGTACTCTACTCTACTCTACTGTACTCTACTCTACTATACTGTACTCTACTCTACTGTACTGTACTCTACTCTACTGTACTCTACTCTACTGTACTCTACTATACTGTACTCTACTCTACTGTACTCTACTCTACTCTACTCTACTATACTGTACTCTACTCTACTGTACTGTACTCTACTCTACTCTACTATACTATACTGTACTCTACTCTACTCTACTGTACTGTACTCTACTCTACTCTACTGTACTCTACTATACTATACTGTACTCTACTCTACTCTACTGTACTGTACTCTACTCTACTGTACTCTACTCTACTGTAATCTAGTTCTATTCATTAACCAGATGATTAACTGAACTAAATTCAGCTCATTATGAACATGAGAGAGAGACAGGATCTACTAGTAATTACACAGGACAGACTATACCACACACACACACACACACACACACACACACACACACACACACACACACACACACACACACACACACACACACACACACACACACACACACACACACACACACACAGCGTTTCTCTCTGGGACGACTGAGGAAAGCGGAAATAATGAAATACATGCTGAAGTGGCCGTTTAAGGGGATTAGAGAGGGAGGGGGGAGGAGGGGGAGAAAGGGGAGAGATAAGGGGGGAGGAGGGGGAGAAAGGGGAGAGAGAAGGGGGAGAGGGAGAACGATGGGAAAGAGAACGAGGGAGAGAGAGAGAGAAGGGGAGGGAGAGAGAGAGAGAAGGGGAGGAGAGAAAGAGAAAATGGGAGGGAGAGAGAGAGAGGGGGAGGAGAGAAAGAGAAAATGGGAGGGAGAGAGAGAGAGGGGGTGGGAGAGAGAGAGAGAAGGGGAGGGAGAGAGATAGATAGAGAGAAGGGGAGAGAGAGAGATAGAGAGAAGGGGAGGGAGAGAGATAGAGAGAAGGGGAGGGAGGGAGAGAGAGAGAAGGGGAGGGAGAGAGAGAGAGAAGGGGAGGGAGAGAGATAGATAGAGAGAAGGGGAGAGAGAGATAGAGAGAAGGGGAGAGAGAGAGATAGACAGAGGGGAGAGGAAGAGAGAGAGAGAAAGGGGGAGGGAGAGAGAGAGAGAGAGAGGGGGAGAAAGAAATAAGGGGAGGGGAAGGTGCTCAGGCTCTTTGGCAATTAAAGTGATTAATACCTCGAGCCAAGGAGAGTGTGTATGTGGTGGTGGTGGGGGGGTAGCCAGTTAATGGAGTCACGTAAGAATCATTGCCACTTGGTTTAGCCTGCCTACGGAGAGAAGAGAGGGTGAGAACACAGGAGAGGAGAGGGAGGGAGGGAGGGAGGGAGGGAGGGAGGGAGGGAGGGAGGAGAGGGGTTGCTCACACAAAGAGTTGCTACCCACAGAGGACGCTGATATATTGCAAAAGAAAAGAGAGACAAAGAGAGGGAGGGAGGGAGGGAGGGAGGGAGGGAGCCAAGGACGAAAGGAGAGCGAAGGAGAGACAAATATGAGGATGGTGAGGAGAGAGGAAGAGGAGAAGAGAGCGTGACAGAGTAGCGAGCAGTCTTTTAGCTGCTTACTCCCCTATATCTCTTGTGGTGTTTGTATGTTTCCCCTTTTACGACTTACTGCAGGGAAAGTGTTCACACACAGCCCTGATGACGTCTTCTCTACAGGCACTAACTTGGCTGGACAGGACACAAGGACGACAGAGGGACGTGGAGGGTGGTACTAAAGGAGAGGGAACGCTTAAGTGCAATGGTTCCCCAAGAGAGAGAGAAAGAGAGAGATAGAGAGGGAGAGAGAGGAGGAAGGAGAGAGAAATGTAGAGAGAGAGAGACGAGAGAGAGAGAAAGAGAGAGAGGGAGAGAGAGAGAGAAATGTAGAGAGAGAGAGAGGAGGAGGGAGAGAGAAATGTAGAGAGAGAGAGAGAGAGAGAGAGGGGAGGAGGGAGAGAGAAATGTAGAGAGAGAAAGAGAGAGATAGAGAGCGAGAGAGAGCGAGAGAGAGAGAGAGAAATGTAGAGAGAGAGAGAGAGAGAGAGAGGAGGAGGGAGAGAGAAATGTAGAGAGAGAGAGAGGGGGGGAGGAGGGAGAGAGAGGAGATGAGGGAGAGAGAAATGTAGAGAGAGAGAAAGAGAGAGAGAGGAAGAGAGAGAAAATTAAAGACAGAGAGAGAGAGAAATGTAGAGAGAGAGAGAGAGAGAGAAATGTAGAGAGAGAGCGATAGAGAGGGGAGGAGGGAGCAAGAGAGATAGACACAGAGGGAGGGGAGGAGGAAGAGAGAAAGAGAAAGAGAAAGGGGAGGAGGGAGAGATGGATGTAGAGAAAGGAGGACAGAGGGAGGAGGATGGGAGGGAAGGAAGGAAGGAAGGAGAGGGGGATGTGGAGTGTGGAAGTAAAGGAGAGGGAACACTTAACTGGAATGGTTCCCCAAGAGATAGAGAGAGAGGAAATTTGAGAAAGAAATGTAAAGAGAGATAAGGGAGGAGGGAAGGAGAGAGAGGGGAGGAGGGAGAGAGTGAGAAAGAGAGGGGGAGGAGGGAGAAATAGAGAGGAATATAGAGTAGAGAGAGGGGAGGAGGAAGAGAGAGAGAGAGGTGAGAAGGGAGATAGTTAGTGGATGAAGGAGAGAGCGAGAGAAAGGGGAGGAGGAATAGAGAGAGAGATAAAGAAAGAGGGATGTAGAGAGAGAGAGGGGAGGAGGGAGAGAGAGAGAGGGGAGGAGGGAGAGATGGGAGAGGGGAGGAGGGAGAGAGAGGGGAGGAGGGAGAGATGGGAGAGGGGAGGATAGAGAGAGAGGGGAGGAGGGAGAGATGGGAGAGGGGAGGAGGGAGAGAGATAGTGGAGGAAGGAGAGAGAGGGGAATAAAGAGTAGAGAGAGAAAGGGGAGGAGAGGTACAAAGAGTAGAGAGAGGGGAGGAGGGAGAGAGGGAGGGAAGGAGGGAGAGAGAGAGAGGAGGGGAATGGAGGGGAAGAGGGAGAGAAAGAGAGGGGGGAGGGAGAGAGAGAGGGGTGGAGGAGGGAGAGAGAGCGGAGGAGGGAGAGAGAGCAGAGGAGGGAGAGAGAATGAAAGAGGGGCAGAGAAAGAGAGAGAGGGATAAAGAGAGAGAGGAGGGATAGAAAGAGAGATAAAGAGAGAGGGATGTAGAGAGAGAAGGAGAACAGAGGGAGGACAGAGGGAGGAGGATGAGACAGAGGGAAGGAAGGAGAGGGTGGAACTAAAGGAGAGGGAACGCTTAAGTGGAGGTAGATGGAGGGGAAGAGGGAAGGAGAGAAAGGGGAGGAGGGAGAGAGAGAAGGGAGGAGGGAGGGAGAGAGAGAGGGAGGGAGAGAGAGGGGAGGAGGGAGAGAGAGAAGGGAGGAGGGAGGGAGAGAGAGAGGGAGGGAGAGAGAGAGAGAGGGGAGGAGGGAGAGGGGGAGGTAGAGAGAGGGGAGGAGGAGAGAGGGGGGAAGAGGGAGAGAGGGGGATGTAGAGAAAGGGAGAGAGAGAGAAAGAGAGAGAGGGGAAGATGGAGAGAAAGAGAGAGGGGAGGAGGGAGAGAGAGAGAGGGGGGGAGGATGAGAAAGAGGGTAGAAGGGAGGGAGGGAGAGGGGGGAGGAGGGGGAAAGAGAGGGGGGAGGAAGGAGAGAGCGAGGAGGAGGGAGAGAGAGGGGAAAGGAGGGAGAGAGATGAGAAGGGAGAGAGAGGGGAGGAGGAGGATAGAGAGAGAGAGATGGAGGGGAGGAGGGAGAGAAAGAGAGAGGTTGCGGTGGGAGGGAGAGAGAGAGGGGAGGAGAGAGAGAGAGGAGGTAGAGAGAGGGGAGGAGAGAGAGAGGAGGTAGAGGGAAAGGGGAGGAGGGTGAGAGAGGGGAGGGAGAGAAAGAGACAGGAGAGAGAGAGAGGGGAGGAGAGAGAGAGAAAGAGATGGGAGGAGAGAGAGAGAGTGTAACGTTGTGCGCTGAGAGTCGGGAAGATAGTTCAAGAAGTGTTTCAATAAATAAACACAACATCATACAACATAAGAAACAACAACAACGCACAGACATGACACAGGAACAGAAACAATGACGACGGGGGAAGGAACCAAAGGGAGTAGAGATCTATAGAGACCTATAGAGATCTACAGAGATCTATAGAGACCTACAGAGATCTATAGAGACCTATAGAGACCTACAGAGATCTACAGAGACCTACAGAGATCTACAGAGACCTACAGAGATCTACAGAGATCTATAGAGATCTACAGAGACCTACAGAGATCTACAGAGATCTACAGAGATCTACAGAGACCTACAGAGATCTACAGAGACCTACAGAGATCTACAGAGACCTACAGAGATCTACAGAGACCTACAGAGACCTACAGAGATCTACAGAGATCTACAGAGATCTACAGAGACCTACAGAGATCTACAGAGATCTACAGAGATCTATAGAGACCTTCAGAGATCTACAGAGATCTACAGAGACCTACAGAGATCTACAGAGATCTACAGAGACCTACAGAGATCTACAGAGACCTACAGAGATCTACAGAGATCTACAGAGACCTACAGAGATCTACAGAGATCTACAGAGATCTACAGAGACCTACAGAGATCTACAGAGACCTACAGAGATCTACAGAGACCTACAGAGATCTACAGAGATCTACAGAGATCTACAGAGATCTACAGAGATCTACAGAGACCTAAAGAGATCTACAGAGACCTACAGAGATCTACAGAGATCTACAGAGATCTACAGAGACCTACAGAGACCTACAGAGATCTACAGAGAAGGTAATCAGTGAGTCTGACGACGTATTGGTGGGCGTAACGACGGTGACAGGTGACAGGTGACAGGTGACAGGTGTGCGCCATAACGAGCAGCCTGGTGACCTTGAGGCAGAAGGCAGAGAGGTCATGAGCAGATGAGCTCCTGCATGTTTCAGCATGTTCTTAAAAAAAAGACAGATTTAGAGTTAGATAAACTTGGATTTTTGTCAGGGACATATAGAGGATACTACCCTCTACTACATAACCTTCACTATGTCACCAGGACATATACAGGATACTACCCTCTACAACACTATGTCACCAGGACATATACAGGATACTACCCTCTACAACACTATGTCACCAGGACATATACAGGATACTACCCTCCACAACACAACCTTCACTATGTCACCAGGACATATACAGGATACTACCCTCCACAACATAACCTTCACTATGTCACCAGGACATATACAGGATACTACCCTCCACAACACAGACCTTCAGCTACGTCACCAGGAAATATACAGGATACTACCCTCCACAACACTATGTCACCAGGACATATACAAGATGCTACCCTCCACAACATAACCTTCACTATGTCACCAGGACATATACAGGATACTACCCTCCACAACACTATGTCAACAGGACATATACAGGATACTTCCCTCCACAACACTATGTCACCAGGACATATACAGGATGCTAACCTCCACAACATAACCTTCACTATGTCACCAGGACATATACAAATTACTACCCTCCACAACACTATGTCACCAGGACATATACAGGATACTACCCTCCACAACACTATGTCACCAGGACATATACAGGATGCTACCCTCCCCAACACTACCTTCACTATGTCACCAGGACATATACAGGATACTACCCTCTACAACATAACCTTCACTATGTCACCAGGACATTTACAGGATACTACCCTCCACAACACTACCTTCACTATGTCACCAGGACATATACAGGATACTACCCTCCACAACACTATGTCACCAGGACATATACAGGATGCTACCCTCCACAACACTATGTCACCAGGACATATACAGGATGCTACCCTCCACAACATAACCTTCACTATCTCACCGGGACATATACCGGTTACTACCCTCCACAACACTACCTTCACTATGTCACCAGGACATATACAGGATACTACCCTCTACCACATAACCTTCACTATGTCACCAGGACATATACAGGATACTACCCTCCGCAACACTATGTCAACAGGACATATACAGGATACTACCCTCCACAACACTATGTCACAAGGACATATACAGGATACTACCCTCTACAACACTATGTTACCAGGACATATATAGGATACTACCCTCTACAACACTATGTCACCAGGAAATATACAGGATACTACCCTCTACAACACTATGTCACCAGGACATATACAGGATACTACCCTCTACAACACTATGTCACCAGGACATATACAGGATACTACCCTCCACAACATAACCTTCACCATGTCACCAGAACATATACAGGTTACTACCCTCTACAACACCATGTCACCAGGACATATACAGGATACTACCCTCCACAACATAACCTTCACTATGTCACCAGAACATATACAGGTTACTACCCTCTACAACACCATGTCACCAGGACATATACAGGATACTACCCTCCACAACACTATGTCACCAGGACATATACAGGTTAATACCCTCTACAACCTCACCTTCACTATGTCACCAGGCCATATACAGGATACTACCCTCTACAACACTATGTCACCAGGACATATACAGGATACTACCCTCTACAACCTCACCTTCACTATGTCACCAGGCCATATACAGGATACTACCCTCTACAACACTATGTCACCAGGACATATACAGGATACTACCCTCCACAATACAACCTTCACTATGTCACAAGGACATATACAGGATACTACCCTCCACAACACAACCTTCACTATGTCACCAGGAAATATACAGGATACTACCCTCTACAACACTATGTCTACTCCCTCACAACACTATGTCACCAGGACATATACAGGATTCTACCCTCCACAACATAACCTTCACTATGTCACCAGGACATATACAGGATACTACCCTCCACAACACTATGTCACCAGGACATATACAGGATACTACCCTCTACAACACTATGTTACCACGACATATATAGGATACTATCCTCTACAACACTATGTCACCAGGAAATATACAGGATACTACCCTCTACAACACTATGTCACCAGGACATATACAGGATACTACCCTCTACAACACTATGTCACCAGGAAATATACAGGATACTACCCTCTACAACACTATGTCACCAGGACATATACAGGATACTACCCTCTACAACCTCACCTTCACTATGTCACCAGGCCATATACAGGATACTACCCTCTACAACACTATGTCAACAGGACATATACAGAATACTACCCTCTACAATACTATGTCACCAGGACATATACAGGATACTACCCTCCACAACATAACCTTCACTATGTCACCAGGACATATACAGGTTACTACGCTCTACAACACTATGTCACCAGGACATATACAGGATACTACCTTCCACAATACAACCTTCACTATGTCACAAGGACATATACAGGATACAACCCTCCACAACACTATGTCACCAGGACATATACAGGATACTACCCTCTACAACCTCACCTTCACTATGTCACCAGGCCATATACAGGTTAATACCCTCTACAACACTATGTCACCAGGACATATACAGGATACTACCCTCTACAACCTCACCTTCACTATGTCACCAGGCCATATACAGGATACTACCCTCCACAACACTATGTCACCAGGACATATACAGGATACCACCCTCCACAACACTATGTCACCAGGACATATACAGGACACTACCCTCCACAACACTATGTCACCAGGACATATACAGGATGCTACCCTCCACAACATAACCTTCACTATCTCACCGGGACATATACAGGTTACTACCCTCCACAACACTACCTTCACTATGTCACCAGGACATATACAGGATACTACCCTCTACCACATAACCTTCACTATGTCACCAGGACATATACAGGATACTACCCTCCGCAACACTATGTCAACAGGACATATACAGGATACTACCCTCCACAACACTATGTCACCAGGACATATACAGGATACTACCCTCTACAACACTATGTTACCAGTACATATATAGGATACTACCCTCTACAACATAACCTTCACTATGTCACCAGGAAATATACAGGATACTACCCTCTACAACACTATGTCACCAGGACATATACAGGATACTACCCTCTACAACACTATGTCACCAGGAAATATACAGGATACTACCCTCCACAACATAACCTTCACTATGTCACCAGAACATATACAGGTTACTACCCTCTACAACACCATGTCACCAGGACATATACAGGATACTACCCTCCACAACACTATGTCACCAGGACATATACAGGTTAATACCCTCTACAACCTCACCTTCACTATGTCACCAGGCCATATACAGGATACTACCCTCTACAACACTATGTCACCAGGACATATACAGGATACTACCCTCTACAACCTCACCTTCACTATGTCACCAGGCCATATACAGGATACTACCCTCTACAACACTATGTCACCAGGACATATACAGGATACTACCCTCTACAACACTATGTCACCAGGAAATATACAGGATACTACCCTCCACAACATAACCTTCACTATGTCACCAGAACATATACAGGTTACTACCCTCTACAACACTATGTCACCAGGACATATACAGGATACTACCCTCCACAACACTATGTCACCAGGACATATACAGGTTAATACCCTCTACAACACTATGTCACCAGGACATATACAGGATACTACCCTCTACAACCTCACCTTCACTATGTCACCAGGCCATATACAGGATACTACCCTCTACAACACTATGTCAACAGGACATATACAGGATACTACCCTCTACAATACTATGTCACCAGGACATATACAGAATACTACCCTCCACAACATAACCTTCACTATGTCACCAGGACATATACAGGTTACTACCCTCTACATTACTATGTCACCAGGACATATACAGGATACTACCCTCCACAATACAACCTTCACTATGTCACAAGGACATATACAGGATACTACCCTCCACAACACAACCTTCACTATGTCACCAGGAAATATACAGGATACTACCCTCTACAACACTATGTCACCAGGACATATACAGGATTCTACCCTCCACAACATAACCTTCACTATGTCACCAGGACATATACAGGATACCACCCTCCACAACACTATGTCACCAGGACATATACAGGACACTACCCTCCACAACACTATGTCACCAGGACATATACAGGATGCTACCCTCCACAACATAACCTTCACTATCTCACCGGGACATATACAGGTTACTACCCTCCACAACACTACCTTCACTATGTCACCAGGACATATACAGGATACTACCCTCTACCACATAACCTTCACTATGTCACCAGGACATATACAGGATACTACCCTCCGCAACACTATGTCAACAGGACATATACAGGATACTACCCTCCACAACACTATGTCACCAGGACATATACAGGATACTACCCTCTACAACAATATGTTACCAGGACATATATAGGATACTACCCTCTACAACACCATGTCACCAGGAAATATACTGGATACTACCCTCTACAACACTATGTCACCAGGACATATACAGGATACTACCCTCTACAACACTATGTCACCAGGAAATATACAGGATACTACCCTCCACAACATAACCTTCACTATGTCACCAGAACATATACAGGTTACTACCCTCTACAACACTATGTCACCAGGACATATACAGGATACTACCCTCCACAACACTATGTCACCAGGACATATACCGGTTAATACCCTCTACAACACTATGTCACCAGGACATATACAGGATACTACCCTCTACAACCTCACCTTCACTATGTCACCAGGCCATATACAGGATACTACCCTCTACAACACTATGTCAACAGGACATATACAGGATACTACCCTCTACAACACTATGTCACCAAGACATATACAGGATACTACCCTCTACAACACTATGTCACCAGGACATATACAGGATACTACCCTCTACAACATAACCTTCACTATGTCACCAGGACATTTACAGGATACTACCCTCCACAACACTACCTTCACTATGTCACCAGGACATATACAGGATACTACCCTCCACAACACTATGTCACCAGGACATATACAGGATACTTCCCTCCACAACGCTATGTCACCAGCACATATACAGGATACTACCCTCCACAACATAACCTTCACTATGTCACCAGGACATATACAGGATGCTACCCTCGACAACACTATGTCACCAGGACATATACAGGATACTACCCTCCACAACACTATGTCACCAGGACATATACAGGATACTACCCTCTACAACCTCAACTTCACTATGTCACCAGGCCATATACAGGATACTACCCTCTACAACACTATGTCAACAGTACATATACAGGATACTACCCTCTACAATACTATGTCACCAGGACATATACAGAATACTACCCTCCACAACATAACCTTCACTATGTCACAAGGACATATACAGGATACTACCCTCCACAACACAACCTTCACTATGTCACCAGGAAATATACAGGATACTACCCTCTACAACACTATGTCACCAGGACATATACAGGATTCTACCCTCCACAACATAACCTTCACTATGTCACCAGGACATATACAGGATACCACCCTCCACAACACTATGTCACCAGGACATATACAGGACACTACCCTCCACAACACTATGTCACCAGGACATATACAGGATGCTACCCTCCACAACATAACCTTCACTATCTCACCGGGACATATACAGGTTACTACCCTCCACAACACTACCTTCACTATGTCACCAGGACATATACAGGATACTACCCTCTACCACATAACCTTCACTATGTCACCAGGACATATACAGGATACTACCCTCCACAACACTATGTCAACAGGACATATACAGGATACTACCCTCCACAACACTATGTCACCAGGACATATACAGGATACTACCCTCCACAACATAACCTTCACTATGTCACCAGAACATATACAGGTTACTACCCTCTACAACACTATGTCACCAGGACATATACAGGATACTACCCTCCACAACACTATGTCACCAGGACATATACAGGTTAATACCCTCTACAACACTATGTCACCAGGACATATACAGGATACTACCCTCTACAACCTCACCTTCACTATGTCACCAGGCCATATACAGGATACTACCCTCTACAACACTATGTCAACAGGACATATACAGGATACTACCCTCTACAACACTATGTCACCAAGACATATACAGGATACTACCCTCCACAACATAACTTCACTATGTCACCAGGACATATACAGGATACTACCCCCCACAACACTACCTTCACTATTTCACCAGGACATATACAGGATACTACCCTCTACAACATAACCTTCACTATGTCACCAGGACATTTACAGGATACTACCCTCCACAACACTACCTTCACTATGTCACCAGGACATATACAGGATACTACCCTCCACAACACTATGTCACCAGGACATATACAGGATACTTCCCTCCACAACGCTATGTCACCAGCACATATACAGGATACTACCCTCCACAACATAACCTTCACTATGTCACCAGGACATATACAGGATGCTACCCTCCACAACACTATGTCACCAGGACATATACAGGATACTACCCTCCACAACACTATGTCACCAGGACATATACAGGATGCGACCCTCTACAACACTATGTCACCAGGATATATACAGGATACTACCCTCTACAATACTATGTCACCAGGACATATACAGGATACTACCCTCCACAACATAACTTCACTATGTCACCAGGACATATACAGGATACTACCCCCCACAACATAACCTTCACCATGTCACCAGGACATATACAGGATGCTACCCTCCACAACATAACCTTCACTATGTCACCAGGACATATACAGGATACTACCCTCCACAACACTATGTCACCAGGATATATACAGGATACTACCCTCCACAACATAACCTTCACTATGTCACCAGGACAGATACAGGATACTACCCTCCACAACATAACCTTCACTATGTCACCAGGACATATACAGGATACTACCCTCCACAACATGACCTTCACTATATCACCAGGACATATACAGGATGCTACCCTCCACAATATAATTGTCACTATGTCACCAGGACATATACAGGATACTACTCTCCACAACATAACCTTCACTATGTCAACCGGACATATATAGGATTCTACCCTCCACAACATAACCTTCACTATGTCACCAGGACATATACAGGATTCTACCCTCCACAACATAACCTTCACTATGTCACCAGGACATATACAGGATACTACCCTCAACAACATAACCTTCACTATGTCACCAGGACATATACAGGATACTACCCTCTACAACACTATGTCACCAGGACATATACAGGATACTACCCTCTACTACATAACTTTCACTATGTCACCAGGACATATACAGGATACTACCCTCCACAACACCACCTTCACTATGTCACCAGGACATATACAGGATACTACCCTCCACGACACTATGTCAATAGGACATATACAGGATACTACCCTCCACAACACTATGTCACCAGGACATATACAGGATACTACCCTCCACAACATAACCTTCACTATGTCACCAGGAAAAGAAAAATACACTACAATGATAAATTAACCAGACCATCCCCTGGCACAGTGCTATATTAACCAGACCATCCCCTGGCATGGCACAGTGCTATATTAACCAGACCATCCCCTGGCACAGTGCTATATTAACCAGACCATCTCCTGGCATGGCACAGTGCTATATTAACCAGACCATCCCCTGGCACAGTGCTATATTAACCAGACCATCCCCTGGCATGACACAGTGCTATATTAACCAGACCATCCCCTGGCACAGTGCTATATTAACCAGACCATCCCCTGGCATGGCACAGTGCTATATTAACCAGACCATCCCCTGGTACAGTGCTATATTAACCAGACCATCCCCTGGCATGACACAGTGCTATATTAACCAGACCATCCCCTGGTACAGTGCTATATTAACCAGACCATCCCCTGGCACAGTGCTATATTAACCAGACCATCCCATGGCACAGTGCTATATTAACCAGACCATCCCCTGGCATGGCACAGTGCTATATTAACCAGACCATCCCCTGGCATAGTGCTATATTAACCAGACCATCCCCTGGCACAGTGCTATATTAACCAGACCATCCCCTGGCATGGCACAGTGCTATATTAACCAGACCATCCCCTGGCATGACACAGTGCTATATTAACCATGACCATCCCCTGGTACAGTGCTATATTAACCAGACCATCCCCTGGTACAGTGCTATATTAACCAGACCATCCCCTGGTACAGTGCTATATTAACCAGACCATCCCCTGGCATGGCACAGTGCTATATTAACCAGACCATCCCCTGGCATGACACAGTGCTATATTAACCAGACCATCCCCTGGTACAGTGCTATATTAACCAGACCATCCCCTGGCATGACACAGTGCTATATTAACCAGACCATCCCCTGGCACAGTGCTATATTAACCAGACCATCCCCTGGCACAGTGCTATATTAACCAGACCATCCCCTGGCACAGTGCTATATTAACCAGACCATCCCCTGGTACAGTGCTATATTAACCAGACCATCCCCTGGTACAGTGCTATATTAACCAGACCATCCCCTGGTACAGTGCTATATTAACCAGACCATCCCCTGGCATGGCACAGTGCTATATTAACCAGACCATCCCCTGGCACAGTGCTATATTAACCAGACCATCCCCTGGCATGGCACAGTGCTATATTAACCAGACCATCCCCTGGCATGACACAGTGCTATATTAACCAGACCATCCCCTGGTACAGTGCTATATTAACCAGACCATCCCCTGGTACAGTGCTATATTAACCAGACCATCCCCTGGTACAGTGCTATATTAACCAGACCATCCCCTGGCACAGTGCTATATTAACCAGACCATCCCCTGGCATGGCACAGTGCTATATTAACCAGACCATCCCCTGGCACAGTGCTATATTAACCAGACCATCCCCTGGCACAGTGCTATATTAACCAGACCATCCCCTGGTACAGTGCTATATTAACCAGACCATCCCCTGGCATGACACAGTGCTATATTAACCAGACCATCCCCTGGCATGACACAGTGCTATATTAACCAGACCATCCCCTGGTACAGTGCTATATTAACCAGACCATCCCCTGGTACAGTGCTATATTAACCAGACCATCCCCTGGCACAGTGCTATATTAACCAGACCATCCCCTGGCACAGTGCTATATTAACCAGACCATCCCATGGCACAGTGCTATATTAACCAGACCATCCCCTGGCACAGTGCTATATTAACCAGACCATCCCCTGGCACAGTGCTATATTAACCAGACCATCCCCTGGCATGACACAGTGCTATATTAACCAGACCATCCCCTGGTACAGTGCTATATTAACCAGACCATCCCCTGGCATGGCACAGTGCTATATTAACCAGACCATCCCCTGGCACAGTGCTATATTAACCAGACCATCCCCTGGTACAGTGCTATATTAACCAGACCATCCCCTGGCATGACACAGTGCTATATTAACCAGACCATCCCCTGGTACAGTGCTATATTAACCAGACCATCCCCTGGCATGGCACAGTGCTATATTAACCAGACCATCCCCTGGCACAGTGCTATATTAACCAGACCATCCCCTGGTACAGTGCTATATTAACCAGACCATCCCCTGGCATGCACAGTGCTATATTAACCAGACCATCCCCTGGCACAGTGCTATATTAACCAGACCATCCCCTGGCAGCCAGTGCTATATTAACCAGACCATCCCCTGGCATGGCACAGTGCTATATTAACCAGACCATCCCCTGGCTGGACAGTGCTATATTAACCAGACCATCCCCTGGTACAGTGCTATATTAACCAGACCATCCCCTGGCACAGTGCTATATTAACCAGACCATCCCCTGGCACAGTGCTATATTAACCAGACCATCCCCTGGCACAGTGCTATATTAACCAGACCATCCCCTGGCACAGTGCTATATTAACCAGACCATCCCCTGGTACAGTGCTATATTAACCAGACCATCCCCTGGCATGGCACAGTGCTATATTAACCAGACCATCCCCTGGTACAGTGCTATATTAACCAGACCATCCCCTGGCACAGTGCTATATTAACCAGACCATCTCCTGGCACAGTGCTATATTAACCAGACCATCCCCTGGCATGACACAGTGCTATATTAACCAGACCATCCCCTGGTACAGTGTTATATTAACCAAACCATCCCCTGGCATGGCACAGTGCTATATTAACCAGACCATCCCCTGGTACAGTGCTATATTAACCAGACCATCCCCTGGCACAGTGCTATATTAACCAGACCATCCCCTGGCACAGTGCTATATTAACCAGACCATCCCCTGGCACAGTGCTATATTAACCAGACCATCCCCTGGCACAGTGCTATATTAACCAGACCATCCCCTGGCACAGTGCTATATTAACCAGACCATCCCCTGGCATGGCACAGTGCTATATTAACCAGACCATCCCCTGGCATGACACAGTGCTATATTAACCAGACCATCCCCTGGTACAGTGCTATATTAACCAGACCATCTCCTGGCACAGTGCTATATTAACCAGACCATCCCCTGGCACAGTGCTATATTAACCAGACCATCCCCTGGCAGCACGTGCTATATTAACCAGACCATCCCCTGGCATGACACAGTGCTATATTAACCAGACCATCCCCTGGCTGACACGTGCTATATTAACCAGACCATCCCCTGGCATGACACAGTGCTATATTAACCAGACCATCCCCTGGCATGGCACAGTGCTATATTAACCAGACCATCCCCTGGTACAGTGCTATATTAACCAGACCATCCCCTGGCATGGCACAGTGCTATATTAACCAGACCATCCCCTGGTACAGTGCTATATTAACCAGACCATCCCTGGCATGGCACAGTGCTATATTAACCAGACCATCCCCTGGCTACAGTGCTATATTAACCAGACCATCCCCTGGTACAGTGCTATATTAACCAGACCATCCCCTGGCATGACACAGTGCTATATTAACCAGACCATCCCCTGGCATGGCACAGTGCTATATTAACCAGACCATCCCCTGACACAGTGCTATATTAACCAGACCATCTCCTGGTACAGTGCTATATTAACCAGACCATCCCATGGCATGACACAGTGCTATATTAACCAGACCATCCCCTGGCATGACACAGTGCTATATTAACCAGACCATCCCCTGGCACAGTGCTATATTAACCAGACCATCCCCTGGCATGGCACAGTGCTATATTAACCAGACCATCCCCTGGCATGACACAGTGCTATATTAACCAGACCATCCCCTGGCATGACACAGTGCTATATTAACCAGACCATCTCCTGGCATACTGCTATATTAACCAGACCATCCCCTGGTACAGTGCTATATTAACCAGACCATCCCCTGGTACAGTGCTATATTAACCAGACCATCCCCTGGTACAGTGCTATATTAACCAGACCATCCCCTGGCACAGTGCTATATTAACCAGACCATCCCCTGGCACAGTGTTATATTAACCAGACCATCCCCTGGCATGACACAGTGCTATATTAACCAGACCATCCCCTGGCACAGTGCTATATTAACCAGACCATCCCCTGGTACAGTGCTATATTAACCAGACCATCCCCTGGCACAGTGCTATATTAACCAGACCATCCCCTGGCACAGTGCTATATTAACCAGACCATCCCCTGGCACAGTGCTATATTAACCAGACCATCCCCTGGCACAGTGCTATATTAACCAGACCATCCCCTGGTACAGTGCTATATTAACCAGACCATCCCCTGGTACAGTGCTATATTAACCAGACCATCCCCTGGCACAGTGCTATATTAACCAGACCATCCCCTGGTACAGTGCTATATTAACCAGACCATCCCCTGGCATGGCACAGTGCTATATTAACCAGACCATCCCCTGGCATGACACAGTGCTATATTAACCAGACCATCCCCTGGCATGACACAGTGTTATATTAACCAGACCATCCCCTGGCACAGTGCTATATTAACCAGACCATCCCCTGGCACAGTGCTATATTAACCAGACCATCCCCTGGCACAGTGCTATATTAACCAGACCATCCCCTGGTACAGTGCTATATTAACCAGACCATCCCCTGGTACAGTGCTATATTAACCAGACCATCCCCTGGCATGACACAGTGCTATATTAACCAGACCATCCCCTGGCACAGTGCTATATTAACCAGACCATCCCCTGGCATGACACAGTGCTATATTAACCAGACCATCCCCTGGCATGACACAGTGCTATATTAACCAGACCATCCCCTGGCATACTGCTATATTAACCAGACCATCCCCTGGCACAGTGCTATATTAACCAGACCATCCCCTGGCACAGTGCTATATTAACCAGACCATCCCCCTGGCATGGCACAGTGCTATATTAACCAGACCATCCCCTGGTACAGTGCTATATTAACCAGACCATCCCCTGGTACAGTGCTATATTAACCAGACCATCCCCTGGCATGACACAGTGCTATATTAACCAGACCATCCCCTGGCACAGTGCTATATTAACCAGACCATCCCCTGGTACAGTGCTATATTAACCAGACCATCCCCTGGCACAGTGCTATATTAACCAGACCATCCCCTGGCATGACACAGTGCTATATTAACCAGACCATCCCCTGGCACAGTGCTATATTAACCAGACCATCCCCTGGCATGACACAGTGCTATATTAACCAGACCATCCCCTGGCACAGTGTTATATTAACCAGACCATCCCCTGGTACAGTGCTATATTAACCAGACCATCCCCTGGTACAGTGCTATATTAACCAGACCATCCCCTGGCATGGCACAGTGCTATATTAACCAGACCATCCCCTGGCATGACACAGTGCTATATTAACCAGACCATCCCCTGGTACAGTGCTATATTAACCAGACCATCCCCTGGTACAGTGCTATATTAACCAGACCATCCCCTGGCATGACACAGTGCTATATTAACCAGACCATCCCCTGGCATGACACAGTGCTATATTAACCAGACCATCCCCTGGCATGACACAGTGCTATATTAACCAGACCATCCCCTGGTACAGTGCTATATTAACCAGACCATCCCCTGGCATGGCACAGTGCTATATTAACCAGACCATCCCAAGGCATGGCACAGTGCTATATTAACCAGACCATCCCCTGGTACAGTGCTATATTAACCAGACCATCCCCTGGTACAGTGCTATATTAACCAGACCATCCCCTGGCACAGTGCTATATTAACCAGACCATCCCCTGGCATGGCACAGTGCTATATTAACCAGACCATCCCCTGGCATGGCACAGTGCTATATTAACCAGACCATCCCCTGGCATGGCACAGTGCTATATTAACCAGACCATCCCCTGGTACAGTGCTATATTAACCAGACCATCCCCTGGTACAGTGCTATATTAACCAGACCATCCCCTGGTACAGTGCTATATTAACCAGACCATCCCCTGGTACAGTGCTATATTAACCAGACCATCCCCTGGTACAGTGCTATATTAACCAGACCATCCCCTGGCATGGCACAGTGTTATATTAACCAGACCATCCCCTGGCACAGTGCTATATTAACCAGACCATCCCCTGGAACAGTGCTATATTAACCAGACCATCCCCTGGCACAGTGCTATATTAACCAGACCATCCCCTGGCACAGTGCTATATTAACCAGACCATCCCCTGGCACAGTGCTATATTAACCAGACCATCCCCTGGCACAGTGCTATATTAACCAGATCATCCCATGGCACAGTGCTATATTAACCAGACCATCCCCTGGTACAGTGCTATATTAACCAGACCATCCCCTGGCACAGTGCTATATTAACCAGACCATCCCCTGGCATGACACAGTGCTATATTAACCAGACCATCCCCTGGTACAGTGCTATATTAACCAGACCATCCCCTGGTATGACACAGTGCTATATTAACCAGACCATCCCCTGGTACAGTGCTATATTAACCAGACCATCACCTGGCACAGTGCTATATTAACCAGACCATCCCCTGGCACAGTGCTATATTAACCAGACCATCCCCTGGCATGGCACAGTGCTATATTAACCAGACCATCCCCTGGCACAGTGCTATATTAACCAGACCATCCCCTGGTACAGTGCTATATTAACCAGACCATCCCCTGGTACAGTGCTATATTAACCAGACCATCCCCTGGCACAGTGCTATATTAACCAGACCATCCCCTGGCATGGCACAGTGCTATATTAACCAGACCATCCCCTGGCATGGCACAGTGCTATATTAACCAGACCATCCCCTGGCATGACACAGTGCTATATTAACCAGACCATCCCCTGGTACAGTGTTATATTAACCAGACCATCCCCTGGTACAGTGCTATATTAACCAGACCATCCCCTGGTACAGTGTTATATTAACCAGACCATCCCCTGGCACAGTGCTATATTAACCAGACCATCCCCTGGTACAGTGCTATATTAACCAGACCATCCCCTGGCACAGTGCTATATTAACCAGACCATCCCCTGGTACAGTGCTATATTAACCAGACCATCCCCTGGTACAGTGCTATATTAACCAGACCATCCCCTGGCACAGTGCTATATTAACCAGACCATCCCCTGGCATGACACAGTGCTATATTAACCAGACCATCCCCTGGCACAGTGCTATATTAACCAGACCATCCCCTGGCACAGTGCTATATTAACCAGACCATCCCCTGGTACAGTGCTATATTAACCAGACCATCCCCTGGCATGACACAGTGCTATATTAACCAGACCATCCCCTGGCATGGCACAGTGTTATATTAACCAGACCATCCCCTGGTACAGTGCTATATTAACCAGACCATCCCCTGGCATGACACAGTGCTATATTAACCAGACCATCCCCTGGCATGACACAGTGCTATATTAACCAGACCATCCCCTGGCATGACACAGTGCTATATTAACCAGACCATCTCCTGGCATACTGCTATATTAACCAGACCATCCCCTGGCACAGTGTTATATTAACCAGACCATCCCCTGGCATGACACAGTGCTATATTAACCAGACCATCCCCTTGCATGACACAGTGCTATATTAACCAGACCATCCCCTGGCACAGTGCTATATTAACCAGACCATCCCCTGGCATGACACAGTGCTATATTAACCAGACCATCCCCTGGCACAGTGCTATATTAACCAGACCATCCCCTGGCACAGTGTTATATTAACCAGACCATCCCCTGGCACAGTGCTATATTAACCAGACCATCCCCTGGCATGACACAGTGCTATATTAACCAGACCATCCCCTGGTACAGTGCTATATTAACCAGACCATCCCCTGGCACAGTGCTATATTAACCAGACCATCCCCTGGCATGACACAGTGCTATATTAACCAGACCATCCCCTGGCACAGTGCTATATTAACCAGACCATCCCCTGGCACAGTGCTATATTAACCAGACCATCCCCTGGCATGACACAGTGCTATATTAACCAGACCATCCCCTGGCATGACACAGTGCTATATTAACCAGACCATCCCCTGGCACAGTGCTATATTAACCAGACCATCCCCCTGGCACAGTGCTATATTAACCAGACCATCCCCTGGCACAGTGCTATATTAACCAGACCATCCCCTGGCATGGCACAGTGCTATATTAACCAGACCATCCCCTGGCACAGTGCTATATTAACCAGACCATCCCCTGGCATGACACAGTGCTATATTAACCAGACCATCCCCTGGTACAGTGCTATATTAACCAGACCATCCCCTGGTACAGTGCTATATTAACCAGACCATCCCCTGGTACAGTGCTATATTAACCAGACCATCCCCTGGTACAGTGCTATATTAACCAGACCATCCCCTGGTACAGTGCTATATTAACCAGACCATCCCCTGGCATGACACAGTGCTATATTAACCAGACCATCCCCTGGCATGGCACAGTGCTATATTAACCAGACCATCCCCTGGCATGGCACAGTGCTATATTAACCAGACCATCCCAAGGCATGGCACAGTGCTATATTAACCAGACCATCCCCTGGTACAGTGCTATATTAACCAGACCATCCCCTGGCATGACACAGTGCTATATTAACCAGACCATCCCCTGGCACAGTGCTATATTAACCAGACCATCCCCTGGCATGGCACAGTGCTATATTAACCAGACCATCCCTTGGTACAGTGCTATATTAACCAGACCATCCCCTGGTACAGTGCTATATTAACCAGACCATCCCATGGCACAGTGCTATATTAACCAGACCATCCCCTGGCACAGTGCTATATTAACCAGACCATCCCCTGGTACAGTGCTATATTAACCAGACCATCCCCTGGCATGGCACAGTGCTATATTAACCAGACCATCCCCTGGTACAGTGCTATATTAACCAGACCATCCCCTGGCACAGTGCTATATTAACCAGACCATCCCCTGGCATGACACAGTGCTATATTAACCAGACCATCCCCTGGCATGGCACAGTGCTATATTAACCAGACCATCCCCTGGTACAGTGCTATATTAACCAGACCATCCCCTGGCACAGTGCTATATTAACCAGACCATCCCCTGGCATGGTACAGTGCTATATTAACCAGAACATCCCCTGGTACAGTGCTATATTAACCAGACCATCCCCTGGTACAGTGCTATATTAACCAGACCATCCCCTGGTACAGTGCTATATTAACCAGACCATCCCCTGGTACAGTGCTATATTAACCAGACCATCCCCTGGTACAGTGCTATATTAACCAGACCATCCCCTGGTACAGTGCTATATTAACCAGACCATCCCCTGGCATGGCACAGTGCTATATTAACCAGACCATCCCCTGGCACAGTGCTATATTAACCAGACCATCCCCTGGTACAGTGCTATATTAACCAGACCATCCCCTGGTACAGTGCTATATTAACCAGACCATCCCCTGGTACAGTGCTATATTAACCAGACCATCCCCTGGTACAGTGCTATATTAACCAGACCATCCCCTGGCACAGTGCTATATTAACCAGACCATCCCCTGGCATGGCACAGTGCTATATTAACCAGACCATCCCCTGGTACAGTGCTATATTAACCAGACCATCCCCTGGCACAGTGCTATATTAACCAGACCATCCCCTGGCATGACACAGTGCTATATTAACCAGACCATCCCCTGGCACAGTGTTATATTAACCAGACCATCCCCTGGTACAGTGCTATATTAACCAGACCATCCCCTGGTACAGTGCTATATTAACCAGACCATCCCCTGGCATGGCACAGTGCTATATTAACCAGACCATCCCAAGGCATGGCACAGTGCTATATTAACCAGACCATCCCCTGGTACAGTGCTATATTAACCAGACCATCCCCTGGCATGACACAGTGCTATATTAACCAGACCATCCCCTGGTACAGTGCTATATTAACCAGACCATCCCCTGGCATGGCACAGTGCTATATTAACCAGACCATCCCCTGGCACAGTGCTATATTAACCAGACCATCCCCTGGCACAGTGCTATATTAACCAGACCATCCCCTGGTACAGTGCTATATTAACCAGACCATCCCCTGGCATGGCACAGTGCTATATTAACCAGACCATCCCCTGGTACAGTGCTATATTAACCAGACCATCCCCTGGCATGACACAGTGCTATATTAACCAGACCATCCCCTGGTACAGTGCTATATTAACCAGACCATCCCCTGGCACAGTGTTATATTAACCAGACCATCCCCTGGTACAGTGCTATATTAACCAGACCATCCCCTGGTACAGTGCTATATTAACCAGACCATCCCCTGGTACAGTGCTATATTAACCAGACCATCCCCTGGTACAGTGCTATATTAACCAGACCATCCCCTGGTACAGTGCTATATTAACCAGACCATCCACTGGTACAGTGCTATATTAACCAGACCATCCCCTGGTACAGTGCTATATTAACCAGACCATCCCCTGGCATGGCACAGTGCTATATTAACCAGACCATCCCCTGGTACAGTGCTATATTAACCAGACCATCCCCTGGTACAGTGCTATATTAACCAGACCATCCCCTGGTACAGTGCTATATTAACCAGACCATCCCCTGGCATGGCACAGTGCTATATTAACCAGACCATCCCCTGGCACAGTGCTATATTAACCAGACCATCCCCTGGCATGACACAGTGCTATATTAACCAGACCATCCCCTGGTACAGTGCTATATTAACCAGACCATCCCCTGGCATGGCACAGTGCTATATTAACCAGACCATCCCCTGGCACAGTGCTATATTAACCAGACCATCCCCTGGCACAGTGCTATATTAACCAGACCATCCCCTCTGAGCCATCCTGACCCCCCCCCCCCCCCACACCCACTGAGGACACAGATTGTTCACCTTATCAAACACCCAGCACCCTTCTGTCTGAGGAACAACCCACATAATAAATCAAAACAAATCAAAGTTTTTTTGTCGAATACAACAGGTGTAGTAGACCTTACTGTGAAATGCTGAATACAACAGGTGTAGTAGACCTCACAGTGAAATGCTGAATACAACAGGTGTAGTAGACCTTACAGTGAAATGCTGAATACAACAGGTGTAGTAGACCTCACAGTGAAATGCTGAATACAACAGGTGTAGTAAACCTTACAGTGAAATGCTGAATACAACAGGTGTAATAGACCTCACATTGAAATGCTGAATACAACAGGTGTAGACCTCACAGTGAAATGCTGAATACAACAGGTGTAGACCTCACAGTGAAATGCTGAATACAACAGGTGTAGACCTCACAGTGAAATGCTGAATACAACAGGTGTAGTAGACCTCACAGTGAAATGCTGAATACAACAGGTGTAGTAGACCTCACAGTGAAATGCTGAATACAACAGGTGTAGTAGACCTCACAGTGAAATGCTGAATACAACAGGTGTAGTAGACCTCACAGTGAAATGCTGAATACAACAGGTGTAGTAGACCTTACAGTGAAATGCTGAATACAAAAGGTGTAGTAAACCTTACAGTGAAATGCTGAATACAACAGGTGTAGTAGACCTCACAGTGAAATGCTGAATACAACAGGTGTAGTAGACCTCACAGTGAAATGCTGAATACAACAGGTGTAGTAGACCTTACAGTGAAATGCTGAATACAACAGGTGTAGTAGACCACACAGTGAAATGCTGAATACAACAGGTGTAGTAGACCTTACAGTGAAATGCTGAATACAACAGGTGTAGTAGACCTCACAGTGAAATACTGAATACAACAGGTGTAGTAGACCTCACAGTGAAATGCTGAATACAACAGGTGTAGTAGACCTTACAGTGAAATGCTGAATACAACAGGTGTAGTAGACCTCACAGTGAAATGCTGAATACAACAGGTGTAGGTAGACCTCACAGTGAAATGCTGAATACAACAGGTGTAGTAGACCTCACAGTGAAACGCTGAATACAACAGGTGTAGTAGACCTCACAGTGAAATGCTGAATACAACAGGTGTAGTAGACCTCACAGTGAAATGCTGAATACAACAGGTGTAGTAGACCTCACAGTGAAATGCTGAATACAACAGGTGTAGTAGACCTCACAGTGAAATGCTGAATACAACAGGTGTAGTAGACCTCACAGTGAAATGCTGAATACAACAGGTGTAGTAGACCTCACAGTGAAATGCTGAATACAACAGGTGTAGTAGACCTCACAGTGAAATGCTGAATACAACAGGTGTAGACCTCACAGTGAAATGCTGAATACAACAGGTGTAGTAGACCTCACAGTGAAATGCTGAATACAACAGGTGTAGTAGACCTCACAGTGAAATGCTGAATACAACAGGTGTAGTAGACCTCACAGTGAAATGCTGAATACAACAGGTGTAGTAGACCTTACAGTGAAATGCTGAATACAACAGGTGTAGACCTCACAGTGAAATGCTGAATACAACAGGTGTAGACCTCACAGTGAAATGCTGAATACAACAGGTGTAGTAGACCTTACAGTGAAATGCTGAATACAACAGGTGTAGTAGACCTCACAGTGAAATGCTGAATACAACAGGTGTAGTAGACCTTACAGTGAAATGCTGAATACAACAGGTGTAGTAGACCTCACAGTGAAATGCTGAATACAACAGGTGTAGTAGACCTCACAGTGAAATGCTGAATACAACAGGTGTAGTAGACCTCAAAGTGAAATGCTGAATACAACAGGTGTAGTAGACCTCACAGTGAAATGCTGAATACAACAGGTGTAGTAGACCTCACAGTGAAATGCTGAATACAACAGGTGTAGACCTCACAGTGAAATGCTGAATACAACAGGTGTAGACCTCACAGTGAAATGCTGAATACAACAGGTGTAGTAGACCTCACAGTGAAATGCTGAATACAACAGGTGTAGTAGACCTTACAGTGAAATGCTGAATACAACAGGTGTAGTAGACCTCACAGTGAAATGCTGAATACAACAGGTGTAGTAGACCTCACAGTGAAATGCTGAATACAACAGGTGTAGTAGACCTCACAGTGAAATGCTGAATACAACAGGTGTAGACCTCACAGTGAAATGCTGAATACAACAGGTGTAGACCTCACAGTGAAATGCTGAATACAACAGGTGTAGTAGACCGTACAGTGAAATGCTGAATACAACAGGTGTAGTAGACCTCAAAGTGAAATGCTGAATACAACAGGTGTAGTAGACCTCACAGTGAAATGCTGAATACAACAGGTGTAGTAGACCTCACAGTGAAATGCTGAATACAACAGGTGTAGACCTCACAGTGAAATGCTGAATACAACAGGTGTAGACCTCACAGTGAAATGCTGAATACAACAGGTGTAGTAGACCTCACAGTGAAATGCTGAATACAACAGGTGTAGTAGACCTTACAGTGAAATGCTGAATACAACAGGTGTAGTAGACCTCACAGTGAAATGCTGAATACAACAGGTGTAGTAGACCTCACAGTGAAATGCTGAATACAACAGGTGTAGTAGACCTCACAGTGAAATGCTGAATACAACAGGTGTAGTAGACCTCACAGTGAAATGCTGAATACAACAGGTGTAGTAGACCTCACAGTGAAATGCTGAATACAACAGGTGTAGTAGACCTCACAGTGAAATGCTGAATACAACAGGTGTAGTAGACCTCACAGTGAAATGCTGAATACAACAGGTGTAGTAGACCTCACAGTGAAATGCTGAATACAACAGGTGTAGTAGACCTCACAGTGAAATGCTGAATACAACAGGTGTAGACCTTACAGTGAAATGCTGAATACAACAGGTGTAGTAGACCTTACAGTGAAATGCTGAATACAACAGGTGTAGGTAGACCTCACAGTGAAATGCTGAATACAACAGGTGTAGTAGACCTTACAGTGAAATGCTGAATACAACAGGTGTAGTAGACCTCACAGTGAAATGCTGAATACAACAGGTGTAGTAGACCTCACAGTGAAATGCTGAATACAACAGGTGTAGTAGACCTTACAGTGAAATGCTGAATACAACAGGTGTAGAGCCTCACAGTGAAATGCTGAATACAACAGGTGTAGACCTCACAGTGAAATGCTGAATACAACAGGTGTAGTAGACCTTACAGTGAAATGCTGAATACAACAGGTGTAGTAGACCTCACAGTGAAATGCTGAATACAACAGGTGTAGTAGACCTTACAGTGAAATGCTGAATACAACAGGTGTAGTAGACCTCACAGTGAAATGCTGAATACAACAGGTGTAGTAGACCTCACAGTGAAATGCTGAATACAACAGGTGTAGTAGACCTCACAGTGAAATGCTGAATACAACAGGTGTAGTAGACCTCACAGTGAAATGCTGAATACAACAGGTGTAGTAGACCTCACAGTGAAATGCTGAATACAACAGGTGTAGTAGACCTCACAGTGAAATGCTGAATACAACAGGTGTAGACCTCACAGTGAAATGCTGAATACAACAGGTGTAGACCTCACAGTGAAATGCTGAATACAACAGGTGTAGTAGACCTCACAGTGAAATGCTGAATACAACAGGTGTAGTAGACCTCACAGTGAAATGCTGAATATAACAGGTGTAGTAGACCTTACAGTGAAATGCTGAATACAACAGGTGTAGTAGACCTCACAGTGAAATGCTGAATACAACAGGTGTAGTAGACCTTACAGTGAAATGCTGAATACAACAGGTGTAGTAGACCTCACAGTGAAATGCTGAATACAACAGGTGTAGTAGACCTTACAGTGAAATGCTGAATACAACAGGTGTAGTAGACCTCACAGTGAAATGCTGAATACAACAGGTGTAGTAGACCTCACAGTGAAATGCTGAATACAACAGGTGTAGTAGACCTCACAGTGAAATGCTGAATACAACAGGTGTAGTAGACCTCACAGTGAAATGCTGAATACAACAGGTGTAGTAGACCTCACAGTGAAATGCTGAATACAACAGGTGTAGTAGACCTCACAGTGAAATGCTGAATACAACAGGTGTAGTAGACCTCACAGTGAAATGCTGAATACAACAGGTGTAGTAAACCTTACAGTGAAATGCTGAATACAACAGGTGTAATAGACCTCACAGTGAAATGCTGAATACAACAGGTGTAGACCTCACAGTGAAATGCTGAATACAACAGGTGTAGACCTCACAGTGAAATGCTGAATACAACAGGTGTAGACCTCACAGTGAAATGCTGAATACAACAGGTGTAGACCTCACAGTGAAATGCTGAATACAACAGGTGTAGTAGACCTCACAGTGAAATGCTGAATACAACAGGTGTAGTAGACCTCACAGTGAAATGCTGAATACAACAGGTGTAGTAGACCTCACAGTGAAATGCTGAATACAACAGGTGTAGTAGACCTTACAGTGAAATGCTGAATACAAAAGGTGTAGTAAACCTTACAGTGAAATGCTGAATACAACAGGTGTAGTAGACCTCACAGTGAAATGCTGAATACAACAGGTGTAGTAGACCTCACAGTGAAATGCTGAATACAACAGGTGTAGTAGACCTTACAGTGAAATGCTGAATACAACAGGTGTAGTAGACCACACATTGAAATGCTGAATACAACAGGTGTAGTAGACCTTACAGTGAAATGCTGAATACAACAGGTGTAGTAGACCTCACAGTGAAATGCTGAATACAACAGGTGTAGTAGACCTCACAGTGAAATGCTGAATACAACAGGTGTAGTAGACCTTACAGTGAAATGCTGAATACAACAGGTGTAGTAGACCTCACAGTGAAATGCTGAATACAACAGGTGTAGGTAGACCTCACAGTGAAACGCTGAATACAACAGGTGTAGTAGACCTCACAGTGAAACGCTGAATACAACAGGTGTAGTAGACCTCACAGTGAAATGCTGAATACAACAGGTGTAGTAGACCTCACAGTGAAATGCTGAATACAACAGGTGTAGTAGACCTCACAGTGAAATGCTGAATACAACAGGTGTAGTAGACCTCACAGTGAAATGCTGAATACAACAGGTGTAGTAGACCTCACAGTGAAATGCTGAATACAACAGGTGTAGTAGACCTCACAGTGAAATGCTGAATACAACAGGTGTAGTAGACCTTACAGTGAAATGCTGAATACAACAGGTGTAGTAGACCTCACAGTGAAATGCTGAATACAACAGGTGTAGTAGACCTCACAGTGAAATGCTGAATACAACAGGTGTAGACCTCACAGTGAAATGCTGAATACAACAGGTGTAGTAGACCTCACAGTGAAATGCTGAATACAACAGGTGTAGTAGACCTCACAGTGAAATGCTGAATACAACAGGTGTAGTAGACCTCACAGTGAAATGCTGAATACAACAGGTGTAGTAGACCTTACAGTGAAATGCTGAATACAACAGGTGTAGACCTCACAGTGAAATGCTGAATAGAACAGGTGTAGACCTCACAGTGAAATGCTGAATACAACAGGTGTAGTAGACCTCACAGTGAAATGCTGAATACAACAGGTGTAGTAGACCTCACAGTGAAATGCTGAATACAACAGGTGTAGTAGACCTCACAGTGAAATGCTGAATACAACAGGTGTAGTAGACCTTACAGTGAAATGCTGAATACAACAGGTGTAGACCTCACAGTGAAATGCTGAATAGAACAGGTGTAGACCTCACAGTGAAATGCTGAATACAACAGGTGTAGTATACCTTACAGTGAAATGCTGAATACAACAGGTGTAGTAGACCTCACAGTGAAATGCTGAATACAACAGGTGTAGTAGACCTTACAGTGAAATGCTGAATACAACAGGTGTAGTAGACCTCACAGTGAAATGCTGAATACAACAGGTGTAGTAGACCTCACAGTGAAATGCTGAATACAACAGGTGTAGTAGACCTCAAAGTGAAATGCTGAATACAACATGTGTAGTAGACCTCACAGTGAAATGCTGAATACAACAGGTGTAGTAGACCTCACAGTGAAATGCTGAATACAACAGGTGTAGACCTCACAGTGAAATGCTGAATACAACAGGTGTAGACCTCACAGTGAAATGCTGAATACAACAGGTGTAGTAGACCTCACAGTGAAATGCTGAATACAACAGGTGTAGTAGACCTCACAGTGAAATGCTGAATACAACAGGTGTAGTAGACCTCACAGTGAAATGCTGAATACAACAGGTGTAGTAGACCTCACAGTGAAATGCTGAATACAACAGGTGTAGTAGACCTCACAGTGAAATGCTGAATACAACAGGTGTAGTAGACCTCACAGTGAAATGCTGAATACAACAGGTGTAGACCTCACAGTGAAATGCTGAATACAACAGGTGTAGTAGACCTTACAGTGAAATGCTGAATACAACAGGTGTAGTAGACCTCACAGTGAAATGCTGAATACAACAGGTGTAGTAGACCTTACAGTGAAATGCTGAATACAACAGGTGTAGTAGACCTCACAGTGAAATGCTGAATACAACAGGTGTAGTAGACCTCACAGTGAAATGCTGAATACAACAGGTGTAGTAGACCTCACAGTGAAATGCTGAATACAACAGGTGTAGTAGACCTCACAGTGAAATGCTGAATACAACAGGTGTAGTAGACCTCACAGTGAAATGCTGAATACAACAGGTGTAGTAGACCTCACAGTGAAATGCTGAATACAACAGGTGTAGTAGACCTCACAGTGAAATGCTGAATACAACAGGTGTAGTAGACCTCACAGTGAAATGCTGAATACAACAGGTGTAGTAGACCTCACAGTGAAATGCTGAATACAACAGGTGTAGTAGACCTCACAGTGAAATGCTGAATACAACAGGTGTAGTAGACCTCACAGTGAAATGCTGAATACAACAGGTGTAGTAGACCTCACAGTGAAATGCTGAATACAACAGGTGTAGTAGACCTCACAGTGAAATGCTGAATACAACAGGTGTAGTAGACCTCACAGTGAAATGCTGAATACAACAGGTGTAGTAGACCTCACAGTGAAATGCTGAATACAACAGGTGTAGTAGACCTCACAGTGAAATGCTGAATACAACAGGTGTAGACCTCACAGTGAAATGCTGAATACAACAGGTGTAGTAGACCTCACAGTGAAATGCTGAATACAACAGGTGTAGTAGACCTCACAGTGAAATGCTGAATACAACAGGTGTAGTAGACCTCACAGTGAAATGCTGAATACAACAGGTGTAGTAGACCTCACAGTGAAATGCTGAATACAACAGGTGTAGTAGACCTCACAGTGAAATGCTGAATACAACAGGTGTAGTAGACCTCACAGTGAAATGCTGAATACAACAGGTGTAGTAGACCTCACAGTGAAATGCTGAATACAACAGGTGTAGTAGACCTCACAGTGAAATGCTGAATACAACAGGTGTAGTAGACCTCACAGTGAAATGCTGAATACAACAGGTGTAGTAGACCTCACAGTGAAATGCTGAATACAACAGGTGTAGTAGACCTCACAGTGAAATGCTGAATACAACAGGTGTAGTAGACCTCACAGTGAAATGCTGAATACAACAGGTGTAGTAGACCTCACAGTGAAATGCTGAATACAACAGGTGTAGTAGACCTCACAGTGAAATGCTGAATACAACAGGTGTAGTAGACCTCACAGTGAAATGCTGAATACAACAGGTGTAGTAGACCTCACAGTGAAATGCTGAATACAACAGGTGTAGTAGACCTCACAGTGAAATGCTGAATACAACAGGTGTAGTAGACCTCACAGTGAAATGCTGAATACAACAGGTGTAGTAGACCTCACAGTGAAATGCTGAATACAACAGGTGTAGTAGACCTCACAGTGAAATGCTGAATACAACAGGTGTAGTAGACCTCACAGTGAAATGCTGAATACAACAGGTGTAGTAGACCTCACAGTGAAATGCTGAATACAACAGGTGTAGTAGACCTCACAGTGAAATGCTGAATACAACAGGTGTAGTAGACCTCACAGTGAAATGCTGAATACAACAGGTGTAGTAGACCTCACAGTGAAATGCTGAATACAACAGGTGTAGTAGACCTCACAGTGAAATGCTGAATACAACAGGTGTAGTAGACCTCACAGTGAAATGCTGAATACAACAGGTGTAGTAGACCTCACAGTGAAATGCTGAATACAACAGGTGTAGTAGACCTCACAGTGAAATGCTGAATACAACAGGTGTAGTAGACCTCACAGTGAAATGCTGAATACAACAGGTGTAGTAGACCTCACAGTGAAATGCTGAATACAACAGGTGTAGTAGACCTCACAGTGAAATGCTGAATACAACAGGTGTAGTAGACCTCACAGTGAAATGCTGAATACAACAGGTGTAGTAGACCTCACAGTGAAATGCTGAATACAACAGGTGTAGTAGACCTCACAGTGAAATGCTGAATACAACAGGTGTAGTAGACCTCACAGTGAAATGCTGAATACAACAGGTGTAGTAGACCTCACAGTGAAATGCTGAATACAACAGGTGTAGTAGACCTCACAGTGAAATGCTGAATACAACAGGTGTAGTAGACCTCACAGTGAAATGCTGAATACAACAGGTGTAGAGCCTCACAGTGAAATGCTGAATACAACAGGTGTAGTAGACCTCACAGTGAAATGCTGAATACAACAGGTGTAGTAGACCTTACAGTGAAATGCTGAATACAACAGGTGTAGTAGACCTCACAGTGAAATGCTGAATACAACAGGTGTAGTAGACCTCACAGTGAAATGCTGAATACAACAGGTGTAGTAGACCTCACAGTGAAATGCTGAATACAACAGGTGTAGTAGACCTCACAGTGAAATGCTGAATACAACAGGTGTAGTAGACCTCACAGTGAAATGCTGAATACAACAGGTGTAGTAGACCTCACAGTGAAATGCTGAATACAACAGGTGTAGACCTCACAGTGAAATGCTGAATACAACAGGTGTAGTAGACCTCACAGTGAAATGCTGAATACAACAGGTGTAGTAGACCTCACAGTGAAATGCTGAATACAACAGGTGTAGTAGACCTCACAGTGAAATGCTGAATACAACAGGTGTAGTAGACCTCACAGTGAAATGCTGAATACAACAGGTGTAGTAGACCTCACAGTGAAATGCTGAATACAACAGGTGTAGTAGACCTCACAGTGAAATGCTGAATACAACAGGTGTAGTAGACCTCACAGTGAAATGCTGAATACAACAGGTGTAGTAGACCTCACAGTGAAATGCTGAATACAACAGGTGTAGTAGACCTCACAGTGAAATGCTGAATACAACAGGTGTAGTAGACCTCACAGTGAAATGCTGAATACAACAGGTGTAGTAGACCTCACAGTGAAATGCTGAATACAACAGGTGTAGTAGACCTCACAGTGAAATGCTGAATACAACAGGTGTAGTAGACCTCACAGTGAAATGCTGAATACAACAGGTGTAGTAGACCTCACAGTGAAATGCTGAATACAACAGGGTGTAGACCTCACAGTGAAATGCTGAATACAACAGGTGTAGTAGACCTCACAGTGAAATGCTGAATACAACAGGTGTAGTAGACCTCACAGTGAAATGCTGAATACAACAGGTGTAGTAGACCTCACAGTGAAATGCTGAATACAACAGGTGTAGTAGACCTCACAGTGAAATGCTGAATACAACAGGTGTAGTAGACCTCACAGTGAAATGCTGAATACAACAGGTGTAGTAGACCTCACAGTGAAATGCTGAATACAACAGGTGTAGTAGACCTCACAGTGAAATGCTGAATACAACAGGTGTAGTAGACCTCACAGTGAAATGCTGAATACAACAGGTGTAGTAGACCTCACAGTGAAATGCTGAATACAACAGGTGTAGTAGACCTCACAGTGAAATGCTGAATACAACAGGTGTAGTAGACCTCACAGTGAAATGCTGAATACAACAGGTGTAGTAGACCTCACAGTGAAATGCTGAATACAACAGGTGTAGTAGACCTCACAGTGAAATGCTGAATACAACAGGTGTAGTAGACCTCACAGTGAAATGCTGAATACAACAGGTGTAGTAGACCTCACAGTGAAATGCTGAATACAACAGGTGTAGTAGACCTCACAGTGAAATGCTGAATACAACAGGTGTAGTAGACCTCACAGTGAAATGCTGAATACAACAGGTGTAGTAGACCTCACAGTGAAATGCTGAATACAACAGGTGTAGTAGACCTCACAGTGAAATGCTGAATACAACAGGTGTAGTAGACCTCACAGTGAAATGCTGAATACAACAGGTGTAGTAGACCTCACAGTGAAATGCTGAATACAACAGGTGTAGTAGACCTCACAGTGAAATGCTGAATACAACAGGTGTAGTAGACCTCACAGTGAAATGCTGAATACAACAGGTGTAGTAGACCTCACAGTGAAATGCTGAATACAACAGGTGTAGTAGACCTCACAGTGAAATGCTGAATACAACAGGTGTAGTAGACCTCACAGTGAAATGCTGAATACAACAGGTGTAGTAGACCTCACAGTGAAATGCTGAATACAACAGGTGTAGTAGACCTCACAGTGAAATGCTGAATACAACAGGTGTAGTAGACCTCACAGTGAAATGCTGAATACAACAGGTGTAGTAGACCTCACAGTGAAATGCTGAATACAACAGGTGTAGTAGACCTCACAGTGAAATGCTGAATACAACAGGTGTAGTAGACCTCACAGTGAAATGCTGAATACAACAGGTGTAGACCTCACAGTGAAATGCTGAATACAACAGGTGTAGTAGACCTCACAGTGAAATGCTGAATACAACAGGTGTAGTAGACCTCACAGTGAAATGCTGAATACAACAGGTGTAGTAGACCTCACAGTGAAATGCTGAATACAACAGGTGTAGTAGACCTCACAGTGAAATGCTGAATACAACAGGTGTGTAGACCTCACAGTGAAATGCTGAATACAACAGGTGTAGTAGACCTCACAGTGAAATGCTGAATACAACAGGTGTAGTAGACCTCACAGTGAAATGCTGAATACAACAGGTGTAGTAGACCTCACAGTGAAATGCTGAATACAACAGGTGTAGTAGACCTCACAGTGAAATGCTGAATACAACAGGTGTAGTAGACCTCACAGTGAAATGCTGAATACAACAGGTGTAGTAGACCTCACAGTGAAATGCTGAATACAACAGGTGTAGTAGACCTCACAGTGAAATGCTGAATACAACAGGTGTAGTAGACCTCACAGTGAAATGCTGAATACAACAGGTGTAGTAGACCTCACAGTGAAATGCTGAATACAACAGGTGTAGTAGACCTCACAGTGAAATGCTGAATACAACAGGTGTAGTAGACCTCACAGTGAAATGCTGAATACAACAGGTGTAGTAGACCTCACAGTGAAATGCTGAATACAACAGGTGTAGTAGACCTCACAGTGAAATGCTGAATACAACAGGTGTAGTAGACCTCACAGTGAAATGCTGAATACAACAGGTGTAGTAGACCTCACAGTGAAATGCTGAATACAACAGGTGTAGTAGACCTCACAGTGAAATGCTGAATACAACAGGTGTAGTAGACCTCACAGTGAAATGCTGAATACAACAGGTGTAGTAGACCTCACAGTGAAATGCTGAATACAACAGGTGTAGTAGACCTCACAGTGAAATGCTGAATACAACAGGTGTAGACCTCACAGTGAAATGCTGAATACAACAGGGTGTAGACCTCACAGTGAAATGCTGAATACAACAGGTGTAGTAGACCTCACAGTGAAATGCTGAATACAACAGGTGTAGTAGACCTTACAGTGAAATGCTGAATACAACAGGTGTAGTAGACCTCACAGTGAAATGCTGAATACAACAGGTGTAGTAGACCTCACAGTGAAATGCTGAATACAACAGGTGTAGTAGACCTCACAGTGAAATGCTGAATACAACAGGTGTAGTAGACCTCACAGTGAAATGCTGAATACAACAGGTGTAGTAGACCTTACAGTGAAATGCTGAATACAACAGGTGTAGTAGACCTCACAGTGAAATGCTGAATACAACAGGTGTAGTAGACCTCACAGTGAAATGCTGAATACAACAGGTGTAGTAGACCTCACAGTGAAATGCTGAATACAACAGGTGTAGTAGACCTCACAGTGAAATGCTGAATACAACAGGTGTAGTAGACCTCACAGTGAAATGCTGAATACAACAGGTGTAGTAGACCTCACAGTGAAATGCTGAATACAACAGGTGTAGTAGACCTCACAGTGAAATGCTGAATACAACAGGTGTAGACCTTACAGTGAAATGCTGAATACAACAGGTGTAGTAGACCTCACAGTGAAATGCTGAATACAACAGGTGTAGGTAGACCTCACAGTGAAATGCTGAATACAACAGGTGTAGTAGACCTTACAGTGAAATGCTGAATACAACAGGTGTAGTAGACCTCACAGTGAAATGCTGAATACAACAGGTGTAGTAGACCTCACAGTGAAATGCTGAATACAACAGGTGTAGTAGACCTCACAGTGAAATGCTGAATACAACAGGTGTAGTAGACCTCACAGTGAAATGCTGAATACAACAGGTGTAGTAGACCTCACAGTGAAATGCTGAATACAACAGGTGTAGTAGACCTCACAGTGAAATGCTGAATACAACAGGTGTAGACCTCACAGTGAAATGCTGAATACAACAGGTGTAGTAGACCTCACAGTGAAATGCTGAATACAACAGGTGTAGTAGACCTCACAGTGAAATGCTGAATATAACAGGTGTAGACCTCACAGTGAAATGCTGAATACAACAGGTGTAGACCTCACAGTGAAATGCTGAATACAACAGGTGTAGTAGACCTCACAGTGAAATGCTGAATACAACAGGTGTAGTAGACCTTACAGTGAAATGCTGAATACAACAGGTGTAGACCTCACAGTGAAATGCTGAATACAACAGGTGTAGTAGACCTCACAGTGAAATGCTGAATATAACAGGTGTAGACCTCACAGTGAAATGCTGAATACAACAGGTGTAGTAGACCTCACAGTGAAATGCTGAATACAACAGGTGTAGTAGACCTCACAGTGAAATGCTGAATATAACAGGTGTAGACCTCACAGTGAAATGCTGAATACAACAGGTGTAGTAGACCTCACAGTGAAATGCTGAATACAACAGGTGTAGTAGACCTCACAGTGAAATGCTGAATACAACAGGTGTAGTAGACCTTACAGTGAAATGCTGAATACAACAGGTGTAGTAGACCTCACAGTGAAATGCTGAATACAACAGGTGTAGTAGACCTCACAGTGAAATGCTGAATACAACAGGTGTAGTAGACCTCACAGTGAAATGCTGAATACAACAGGTGTAGTAGACCTCACAGTGAAATGCTGAATACAACAGGTGTAGTAGACCTCACAGTGAAATGCTGAATACAACAGGTGTAGTAGACCTCACAGTGAAATGCTGAATACAACAGGTGTAGTAGACCTCACAGTGAAATGCTGAATATAACAGGTGTAGACCTCACAGTGAAATGCTGAATACAACAGGTGTAGTAGACCTCACAGTGAAATGCTGAATACAACAGGTGTAGTAGACCTCACAGTGAAATGCTGAATATAACAGGTGTAGACCTCACAGTGAAATGCTGAATACAACAGGTGTAGACCTCACAGTGAAATGCTGAATACAACAGGTGTAGTAGACCTCACAGTGAAATGCTGAATACAACAGGTGTAGTAGACCTTACAGTGAAATGCTGAATACAACAGGTGTAGTAGACCTTACAGTGAAATGCTGAATACAACAGGTGTAGTAGACCTCACAGTGAAATGCTGAATACAACAGGTGTAGTAGACCTCACAGTGAAATGCTGAATACAACAGGTGTAGTAGACCTCACAGTGAAATGCTGAATACAACAGGTGTAGTAGACCTCACAGTGAAATGCTGAATACAACAGGTGTAGTAGACCTCACAGTGAAATGCTGAATACAACAGGTGTAGTAGACCTCACAGTGAAATGCTGAATACAACAGGTGTAGTAGACCTCACAGTGAAATGCTGAATACAACAGGTGTAGTAGACCTCACAGTGAAATGCTGAATACAACAGGTGTAGTAGACCTCACAGTGAAATGCTGAATACAACAGGTGTAGACCTCACAGTGAAATTCTGAATACAACAGGTGTAGTAGACCTCACAGTGAAATGCTGAATACAACAGGTGTAGTAGACCTCACAGTGAAATGCTGAATATAACAGGTGTAGACCTCACAGTGAAATGCTGAATACAACAGGTGTAGACCTCACAGTGAAATGCTGAATACAACAGGTGTAGTAGACCTCACAGTGAAATGCTGAATACAACAGGTGTAGTAGACCTTACAGTGAAATGCTGAATACAACAGGTGTAGTAGACCTTACAGTGAAATGCTGAATACAACAGGTGTAGACCTCACAGTGAAATGCTGAATACAACAGGTGTAGTAGACCTTACAGTGAAATGCTGAATACAACAGGTGTAGTAGACCTCACAGTGAAATGCTGAATACAACAGGTGTAGTAGACCTCACAGTGAAATGCTGAATACAACAGGTGTAGTAGACCTCACAGTGAAATGCTGAATACAACAGGTGTAGTAGACCTCACAGTGAAATGCTGAATACAACAGGTGTAGTAGACCTCACAGTGAAATGCTGAATACAACAGGTGTAGTAGACCTCACAGTGAAATGCTGAATACAACAGGTGTAGTAGACCTCACAGTGAAATGCTGAATACAACAGGTGTAGTAGACCTCACAGTGAAATGCTGAATACAACAGGTGTAGACCTCACAGTGAAATGCTGAATACAACAGGTGTAGACCTCACAGTGAAATGCTGAATACAACAGGTGTAGACCTCACAGTGAAATGCTGAATACAACAGGTGTAGAGCCTCACAGTGAAATGCTGAATACAACAGGTGTAGTAGACCTCACAGTGAAATGCTGAATATAACAGGTGTAGTAGACCTCACAGTGAAATGCTGAATACAACAGGTGTAGTAGACCTCACAGTGAAATGCTGAATACAACAGGTGTAGTAGACCTCACAGTGAAATGCTGAATACAACAGGTGTAGTAGACCTCACAGTGAAATGCTGAATACAACAGGTGTAGTAGACCTCACAGTGAAATGCTGAATACAACAGGTGTAGTAGACCTCACAGTGAAATGCTGAATACAACAGGTGTAGTAGACCTCACAGTGAAATGCTGAATACAACAGGTGTAGTAGACCTCACAGTGAAATGCTGAATACAACAGGTGTAGTAGACCTCACAGTGAAATGCTGAATACAACAGGTGTAGTAGACCTCACAGTGAAATGCTGAATACAACAGGTGTAGTAGACCTCACAGTGAAATGCTGAATACAACAGGTGTAGTAGACCTCACAGTGAAATGCTGAATACAACAGGTGTAGTAGACCTCACAGTGAAATGCTGAATACAACAGGTGTAGTAGACCTCACAGTGAAATGCTGAATACAACAGGTGTAGTAGACCTTACAGTGAAATGCTGAATACAACAGGTGTAGTAGACCTCACAGTGAAATGCTGAATACAACAGGTGTAGTAGACCTCACAGTGAAATGCTGAATACAACAGGTGTAGTAGACCTCACAGTGAAATGCTGAATACAACAGGTGTAGTAGACCTCACAGTGAAATGCTGAATACAACAGGTGTAGTAGACCTCACAGTGAAATGCTGAATACAACAGGTGTAGTAGACCTCACAGTGAAATGCTGAATACAACAGGTGTAGTAGACCTCACAGTGAAATGCTGAATACAACAGGTGTAGTAGACCTCACAGTGAAATGCTGAATACAACAGGGTAGTAGACCTCACAGTGAAATGCTGAATACAACAGGTGTAGTAGACCTCACAGTGAAATGCTGAATACAACAGGTGTAGTAGACCTCACAGTGAAATGCTGAATACAACAGGTGTAGTAGACCTCACAGTGAAATGCTGAATACAACAGGTGTAGTAGACCTCACAGTGAAATGCTGAATACAACAGGTGTAGTAGACCTCACAGTGAAATGCTGAATACAACAGGTGTAGTAGACCTCACAGTGAAATGCTGAATACAACAGGTGTAGTAGACCTCACAGTGAAATGCTGAATACAACAGGTGTAGTAGACCTCACAGTGAAATGCTGAATACAACAGGTGTAGTAGACCTCACAGTGAAATGCTGAATACAACAGGTGTAGACCTCACAGTGAAATGCTGAATACAACAGGTGTAGTAGACCTCACAGTGAAATGCTGAATACAACAGGTGTAGTAGACCTCACAGTGAAATGCTGAATACAACAGGTGTAGTAGACCTTACAGTGAAATGCTGAATACAACAGGTGTAGACCTCACAGTGAAATGCTGAATACAACAGGTGTAGTAGACCTCACAGTGAAATGCTGAATACAACAGGTGTAGTAGACCTCACAGTGAAATGCTGAATACAACAGGTGTAGTAGACCTCACAGTGAAATGCTGAATACAACAGGTGTAGTAAACCTTACAGTGAAATGCTGAATACAACAGGTGTAATAGACCTCACAGTGAAATGCTGAATACAACAGGTGTAGACCTCACAGTGAAATGCTGAATACAACAGGTGTAGACCTCACAGTGAAATGCTGAATACAACAGGTGTAGACCTCACAGTGAAATGCTGAATACAACAGGTGTAGTAGACCTCACAGTGAAATGCTGAATACAACAGGTGTAGTAGACCTCACAGTGAAATGCTGAATACAACAGGTGTAGTAGACCTCACAGTGAAATGCTGAATACAACAGGTGTAGTAGACCTCACAGTGAAATGCTGAATACAACAGGTGTAGTAGACCTTACAGTGAAATGCTGAATACAACAGGTGTAGTAGACCACACAGTGAAATGCTGAATACAACAGGTGTAGTAGACCTTACAGTGAAATGCTGAATACAACAGGTGTAGTAGACCTCACAGTGAAATGCTGAATACAACAGGTGTAGTAGACCTCACAGTGAAATGCTGAATACAACAGGTGTAGTAGACCTTACAGTGAAATGCTGAATACAACAGGTGTAGTAGACCTCACAGTGAAATGCTGAATACAACAGGTGTAGGTAGACCTCACAGTGAAATGCTGAATACAACAGGTGTAGTAGACCTCACAGTGAAACGCTGAATACAACAGGTGTAGTAGACCTCACAGTGAAATGCTGAATACAACAGGTGTAGTAGACCTCACAGTGAAATGCTGAATACAACAGGTGTAGTAGACCTCACAGTGAAATGCTGAATACAACAGGTGTAGTAGACCTCACAGTGAAATGCTGAATACAACAGGTGTAGTAGACCTCACAGTGAAATGCTGAATACAACAGGTGTAGTAGACCTCACAGTGAAATGCTGAATACAACAGGTGTAGTAGACCTCACAGTGAAATGCTGAATACAACAGGTGTAGACCTCACAGTGAAATGCTGAATACAACAGGTGTAGTAGACCTTACAGTGAAATGCTGAATACAACAGGTGTAGTAGACCTCACAGTGAAATGCTGAATACAACAGGTGTAGTAGACCTCACAGTGAAATGCTGAATACAACAGGTGTAGTAGACCTCACAGTGAAATGCTGAATACAACAGGTGTAGTAGACCTCACAGTGAAATGCTGAATACAACAGGTGTAGTAGACCTCACAGTGAAATGCTGAATACAACAGGTGTAGACCTCACAGTGAAATGCTGAATACAACAGGTGTAGTAGACCTCACAGTGAAATGCTGAATACAACAGGTGTAGTAGACCTTACAGTGAAATGCTGAATACAACAGGTGTAGACCTCACAGTGAAATGCTGAATACAACAGGTGTTGTAGACCTCACAGTGAAATGCTGAATACAACAGGTGTAGTAGACCTCACAGTGAAATGCTGAATACAACAGGTGTAGTAGACCTCACAGTGAAATGCTGAATACAACAGGTGTAGTAGACCTCACAGTGAAATGCTGAATATAACAGGTGTAGACCTCACAGTGAAATGCTGAATACAACAGGTGTAGACCTCACAGTGAAATGCTGAATACAACAGGTGTAGTAGACCTCACAGTGAAATGCTGAATACAACAGGTGTAGTAGACCTTACAGTGAAATGCTGAATACAACAGGTGTAGTAGACCTCACAGTGAAATGCTGAATACAACAGGTGTAGTAGACCTCACAGTGAAATGCTGAATACAACAGGTGTAGTAGACCTCACAGTGAAATGCTGAATACAACAGGTGTAGTAGACCTCACAGTGAAATGCTGAATACAACAGGTGTAGTAGACCTCACAGTGAAATGCTGAATACAACAGGTGTAGTAGACCTCACAGTGAAATGCTGAATACAACAGGTGTAGTAGACCTCACAGTGAAATGCTGAATACAACAGGTGTAGACCTCACAGTGAAATGCTGAATACAACAGGTGTAGTAGACCTCACAGTGAAATGCTGAATACAACAGGTGTAGTAGACCTCACAGTGAAATGCTGAATACAACAGGTGTAGTAGACCTTACAGTGAAATGCTGAATACAACAGTTGTAGACCTCACAGTGAAATGCTGAATACAACAGGTGTAGTAGACCTCACAGTGAAATGCTGAATACAACAGGTGTAGTAGACCTCACAGTGAAATGCTGAATACAACAGGTGTAGTAGACCTCACAGTGAAATGCTGAATACAACAGGTGTAGTAAACCTTACAGTGAAATGCTGAATACAACAGGTGTAATAGACCTCACAGTGAAATGCTGAATACAACAGGTGTAGACCTCACAGTGAAATGCTGAATACAACAGGTGTAGACCTCACAGTGAAATGCTGAATACAACAGGTGTAGACCTCACAGTGAAATGCTGAATACAACAGGTGTAGTAGACCTCACAGTGAAATGCTGAATACAACAGGTGTAGTAGACCTCACAGTGAAATGCTGAATACAACAGGTGTAGTAGACCTCACAGTGAAATGCTGAATACAACAGGTGTAGTAGACCTTACAGTGAAATGCTGAATACAAAAGGTGTAGTAAACCTTACAGTGAAATGCTGAATACAACAGGTGTAGTAGACCTCACAGTGAAATGCTGAATACAACAGGTGTAGTAGACCTCACAGTGAAATGCTGAATACAACAGGTGTAGTAGACCTTACAGTGAAATGCTGAATACAACAGGTGTAGTAGACCACACAGTGAAATGCTGAATACAACAGGTGTAGTAGACCTCACAGTGAAATGCTGAATACAACAGGTGTAGTAGACCTCACAGTGAAATGCTGAATACAACAGGTGTAGTAGACCTCACAGTGAAATGCTGAATACAACAGGTGTAGTAGACCTTACAGTGAAATGCTGAATACAACAGGTGTAGTAGACCTCACAGTGAAATGCTGAATACAACAGGTGTAGGTAGACCTCACAGTGAAATGCTGAATACAACAGGTGTAGTAGACCTCACAGTGAAACACTGAATACAACAGGTGTAGTAGACCTCACAGTGATATGCTGAATACAACAGGTGTAGTAGACCTCACAGTGAAATGCTGAATACAACAGGTGTAGTAGACCTCACAGTGAAATGCTGAATACAACAGGTGTAGTAGACCTCACAGTGAAATGCTGAATACAACAGGTGTAGTAGACCTCACAGTGAAATGCTGAATACAACAGGTGTAGTAGACCTCACAGTGAAATGCTGAATACAACAGGTGTAGACCTCACAGTGAAATGCTGAATACAACAGGTGTAGTAGACCTTACAGTGAAATGCTGAATACAACAGGTGTAGTAGACCTCACAGTGAAATGCTGAATACAACAGGTGTAGTAGACCTCACAGTGAAATGCTGAATACAACAGGTGTAGTAGACCTCACAGTGAAATGCTGAATACAACAGGTGTAGTAGACCTCACAGTGAAATGCTGAATACAACAGGTGTAGTAGACCTCACAGTGAAATGCTGAATACAACAGGTGTAGTAGACCTCACAGTGAAATGCTGAATACAACAGGTGTAGACCTCACAGTGAAATGCTGAATACAACAGGTGTAGTAGACCTCACAGTGAAATGCTGAATACAACAGGTGTAGTAGACCTCACAGTGAAATGCTGAATACAACAGGTGTAGTAGACCTTACAGTGAAATGCTGAATACAACAGGTGTAGACCTCACAGTGAAATGCTGAATACAACAGGTGTAGACCTCACAGTGAAATGCTGAATACAACAGGTGTAGTAGACCTTACAGTGAAATGCTGAATACAACAGGTGTAGTAGACCTCACAGTGAAATGCTGAATACAACAGGTGTAGTAGACCTTACAGTGAAATGCTGAATACAACAGGTGTAGTAGACCTCACAGTGAAATGCTGAATACAACAGGTGTAGTAGACCTCACAGTGAAATGCTGAATACAACAGGTGTAGTAGACCTCACAGTGAAATGCTGAATACAACAGGTGTAGTAGACCTCACAGTGAAATGCTGAATACAACAGGTGTAGTAGACCTCACAGTGAAATGCTGAATACAACAGGTGTGTAGACCTCACAGTGAAATGCTGAATACCACAGGTGTAGTAGACCTCACAGTGAAATGCTGAATACAACAGGTGTAGTAGACCTCACAGTGAAATGCTGAATACAACAGGTGTAGTAGACCTTACAGTGAAATGCTGAATACAACAGGTGTAGTAGACCTCACAGTGAAATGCTGAATACAACAGGTGTAGTAGACCTCACAGTGAAATGCTGAATACAACAGGTGTAGTAGACCTCACAGTGAAATGCTGAATACAACAGGTGTAGTAGACCTCACAGTGAAATGCTGAATACAACAGGTGTAGTAGACCTCACAGTGAAATGCTGAATACAACAGGTGTAGACCTCACAGTGAAATGCTGAATACCACAGGTGTAGTAGACCTCACAGTGAAATGCTGAATACAACAGGTGTAGTAGACCTCACAGTGAAATGCTGAATACAACAGGTGTAGTAGACCTCACAGTGAAATGCTGAATACAACAGGTGTAGTAGACCTCACAGTGAAATGCTGAATACAACAGGTGTAGTAGACCTCACAGTGAAATGCTGAATACAACAGGTGTAGTAGACCTCACAGTGAAATGCTGAATACAACAGGTGTAGTAGACCTCACAGTGAAATGCTGAATACAACAGGTGTAGTAGACCTTACAGTGAAATGCTTACTTACAGGCTCTAACCAACAGCGCAAAAAAGGTATTAGGTGAACAATAGGTAGGTAAAGAAATAAAACAACAGTAAAAAGACAGGCTATATACAGTAGAGAGGCTATATACAGTAGAGAGGCTACATACAGTAGAGAGGCTATATACAGTAGTGAGGCTATATACAGTAGAGAGGCTATATACTGTAGAGAGGCTATATACAGTAGTGAGGCTATATACAGTAGTGAGGCTATATACAGTAGAGAGGCTATATACAGTAGAGAGGCTATATACAGTAGAGAGGCTATATACAGGCACCGGTTAGTCAGGCTGATTGAGGTAGTATGTACATGTAGATGTGGTTAAAGTGACTATGCATATATGATGAACAGAGAGTAGCAGCAGCGTAAAAGAGGGGTTGGCGGGTGGTGGGACACAATGCAGATAGCCCGGTTAGCCAATGTGCGGGGCACTGGTTGGTCAGGCCAATTGAGGTAGTATGTACATGAATTTATAGTTAAAGTGACTATGCATATAAGATAAACAGAGAGTAGCAGCAGTGTAAAATAGGGGTTGGGGGGGGGGGGGGCACACAATGCAAATAGTCCAGGTAGCCATTTGATTACCTGTTCAGGAGTCTTATGGCTTGGGTGTAAAAACTGTTGAGAATACTTTTTGTCCTAGACTTGGCACTCTGGTACCACTTGCCATGCGGTAGTAGAGAGAACAGTCTATGACTGGGGTGGCTGGAGTCTTTGACAATTTTTAGGGCCTTTCTCTGACATCGCCTGGTGTAAAGGTCCTGGATGGCAGGCAGCTTAGCCCCACTGATGTACTGGGCCGTACGCACTACCCTCTGTAGTGCCTTGCGGTCGGAAGGCCGAGCAGTTGCCGTACCAGGCAGTGATGCAACCAGTCAGAATGCTCTCGATGGTGCAGCTGTAGAACCTTTTGAGGATCTGAGGACCCATGCCAAATCTTTTTAGTTTCCTGAGGGGGAATAGGCTTTGTCGTGCCCTCTTCACGACTGTCTTGGTGTGTTTGGACCATGATAGTTTGTTGTTGATGTGGACACCAAGGAACTTGAAGCTCTCAACCTGCTCCACTACAGCCACGTCATTGAGAATGGGGGCGTGTTCGGTCCTCCTTTTCCTGTAGTCCACAATCATCTCCTTAGTCTTGGTTACGTTGAGAGAGAGGTTGTTGTCCTGGTACCACACGGCCAGGTCTCTGACCTCCTCCCTATAGGCTGTCTCGTCGTTGATCAGGCCTACCACTGTTGTGTCGTCTGCAAACTTAATGATGATGTTGGAGTCATGCCTGGCCACGGAGTCGTGGGTGAACAGGGAGTACAGGAGGGGACTAAGCACGCACCACTGAGGGGCTCCAGTGTTGAGGATCAGCATGGCAGATGTGTTGTTACCCTCACCACCTGGAGGCGGCCCGTCAGGAAGTCCAGGATCCAGTTGCAGAGGGAGGTGTTTAGTCCCAGGATCCTTAGCTTAATGATGAGCTTTGAGGGTACTATGGTGTTGAACGCTGAGCTGTAGTCAATGAATAGCATTCTCACATAGGTGTTCCTTTTGTCCAGGTGGGAAAGGGCAGTGTGGAGAGCAATAAAGACTGCATCATCTGTGGATCTGTTTGGGCGGTATGCAAATTGAAATGGGTCTAGGGTTTCTGGGATAACGGTGTTGATGTGAGCCATTACCAGCCTGACCAAAGCACTTCATGGCTACGGACATGAGTGCAACGGCTCTGTAGTCATTTAGGCAGGTTGCCTTCTTGTTCTTGGGCACAGGGACTATGGTGGTCTGCTTGAAACATATTGGTATTACAGACTCAATCAGACACAGGCACAAACAACCTGAGAGCACAGCAGGAAAGGGTGGCCACAGCACTCAGGGAAGTGATTGTAAAAGCTTCTTCTACTTTCCCCAACGCACAATTCGTTATCTCCACCCTGCTACCACGAAAAGGCTTCCACCCTGCTACCATACAGCGGGTAAACGCAAATATTTCCCGTGACTGTGCCTCAAAACCAAATGTTTACCTGGCCCACCACTCCACCCTGGACTTGAACAGCCTCTATAAACAGATCCACCTATACAAGGCAGCAGTGCCAACCTTCGCCAGGACTCTAAAGGACATCCACCTCAAACGTAGCCCCAACACTTCAGACAGGAGCAACAGATCAATAGACACCCTGCCCAGACCAGCGAGACACTCTCCCAGACCTGCGGGATAGAGGACCCTCCCCAGACCTACACATACAGTAGAGGACCCACGCCGAGAGGTCCTACATCCAGACCACAACACATACACACCCCCATCCCAACCAATCAACACCCCCCCCCCAACTCAACCATGCCCACACCCCATTTAGGCCTCCTCAGATCAGACCTATAGGTTTGAAACAGGGAAGGGACTCAGGGGCTAAAAATTCCAATTGGCTATACTTAAATTCTTTAACATCATCCTTAGCTCTGGCATCTTCCCCAATATTTGGAACCAAGGACTGATCACCCCAATCCACAAAAGTGGAGACAAATTTGACCCAAATAACTACCATGGGATATGCGTCAACAGCAACCTTGGGAAAATCCTCTACATTACTTGTACATTTTCTCAGTGAAAACAATGAACTGAGCAAATATCAAATTGGCTTTTTCCCAAATTATCGTACGACAGACCACATATTCACCCTGCACACCCTAATTGACAAACAAACCAAAACAAAGGCAAAGTCTTCTCATGCTTTGTTGATTTCAAAAAAGCTTGACTCAATGTGGCATGAGGGTCTGCTATAAAAATTGATGGAATGTGGTGTTGGAGGAAGAACATAACATTTTAAAATCCATGGACACAAACAACATCTGCGGTTAAAATTGGCAAAAAACACACACATTTCTTTCCACAGAGCCGTGGGGTGAGACAGGGATGCAGCTTAAGCCCCACCCTCTTCAACATATATATCAATGAATTGGCGAGGGCACTAGAACAGTCTGCAGCACCCGGCCTCACCCTACTAGAATCTGAAGTCAAATGTCTACCCTTTGCTGATGATCTGGTGCTTCTGTCCCCAACCAAGGAGGGCCTACAGCAGCACCTAGATCTTCTGCACAGATTCTGCCAGACCTGGACCCTGACAGTAAATCTCAGGATGAACAAAATAATGGTGTTCCAAAAAAGGTCCAGTTGCCAGGACCATGAATATAAATTCCATCTAGACACCGTTGCCCTAGAGCACACAAAAACTATACATACCTCGACCTAAACATCAGCACCACAGGTAACTTCCACAAAGCTGTGAACGATCTGAGAGACAAGGCAAGAAGGGCCTTCTATGCCATCAAAAGGAACATAAAATTTGACATACAAATTAGGATCTGGCTAAAAATACTTGAATCAGTTATAGAACCCATTGCCCTTTATAGTTGTGAGGATTGCGGTCTGCTCACTAACGAAGAATTCACAAAATGGGACAAACACCAAATTGAGACTCTACATGCAGAACTCTGCAAAAAATATCCTCTGCGTACACATTAAACACCAAATAATGCATGCAGAGCAGAATTAGGCCGATACCCGCTAATTATCAAAATCCAGAAAAGAGACGTTAAATTCTACAACCATCTAAAAGGAAGTGCTTCCCAAATCTTCCATAACAAAGCCATCACCTACAGAGAGATGAACCTGGAGAAGAGTCCCCTAAGCAAGCTGGTCCTGAGGCTCTGTTCACAAACACAAACAGACCCCACAGAGCCACAGGACAGCAACACAATTAGACCCAACCAAATCATGAGTAAACAAAAAGATAATTACTTGACACATTGGATAGAATTAACAAAAAATCTGAGCAAACTCGAATGCTATTTGGCCCTAAACAGAGAGGACACAGTGGCAGAATACCTGAGTTCTTCGCTAGCTGATGATTTATGTTAGAAAGGAGAAGACTTGTGTTTTATATATATTTATTTATTTCACATTTATTTAACCAGGTAGGCCAGTTGAGAACAAGTTCTCATTTACAACTGTGACCTGACCAAGATAAAGCAAAGCAGTGCGACAAAAAACAACAACACAGAGTTACACATGGAATAAACATCATATAGTCAATATCACAATAGGAAATGTGATGTGCAGAAGATGAATGTGCAAGTAGAGATACTGGGGTGCAAAGGAGCAAGAGGATAAGTAATAATATGGGGATGAGGTAGTTGGGTGTGCTATTTACAGATGGGCTGTGTACAGGTACAGTGATCGGTAAGCTGCTCTGACAGCTGATGCTTAAAGTTAGAGAGAGAGATATAAGACTCCAGCTTCAGTGATTTTTGTAATTCGTTCCAGTCATTGGCAGCAGAGAACTGGAAGGAAAGGCAGCCAAAGGAAGTGTTGGCTTTGAGGATGACCAGTGAAATATACCTGCTGGAGCGCATGCTACGGGTGGGTTTTGCTATGGTGACCAGTGAGCTGAGGTAAAGCAGGGCGTTACCTAGCAAAGACTTATAGATGACCTGGAGCCAGTGGGTTTGGCAACGAATATGAAGTGAAGGCCAGTAACAAGCATACAGGTCACAGTGGTGGGTAGTATATGGGGCTTTGGTGATAAAACAGATGGCACTGTGATAGACTACATCCAGTTTGCTGAGTAGAGTGTTGGAGGCTATTTTGTAAATGACATCGCCGAAGTCAAGGATAGTCAGTTTTATGAGGGTATGTTTGGCAGCATGAGTGAAGGAGGCTTGGTTGCGAAATAGGAAGCCGATTCTAGACTTAATTTTGGATTGGAGATGCTTAATGCGAGTCTGGAAGGTGAGTTTACAGTCTAACCAGACACCTAGGCATTTGTAGTTGTCCACATATTCTAAGTCAGAACCGTCCAGCGTAGTGATGCTGGACGGGCGGGCGGGTGCGGGCAGCAATCGGTTGAAGAGCATGCACAAAATTTTACTTGCATTTAAAAGCAGTTGGAGGCCACGGAAGGAGTGTTGTATGGTGTTGAAGCTCGTTTGGAGGTTTGTTAGCACAGTGTCCAAAGAAGGGCCAGATGTATACAGAATGGTGTCGTCTGCGTAGATGTGGATCAGAGAATCACCAGCAGCAAGAGCAACATCATTGATATATACAGAGAAAAGAGTCGGCCCGAGAATTGAACCCTGTGGCACCCCCAATGAGACTGCCAGAGGTCCGGACAACAGGCCATCCAATTTGACACACTGAACTCTATCTGAGTGAACCAGGCGAGGCAGTCATTTGAGAAGCCAAGGCTATTGAGTCTGCCGATAAGAATGCGGAGATTGACAGAGTCGAAAGCCATGGCCAGGTCGATGAAGACGGCTGCATAGTACTGTCTTTTTTGATGGCGGTTATGATATCGTTTAGGACCTTGAGCGTGGCTGAGGTGCACCCATGACCAGCTCTGAAACCAGATTGCATAGCGGAGAAGGTGCGGTGGGATTCGAAATGGTCGGATATCTGTTTGTTAACTTGTCTTTCGAAAGACCTTAGAAAGGCAGGGTAGGATAGATATAGGTCTAGAACAGTTTGGGTCTAGAGTGTCCCCCCCTTTGAAGAGGGGGATGACCGCGGCAGCTTTCCAATCTTTAGGGATCTCAGACTACACGAAAGAGCGGTTGAATAGGCTAGTAATAGGGGTTGCAACAGTTTCGGCGGATAATTTTAGAAAGAGAGGGTCCAGATTGTCTAGCCCGGCTGATTTGTAGGGATCCAGATTTTGCAGCTCTTTCAGAACATCAGCTATCTGGATTTGGGTGAAGGAGAAGCTGGGGAGGCTTGGGCCAGTTGCTGCAGGGGGTGCTGAGATGTTGGCCCCGGTTAGGGCTAGCTAGGTGGAAATCATGGCCAGCCGTAGAAAAAATGCTTATAGAAACTATCGATTATCGTAGATTTATCAGTGGTGATAGTGTTTCCTGTCCTCAGTGCAGTTGGGCAGCTGGGAGGAGGTGATGTTATTCTCTATGGACTTTTTGGTTCCTGACTTTCCTGAAAAGTTGCATATCGTGGGGGCTATTCGATGCTAATGAAGAACGCCACAGGATGTTTTTGTGCTCGTCAAGGGCAGTCAAGTCTGGGGTGAACCAAGGGCTATATCTGTTCTTAGTTCTACATTTTTTAAATAGGCCATGCTTATTTAAGATGGTGAGGAAAGCCCTTTTGAAGAGCAACCAGCCATCCTCTACTGACAGGATGAGGTCAATATCCTTCCAAGATACCCGGGCCAGGTTGATTAGAAAGACCTGCTCACTGAGGTGTTTTAGGGAGTGTAACAGTACAAACTCTGAAGATAGATGGGGGGCGATCAATTCACATATGGTGTCCAGGGGGCTGAAGGGGGTCTATAACCAGCGGCAATGGTGAGAGACTTGTTTCTGGAAAGATGGATTTTTAAAAGTAGAAGCTCGAATTGTTTGGGCACAGACCTGGATAGTATGACAGAGCTCTGTAGGCTAACTCCGCCCCCTGTGGCAGTCCCATCTTGTCGGAAAATGTTATTGTTAGGGATGGAAATTTCAGGGTTTTTGGTGGACTTCCTAAGCCAGGATTCAGACATGGCTAAGACATCTGGGTTGGCAGAGTGTGCTAAAGCAGTGGATAAAACAAACTTAGGGAGGAGGCTTCTAATGTTAACATGCATGAAACCAAGGCTTTTACGGTTACAGAAGTCAACAAATGAGAGCGCCTGGGGGATGGGAGTGGAGCTAGGCACTACAGGGCTTGGATTAACCTTTACATCACCAGAGGAACAGAGGAGGAGTAGGATAAGGGTACGGCTAAAGGCTATAAGAACTGGTTGTCTAGTGCGTTGGGAACAGAGAATAAAAGAAGCAGATTTCTGGGAGCAGAAGAATAGATTCAAGGCATAATGTACAGACAAGGGTATGGTAGGATGTGAATACAGTGGAGGTAAGCTTAGGCATTGAGTGACAATGAGAGAGATTTTGTCTCCAGAGACACTATTTAAGCCAGGTGAGGTCACCGCATGTGTGGGGGGTGAAACAAAAGGGCTAGCTAAGGCATATTGAGCAGGGCTGGAGCAGGGCTGTTAGAAAGGAGTGGCGGAGAAGATGATAAGATGAGAGGAGTGGAGGAAAGGTCAGCCATGAGAGGGCTGATTAACAGAGGAAGGAGGGGATGAGAGGAGAGGGCTGATAAACAGAGGAAGGAGGGGATGAGAGGAGAGGGCTGATTAACAGAAGAAGAAGGCAAGACAAGCATTCATCAATTATTCATCACTTCAGAAGAGAGGAGATAGGGAACACTATGCTGTGGAAGAGGAGAGAAGGATGACAAAAGGGAGGATGAGAAGAGGAAAGGACTGGAGAAAATGAGGAGGAGAGCAAAAGTGGATGTGAGGAGAGGAGGACAAGAACAACGGGACAGAGGATGAGATATTTTTACCTCAAGTCACAGGCCTCAACAGATCCTGTAAAAAGAATCCTGTTGTTTTTACAGTACTGGCAGACAGTTACTGTGAAAAAAAAGTGACAATATGTTACCGTATATTCCCAACAAATCTTTGATTAACAGTATAATACAGTTCACCAGTAAAAAACTGTTCTTTGGAATTTACGGTAACATACTGTACTTTTTAAAACATTTTTATAACTTATAGGTAACTTACAGTGTACATATAGGTGTAGGTACACTGTAGTAAACTATGTGTATCTGTTTGTTCCTGCTGTGGATATGTGGACCTGAGAAAGCATCTGAGAGATGCTAAACAGATGCTAAACAGAGATGCTAAACAGATGCTAAACAGATGCTAAACAGAGGACACGCCCCAGACTGTGTGTTCTGTTGAGGACACATAAAACACATGCATTTGCCATTGGTAAGTCAGTCTACTGTACCTACCAGCCTGACTAAGTCTACTGTACCTACCAGCCTGACTCAGTCTACTCTACCTACCAGCCTGACTGAGTCTACTGTACCTACCAGCCTGACTGAGTCTACTCTACCTACCAGCCTGACTCAGTCTACTGTACCTACCAGCCTGACTCAGTCTAATGTACCTACCAGCCTGACTGAGTCTACTGTACCTACCAGTAATATGGGTTAGCTGCCTCACCTAAAGCCCATTCTTGTGGGAAGCTGCTATAGACCACCAAGTGCTAACAGTCAGTATCTGGATAACATGTGTGAAATGCTTGATAATGTATGTGATATCAACAGAGAGATATACTTTCTGGGTGATTTAAATATGGACTGGCTTTCATCAAGCTGCCCACTCAAGAGAAAGCTTCAAACTGTAACCAGTGCCTGCAACCTGGTTCAGTTTATCATTCAACCTACCAGGGTAGTTACAAACAGCACAGGAATGAAATCATCAACATGATTTGATCACATCTTTACTATCGTTGAAGAAACGTGCTTGAAAGCAGTATCCAAATCCATAGGATGTAGTGATCACAATATAGTAGCCATGTCTAGGAAAACCAAAGATCCAAAAGGCTTGGCCTATTATAGTGTATAAGAGGTCATACAAGAAGTTTTGTAGTGATTCATATGTTGATGTAAGGGATATGTGCTGGTCTGTGGTGTGTAATGAGGAGCAAACAGACGTTGCACTGGACACATTTATGAAATTGCTTATTCCCAGTTCCTAATAAGCACGCCCCCATTAAGAAAATGACTGTAAAAAACTTGAATCTCCGTGGATTGATGAGGAATTGAAAAATGGTATGGTGGAGAGGGACGAGTCTGGCTGCACAACCCGATTGTCAAAGAAATCATGTGACTTAAACGGAATAAAAAGAAGAAGAAACTACACTATGAAACAAAGATAAATAATATAAAGAATTATAGTAAAAAAAAAGCTTTGGAGCAACTGCAGTGAGTGTTGGGAAAAAAGGCAAACTCAGCTCCATCGTTCATTGAGTCAGACGGCTCATTCATCACAAAACCCACTGATATCGACAACTACTTCAAATGACTTCTTCATTGACAAGAATAGTGCAACAAACGCTGACACTACACATCCAAGTACAGTTGAAGTCGGAAGTTTACATACACCTTAGCCAAATACATTTAAACTCAGTTTTTCCACAATTCCTGACATTTAATCCTGGTAAAAATTCCCTGTTTTAGGTCAGTTAGGATCACCACTTTATTATAAGAATGTGAAATGTCAGAATAATAGTAGAGAGAATGATTTATTTCAGCTTTTTATTTCTTTCATCACATTCCCAGTGGGTCAGAAGTTTACATACACTCAAGTAGTATTTGGTTGCATTGCCATTAAATTGTTTAACTTGGGTCAAACTTTTCAGGTAGCCTTCCACAAGCTTCCCACAATAAGTTGGGTGAATTTTGTCCCATTTTTCCTGACAAAGCTGGTGTAACTGAGTCAGGTTTGTAGGCCTCCTTGCTCACACACGCCTTTTCAGCTCTGTCCACACATTTTCTATAGGATTGAGGTCAGGGCTTCGTGATGGCCGTTCTAATACCTTGACTTTGTTGTCCTTAAGCCATTTTGCCACAACTTTGGAAGTATGCTTGGGGTCATTGTTCATTTGGAAGACCCATTTGTGACCAAGCTTTAACTTCCTGACTGATGTCTTGAAATGTTGCTTCAATATATCCACATAATTTTCCGTCCTCATGATGCCATCTATTCTGTGAAGTGCACCAGTCCCTCCTGCAGCAAAGCACCCCCACAACATGATGCTGCCACCCCCGTGCTTCACGGTAGGGATGGCGTTTTTCGGCTTGCAAGCCTCCCCCTTTTTCCTCCAAACATAACGATGGTCATTACGGCCAAACAATTCTATTTTTGTTTCATCAGACCAGAGGACATTTCTCCAAAAAGTACGATCTTTGTCCCCATGTGCAGTTGCAAACCGGCTTCTTCCTTGCTGAGCGGCCTTTCAGGTTATGTCGATATAGGACTCGTTTTACTGTGGATATAGATACTTTTGTACCTGCTTCCACCAGCATCTTCACAAGGTCCTTTGCTGTTCTGGGATTGATTTGCACTTTTCGCACCAAAGTACGTTCATCTCTATGAGACAGAATGCGTCTCCTTCCTGAGCGGTATGACGGCTGCGTGGTCCCATGGTGTTTATACTTGCGTACTATTGTTTGTACAGATGAACGTGGTACCTTCAGGCATTTGGAAATTGCTCCCAAGGATGAACCAGACTTGTGGAGGTCTCCAATTTTTCTGAGGTCTAGGCTGATTTCTTTTGATTTTCCCATGATGTCATGCAAAGATTCACTTAGTTTGGAGATAGGCCTTGAAATACATCCACAGGTACACCTCGAATTAACTCAGATGATGTCAATTAGCCTATCAGAAGCTTCTAAAGCCATGACTTCATTTTCTGGAATTTTCCAAGCGATTTAAAGGCACAGTCAACTTAGTGTATATCAACTTCTGACCCACTGGAATTGTGATACAGTGAATTATAAGTGAAATAATCCGTCTGTAAACAATTGTTGGAAAAATTACTTGTGTCATGCACAAAGTAGATGTCCTCACCGACTTGTGAAAACTATAGTTTGTTAACAAGAAATTTGTGGAGTGGTTGAAAATCGAGTTTTAATGACTTCATCCTGAGTGCATGTAAACTTCCGACTTCAACAGTATATCTGACCACATTATGAAAAGACAAGCGTAGTAATTTAGAATTCCGTAAAGTGAGTATGGAAGAGGTGGGAAAAGTATTGTTGTCTATCAACAATGACAAACCACCAGGGTCTGACAACTTCAATGGAAAATTACTGAAGATAATAGCGGACGATAATGCCACTCCTATTTGCCATATTTTTAATGTAAGCCTACTAGAAAGTGTGAGGCCTCAGGCCTGGAGGGAAGCAAAATTCATTCCCCTACCTAAGAATAGTAATCCACCCTTTACTGGCTCAAATAGCCGACCAATCAGCCTGTTACCAACCCTTAGTAAACTTGTGTTTGACCAGATACAATGGTAAACAGTAAACAAATTGACAACAGACTTTCAGCATTCTTATAGGGAAGGACATTTTAACAAGCACAGCACTTACACAAATGACTGATGATTTGCTGAGAGAAATTGATGATGAAAAGATTGTGGAGGCTGTTTTGTTAGACTTTAAACATTATCGGTCATAGTCTGCTGCTGGGAAAAAATGCATGTGTTATGGCTGTACACCCCCTGTGTCACGTCCTGACCAGTAAAAGGGGTCCTTTGTCATTGTAGTATAGTCAGGGCGTGGCAGGGGGTGTTGTTTCTGTGTGTTTTGGGGGTTGGTTTATTTAGAGGGGATTTGTTCTAGTTTTCATTTTTCTATGTTTGTTTTCTATGTTGTGGCCGAGTATGGTTTCCAATCAGAGGCAGGTGTCTTTCGTCGTCTCTAATTGGAAACCATACTTAGGCAGCCCTTTTTCTCCTTTGGGGTTTGTGGTTGTTTTCTGTATAACCTTACGGAACTGTTTGGTCGTTTGTTTATTTTGTTTTGAGTGTTCTCTCTAAATAAAGAAGGAAGATGAGCACTATACCCGCTGCGCCTTGGTCTGTCCCTTACGACGCATATGACACCCTGCTATAATGTGGATAAAGTGGGTCAGGAGCGTTTTTACTTACTGGTGGTTGGCTGATATGTATTTCTACCAGCCCATCAGTCATTGTATTTAGTAGTTTGAAGGTTAAATGACTTGGTTACTTAATCATTTGGTTACTTAATAATGACTTGGTTAGTTAAAGACTTGGTTAATTTCACTACTTTTCATCGAGGAACACAATCCCTCATTCATCTCAGATTTGTGAAAAGTCGTCTGCAAACAGTAGCACACGTGTGGATAAAGAGTTGCTTGTCTAACAGAACACAGATGGTGTTCTTTAATGGAAGCCTATCAAACATAATCGAGGTAGACTCAGGAATTCCCCAGGGCAGCTGTTTAGGCCCCTTGCTTTTTAAAGTCTTTACTATCGACATGCCACTGACTTTGATTAAAGCCAGTGTGTCTATGTATGCGGATGACTCAACACTATACACGTCAGCTACTACAGCGACTGAAATGACTGCAACACTGAACAAAGAGCTGCAGTTAGTTTCAGAATGGTTGGCAAAGAATAAGTTAGTCCTACATATTAAAAAACTAAAAGCATTGTATTTGGGACAGATCATTCACTAAATCCTAAACCTCAACTAAAACTTGTAATAAATAATGCTGAAATTGAGCAAGTTGAGATGACTAAACTGCTTGGAGTAACCCTGGATTATAAACTGTCATGGTCAAAACAACAGTAGCTAAGATGGGGAGAAGTCTGTCTATAATAAAGCGATGCTCTAACTTCTTAACAACACTATCAACAAGGCAGGTCCTACAGGCCCTAGTTTCTACCTTCTTAACAGCACTATCAACAAGGCAGGTCCTACAGGCCCTAGTTTCTACCTTCTTAACAGCACTATCAACAAGGCAGGTCCTACAGGCCCTAGTTTCTACCTTCTTAACAACACTATCAACAAGGCAGGTCCTACAGGCCCTAGTTTCTACCTTCTTAACAGCACTATCAACAAGGCAGGTCCTACAGGCCCTAGTTTTGTCACACCTGGACTGCTGTTCAGTCGTGTGGTCAGGTGCCACAAAGAGGGACAATTGCAATTGGCTCAGAACAGGGCAGCACGGCTGGCCCTTGGATGTACACAGAGAGCTAATATTAATAATATGCATGTCAATCTCTCCTGGCTGAAAGTGGAGGAGAGATTGACTTCATCACTACTTGTATTTGTGAGAGGTATTGACATGTTGAATGCACCGAGCTGTATGTTTGAACTACTGGCATACAGCTCAGACACCCATCCATACCACACAAGACATGCCACCAGAGGTCTCTTCACAGTCCCCAAGTCCAGAACAGACTATGGGAGGTGCACAGTACTACATAGAGCCATGACTACATGGAACTCTATTCCACATCAGGTAACTGATTTTTTTTTAAACGGATAAAAATACACCTTATGGAACAGTGGGGACTGTGAAGAGACACAAACACAGGCACAGACACACGATAACATACGCACACGTGGATTTTGTGTTGTAGATATGTGGTAGTATAGAAGGGACCTTAAGGGCCCAATATGTTGTGAAATCTGTTGTGAATGTATTGTAACGTTTTTAAAATTGTATAAAGAAAAAAATTGCCTTAATTTTTGACCGAGTCAGGCTGCTATGTGTGTCACCCTAAGATTATCACCACAGCAGCATGTACAGTATTTGACCCCCTCTCAATCAGAAAGATTTCTGGCTCCCAGGTGTCTTTTATACAGGTAACGAGCTGAGATTAGGAGCACACTCTTAAAGGGAGTGCTCCTAACCGCAGCTTGTTACCTGTATAAAAGGCACCTGTCCACAGAAGCAATCAATCAATTAGATTCCAAACTCTCCACCATGGCCAAGACCAAAGAGCTCTCCAAGGATGTCAGGCACAAGATTGTAGACCTACACAAGGCTGGAATGGGCTACAAGACCATCGCCAAGCAGCTTGGTGAGAAGGTGACAACAGTTGGTGCGATTATTCGCAAATGGAAGAAACACAAAAGAACTGTCAATGTCCCTCGGCCTGGGGCTCCATGCAAGATCTCACCTCGTGGAGTTGCAATGATCATGAGAACGGGGAGGAATCAGCCCAGAACTACACGGGAGGATCTTGTCAATGATCTCAAGGCAGCTGGGACCATAGTCACCAAGAAAACAATTGGTAACACACTACGCCGTGAAGGACTGAAATCCTGCAGCGCCCGCAAGGTCCCCCTGCTCAAGAAAGCACATATACATGCCCGTCTGAAGTTTGCCAATGCACATCTGAATGATTCAGAGGACAACTGGGTGAAAGTGTTGTGGTCAGATGAGACCAAAATTGAGCTCTTTGGCATCAACTCAACTCGCCGTGTTTGGAGGAGGAGGAATGCTGCCTATGACCCCAAGAACACCATCCCCACCGTCAAACATGGAGGTGGAAACATTATGCTTTGGGGGTGTTTTTCTGCTAAGGGGACAGGACAACTTCACCGCATCAAAGGGACGATGGACGGGGCCATGTACCGTCAAATCTCGGGTGAGAACCTCCTTCCCTCAGCCAGGGCATTGAAAATGGGTCGTGGATGGGTATTCCAGCATGACAATGACCCAAAACACATGGCCAAGGCAACAAAGGAGTGGCTCAAGAAGAAGCACATTAAGGTCCTGGAGTGGCCTAGCCAGTCTCCAGACCTTAATCCCTCTAGAAAATCTGTGGAGGGAGCTGAAGATTCGAGTTGCCAAACGTCAGCCTCGAAACCATAATGACTTGGAGAAGATCTGCAAAGAGGAGTGGGACAAAATCCCTCCTGAGATGTGTGCAAACCTGGTGGCCAACTACAAGAAACGTCTGACCTCTGATTGCCAACAAGGGTTTTGCCACCAAGTACTAAGTCATGTTTTGCAGAGGGGTCAAATACTTATTTCCCTCATTAAAATGCAAATCATTTTATAACATTTTTGACATGCGTTTTTCTGGATTTTTTTGTTGTTATTCTGTCTCTCACTGTTCAAATAAACCTACCATTAAAATTATAGACTGATCATTTCTTTGTCAGTGGGCAAACGTACAAAATCAGCAGGGGATCAAATACTTTTTTCCCTCACTGTACACACACACACACACACACACACACACACACACACACACACACACACACACACACACACACACACACACACACACACACACACACACACACACACACACACACACACACACACACTGACCTCTCCTCCCTTGTTTTGTTGTGTTTAAATAATTGAGCTTGGTTCCAGTTGAAAATACATCAGGAAAGATGTCTGTGTTGCTGCACGCTGTGTTGCTCAGACACAAGTCATCTACTCTAGCTGAAGACAAGCGAAGAGAGGAAGGTTGTCTTCAATAGTTAAAGAACAAAATACAAGTTTAATGACCACTGGATCTGATGCCTCACTGCACCGTGTCCCTGGGCTTGGACATGTCTGAAGCATTGTGTGTGTGTGTGTGTGTGTGTGTGTGTGTGTGTGTGTGTACTTGTTTTCCTACATTATCAGAACCCCCGTGTCCTAACATTTCCCTTATTGTCCTGAAAATGTAGGACAAAAAGAACTTTGTTGGAAAGTCAGGACTTTTTTTCAGGTCCTGAAAATATTTGAATGCTATATTAAGACTAAGGGATAGGGTTAGGGGTTTGGGGGTTTGGGGGTTAGGATTTGGGGGTTAGGATTTTGGGGTCAGGGGTTTGGGGGTTAGGATTTTGGGGGTTAGGATTTTGGGGGTTAGGATTTGGGGGTTAGGATTTTGGGGGTCAGGATTTTGGCGGTTAGGGTTTGGGGGTCAGGGGTTTGGGGGTCAGGGGTTTGGGGGTCAGGGGTTTGGGGGTTAGGATTTTGGGGGTCAGGATTTTGGGGGTTAGGGTTTGGGGGTTAGGGTTTGGGGGTCAGGATTTTGGGGGTCAGGATTTTGGGGGTTAGGGTTTGGGTTTTGGGGGCCAGGGTTTTGGGGGCCAGGGCTTTGTGGGTCAGGGTTTTGGGGCCAGGTTTTTTGGGGGTCCGGGTTTTGGGGGTCGGGTTTTGGGGGCCTGGGTTTTGGGGGCCAGGGTTTTGGGGGCCAGGGGAAAATAGGTCAAACATTTTTATAGCTCTCGTTCCTTTTCATGAAGAAGAATATTTCTGATTTTATTTTCATTGTTTTTCCAATAACCTGCAGCAACTCGTTTCACCTTGATTTACCTCCCTGTCAGTCTGAGCTGTAGATTTCTCGCACACACACACACACACACACGTACACACACACACACACACACATTTTAATAAGTCCTTTCTCCTCTATCCATCCCTTTATTTCTCCACCTCTTTTTTCATTCCCTCTCTCTCTCCATCTCTCACCTCTGTCTCTCTCCTGTTTTTCTCTCTGTCTTTCTCTCTCTCCTCTGTCTTTCTCTCTCTCCTATGTCTTTCTCTCTCTCCTGTCTTTCTCTCTCCTCTGTCTTTCTCTCTCCTCTGTCTTTCTCTCTCTCCTCTGTCTTTCTCTCTCTCCTATGTCTTTCTCTCTCTCCTGTCTTTCTCTCACCCCTCTGTCTTTCTCTCACCCCTCTGTCTCTCTCTCTCAATCTTCTGTCTCTCTCTCTCTCTTCTGTCTCTCTGTCATTCTCTCTTCTGTCTCTCTCCCCGTCTCTCTCCCCTCCGTCTCTCTCTCTCCGTTCACTCTGTTCATGTGTTCATGTGTAATAGATGTTCACTACATTCATGTGCGCGTAATGCTTGTCATAAATCCCATCTGGCCAGTAGACACCACCCTCTACTGGTTAGTAAAGGGTATTGCAAGCAGCAGACGTCAAAACAGCTTGAAGTGATGCAGTCACTGAGATACATGCCTGTTACTGTAACAGATCATACTACACTGAACAGAAATATAAAAACGCAACATGCAACAATTTCGAAGATTTTACAGAGTTCTTAAAAACCTTTTATGACCACTATGGAAAGGGGGAGAATCTCACAAACACGGTTACTGACCGTTCTTCTAAACCACAATCCCATATTTATTTTTTTAAGGTATCTGTGACCAACAGATGCATATCTTTATTCCCAGAAAAAAAATACGCTACATGCAACAATACAGATATGCATCTGTTGGTAACAGATATCTTCAAAACAAAAAAAAGGTAGGGGCGTGGATCAGAAAACCAGTCAGTATCTGGTGTGACCACCATTTGCCTCATGACACATCTCCTTCACATAGAGTTGATCAGGCTGTTGATTATGACCTGTGGAATGTTGTCCCACTCCTCTTCAATGGCTGTGTGAATTTTCTGGATATTGGTGGGAACTGGAACACGCTGTCATACACGTCGATCCAGAGCATCCCAAACATGCTCAATGGGTGACATGTCTGGTGAGTATGCAGGCCATGGAAGAACTGAGACATTTTCAGCTTCCAGGAATTGTGTACAGATCCTTGCGACATGGGGCCGTGTATTATCATGCTGAAACATGAGGTGATGGCGGCAGATGAATGGCACGACAACGGGCCTCAGGATCTCATCACGGTATCTGAAATTGCCATCGATAAAATGCAGTTGTGTTTGTTGTCCTTAGCTTATGCCTGCCCATACCATAACCCCACCTCCACCATGGGGCCCATACCATAACCCCACCTCCACCATGGGGCCCATACCATAACCCCACCTCCACCATGGGGCCCATACCATAACCCCATCCCCACCATGGGGCCCATACCATAACCCCATCCCCACCATGGGGCATTCTGTTCACAATGTTGACGTCAACAAACTGCTCGCCCACACGACGTTATACATGCTGTCTGCCATCTGCCCGGTACAGTTGAAACCGGGATTAATCCGTGAAGAGAAAACTTCTCCAGCGTGCCAGTGGCCATCAAAGGTGAGCATTTGCACACTGAAATCGGTTATGACTCTGAACTGCAGTCAAGTCAAAACCCTGGTGAGGACGACGAGCACGGAGATGAACTTCCCTGAGACGGTTTCTGATAGTTTGTACAGCAATTCTTCGGTTGTGAAAACACAGTTTCATCAGCTGTCCGGGTGGCTGGTCTCAGACCATCCCGCAGGTGAAGAAGCCGGATGTGGAGGTCCTGGGCTGGCGTGGTTACACGTGGTCTGCGGTTGTGAGGCCGGTTGGAGGTACTGCCAAATTCTCTAGAACGACGTTGGAGACAGAAATTAACATTAAATAAATCAGACAGCAGCACTGGTGGACGTTTCTGCCAATTGCATCATCCCTCAAAACTTGAGACACCTGTGTCATTGTGTTTGTGTGACAAAACTGCACATTTTAGAGTGCCGTTTTATTGTCCCCCAGCACAAGGTGCACCTGTGTAATGATCATGCTGTTTAATCAGCTTCTTGATATGCCCCACCTGTCAGCTGGATGGATTATCTTGGCAAAGGAGAAATGCTCACTAACAGGGATATAAACAAATTAGTGCACAACATTTGAGAGAAATTAGCTTTTTTGTGTGCGTATGGAACATTTCTGGGATCTTTTTTATTTCAGCTCATGAAACATAGAGACCAACACTTTACAATGTTGCGTTTTATATTTTTTGGTTCAGTGTAGAAAAGAAAATTGAGCAGGAAAATACCGGACAGATATTGTTCATTTGCTTTATTTCATACTGTTATTTTCAGTGTTAAAAACATTTGTTCATCAAAACACTGCTAGACGTCTTGTGTTCAGAGCATAGTCCCATTCAAACAACAACCAACCTACTTATGTGTGTACAAACACAAGTGCATATGCACAGCCACAATCATCACACGCAAACATCTACACACATAAAACCTACAACAGCCCCCTCCCCCCCAGTCAATCTCCTGTACAAGTCTTTTCCTCTCTGACACAGAACAATACAACAATTTCAGTGTTCATTTTGTAACCTATTGTAGATTTAGTCTTTATGATTAAAATATATTTTAATCTTAGTCCCCATTTTAGTAATTGTAATTCTTCTTAGTTTCAGTTCATATCAGTCGACTAGCCTAGTTTCAGTCACAGTCATTTTAGTTTTATTTTAGTCATTTTCTTTTGTTTTATTAAAAACAGTTCATACAAACCATCCATCTTAGTCACAATAACTTCCTCTCTCTCTGTCTCAGCCATCTTAGTCACATAGCTTCCACTCTCTCAGCCATCTTAGTCACATAGCTTCCACTCTCTCAGCCATCTTAGTCACAATAACTTCCTCTCTCTCTGTCTCAGCCATCTTAGTCACATAGCTTCCACTCTCTCAGCCATCTTAGTCACATAGCTTCCACTCTCTCAGTCTCAGCCATCTTAGTCACAATAACTTCCACTCTCTTAGTCTCAGTCATCTTAGTCACATAGCTTCCTCTCTCAGCCATCTTAGTCACATAGCTTCCTCTCTCAGCCATCTTAGTCACATAGCTTCCTCTCTCAGCCATCTTAGTCACATAGCTTCCTCTCTCTCAGCCATCTTAGTCACATAGCTTCCTCTCTCAGCCATCTTAGTCACATAGCTTCCTCTCTCAGTCATCTTAGTCACATAGCTTCCTCTCTCAGCCATCTTAGTCACATAGCTTCCTCTCTCAGCCATCTTAGTCACATAGCTTCCTCTCAGCCATCTTAGTCACATAGCTTCCTCTCTCAGCCATCTTAGTCACATAGCTTCCTCTCTCTCAGCCATCTTAGTCACATAGCTTCCTCTCTCAGCCATCTTAGTCACATAGCTTCCTCTCTCAGCCATCTTAGTCACATAGCTTCCTCTCTCAGCCATCTTAGTAATAGTGACTATTATATCATGACTATAATAAAGGCTACCTTTTAACTTCCATCATGTGCACATTCAGAAAGCCTTGTCCTACTAGGAGGGATGCTGAAAAGGAATCTAGATTCTCTATTACAGGACTAGTAAAGGCCCAGTTTGCAACTTATTTCTACGTGAAAATTGAAACGGTCTATTAATAATTTTTCCATTTTAGTAGATGCTCTTATATCCAGAACAACTTACAGTAGTGAGTGCATACATTTTCATACTGGACCCCCCCCCCCCCCGTGGGAATCGAACCCACAACCCTAGCATTGCAAGCAACGTGCTCTACCAATTGAGCCACACCATCACAAATCACTTATTGTGCGTTGTTTTATCTCCATGGTGATGAAAAGTGTACAGGTACAAAACCTAGATGACCAGCCTATATACAATACACTAATGTATATTTTGATTAAGAGGTTTTGTAAGAATGGTAAATTTAATACCGCACAAAAAGTGGTTGTTTTCCATATTATTCGATCAAGAAAAATATATTTAATTTGATGTTAATCGGATGTTTCGTGTTTTCGCCCATAACTTTGCACCTTTTGATGTAATATTTGAGGACAGGGTTTTAGTTCTTTCTGGATTCCATTAGAGATGACATCACAGAGAAAGAGAACTGGGGTTTGAGTTCTTTCTGGATTCCATTAGAGATGACATCACAGAGAAAGAGGACTGGGGTTTTAGTTCTTTCTGGATTCCATTAGAGATGACATCACAGAGAAAGAGGACTGGGGTTTTAGTTCTTTCTGGATTCCATTAGAGATGACATCACAGAGAAAGAGAACTGGGGTTTTAGTTCTTTCTGGATTCCATTAGAGATGACATCACAGAGAAAGAGAACTGGGGTTTTAGTTCTTTCTGGATTCCATTAGAGATGACATCACAGAGAAAGAGAACTGGGGTTTTAGTTCTTTCTGGATTCCATTAGAGATGACATCACAGAGAAAGAGGACTGGGGTTTTAGTTCTTTCTGGATTCCATTAGAGATGACATCACAGAGAAAGAGAACTGGGGTTTTAGTTCTTTCTGGATTCCATTAGAGATGACATCACAGAGAAAGAGAACTGGGGTTTTAGTTCTTTCTGGATTCCATTAGAGATGACATCACAGAGAAAGAGGACTGGGGTTTTAGTTCTTTCTGGATTCCATTAGAGATGACATCACAGAGAAAGAGAACTGGGGTTTTAGTTCTTTCTGGATTCCATTAGAGATGACATCACAGAGAAAGAGGACTGGGGTTTTAGTTCTTTCTGGATTCCATTAGAGATGACATCACAGAGAAAGAGAACTGGGGTTTTAGTTCTTTCTGGATTCCATTAGAGATGACATCACAGAGAAAGAGGACTGGGGTTTTAGTTCTTTCTGGATTCCATTAGAGATGACATCACAGAGAAAGAGGACTGGGGTTTTAGTTCTTTCTGGATTCCATTAGAGATGACATCACAGAGAAAGAGGACTGGGGTTTTAGTTCTTTCTGGATTCCATTAGAGATGACATCACAGAGAAAGAGAACTGGGGTTTTAGTTCTTTCTGGATTCCATTAGAGATGACATCACAGAGAAAGAGAACTGGGGTTTTAGTTCTTTCTGGATTCCATTAGAGATGACATCACAGAGAAAGAGGACTGGGGTTTTAGTTCTTTCTGGATTCCATTAGAGATGACATCACAGAGAAAGAGGACTGGGAAACAACTCTTACCCTTCCAACATCTGAATCCTGCAAGATACTGTTGCAGAACCGGTTTGTACCTGTTAAGACTTACCATCACTGTGAAGAAAAAAAAACAATGTACAATATAGTAATTGAGTATATTGAGACAGCAAGTAGGCTTGTGACGGTGTGGCTCATGGCGCTTGCAATGCTAGGGTTGTGAGGTTCTCGTTGCTATGCCTAAACGAAAGTAAGAGAGAGTAAAACATGATTATTTCTAGGGGCGGTTAGTTACAAGTGAAGTGTCCCGGCTTCACATCGCTTCAAAAGATTGAAGCGTGACAGAAGAGTGGTGGTTGTGTGGAAGAGCCACACAGATCACCTCAATATGATCGCGTAACTGAAAGATGTTAATTCTTCCAGTGAGAGGATTGTGTGAAATATTCTGCATGCAATGCTTAGGATTGGACAAAACAGATGAAAAGGAGCTTTATGTTCAAATGTCCATTAGTCTGACGTGGAAGTCTCGTTACATTTTCCTCAACTAAAATAAGAAGTCATTTTTGTAATACTTATGTTTTGTTCCCCCCCCCCCCCCCCCCCCCCCCCAGAGCGTCTCGTTCTCGTTATCCCCATAGTTTTAATCAGGAAGGAAAAAAAAGAAGAGGTCCTTGAGTACTTTCCGTCATAGATATTGTTGACCGAAATTAAACACTGCAATATATAACAACGTTACATAGAACAATAACAACATTAGTAGCCTACCAATGACATATACTTTAGGAAGCATTTGAAGAAATCGAGAGAGAGAAAAAGAGAGAAAGAGAGAGAGAGGGAGAGAGGCAGAGAGAGAGACAGAGAGACAGAAAGAGAGAGAGAGAGAGAGAGAGAGAGAGAGAGAGAGACAGAGAGAGAGACAGAGAGAGAGACAGAAAGAGAGACAGAGAAAGGTTTTATATACCAATAAAAATCAGACACATAAATGATAGTGACACATTGAGATCATTCATGAAGTATAATCCAGTAATAACATTACTGACACTCCTGCCTAGTACCTGCCCTATGTCTCACTAGTACCTGCCCTATATCTCACTATAGTGACTCATGTCCTGTAATTCTACTTCACTTCTTAGTGAAATCAGGCAGGACAAAGGAACAAAGGTTATACTGCGTAATGTGGTTTCTCCTCCCAGGTGTTCAACAACAGTTTCCTGCTCCAGTTCCAGCCATTCAGCGGGGCGACGGCTGATTGGATAGAGGAGTCTAGCAGAGGGACTTAGGACGAACCTTAGGGAACAGCTGTATGGCCAAAGAAAGGGAAAGGAAACATTGAGTTCAGAACAGAAAACAAACAATTATTTGTTTGGCGCTGGACTAATGAAAATTTAGTTCTGAACAGAAACTAACAGTTCTGTTTTTAGTACTGGGCTAGAACAAATATGTGCGACCCTGTGGGATCTCAGGACCAGGAAGGTGCCTTGCCATCAAGTAAATAGATTTTTTTTAAATTCAGGACATGTGAAAGTCATCCTGGAATTTGTTCCTGAAGGGGAACAGTCAGACCTTTACTGAATGATAAGGGAGGAGACAACTAAGCAAATTAATCACAGCGTATTGTTTCTTACCCCAAAGTAGTTGTTAGGTATGAATCCCTCTCGGCCACAAAGTGATGCCCACCACCAATCTACCCCGTCTGGCTTCTGGAGGATAGTCACCATGTCCCCCTCTCTGAAGCCCAGCTCGTCTGCCTCCTGGGCAGGGTACTCCCACAGGGCATACAGCACCCCGCTGTTCTCCACACCCATCGCCTCCTCCACACCTGACAACACACACACACACGACCAACGATTTTTCTAACACTTTCAGAAAAGGTTTTGACACAGAGTGCAAATAGTTATGGATAAAGTGGCCTATGTGGTTTAGTGGTTAGCGCGGCTGACCCCGGCAGTCATGTAAGCCAGAGGCATCATGGGTTAGAGTCCAGACCACTGCTCTTCGACTCGATGTCCTCTTATCTTTCCTGTGGTCCTCGACTGTTTCTGTTCAATAACAAACGTGGGACTTGCCCCACTCCTAAAAAAATAGTTATGGAGAAAGAGAGCACCCTTGTCTAGTTCCTCCTACCCCTGAGGAAGCTCTCACACTCCTCGAAGCACATAGCGTACGGGTCACACTTCTGAGAGGCTGTGGCCCCATCACTCTCCGTCACCGCCATGACAGCTGCTCCGTTCCTCACCAGGAACTGACAGAGAGGAAGGTCGTTACAGGAAGCTGCACAGTGGAGGGGGGTCCTGGTACAGAACAACAACAAAACTACACATAAACAAAACTACAACCCGATCTGACTAAACACAACGCATAATGACACAATATGACCCAAAACAGGGACAGCAACAGAGGGAGGGGGTCAGTAAAGGAAAATAGGACTGGTCAATGAAAGAGCCCGTTATAAGGGAGGGGAAGTATTCGGGACTAGAATTAATTTTTTGTACCTTTAAAAAAAAAAATGTAACCCTTATTTTACCAGGTAAGTTGTCATTTACAGCAACGACCTGGGGAATAATTACTGGGGAGAGGAGAGGGGGATGAATGAGCCAATTGTAAACTGGGGATGATTAGGAGGCCGTGATGGTATGAGGGCCAGATTGGGAATTTAGCCAGGACACCGGGGTTAACACCCCTACTCTTACAATAAGTAACATGGGATCTTTAATGACCACAGAGAGTCAGGACACCCGTTTAACATGCCATCCAAAAGACAGCACCCTACACAGGGCAATGTCAGAAGCAAGCCAGCAGTGGGATGCAGGGTGGCATCCTGCTGGCCATAAGGAATAATGGCATTATTATGTAGACGAAGGAAGCTACAGGGACATAAGTCAGTTAAAAGGGAAGACGATAATGAAGTTACCATCCGTGGCTGTCCGGGGCGGAGACGTTGGCTCCTATACGAACCAGGAAGTCCACCACGTTGTAGTGACCTCCACAGATGGCGTTATGGAGGGCTGTGATGCCCTCGTCGTTCGGCTGGCTCGGGTCACTCATCTACAGGTCACAGACCACGCAGTGGTGAACATCATGCTTGCTGTCAACACACACTGAATGCTTTATCTGGGTCCACAACAGACCCTACCTCCTGCACCCAACCCCCTCACCCCCTCACCTCCTGCACCAAACCACCCTACCTCCTGCACCCAACCCCCTTATCTCCTGCACCCAACCCCCTACCTCCTGCACCCAACCCCCTTACTTCCTGCACCCAACCCCCTTACCTCCTGCACCCATCCTCCCTCACCTCCTGCACCCATCCTCCCTCACCTCCTGCACCCATCCTCCCTACCTCCTGCACCCATCCTCCTCACCTCCTGCACCCATCCTCCTCACCTCCTGCACTGAACAGGTCCAGTTCCCCCCTACCTCCTGCACGGCCCTCTGAGCAGTGTCCAGTTCCCCCCTACCTCCTGCACGGCCCTCTGAACAGCCCTACCTCCTGCACGGCCCTCTGAACAGCCCTACCTCCTGCACGGCCCTCTGAGCAGCCCTACCTCCTGCACGGCCCTCTGAACAGTGTCCAGTTCCCCCCTACCTCCTGCACGGCCCTCTGAACAGTGTTCAGTTCCCCCCTACCTCCTGCACGGCCCTCTGAGCAGCCCTACCTCCTGCACGGCCCTCTGAGCAGCCCTACCTCCTGCACGGCCCTCTGAACAGTGTCCAGTTCCCCCCTACCTCCTGCACGGCCCTCTGAGCAGCCCTACCTCCTGCACGGCCCTCTGAACAGCCCTACCTCCTGCACGGCCCTCTGAGCAGCCCTACCTCCTGCACGGCCCTCTGAACAACCCTACCTCCTGCACGGCCCTCTGAGCAGTGTCCAGTTCCCCCCTGCCTCCTGCACGGCCCTCTGAACAACCCTACCTCCTGCACGGCCCTCTGAGCAGTGTCCAGTTCCCCCCTGCCTCCTGCACGGCCCTCTGAACAGCCCTACCTCCTGCACGGCCCTCTGAGCAGCCCTACCTCCTGCACGGCCCTCTGAGCAGCCCTACCTCCTGCACGGCCCTCTGAGCAGTGTCCAGTTCCCCCCTACCTCCTGCACGGCCCTCTGAACAGCCCTACCTCCTGCACGGCCCTCTGAGCAGCCCTACCTCCTGCACGGCCCTCTGAACAGCCCTACCTCCTGCACGGCCCTCTGAGCAGCCCTACCTCCTGCACGGCCCTCTGAACAGCCCTACCTCCTGCACGGCCCTCTGAGCAGCCCTACCTCCTGCACGGCCCTCTGAACAGTGTCCAGTTCCCCCACCAGCGACCCGTCCAGCAGTAGAACCAGAGGGCTGAGCCGAGCCCTCTGACCAGAATCCACTCGTTCCCGACTGGCCCGACGCAGGATGGAATTGTACCCCTGGGATGATGGAAGAGTACCACAACTTAATACCTTAACTTTCCCTTATTAGATACAGACGTAGTAACATCGAGATGGAGAGACATGCCCAAGAAGTCTTTGGTTTAAAATGCATGTGACTATTATCAGTGAAAACCTTCCACTAAGTGGATCAGTTCACTGACAATGAGATTGTTTCATACATGGAATCAAGTTCCATCTAGACTACCAGTCAAAAGTTCGGACTCACCTACTTATTCAAGTTTTTCTTTATTTTTACTATTTTCTACATTGTAGTATAACAGTGAAGACATCAAAACCTATAAAATAACACATATGGAATCACGTAGTAACCAAAAAAACAAATCAAACAAATTAAACAAATCAAAATATATTTTATATTTATATTTGAGATGCTTCAAAGTAGCCACCCTTCGCCTTGATGACAGCTTTGCACACTCTTGGCATTCTCTCAACCAGCTTCATGAGGTAGTCACCTGGAATGCATTTCAACTAACAGGTTTGCCTTGCTAAAAGTTCATTTGTGGAATTTCTTTCCTTCTTAACGCGTTTGAGCCAATCAGTTGTGTTGTGACAAGGTAGGGGTGGTATACAGAAGATAGCCTTATTTGGTTAAAGATCAAGTCCATATTATGGCAAGAACAGCTCAAATAAGCAAAGAGAAACGACAGTCCATCATTACTTTAAGACATGAAGGTCAGTCAATGTGGAAAATTTCAAAAACTTTGACCGTTTCATCAAGTATAGTCGCAAAAACCATCAAGCGCTATGATGAAACTAGCTTTCATGAGGACTGCCACAGGAAAGGATGACCCAGAGTTACCTCTACTGCAGAGGATAGGTTCATTAGAGTTACCAGCCTCAGAAATTGCAGACCAAATAAATGCTTCACAGAGTTCAAGCAAAAGACATCTCAACATCAACTGTTCAGAGGCGACTGTGTGAATCAGGCCTTCACGGTCGAATTGCTGCAAAGAAACCACTACTAAAGGACACCAATAATAAGAAGAGACTTGCTTGGGCCAAGAAACACGAGCAACGGACATTAGACCGGTGGAAATCTGTCCTTTGGTCTGATGAGTCCAAATCTGAGATTTTTGGTTCCAACCGCCGTGTCTTTGTGAGACGCAGATGTTGCTCTTGCTTCTCTGATAGAGTTCAGTGTGTCAAATCAGAGAGCCTGTTGTCTGGACCTCTGGCAGTCTCTATGGGGGTGCCACAGGGTTCAATTCTCGGGCCGACTCTTTTCTCTGTATACATCAATGATGTCGCTCTTGCTGCTGGTGATTCTCTGATCCACCTCTACGCAGACGACACCATTCTGTATACATCTGGCCCTTCTATGGACACTGTGTTAACTAACCTCCAGACGAGCTTCAATGCCATACAACTCTCCTTCCGTGGCCTCCAACTGCTCCTAAATGCAAGTAATACTAAATGCATGCTCTTCAACCGATCGCTGCCCGCTCCCTCCCGCCCGTCCAGCATCACTACTCTGGACGGTTCTGACTTAGAATATGTGGACAACTACAAATAGCTAGGTGTCTGGTTAGACTGTAAACTCTCCTTCTAGACTCATATTAAACATCTCCAATCAAAAATTAAATCTAGAATCGGCTTCCTATTTCGCAACAAAGCATCCTTCACTCATGCTGCCAAACATACCCTCGTAAAACTGACCATCCTACCGATCCTCGATTTCAGCGATGTCATTTACAAAATAGCCTCCAACACTCTACTCAGAAAATTGGATGCAGTCTATCACAGTGCCATCCGTTTTGTCACCAAAGCCCCATATACTACCCACCACTGCAACCTGTATGCTCTCGTTGGCTGGCCCTTGCTTCATACTCGTCGCCAAACCCACTGGCTCCAGGTCATCTACAAGTCTTTGCTATGTAAGGTCCCGCCTTATCTTAGCTCACTGGTCACCATAGCAGCACGCGCTCCAGCAGGTATATTTCACTGGTCACCCCCAAAGCCAACACTTCCTTTGGTCGTCTTTCCTTCCAGTTCTCTGCTGCCAATGACTGGAACGAACTGCAAAAATCTCTGAAGCTGGAGACTCATATCTCCCTCACTAGCTTTAAGCACCAGCTGTCAGAGCAGCTCACAGATCACTGCACCTGTACATAGCCCATCTGTAAATAGCCCAAACAACTACCTCATCCCCATACTGTATTTATTTATTTATCTTGCTCCTTTGCACCTCAGTATCTCTACTTGCACATTCATCTTTTGCACATCTACCATTCCAGTGTTTAATTGCTATATTGTAATTACATCGCCACCATGGCCTATTTATTGTCTTACCTCCCTTATCTTACCTCATTTGCACACACTGTATATAGACTTTCTCTATTGTATTATTGACTGTATGTTTGTTTATTCCATGTGTGACTCTGTGTTGTTGTTTGTGTCACACTGTTTTGCTTTATTTTGTCCAGGTCGCAGTTGTAAATGAGAACTTGTTCTCAACTAGCCTACCTGGTTAAATAAAGGTGAAATTATTATTATTATTATTTATTTTTTTAAGAGTAGGTGAACGGATGATCTCTGCATGTGTGGTTCCCACCGTGAAGCATGGAGGAGGAGGTGTGATGGTGCTTTGCTGGTGACACTGTCAGTGATTTATTTAGAATTCAAGGCACACTTAACCAGCATGGCTACCACCGCATTCTGCAGCGATACGCCATCCCATCTGGTTTGGGCTTAGTGGGACTATAATTTGTTTTTCAACAGGACAATGACCCAACACACCTCCAGGCTGTGTAAGGGCTATTTGACCAAAAAGGAGAGTGATGGAGTGCTGCATCAGATGACCTGGCCTCCACAATCACCCGACCTCAACCCAATTGAGATGGTTTGGGATGAGTTGGACTGCATAGTGAAGGAAAAGCAGCCAACAAGTGCTCAGCATATGTGGGAACTCCTTCAAGACGGTTGGAAAGTTGGTTGAGAGAATGCCAAGAGTGTGCAAAGCTGTCATCAAGGTAAAAGGGTGGCTACTTTGAAGAATCTTTTCATTTGTTTCACACTTTTTCAGGTTACTATATGATTCCATATGTGTTATTTCCTAGTTTTGATGTCTACACTATTATTCTACAATGTAGAAAATAGTAAAAAATTAAAATTAAAGAAAAAAAAAACCTTGAATGAGTAGGTGTGTCCAAACTTTCGACTGGTAGTGTACATTTAAAACATCTTGACAAACTTCACTGTAAACTAGTCACAACAACAGAAAGCAAAGAGAAGAAATGTGTCCTGTCATACCCTGTACTCTGGCAAAGCAGGTCCAGTGTTAGGTCCAGTGTTAGGGACAGGGTTAGGTCTAGGGTTAGCGACAGGGTTAGTGACAGGGTTAGTGACAGGGGAGAGAGATGTAAAGCTGTCCCCTTCTCCATCTGAAGAGGAGCTGTAGTCGCTCCCCATCTCTCCGCCTTGCTGGCCCGTCAACCCCTTCCTCCGGAAAAGTTTATTCATGATCTGTTTGTACTGTTTCTGAATGTGGTCCGGCTGCAAGGTGGCAGGCTTCCTCTGGGGCTGGCCAGGGACAGGGGCTAGGGTCAAGGGTCACAAGGTTACTGCAACATCCTACATTTTACATTTTTAGTCATTTTAGCAGACGCTCTTATCCAGAGCGACTTACAGTAGTGAATACATGCATTTATAAAAAATAAATAAAAATTGTACTGGCCCCCCGTGGGAATTGAACCCACAACCCTGGCGTTGCAAACACCATGCTCTACCAACTGAGCTACAGGGAAGGCGTACACGCATGCAGAAGCTTTCGAAAATTAAACAAATTCATAAGACTAGCGCCGCATTGATAACGTGGATCAGTCGCGGGAGACTGTAGATATTTACTAAATAAATACAACCTTGCCAACTACTAGAATGGACAGTGAAACAGTTCGATGGTGAAGTTTCTTTGTCGCTACCATTCATTGTCACTCACATCGACCGGTTCCCTTTGCGTCAAATTCTTATGTAAAGAAAATTGTATATTAAGAAGTCATTTCCTAACCTTGTGACCCTGGTTCAGGGTTTGGGTCAAGTTTGGAGTTAGGAGTCACAGAGCCGCGCCTCTTCAGGGCTCGGGGGATCTCAGAGCGAATCCGGAAGAGCTCTTCCATGTCAGGGACATCTGGGCTCTCTGGAGCCACCACTGGCTGCAGCCTGGACGGGCTGAGGGGCCTGGGGGCCACCGCCTGGGATTCCCCTCCTCCTCCTCCTCCTCCTCCTCTCTCGTCTCCCTCTCTCTCTCTGGGAGAGCTGGGTCAGGGGCTATGGGACTTTGATGAATTGGGTCCAGTCGTTCCAACTCAATGTCAACATCACCTGGGTTCAGCACTGTGGGAGAAGAGAGAACACACAGACGGGTGACCACACATAACCAGTTAGATTGTGAGAGTAGAGTCTATGTTCCGTGTAGATACCATACCTTCCTCGTGGTAGGCTGGCTGCCTGAGTTCACGGGTCTGTGGCTGGATCTGTTGCTGGGTCTGGTACTCTCTGTACTCCAGGTAATCCCTATACTCTCTGGGTACAGCCTGGCGGAACAAACCCACGTCCCTCTCGGTCCCCAGGGCCCGGGGGTGGAGGGCAGACGAGGCCCAGTAAGGGTTCTGGAGTCGCATGATGACGGAGAGAGGGATGGGTCTGTGCTGACGGGGGGGCTGGGAAGAGGAGGAGGAAGGGGGGATGGAGATACGGGATATGATTGGTTGGGGAGGGGCGTGGTAGAGGGAGGATGAGTCAGGAGGGACAGTGATACGGGTGTTACGGGGGAGAGATGCGTGGGTGGACTGGTGGGAACGAGGGAGGGTGTCCTGGAGGGAAAGAAAAGGGGGAGAGAGAGAGAGAGAGAGAGACAGAGAGACAGAGAGAGACAGAGAGAGAGAGAGACAGAGAGACAGAGAGAGAGACAGAGAGAGAGACAGAGAGAGAGACAGAGAGAGAGACAGAGAGAGACAGAGAGAGACAGAGAGAGACAGAGAGAGACAGAGAGAGAGAGAGACAGAGAGAGAGAGAGGGAGAGATTCTGTTCATCCGACCATCATTGTTATACATGACAATTTAAGCAATTTAACTTTCCATGTCAATAAAGTATACCAGCGAGAGAGAGAGGGATGATTATTAACAAACAAAACACCTGGGCATGACCACACACACACACACACACACACCCACCCACACCCACACCCACACACACACACACACACACCCTACCTTCTTGGAAGGGGAAGGGCCATCCAGGTTAGATTCTCTCCAGTTAGTGTTTGGCACCAACGGTCTCAGCCACTCAGTCTCTGCAACAGGGAGATGGTAGGTTAACAACAAGGAGATGGTAGGTTAACAACAAGGAGGTGGTAGGTTAACAACAAGGAGATGGTAGGTTAACAACAGGGAGATGGTAGGTTAACAACAGGGAGATGGTAGGTTAACAACAGGGAGATGGTAGGTTAACAACAAGGAGATGGTAGGTTAACAACAAGGAGATGGTAGGTTAACAACAAGGAGGTGGTAGGTTAACAACAAGGAGATGGTAGGTTAACAACAAGGAGGTGGTAGGTTAACAACAAGGAGGTGGTAGGTTAACAACAAGGAGATGGTAGGTTAACAACAGGGAGATGGTAGGTTAACAACAAGGAGATGGTAGGTTAACAACAAGGAGATGGTAGGTTAACAACAGGGAGATGGTAGGTTAACAACAAGGAGGTGGTAGGTTAACAACAAGGAAATGGTAGGTTAACAACAGGGAGATGGTAGGTTAACAACAAGGAGGTGGTAGGTTAACAACAGGGAGATGGTAGGTTAACAACAAGGAAATGGTAGGTTAACAACAGGGAGATGGTAGGTTAACAACAAGGAGGTGGTAGGTTAACAACAAGGAGATGGTAGGTTAACAACAGGGAGGTGGTAGGTTAACAACAAGGAGATGGTAGGTTAGGCAACAAGGAGGTGGTAGGTTAGCAACAGGGAGGTGGTAGGTTAACAACAGGGAGGTGGGTAGGTTAACAACAAGGAGGTGGTAGGTTAACAACAAGGAGGTGGTAGGTTAGCAACAGGGAGGTGGTAGGTTAACAACAGGGAGATGGTAGGTTAACAACAAGGAGATGGTAGGTTAGCAACAGGGAGATGGTAGGTTAGCAACAGGGAGGTGGTAGGTTAACAACAGGTAGGTGTGTGTGTGTGTGTTGAGGCCTGACTGTCATAGGTGTGTGTGTGTGTGTGTGTGTGTGTGTGTGTGTGTGTGTGTGTGTGTGTGTGTGTGTGTGTGTGTGTGTGTGTGTGTGGCCTTACTGTCGTAGGCGTGTGTGTGTGTGTGTGTGTGTATATGTATGTATGTATGTATGTATGTATGTATGTATGTATGTATGTATGTATGTGTGTGTGTGTGTGTGTGTCTGTGTCTGTGTGTGTGTGTGTGTGGCCTTACTGTCGTAGGCGTGTGTGTGTGTGTGTGTGTGTGTGTGTGTGTGTGTGTGTGTGTATGTATGTATGTATGTATGTATGTATGTATGTATGTATGTATGTGTGTGTGTGTGTGTGTGTGTGTGTCTGTGTGTGTGTGTGTGTGTGTGTGTGTGTGTGTGTGTGTGTGCCTTACTGTCGTAGGCGTGTGTGTGTGTGTGTGTATGTATGTATGTATGTATGTATGTATGTATGTATGTATGTATGTATGTATGTATGTATGTGTGTGTGTGTGTGTGTGTGTGTGTGTGTGTCTGTGTGTGTGTGTGTGTGTGAGAGAGGCCTTACTGTCGTAGGTGTGGTGGGGTTTCTTCTTATGAGATGCCACGTCCAGATCGGTCTCGTTCCATTTACCTGGGCTCTTCTGTCTCTGCATGACTTCATCTGGAGAGAGAATAAAAACTAACGGTCAGAATTCAGATTACTGAGAAATGTAGGCTCCTGTCTGTGTGTGTCAAAGTTATTAAATTCACATACTAAAGAGTCAATGTAGTGGCACATGGAGTCAATGTAGTGGCACATACTAGAGAGTCAATGTAGTGGCACATAGAGTCAATGTAGTGGCACATACGAGGTCAATGTAGTGGCACATACGAGGTCAATGTAGTGGCACATGGAGTCAATGTAGTGGCACATGGAGTCAATGTAGTGGCACATAGGCGTAGGCACGGAGTCAGTGTAGTGGCACATGGCAGTGGCACATCGGGTCAGTGGGGCACATGGAGTCAATGTAGTGGCACATACTAGAGAATTGTGAAGCGTTCACTCCACTTCCAGAACCTGTGTTGACTAAAACAGATCCGCTGACTAAATTACATTAAAGTTCCCAACGCAGCCATTTTTAATCTCAATATCAAATCATTTCTGGGTAACAATTAAATACTTTACTGCGAATGTTTTTGATTCAAATGGTCAAAAAGAAACAACAATAGCTTATTAGCAAAAAAAAGAGTAATTTCTCAAGCAAGAATGATCCTAGGACTGTCTCGGAGTGGTCTGACTGGGGAAGGGAACCTAGTTGTTGAATTGAGGTTTTGGAACGCTCTTTTCAAAACAGCCCTTTAAACTAAAAGGACATTATCATCATTTTCACACTATTTTCCCAAACTCATAGTGTGTAAAAATTTTTTTACACATACTGTATGTATAAATATACACTTTATGCATGTATAAATATACACTATGTATAAATATATACTGTATGCATATATAAATATACACTATGTATGTATGCATGCATGTATAAATATATACATGTATAAATATACACTGTATGCATGTATAAATATATACTGTATGAATGTATAAATATACACTGTATGAATGTATACTGTATGTATGTCTTATATATACAGTACCAGACAAAAGTTTGGACACACCTACTCATTCAAGGGTTTTTCTTTATTTTTTTACTATTTTCTACATTGTAGAATAATAGTGAAGAGATCAAAACTATGAAATAACACATATGGAATCATGTAGTAACCAAAAAAGTGTTAAACAAATTAATCAAAGTAGCCATCCTTTGCATTGATAACAGCTTTGCACACTATTGGCATTCTCTCAACCAGCTTCATGAGGTAGTCACCTGGAATGCATTTCAATTAACTGGTGTGCCTTGTTAAAAGTTAATTTGTGGAATTTCTTTCCTTCTGAATGCGTTTGAGCCAATCAGTTGTGTTGTGACAAAGTAGGGGTGGTATACAGAAATAGCCCTACTTGGTAAAATACCAAGTACATATTATGGCAAGAACAGCTCAAATAAGCAAAGAGAAACGACAGTCCATCATTACTTTAACACATGAAGGACAGTCAGTGCGGAACATTTCAAGAACTTTGCAAGTTTCCTCAAGTGCAGTCACAAAAACCATCAAGCGCTATGATGAAACTAGCTCTCATGAGGACTGCCACAGGAATGGAAGACCCAGAGTTACCTCTGCTGCAGAGGATAAGTTCATTAGAGTTACCAGCCTCAGATTGCAGCCCAAATAAATGCTTCACAGAGTTCAAATAACAGACACATCTCAATATCAACTGTTCAGATGAGACTGCGTGAATCAGACCTTCATGGTCGAATTGCTGCAAAGAAACCACTACTAAAGGACACCAATAATAAGAGACTTGCTTGGGCCAAGAAACACGAGCAATGGACATTAGACTGGTGGAAATCTGTCCTTTGGTCTGATGAGTCCAAACTGGAGATTTTTGGTTCCAACCGCTGTGTCTTTGTGAGATGCAGAGTAGGTGAACGGATGGTCTCCGCATGTGTGGTTCCCAACATGAAGCATGGAGGAGGAGGTGTGGGGGTGCTTTGCTGGTGACACTGTCAGTGATATATTTAGAATTCAAGGCACACTTAACCAACATTGCTACCACAGCACTCTGCAGCGATACGCCATCCCATCTGGTTTGTGCTTAGTGGGACTATCCATTTGTTTTCAACAGGACAATGACCCAACACACACCTCCAGGCTGTGTAAGGGCTATTTGACCAAAAAGGAGAGTGATGGAGTGCTGCATCAGATGACCTGGCCTCCACAATCACCTGACCTCAACCCAATTGAGATGGTTTGGGATGAGTTGGACCGCAGAGTGAGGAAAACCAGGCAACAAGTGCTCAGCATATGTGGGAACTCCTTCAAGACTGTTGGAAAAGCATTCCTCATGACGCTGGTTGAGAGAATGCCAAGAGTGTGCAAATCTGTCATCAAGGCAAAGGGTGGCTACTTTGAATAATTTGTTTAACACTTTTTTGGTTACTACATGTGTTATTTCATAGTTTTGATGTCTTCACTATTATTCTACAATGTAGAAAATAGTAAAAATAAAGAAAAACCCTTGAATGAGTAGTTGTGTCCAAACTTTTGACTGGTACTGTGTATATAAATAAACACAGGAAAATCACATTTGACTGCACTGGCCCTTAAATATTGTACTAGACAATGCATTCAGACCCCTTGACTTTTTCCACATTGCTACGTTACAGCCTTATTCTAAAATAGATTAACAGTTTTTTTCCGCTCAATCTACACACAATACCCCAATATGACAAAGAAAAAACACTTTAAAACCTTTTTGCAAATGACATTTAAATAGGCATTCAGACCCTTTACTGTTGAAGCACCTTTGGCAGCGATTACAGCCTGGAGTCTTCTTGGGTATGACGCTACAAGCTTGGCACACCTGTATTTGGGGAGTTTCTCCCTTTCTTCTCTGCAGATCCTCTCAAGCTCTGTCAGGTTGGATAGGGAGCGTCGCTGCACAGCTATTTTCAGGTCTCACCAGAGATGTTAGATTGGGTTCAAGTCCGGGCTCTGGCAGGGCCACTCAAGAACATTCAGAGACTTGTCCCGAAGCCACTCCTGCATTGTCTTGGCTGTGTGCTTAAGGTCGTTGTCCTGTTGGAAGGTGAACCTTCGCCCCAGTCTGAGGTCCTGAGCGCTCTGGAGCAGGTTTTCATTAAGGATTTCTGTACTTTGCTCTGTTCATCTTTCCCGCGATCCTGACTAGTCTTCCAGTCCCTGCCGCTGAAAAACATCCCCACAGCATGATGCTGCCACCACCATGCTTCACCGTAGGGATGGTGGCAGGTTTCCTCCAGACGTGATGCTTGGCATTCAGGCCAAAGTGTTCAATCTTGGTTTCATCAGACCAGAGAATCTTGTTTCTCATGGTCTGAGAGTCCTTTTGTGGGCTGTCATGTGCCTTTTACTGAGAAGTGGCTTCCGTCTGGCCACTCTACCATAAAGGCCTAACTGATGGAGTGCTGCAGAGATGGTAGGTTCTCCTATCGCCACAGAGGAACTCTGGAGCTCTGTCCGAGTGACCATTCGGGTTCTGGGTCACCTCCCTGACCAAGGTCCTTCTCCCTCGATTGCTCAGTTTTGCCGGGCGGCCAGCTCTAGGAAGAGTCTTGGTGATACCAAACTTCTTCCATTTAAGAATGATGGAGGCCACTGTGTTCTTGGGGACCTTCAATGCTGCAGATATTTTTTGGTACCCTTCCCCAGATCTGTGCCTCGACACAATGCTGTCTCAGCATTCCTTCGACCTCATGGTTTGGTTTTTGCTCTGACATGCACTGTGTCGTGTCTTTGGCTATGCCGGATTAAGTGACATGACATGCTATTCTATAAAATCCTTTCTCTGTAATTAATATTACCTGATTGAGCTAATCATGTAAATGTAATTAGCTAGAAAGTCGGGGCACCACGGAAGAGTGTTTATAGAGCTGTTATCTTCCGAATAACCTCTTAAAGACCTAGTAATATTTTACATCAATAGCAGTCAATATTAATCGTCACCTTATTTCAGTCTCATCTGAAATTTGTAAATTCTTGGTTATCTTCACGAACCCTGGCTAACAAGTTGAATCAGCAATACAAAATTGGGTTTAATTATTTATTTACTAAATACCTAACTAATCACACAGAATTACATATACACAGAATGCAAATTATGTCATACAGAAAACGTCCCTGGTGGACGGAACCTGTATGATGGCTTGTTACACAAAGAGAGGGGGTTGGGCTTGAATGAAAGAGCGGGAAGACTGAGGACCAAAGAAACAGCTATGCTATCGTAAATACAGTATCTTATGCATTCTAAATTACCGCCCATTTGGAAAAGGAAAATGCAATAAATATTTACTCTGAGCTGCGCTTCGGTAGATTGGTCGTAGATGCTGGCCGTGTTGGCCAACATAGATCTTCCTGTCCTTGGAAGAATGTCTCTGGTGGTAAATTGGATACGTTGTAGTATTTTCGTTGTGTGTTAGACTGGATACGTCGTCCGTCCTTTCCTAGCCCACATTTACAGCTGCTGTTGCTAACTCAACAGCTAGGATGTCTCACTTCTTTAGTGAATAAGAGTTCAAAGTTCATACCATTCACAACCAAAGCTCACGCTGAGGTTGGCTTAGTTCTGTAGTTGACATGTTAGTCCTTTTTAACGTATGGACCGTCGTCCTATCGTCCTCGGAACAGGAGGTTACATTTTTGTCAAGGGCTTATATAGTGGGGGGAGAGAAGGGTGTGTTTCATAGTTTATAAACCATGTCTCTTCACAGGGGCGGTCAGGGCTCTAACCTTATGAAAACCCAATTCTCTCATTTGGAAGCTAAAATTACATTTAGTCTTTTCACAAATAGATTCATATTCAAACATTTAAATTTTACAACAATTCCATGTGAATCTGATAACTAGAATGTGTAGACTTTCCCAGATACCGTTTATGTCGTCCTGTCATCAGTCATAATGTCTCAGATGACCACCGAACTGACATCATATTCATTAAGTACCAACGCATATTTTCAACTGGTTCTATTACCGAAATATGGTTCCT
>NC_138299.1:160673563-160741063 GCF_965601325.2 Salmo salar | reverse complement strand
TTGGGTGTAGTGTTTAGTGCTGTTGTTGTTAGGTGGAGGATTTAGAAAATGGCCAACTTTAACCTGAAGTTTTTTCTGGATAACCCAACGTGGGAGGGTTTTGAGAATTGTAGGAGAGTGGATTTAGAGACTTTGGCAGACCATTTCGATATCTCTGTGCCAAGGGGTTTTGTTAAGGCGGAGGTAAAGACATTGGTGTTAGCGGCGCTGATTGAAAAGCAGGTGTTGGTTTTGCCTCGGCCTACGGTTGGAGAGGTGGTGGATGCTCTGGGTACCCCGTCTAGGCCTGACGATGAGGTTGAGTATAAGGCCCCGGCCACCTTGCCTCGATTTGACCCTCTTCCTCCTATGCCTACGGCTGTACATTTACAGATGGAGGCAGAAGAGCGAGCACAAATCCGAAAGGATGAGCTACATCTCAAGTTGGAGATGCGCCGTCTGGCGTTGGAAGCAGAAAAGGACCTTAAGATAAGGCAGATGGACTTCGAAATGCGCAAATTGGAATTAGAGGCGGAGATGGCGAGGCTGGCCGGCTGTCCCTGCCGTTTCCAATAGTGTGTTTTCCACCCCAGGATCTGCCTCTACCTTTGACATTAGCCGCCATATTGCTTTAGTTCCACAATTCCGTGAGTCTGAGGTTGACTCTTACTTTTGTGCATTCGAACGCATAGCAGTGGCTTTGAATTGGCCTAGGGATGTGTGACCGCTTTTACTCCAATGTAAATTGTCCGGTAAAGCGCAGGAGGTATTGGGTACTCTTTCTCTCGCTGATAGTCTTAATTACGACATAGTTAAGGCTACTGTGCTCCGTGGGTATGAGCTTGTGCCAGAGGCTTATAGACAAAAGTTTAGAAAGCACTCCAAATCCTCTAAACTTTTATTGAATTCGCTAGAGAGGAGTCTCTCTTTTGACAAATGGTGCTCAGCGAGTAAAATCAATGACTTTGAAGGTCTTCGTGAATTAATGTTATTGGAAGAATTTTAAAAACAGCCTCCGAGAGCGGCTGGTTGTATACATTAATGAACAGAAAGTGTTAAAAGTTATCTGACGCCGCGGTGCTTGCAGATGAATTTGTGTTAACACATAAAACGGTGTTTCCCGTAGTGAGACTAGACCGGTTGTATCCTCTCCTGTCAACAATTCCCACCGTTACTCAGGAAGTACAGGAAGTACTCAGGAAGTACACGGCTGAATCAAAAGGAGGAAGGCGCATGTTTTTACTGTCATAAAGTAGGACACGTAATTTCGGAATGTACGTCTCTAAAACGCAAGTCACCAGCTTCAACCCCTAAACTCCATAAAAGTGTGGGTTTGATTAAAGTAACCACTAAGAGCTCTGTAAAGGAGAGTCCTGAAGTCGTCCTGATCAAAACGTACGACCCGTTCATATTTAAAGGCTTTGTTTCCCTGACAGGTGATTCTGGAGACCAAAAGCCAGTTTTGATATTGAGAGATACTGGTGCGGCTCAGTCTGTAATTCTCTCGAGTGTTCTGCCCTGGTCAGAAGAGTCTTATTGTGGCTCTAGTGTATTATTGAGGGGGATCGAAATGGGTTGTGTGCCTGTTCCGTTACATACTGTCCATTTGACTTCTGATCTAGTGAGTGGATGTTTCAGAATCGGTGTACAGTCCGAGCTTCCCGTAAATGGGGTTGCTCTAATCATGGGTAATGATCTAGCAGGAGGCAAAGTTGTGCCTGTGTTAGAAGTACTAGACAAGCCTGATGCTCAGTCAAGTGCGGATGTTTTGGGAACAACGTTTCCCGAAGCATTACCAGCGTGTGCCATTACGCGTGCGCAGTCACGTCGCTTAGGTACCATGGTAGACTTAGCTGACTCTGTGCTTGCACCTATGTTGAATGGGGAAGATAGTCAGTGTTCTACTCCTGTGTTCCCAGTGAGTTCTGATCATGATGATGGAAATAAAGACAAGACAATGGCTTCCTCGGTGGACTGTTTAAGGTTGCCAGTTACTCGGGAGGAGCTAATAGCTGCCCAGATAGAGGATGTGGGCTTGGCCAAATGTTTTTCCTCCATGTTACCTTTGAGTGAGAAAAAGAGGAAAGGTGTGACGTATTTCCTTGAGAAGGGGCTTCTGATGAGAAAATGGACTCCCCGTGCTGACCTAGAAAATGATTGGAGTTCTGTTTGCCAGATTGTAGTTCCTGCCCCGTTTTTCAGACGAAGGTGTTGTCCCTAGCTCATGATATTCCCTGGTCTGGTCATCTAGGGGTGACTAAAACCTACGACCGAATCCTCCGGCATTTCTTCTGGCCGGGAATGAAACGGGATGTGGCTCGCTATTGCCGTACATGTAGTACTTGCCAAGTGGTGGGGAAGCCTAACCAGGTAATTTCCCCGGCTCCTCTCTGCCCTATTCCGGTCATGGGAGAGCCGTTTGAGAAGGTAATCCTCGATTGTGTTGGTCCCTTACCCAGGACTAAGTCGGGTAATCAATTCTTGTTAACAATAATGTGCACTGCTACAAGGTACCCAGAGGCGATTCCTATGCGTAAAATCACAAGTAAGGCAATTGTGAAGGCGCTGATTAAGTATTTCTCTACCTTTGGATTTCCAAAAATTGTACAGACGGATCAAGGCACAAATTTTACATCAAAATAGTTTGGAAGTGTGTTGAAGTCCTTGTCAGTGTCCCATCAGATGTCTAGCGCTTACCACCCGGAGAGTCAGGGCGCGCTGGAACATTGGCATCAGACGCTAAAAGCTATGTTGCGTAAATACTGTATGGATACAGGAAAAGATTTGGATGAGGGGGTGCCTTACGTGCTGTTTGCTATTCGGGAGACCGTACAAGAGTCTCTTGGGTTTAGCCCAGCTGAGCTAATCTTTGGTCATACCGTGAGAGGGCCTCTCAAGGTACTGAAAGAACAACTTATGGCTGATGATTCAGTTGGGTCCTCTACTAATGTACTAGACTATGTTAGTCAAGTCCAGGAGCGGTTGCATGACGCCTGTGCTGTAGTCTTCCACACAAAAGAAAATTAAACGTAATTTCGATGTTAAATCTGTGTTTCGTTCTTTTCAACCAGGTGACCAAGTCTTGGTGTTGTTGCCGGTACCCGGCTCGTGTCTCTCTTCCAGTTTCTCTGGCCCATATGTAGTGGACCGAAAACTCAGTGATACTGATTATGTTATCAAAACGCCAGACCGTAGACGCCCATTCCGGGTATGTCACGTTAACATGATTAAAGCCTATCTGGTTAGAGGTGGTATCGAGTCTCCCATTACCAGTGGAAAACCTGTTGTATCCTCTGTTGCTTCTGTGAGCCTGGTTACTCACCCAGGAGTCGGCATAAATGATGAGGACGGTTTGGTGATGCGGAATACTCCTGAGCAGTGTGCTCGTTCGTGTAATTCGGAGATGGTGGCGTCTCTCCTAACCCACCTTCAGGCTCTGATCAGGCCCTACACCCAAACGAGGGCACTGCGCTCATCCACCTCTGGCCTGCTGGCCCCCCTACCTCTGAGGAAGCACAGTTCCCGCTCAGCCCAGTCAAAACTGTTTGCTGCTCTGGCACCCCTATGGTGGAACAAGCTCCCTCACGACGCCAGGACAGCGGAGTCAATCACCACCTTCCGGAGACACCTGAAACCCCACCTCTTTAAGGAATACCTGGGATAGGATAAAGTAATCCTTCTAACCCCCCCCCCCCCCTTAAAAGATTTAGATGCACTATTGTAAAGTGGTTGTTCCACTGGATATCATAAGGTGAATGCACCAATTTGTAAGTCGCTCTGGATAAGAGCGTCTGCTAAATGACTTAAATGTAAATGTAAAAATGTGTTGCACTTGAATGATCAGCAGAGATCTGATATTGAGTTACTAATCACTGATTTTCCAAGTCTCTTTCAGGATGTTCCCAGTCGTACCAATGTGTTGAAACATGATATAAATGTAGGTGATGCTGCTCCAATCAAACAGCACCCTTATCGTGTGAATTCAACCAAGAGAGGAGTGATGAAGAAAGAGGTAACTTATTTACTGGAAAATGAGATGGCAATCCCCAGTGGCAGTCCTTGGAGTTCCCCGTCTGCCTGCTGATTCCAAAGCCTGACGGGACTCAAAGATTTTGCACTGACTACAGGAAAGTGAATAGTGTTACCATACCTGACTCATTCCCTTTACCTCGCATGCATGACTGTATAGACACCATTGGATCGGCTGCGTATGTTACTAAGCTTGACTTGTTAAAAGGTTATTGGCAGGTGCCTTTAACCCTTCGTGCCTCTGAGGTGTTTGCTTTTGTAACTCCTGACAGTTTCTGCCAGTACACAGTGATGGCTTTTGGAATGAGGAATGCTCCGGCCACGTTTCAACGTTTGGTAAATATTGTGTTGGCTGATGTTCCTGATTGTACTGCATATCTGGATGACCTGGTTGTTCATTCGACTACCTGGCTTGATCACATGAGCACATTGAGGGCTGTGTTTGCACGCTTGGCCAACGCTTCTTTGACCCTTAACTAATGTGAGTTTGGAAAGGCTACGGTTACATATTTGGGTAAAGCGGTGGGTCGGGGTCAGGTGCGTACCGTAGCAGCTAAGGTGGATGCTATCACCCGGTTTCCTGCCCCTGCCACTCGCCGAGAATTACGCAGATTCTTAGGCATGACGGGTTATTATCGTACATTTTGTAGGAATTTCTCAACAGTTGTAGCCCCAATGACTAGGTTACTCAGTCCTTCAGTATCCTTTGAGTGGACCGCTGAGTGTCAATCTGCTTTTGACTCTGTAAAAGCACTATTGTGTACTTCTCCTGTTCTTTCTGCCCCTGATTTCCAGAAACCATTTAAGTTGGAGGTGGATGCCAGTTCAGTGGGTGCAGGTGCTGTACTAGTACAGGAACACGATGGTCTTGATCACCCAGTTTGCTACTTCTCTCGAAAATCCAACAGCTGTCAGTCACGTTATTCCACTATCGAACAGGAGAGTCTGGCGCTGTTATTTGCCCTACAACTTTTTGAGGTTTATGTTGGCTCCAGTGTGTTGCCTGTTGTGGTATACTGGTTGTGGTCTGATTTAATTTTTCGCTCATTACACCCCACATTTCTTCCCCTTCCATCTGGTTTACCTGGTGTGTTTAGGCCCAGGCATTTACGTCTCCTCCTCAGACCAGCTACACCCGAGGGGAGAACGTAATAGCCATCAAACCAAAAAACACAGCATCTACCATAGTAAAAATATGTTATTGAATTAGATTTTTTTTTTTTTTTTTTTTATCAAAATACATGTGTTTATTAGGCTACTGTGCAGACAAAACCAACAGGACAAAAAATAAAGTTTTTAATATTGTGATAGTGAGGAGCAAAAATAATCTTAACATTTTCCAAATAAAAATCTGATTTATCAAGACCAGCTATGTCAAATCAGTGATATTTATTCCCATAGTAATTCTAATTAAGTAGTTAAATCGGATCCATGAATATATTTAACGTCCCTAAACTTCGGCAAGAGTCCTGCTGATTAGTTGAAATATTTTTATCATTATTATATTAACGAAAGCATAAAGATGGTTGATGAAGAAATACTGTAGAGTATATGCTTTATCCAATATTTTGGGGTTGCATGAGGTTTGTAGTTTACATTTGTAAAATTTCTGAGTACTTAATACATTGCATGTTGGGGGATTTTTTTTTCTTCTTCTCACACCTACAGTAGCCGAGCTATTAGACTACTCTTTTGTAAAGGTATAGCCTCCCTGTGCCTCAGTTGGTAGAACATGGTGTTTGCAACGCCAGGGTTGTGGGTTCGATTCCCACGGGGGGCCAGTAGGGAATTATTATAATTTTTTTTTTAAATGTATGCATTCACTACTGTAAGTCGCTCTGGATAAGAGCGTCTGCTAAAATGACTAAAATGTAAAAGTCTATCGTCCTGCTAATAGCCCATGATGTAAACGTTGTCTGCACCCATAGATTTTAGGCCTGCAGTAGGTTATAACTATCCATGCCTTCTGGGAATATTTAAAAGTCCAAAAGTTTTGGGTGGAGTTAGAAGTTTGGCTGTCAGAAGTATTAAAAAAAACAACCAATGTCAGCCTTTAAATGCTTTATTATCCAAATGTTTAAAGTGCGTGTAGGCGACAGAGAGAATGCATTTGACTGTTTTTAATATCAGGAGGAACGGAAAATTGCATGTCAATTCATAAACCATGTGCCATGGAATCGGTACAATCGAAAATCTCTTCCCAACTATTTTGCAATCTATATGGGACAGCTGTCAATTTTTTGGTCCTTAAATTACTGGTATATAATTTTTATTTATCACAATTTTCTTTTAACAAATTTTGGTCTTTAATGCAGGGCCGACAGACAAGTGGTACGAAAAAGTAAGGAACTTGTTTGTCGGCTCTGCATTAAAGACCCCCTACATTTTTGCGGTAATGCTGCAATTAGTTAGTTGTAATTTTGAGCAGACATTTCCATATTTTTGTTATCTGCATGTGTGACATAACTCCACCAGTCCTATTTATGACAAAGCAATACCTTTTTTTTTTATAACTCTTTTTCAAAACTATTGTTTATTTTTTTATTATCAATTAGTATATTTGAGTTTAACCACAATATTTGTGTCTTTTCTGATGGATTAAACATTGCAACCAGATTTCTATGGCTTGTTTTGAAAAGAGCGATATTTTGGAGATGATTTTATTTTCAAATAACCGAAAGTGAGAGGTTGTAATCTGAATAAAGGGAAAAAGGCCAATTCTTGAACATGGGGTGAGACATTCTTACTAATCTGCTGGAGAACCAGTTCAGATTTAAGTATAACTTTTGTATGACTGAAGCCTTTAGTGAGAGGTCTAATGCTTTAATATTTAATAATTTCTGCCCTCCGAATTCATATTCATTATATATATATATATATATATATATTATAGGCCCTTTTAAGTTTGTCTGGCTTGCCGTTACAAATAAAATAAATTATTTGAGCAAAAAATATTCCAAAACAGGTCGCTAGGTGTAGGGAAGGCCATAAGCAAATAGGTCAACTGGGATATGACTAAAGAGCCCAATCTTTCAATGCTATAAGTGAATTATTGATGACCAGAACTAGAAACACATCAGATGGCTTCCACAACATGTGAACAATATCAGAAAAAATATCAGAAAAAAATAGGATTGATAGACCTAACAACTAGAAACGGGAAGATATTTTAGTAAGTGGTGTCAGATGTGGTCACGTGACATTTCAAAGTGTTACTAAACCTCTCCAAAGTGGCATATGTCTGTAAATGAGAATTTCAGTGCTACAACATATTTGCAATGCCTAAATGCTATTTGTTCAGTATAAAAACACAATTTCTACCATATCAACCTCACTCAAACATTGTGGTGGTGTTATGGGGTCTCCAGGGTACATTCAAGTGTCCTTTCAACCTCTCCAAAGTGTCCGAATGTGGTAATTGCACTGTGTTTGCCCACTGGATGTGCCTAAAAAGTATTGTTCACTATAAAAACTAAACACCAACAGCTCTCAAACATTGTAGTGGTGTCGGGGGACATACAGGGGATATCCAAGTGTGCCTGAACGCTTAGCCTAGGCATATCCAATGTATCCCACATACAAATTAACTGTTTACAAAAACAAAATGTAAAAGCAACAGATATACAGTACCAGTCGAAAGTTTGGACACAACTACTCATTCAAGGGTTTTTCTTTATTTTTACTTTTTTCTACATTGTAGAATAATAGTGAAGACATCAAAACTATGAAATAACACATATGGAGTCATGTAGTAACCAACCAATCATGTAGTAACCAACCACCCTTTGCCTTGATGACAGCTTTGCACACTCTTGGCATTCTCTCAACCAGCTTCATGAGGAATGCTTTTCCCACAGTCTTGAAGGAGTTCCCACATATGCTGAGCACTTGTTGGCTGCTTTTCCTTCACTCTGCGGTCCAACTCATCCCAAACCATCTCAATTGGGTTGAGGTCAGGTGATTGTGGATACCAGGTCATCAAACAGTAACACTTTGGAGACAAAGGCAGAGGTGAGAACCACAAATAAAACAAATGAGGGTTTAGTGGCCCCTCCAATGGCCCTGAGGGTTTAGTGGCCCCTCCAATGGCCATGAGAGTTTAGTGGCCCCTCCAATGGCCCTGAGAGTTTAGTGGCCCCTCCAATGGCCCTGAGAGTTTAGTGGCCCCTCCAATGGCCCTGAGAGTTTAGTGGCCCCTCCAATGGCCCTGAGGGTTTAGTGGCCCCTCCAATGGCCCCTCCAATGGCCCTGAGAGTTTAGTGGCCCCTCCAATGGCCCTGAGAGTTCAGTGGCCTCTCCAAAGTTACAAGGATGAAACTTAAAACAGAAAACAGTGAACTAATATGAAACACAGACAATAACTACTTTGGAATTATATAACATTGAAATCACTTGTTACATAGGGCCTATGTAAACTAAATCCAAAGCAACAAAAAAAAAGCAGACAAGTTATAATAAACTAAATACATATTGAAAATTAACTATATAAAGCCATGAAAACAATTTTACTTACAGATCTGAAAGTGGATCCAATCTTAGCCGGCCGAGTCGAAATCCTCGTTAGGTTCCTGTCCGATATTCTTAGTAGATATATTATATTTTTTCTTACCCCCTTGAGAAGCCGCCTTTTATAATAAAGCCATGAAATTAAAGCGATGTAATCTGTTTTACAATGTAACGTAGCGTGCTCTGTGCATCTCGTCTCTGAGCCAGATAGCAATAGTTTGCATTTAGGCATTATTAGGTTCTAGGCCTTTCTTTGTCCCCACCCAGTTCAACTGCATATCCCTGGAAAGCTTATCTCATTGGCTACAAGACTGTCAAGGTGCCATTGTAGCCAATCCCCTGGGTAATGGATGCCTACGGGGCGGGGCGTAAGCTCATATTCTTTATGCGCAAAGATATAGTCACCCAGTGGACATCTGATGTTGCCGTTAAGTCATACATCATCAAATAACAACATGGCAATAGGCAAGATGTGTTCCTACCGATCCCCCTCCCCCATGTAGCTATAGATCAAAACGCAGAACAAATCGAAGCTTACATTGATGAAAGATGTTTTCTGTTTGGCGAAAACGTGTAAAATAAACATTTTGACTCTCGGGGCTGGTGATCAATAACAGTAGGCAGATAAATTATATATCTTAATGAACGGTGGAGTCCCTGCTTTCGGTTTATTTTCGTTTATACTTCACAACGCTAACTGGAACGTAGCTACAGTAGCAGCCATCTTGAAATTAGGTCATCGGTTTTGACCTGCCCTTATATATATATATATATATATATATATATATATATATATATATTTGTATGCCCATATATGGTAGTAAGTCACACCAAAGATTTTGAAAACACCAATCAATAGCCAAGATACTCAGCTTTCCGCAGACAACCTGCTCTTGCAGATAGGGGCTACCGTTATCATACCAGACTGAATGGAATAGATTATAATACGGTCCCCAAATATGGGGACTTTACACTTAAGAGGTCAAGACGGGAGTTGTAATACTCACACATGCTGCTACCATATGTATTCTGGGAACTCATGGCTGCGGAGTGCTGGTGGAGTCCACTTCCTGGATTAACAAACACATGAAAACAACAATAAACAATAGAAACAAAACGCATGACAACAAGCAGGATGAGAGAGATAACTACACTCACACACACACCGATACTTAGCTTAAACATTTGAAGGGTAAAAAAAAAAATGGATCCTGATTATATTAAGCGATCTACAAGTACGCTTTCCTCCGCGAGGCTTTATGCTACAAACACGTTAGAGACGCGCTGTAAATACGAGGAGAAAGATGCAACTTCCATCTTCATGTGGATATTTGGTTTGTCTCTCTGACATTCAGAGGCTGAGCTACGATGTTCATGTGGATATTTGGTTTGTCTCGCTGACATTCAGAGGCTGAGCTACGATGTTCATGTGGATATTTGGTTTGTCTCGCTGACATTCAGAGGCTGAGCTACGATGTTCATGTGGATATTTGGCTCAGCGGGTCAGAACTTGAACACGAGACAGCACACGGAACTCAGCGGGTCAGAACTTGATTCTGGGTCAGGCAACCACCATCTCAATCAGTTTGTTAGAGAAGTATATTTTCCCTATCAATATTATATAAAATGATAATAAACCCAAAAAGATGTCATGTACTAGCTTGAAACAACAAAAATATCCCTGAATCAAAACAGCTTTTGATATACTGTATACACTGCTATACACTAACCCTAACCCTATAGCTACTGTTAGCTAACCCTAACCCTATAGCTACAGTTAGCTAACCCTAACCCTTTAGCTACTGTTAGCTAACCCTAACCCTTTAGCTACTGTTAGCTAACCCTTACCCTTTAGCTACTGTTAGCTAACCCTAACCCTTTAGCTACTGTTAGCTAACCCTAACCCTATAGCTACTGTTAGCTAACCCTAACCCTATAGCTACTGTTAGCTAACCCTAACCCTATAGCTACTGTTCGCTTACCCTGACCCTATAGCTACTGTTCGCTTACCCTGACTCTATAGCTACTGTTAGCTTACCCTGACCCCATAGCTACTGTCAGCTTACCCTGACCCCATAGCTACTGTCAGCTAACCCTGACCCTATAGCTACTGTCAGCTAACCCTGACCCTATAGCTACTGTCAGCTAACCCTGACCCTATAGCTACTGTCAGCTAACCCTGACCCTATAGCTACTGTCAGCTAACCCTAACCCTATAGCTACTGTTAGCTAACCCTAACCCTATAGCTACTGTTAGCTAACCCTGACCCTATAGCTACTGTTAGCTAACCCTAACCCTATAGCTACTGTTAACTAACCTTAACCCTGTCTACCGTTACCTAACCCTATATCTAAAATTAACTAACACTATATCTACCATTAGCTAACCCTAAAGCTACCATTAGCTAACCCTAACCCTATAGCTACTGTGAGCTAACCCTAACCCTTTAGCTACTGTTAGCTAACCCCATAGCTACTGTGAGCTAACCCTAACCCTATAGCTACTGTTAGCTAACCCTAACCCTATAGCTACTGTTAGCTAACCCTAACCCTTTAGCTACTGTTAGCTAACCCTAACCCTTTAGCTACTGTTAGCTAACCCCATAGCTACTGTGAGCTAACCCTAACCCTATAGCTACTGTTAGCTAACCCTAACCCTATAGCTACTGTTAGCTAACCCTAACCCTATAGCTACTGTGAGCTAACCCTAACCCTATAGCTACTGTTAGCTAACCCTAACCCTTTAGCTACTGTTAGCTAACCCTAACCCTAACCCTAACCCTATAGCTACTGTTAGCTAACCCTAACCCTATAGCTACTGTTAGCTAACCCTAACCCTTTAGCTACTGTTAGCTAACCCTAACCCTTTAGCTACTGTTAGCTAACCCAATAGCTACTGTGAGCTAACCCTAACCCTATAGCTACTGTTAGCTAACCCTAACCCTATAGCTACTGTTAGCTAACCCTAACCCTTTAGCTACTGTTAGCTAACCCTAACCCTTTAGCTACTGTTAGCTAACCCCATAGCTACTGTGAGCTAACCCTAACCCTATAGCTACTGTTAGCTAACCCTAACCCTATAGCTACTGTTAGCTAACCCTAACCCTATAGCTACTGTGAGCTAACCCTAACCCTATAGCTACTGTTAGCTAACCCTAACCCTTTAGCTACTGTTAGCTAACCCTAACCCTATAGCTACTGTTAGCTAACCCTAACCCTATAGCTACTGTGAGCTAACCCTAACCCTTTAGCTACTGTTAGCTAACCCTATAGCTACTGTGAGCGAACCCTAACCCTATAGCTACTGTTAGCTAACCCTAACCCTATAGCTACTGTTAGCTAACCCTAACCCTATAGCTACTGTTAGCTAACCCTAACCCTATAGCTACTGTGAGCTAACCCTAACCCTATAGCTACTGTGAGCTAACCCTAACCCCATAGCTACTGTTAGCTAACCCTAACCCTATACCTACTGTTAGCTAACCCTATAGCTACTGTGAGCTAACCCTAAAGCTATCAGTAACTAACCCTGACCCTATGACCTGATACTATATGACCAACAGTATGTGGACACCTGCTCGTCGAACATCTCATTCCAAAATTATGGGCATTAATATGGAGTTGGTCCCCCCTTTGCTGCTATAACAGCCTCCACTCTTCTGGGAAGGCTTTCCACTAGATGTTGGAACATTGCTGAGGGGACTTGCTTTCATTCAGCCACAAGAGCATTAGTGAGGTCGGGCACTGATGTTGGGCGATTAGGCCTGGCTCGCAGTCGATGTTCCAAAGCTCCCTCACGACGCCAGGACAGCGGAGTAAATCTCCACCTTCCGAAAACACCTGAAACCCCACCTCTTTAAGGAATACCTAGGATAGGATAAAGTAATCCTTCTAACCCCCCCTAAAGATTTAGATGCACTATTGTAAAGTGGTTGTTCCACTGGATATCATAAGGTGAATCCACCAATTTGTAAGTCGCTCTGGATAAGAGCGTCTGCTAAATGACTTAAATGTAAATGTAATCCCAAAGGTATTCGATCTGGTTGAGGTCAGGGCTCTGTGCAGGCCTGTCAAGTTCTTCCACACCGATCTCGACAAACCATTCCTGTATGAACCTCGCTTTGTGCACGGAGGAATTGTCATGCTGAAACAGGAAAGGGCCTTCCCCAAACTTGTCACAAAGTTGGAAGAACAGAATCGTCTAGAATGTCATTGTATGCTGTAGCGTTAAGATTTCCCTTCACTGGAACTAAGGGGCCTGAACCATGAAAAACAGCCCCAGACCATTATTCCTCCTCCACCAAACTTTACAGTTGGCACTATGCATCAGGGCGGGTAGTGTTCTCCTGGCATCCACCAAACCCAGATTCCTCTGTCAGACTGCCAGATGGTGAAACGTGATTCATCACTTCAGAGAAGGCGTTTCCACTGCTCCAGAGTCCAATGCCGGTGAGCTTTACATCACTCCAGCTGATGCTTGGCATTATGCATGGTGATCTTAGGCTTGTGTGCGGCTGCTCGGCCATGGAAACCCATTTCATGGATCTCCCGACGAACATGGGGGGTCCGGTATGCCCCCGGACCCCCCATTGTATGTATGTATGTATGTATGTATGTATGTATGTATGTATGTATGTATGTATGTATGTATGTATATATATATATATACAGTGCCTTCAGAAAGTATTCACACCCCTTGACTTTTAACCCATTTTGTTGTGCTACAGCCTGAATTTACAATGGATTACATTGAGCTTTTGTGTCACTGGCCTACACACACACACACACACACACACACACACACACACACACACACACACACACACACACACACACATGTCAAAGTGGATTATTATTTATTTTTTTACAAATATATATTACATTAAAATACTGAAATGTATTGGTCAATAAGTATTCAACCCCTTTGTTATGACAAGCCTAAATACTTTCAGGAGTTAAGGTGCAAGTCACATAATAAAGTTGCATGGACTCACTCTGTGTTCAATAATAGTGTTTAACATGATTTTTTTCGTGACTACCTCATCTCTCAATTATCTGTAAGGTCCCTCAGTTGAGCAGTGAATTTCAAACAAAGATTCAACCACAAAGACCAGGGAGGCTTTCCAATACCTCGCAAAAAAACCCCAATAAAAATCTAAATCTGACATTGAATATCCCTTTGATGTTGGTGAAGTTATTCATTACACTTTGGACGGCGTATCAATACACCCAGTCACTGTAATGTTTTCTTCACCTCAAACAGCAAGTAAACAAAAGTCTGTTTCCAGCTCTCTTACGATAACCATTCGAACGGGAAAAATGTAATGCTCTGGTCCATATCACATTTACGTAAGTATTCAGACCTTTTACTCAGTACTTTGTTGAAGAACCTTTGGCAGCGATTACAGCCTCGAGTCTTCTTGGGTATGACGCTACAAGCTTGGCAACACCTGTGGCTCAGTTGGTAGAGCATGGTGTTTGCAACGCCAGGGTTGTGGGTTCGATTCCCACGGGGGGACCAGTATGAGAACATTTTTTTTTTTTGAAATGCATGAAATGAAATGTATGCATTCACTACTGTAAGTCGCTCTGGATAAGAGCGTCTGCTAAAATGACTAAAATGTAACAAGCTTGGCAACACCTGTATTTGGGGAGTTTCTCTCATTCTTCTCTGCAGATCCTCTCAAGCTCTGTCAGGTTGGATGTGGAGCGTCGCTGTCCAGATATAGGTGAAGGTCGAACGTCCTCCGAAACACGACCCAGCCAAGCCGCACTACTTCTTGACACATTGCTTACTTAACCCGGAAGCCAGCCGCAACAATGTGTCGGAGGAAACATCGTACACCTGGTGACTGAAGCCAGCCGCACCAAAATACACGTTTTAAGATTGGTTGAAAGAAAAAAAGATGACTCTCGGTCGACTAAGATTTTTTTGGGGGTCAGGGACAGCCATTTTCAACAGACACTGGGAGACAAATTTTTTATATATATTTTCTTTTAGCCAAACAAGAACTGAAAGCACAAGGCCAAATATGACTTGCCTAGTTAAATAAAGATAAAAAAAAAATATATATATATATATAAAAAAACAATAAAAAAAAACAATACACTGGAGTTGGTTACCAAGACGATTGTTCCTAAGTTACAGTTTTGACTTGCAAATCTATGCTATCTAGGTCCAAAGTTGTTCATAAAGGCAAAAGGTTGCTGCTTTGAAGAATCTCAAATATAAAATATATTTAGATTTGTTTAGCACTTTTTTTGGTTAATACATGATTCCATACGTGTCATTTCATAGTTTTTATGTCTTCACTGTTTTTCTACAATGTAGAATGAGTAGGTGTGTCCACACTTTTGACTGGTACTGTTTGTATTGTGCTTTAGAGGAGTTGGAAACAGTTAAACATCTGAGCCATCTGAACCGGGCTCGGATCGAGGGAGGGAGAGAAAAGGAGAGAGGGAGGGAGAGAGAGAGAGGAAAGGAGGGAGAGGAAAGGAGAGAGGGAGGAGAGAGGAAAGGAGAGAGGGAAGGAGGGAGAGGAAAGGAGAGAGAGGAAAGAGAGGAAAGGAGAGAGGGAAGGAGGGAGAGGAAAGGAGGGAGGGAGGGAGGGAGGGAGGGAGGGAGGGAGGGAGGGAGGGAGGGAGGGAGGGAGGGAGAGGGAGGGAGAGGAAAGGAGAGAGGGAGAGAGAGAGAGGAAAGGAGGGAGAGAAAAGGAGAGAGGGAGGAGAGAGGAAAGGAGAGAGGGAAGGAGGGAGAGGAAAGGAGAGAGAGGAAAGAGAGGAAAGGAGAGAGGGAAGGAGGGAGAGGAAAGGAGGGAGGGAGGGAGGGAGGGAGGGAGGGAGGGAGAGGAGGGAGGGAGGGAGGGAGGGAGGGAGGGAGAGGGAGGGAGAGGAAAGGAGAGAGGGAAGGAGGGAGAGGAAAGGAGAGAGGGAAGGAGGGAGAGGAAAGGAGAGAGAGGAAAAGAGAGAGGAAAGGAGAGAGGGAGGGAGAGAGAGGGAGAGGAAAGGAGAGAGCGGGGGAGGGGGAGGGAGAGGGAGGGAGAGAGAGGAAAGGAGAGAGGGAGGGAGAGCGAGGGAGGGAGAGAGAGGAAAGGAGAGAGAGAGAGAGGGAGAGGGAGGGAGGGAGAGGGAGGGAGAGAGAGGAAAGGAGAGAGAGAGAGAGGGAGAGGGAGAGAGGGAGGGAGAGGGAGGAAAGGAGAGAGGGAGGGAGGGAGAGGAAAGGAGAGAGGGAGGGGAAAAGAGAGAGAGAGGGAGGGACAGGAAAGGAGAGAGGGAGGGAGAGAGGGAGGGAGAGGAAAAGAGAGAGGGAAGGAGAGAGGGAGGGAGAGAGAGGGAGAGGAAAGGAGAGAGCGGGGGAGGGAGAGAAAAGGAGAGAGGGAAGGAGGGAGAGGAAAGGAGAGAGAGAGAGAGGGAGAGGGAGGGAGGGAGGGAGAGGGAGGAAAGGAGAGAGGGAGGGAGGGAGAGGAAAGGAGAGAGGGAGGGGAAAAGAGAGAGAGAGGGAGGGACAGGAAAGGAGAGAGGGAGGGAGAGAGGGAGGGAGAGGAAAGAGAGAGGGAAGGAGAGAGGGAGGGAGAGAGAGGGAGAGGAAAGGAGAGAGCGGGGGAGGGAGAGAAAAGGAGAGAGGGAAGGAGGGAGAGGAAAGGAGAGAGGGAGGGAGAGAGAGGGAGAGGAAAAGAGAGAGGGAGGGAGAGAGAGGAAAAGAGAGAGGGAGGGAAAGAGAGAGGAAAAGAGAGAGAGGAAAGGAGAGAGCGAGGGAGAGAGGAAAGGAGGGAGGGAGGGAGAGGAAAGGAGAGAGGGAGGGAGGGAGAGGAAAGGAGAGAGGGAGGGAGGGAGAGGAGGGAGAGGAAAGGAGAGAGGGAGGGAGGGAGGGAGAGGAAAGAGGAGGAGGGAGGGCGGGAGGGAGAGGAAAAGAGCGAGGGAGGGAGAGGAAAGGAGGGAGGGAGGGAGGGAGAGAGAGGAAAGGAGAGAGAGAGGGAGGGAGAGGAAATGAGAGGGAGGAGAGAGGAAGGAGAGAGAGAGGGAGGGAGGGAGAGGAAAGAGAGAGAGGAAAGGAGAGAGCGAGGGAGAGAGGAAAGGAGAGAGGGAGGGAGGGAGAGGAAAGGAGAGAGGGAGGGAGGGAGAGGAAAGGAGAGAGGGAGGGAGGGAGAGGAAAAGAGAGAGGGAGGGAGAGCGAGGGAGGGAGAGGAAAAGAGAGAGGGAGGGAGAGCGAGGGAGGGAGAGGAAAGGAGGGAGGGAGGGAGGGAGGGAGAGAGAGGAGGAGAGAGAGAGGGAGGGAGAGAGAGGAAAGGAGAGAGAGAGGGAGGGAGAGAGAGGAAAGGAGAGAGAGAGGGAGGGAGAGGGAGGGAGAGAGAGGAAAGGAGAGCGAGAGGGAGGGAGGGAGAGGAAAGGAGAGAGGGAGGGAGAGGAAAGGAGAGAGGGAGGGAGAGGAAAGGAGAGAGGGAGGGAGGGAGAGGGAGGGAGAGGGAGGAAAGGAGGAGGGAGGGAGGGAGAGGAAAGGAGAGAGGGAGGGAGAGAGAGGGAGAGGAAAGAGAGAGGGAGGAGGGAGAGGAAAGGAGAGAGAGAGGGAGGGAGAGAGAGGAAAGGAGAAAGAGAGGGAGGGGAGAGAGGGAGGGAGAGAGAGAAAGGAGAGAGAGAGGGAGGGAGGAGAGGGAAGGAGAGAGAGAGGGAGGGAGGGAGAGGGAGAGGAAGGAGAGAGGGAGAGGAAAGGAGAGAGGGAGGAGAGGGAGGGAGGGAGAGGAAAGGAGAGAGGGAGGGAGGGAGAGGAAAGGAGAGAGGGAGGGAGAGAGAGGGAGAGGAAAAGAGAGAGGGAGGGAGGGAGAGGAAAGGAGAGAGGGAGGGAGAGGAAAGGAGAGATGGTGGGAGATGAAAGGAGAGAGGGAGGGAGAGAGAGCAAAGGAGAAGAGAGGAGGGGGAGAGGAGGGAGGGAGAGGAAAGGAGGGAGGGAGGGAGGGAGGGAGAGAGAGGAAAGGAGAGAGAGAGGGAGGGAGAGAGAGGAAAGGAGAGAGAGAGGGAGGGAGAGAGAGGAAAGGAGAGAGAGAGGGAGGGAGAGGGAGGGAGAGAGAGGAAAGGAGAGCGAGAGGGAGGGAGGGAGAGGAAAGGAGAGAGGAGGGAGGGAGAGGAAAGGAGAGAGGGAGGAGAGGAAAGGAGAGAGGTAGGGAGGAGAGGGAGGGAGAGGAGGGAGAGGGAGGAAAGGAGAGAGGGAGGGAGAGAGAGGAAAGGAGAGAGAGAGGGAGGGAGGGAGAGGAAAGGAGAGAGAGAGGGAGGGAGGAGAGAGGGAGAGAAAGGAGAGAGGGAGAGGAAAGGAGAGAGGGAGGGAGAGGGAGGCGAGGGAGAGGAAAGGAGAGAGGGAGGGAGGGAGAGGAAAGGAGAGAGGGAGGGAGAGAGAGGGAGAGGAAAAGAGAGAGGGAGGGAGGGAGAGGAAAGGAGAGAGGGAGGGAGAGGAAAGGAGAGATGGTGGGAGATGAAAGGAGAGAGGGAGGGAGAGAGAGGAAAGGAGAAGAGAGGGAGGGGAGAGGGGAGGGAGAGAGAGGAAGGAGAGAGAGAGGAGGGAGGGAGAGGAAAGGAGAGAGAGAGGGAGAGGAAGGAGAGAGGGAGAGGAAAGGAGAGAGGGAGGGGAAAGGAGAGAGGGAGGGAGAGGGAGGGAGGAGAGGAAAGGAGAGAGGGAGGGAGGGAGAGGAAAGGAGAGAGGGAGGGAAGAGAGGGAGAGGAAAAGAGAGAGGGAGGGAGGGAGAGGAAAGGAGAGAGGGAGGGAGAGGAAAGGAGAGGATGGTGGAGATGAAAGGAGGAGAGGGAGGGAGAGGAAAGGAGAGAGGGAGGAGAGAGGGAGGGAGAGGAAAGGAGAGAGGGAGGGAGAGAAAGGAGAGAGAGAAAGGAGAGAGGAGGGAGGAGGGAGAGGAAAGGAGAGAGGGAGGGAGGGAGAGGAAAGGAGGAGAGGGAGGGAGGGAGGGAGAAGGAAGGAGAGAGGGAGGGAGGGAAAGAGAGAGGGAGGGAGAGGAAAAGAGAGAGGGAGGAGAGCGAGGGAGAGGAAAGGAGGGAGGAGGAAAGGAGAGAGCGAGGGAGAGAGAGGAAGGAGAGAGGGAAGGAGGGAGAGGAAAAGAGAGAGGGAGGGAGAGCAAGGGAGAGGAAAGGAGAGAGGGAGGGAGGGAGAGGAAGGAGAGAGGGGAAAGGAGAGAGGGAGGGAGGGAAGGAGAGGGAGGGAGAGGAGAGAGAGGAAAGGAGAGAGAGGGAGGGAGAGAGAGGAAAGGAGAGAGAGAGGGAGGGAGAGGAAAGGAGAGAGAGAGGAGAGGGAGAGGAAAGGAGAGAGGGAGAGGAAGGAGAGGGGAGGGAGGGAGGGAGGGAGGGAGGGAGAGGAGGGAGGGAGGGAGGGAGGGAGAGGAGGAGGGAGGGAGGGAGGGAGGGAGAGGAAAGGAGAGAGGAGGGAGGGAGAGGAAAGGAGAGAGGGAGGGAGAGAGAGGGAGAGGAGAGAGGGAGGGAGAGGAGGGAGAGGAAAGAGAGAGAGGAAGGGAGAGCGAGGGGAGAGGAAAGGAGAGAGGGAGGGAGAGGAAAGGAGAGAGGAGGGAGGGAGAGGAAAGGAGAGAGGGAGGGAGGGAGAGGAAAGGAGAGAGGGAGGGAGGGAGAGGAAAGGAGAGAGGGAGGGAGGGAGAGGAAAGGAGAGGGAGGGAGGGAGGGAGGGAGAGGAAAGGAGAGAGGGAGGGAGGGAGGGAGAGAAGGGGGAGGGAGGGAGAGGAGGAGAGAGGGAGGGAGGGAGGAGAGGAAAGGAGGGAGGGGAGGGAGGGAGAGGAAAGGAGAGAGGGAGGGAGGGAGAGGAAAGGAGAGAGGGAGGGAGGGAGAGGGAGGGAGAGGAAAGGAGAGAGGGAGGGAGGGGAGGAGAGAGAGGGAGGGAGGGAGAGGAAAGGAGAGAGGGAGGGAGAGGAGAGGGAGAGGAGGAGAAGGAGAGGGAGGGAGAGGAAAAGAGAGAGGGAGAGAGGAGGGAGAGGAAAGGAGGGGGGAGGAAGGAGAGAGAGGAGGGAGAGAGAGGAAGAGGAGGAGGGAGGGAGGGAGGAGAGGAGGGAGGAGAGAGGGAGGGAGAGAGAGGAAAGAGAGGAGAGGGAGGGAGAGGAAGAGGAGAGAGGGAGAGGACAGGAGAGAGGGAGGGAGGGAGAGGAAAGCGAGAGAGAGGGAGGGCGAGGGAGAGGGAGGGAGGGAGAGGAAAGGAGAGGAGGGAGGGAGGGAGAGGAAAGGAGAGAGGGAGGGAGAGAGAGGGAGAGGAAAAGAGAGAGGGAGGGAGGGAGAGAGAAAGGAGAGAGGGGAGGGAGAGGAAAGGAGAGAGGGTGGGAGAGGAAAGGAGAGAGGGGGAGAGAGGGAGGGAGAGGAAAGGTGAGAGGAGGGAGGGAGGGAGAGGAAAGGAGAGAGGGAGGGAGAGGAAAGGAGAGAGGGGAAAGGAGAGAGGGAGGGAGGGAGAGGAGAGGAGGGTGGGAGGGAGAGGCAAGGAGAGAGGGAGGGAGGGAGGGAGGGAGGGAGAGGAAAGGAGAGAGGGAGGGAGGGAGAGGAAAAGAGAGAGGGAGGGAGAGCGAGGGAGAGGAAGAGAGAGGGAGGGAGAGCGAGGGAGAGGAGAGCGAGGGAGAGGGAGAGAGAGGAGAGGGGGAGGGAGAGAGAGGGAGGGAGGAGAGGGAGGGAGGGAGGGAGGGAGAGGAAAGGAGAGAGGGAGGGAGGGAGAGGAAAAGAGAGAGGGAGGGAGAGCAAGGGAGAGGAAAGGAGAGAGGGAGGGAGGGAGAGGAAAGGAGAGAGGGAGGGAGGAGGGAGCGGGAGGGAGGGAGAGAGAGGAAAGGAGAGAGGGAGGGAGGGAGAGGGAAGGAAAGGAGAGAGGGAGGGAGGGAGGAGAGAGAGGGAGGGAGAGGAAAGAGAGAGGGAGGGAGGGACGGGAGAGGAGAGAGGGAGGGAGAGGAGAGGAGAGAGGGAGGGAGAGGATAGGAGAGAGGGAGAGAGAGGGAGAGGAAAGGAGAGAGGGAGAGGAGAGAGCGAGGGAGGGAGAGGAAAGGAGAGAGGGAGGGAGGGAGGGAGAGGAAAGGAGAGAGGGAGGGAGGGGAAAAGAGAGAGGGAGGGAGAACGAGGGAGAGGAAAGGAGAGAGGGAGGGAGAGGAGAGGAGAGGAGGGAGGGAGAGGAGAGGAGAGAGGAGGGAGGGAGGGAGGGAGAGGAAAGGAGAGAGGGAGGGAGGAGAGGAAAGGAGAGAGGGAGGGAGGGCGAGGAGAGGAGAGGAGAGGAGAGGGAGGGAAGGGAGAGAGAGAGGAGGAGGAGAGCGAGGGAGAGGAAAGGAGAGAGGGAGGGAGGGAGAGGGAGGGAGAGGGAGGGAGAGGAGGGAGAGGGAGGAAAGGAGAGGGAGGGAGGGAGGGAGGTATGGAGAGGAAAGGATGAGAGGGAGGGAGAGCAGAGGGAGAGGAAAGGATGAGAGGGAGGGAGGGAGAGGAAAGGAGAGAGGGAGGGAGGGAGGGAGGGAGAGAGAGGAAAGGAGAAGGAGAGAGGGAGGGGGAGGAAGAGGGAGGGAGGGAGAGGAAAGGAGAGAGAGAGGGAGGGAGGGAGAGGAGGAGAGGAGAGAGAGGGAGAGGAAAGGAGAGAGGGAGAGGAAAGGAGAGGGGAGCGGAAAGGAGAGAGGGAGAGGAAGGAGAGAGGGAGGGAGGGAGAGGGAGGGAGAGGAAAAGGAGAGAGGGAGGGAGGGAGAGGAAAGGAGAGAGGGAGGGAGAGACGAGGGAGAGGAAAGGAGAGAGGGAGGGAGGGAGAGGAAAGGAGAAGAGGGAGGGAGGGAGAGGAAAGGAGAGAGGGAGGGAGAGGGAAGGAGAGAGGGAGGGAGAGGAAAGGAGAGAGGGAGGGAGGGAGAGGAAAGGAGAGAGGGAGGGAGGGAGGGAGGGAGGGAGAGGAGAGGAGGGAGGGAGGGAGGGAGAGGAAAGGAGAGAGGGAGGGCGGGAGAGGGAGAGGAAAGGAGGGAGGAGGAAGGAAGAGAGCGAGGGAGAGAGAGGAAGGAGAGAGGGAGGGAGGGAGGGAGGGAGAGGAAAGGAGAGAGGGAGGGAGGGAGAGGAAAAGAGAGAGGGAGGAGAGCGAGGGAGAGGAAAGGAGAGAGGGAGAGGAAAGGAGAGAGGGAGGGAGGGAGGGAGAGGGAGGGAGGGAGAGAGAGAGAGGAAAGGAGAGAGGGAGGGAGGGAGAGGAGAGGAAGGGAGAGAGGGAGAGGAGAGGAAAGGAGAGAGGGAGGGAGAGGAAAAGAGAGAGGGAGGGAGGGACAGGAAAGGAGAGAGGGAGGGAGAGGAATGGAGAGAGGGAGGGAGAGGGAGAGGAGAGAGGGAGGGAGAGGAAAGGAGAGAGGGAGGGAGAGGGAGAGGAAAGGAGAGAGAGGAAAGGAGAGAGCGAGGGAGGTGAGAGGAAAGGAGAGAGGGAGGGAGGGGAAAAGAGAGAGGGAGGGAGAACGAGGGAGAGGGAAAGAGAGGGAGGGAGGAGAGGAAAGGAGGGAGGGAGAGGAGAGGAAGAGAGGGAGGGAGGAGAGGAAAAGAGAGGAGGGAGGGAGGGAGAGGAAAGGAGAGAGGGAGGGAGGGAGAGAGAGGAAAGGAGAGAGGGAGGGAGGGAGGGAGTGGGGAGGGAGGGAGAGAGAGGAAAGGAGAGAGGGAGGGAGAGGAAAGGAGAGAGGGAGGGAGAGAGAGGAAAGGAGCGAGGGCGGGAGAGAGAGGAAAGGGAGAGGGCGGGAGGGAGAGAGAGGAAAGGAGAGAGGGAGGGAGGGAGAGAGAGGAAAGGCGAGAGGGAGGGAGGAGAGCGAGGAAAGGAGAGAGGGAGGAGGGAGAGAGAGGAAAGGAGAGAGGGAGGGAGGGAGAGGAAAGGAGAGAGGGAGGGAGGGAGTGGGAGGGAGGGAGAGAGAGGCAAGGAGACGAGGGAGGGAGAGGAAAGGAGAGAGGGAAGGGAGGGAGGGTGGGAGGGAGGGAGAGGAAAGGGAGAGAGGGAGAGGGAGGAGGAAGGAAGGAAAAACAACTGGTTGGTGTTTCTGTATTGTTATGTGCTCAAAGACATGTTGGAGCATGTTCAGGACTTGCTGTGATGTTATAACGCTTTACATTGTTAAAAATTCTAATTTCGGCTGTCTAGAAAAGCATATTCATGAAGCTTCTCTCTACCTCTCACCCTCCCACTCTGTCCCTCCAGCTTTCTCAGGGTAAGAGAAGATATTTTAGTGGTTTCCAAACCAGAATATCCTAAATCATGTTTAAACAAGTCAGCCTTTGAGCAGCTCATGCACACTGTACAGCTCCGCACACTGAACACTTTGTATAATGTTGTCGTCAATCCACTAATAAGACATCACTCAAACACTCCTGTACCCATGCGGTCTCTCTCTCTCTCTCTCTCTCTCTCTCTCTCAGTTTCAGTTCATATCAGTTGACTAGCTTTAGTCAAAATCATTTAGGTTCTATTTTAGTCATTATAGTTTTCTTGTTTTATTAAACAGTCTCAGTCATCTTAGTCACATAGCTTCCTCTCTCAGCCATCTTAGTCACATAGCTTCCTCTCTCAGCCATCTTAGTCACATAGCTTCCTCTCTCAGTCTCAGCCATCTTAGTCACATAGCTTCCTCTCTCTCAGTCTCAGCCATCTTAGTCACATAGCTTCCTCTCTCTCAGTCTCAGCCATCTTAGTCACATAGCTTCCTCTCTCTCAGTCTCAGCCATCTTAGTCACATAGCTTCCTCTCTCTCAGTCTCAGCCATCTTAGTCACATAGCTTCCTCTCTCTCAGTCTCAGCCATCTTAGTCACATAGCTTCCTCTCTCTCAGTCTCAGCCATCTTAGTCACATAGCTTCCTCTCTCTCAGCCATCTTAGTCACATAGCTTCCACTCTCTCAGCCATCTTAGTCACATAGCTTCCTCTCTCTCAGTCTCAGCCATCTTAGTCACATAGATTCTCTCTCAGCCATCTTAGTCACATAGATTCCTCTCTCAGTCATCTTAGTCACATAGCTTCCACTCTCTCAGCCATCTTAGTCACATAGCTTCCTCTCTCTCAGTCTCAGCCATCTTAGTCACATAGCTTCCACTCTCTCAGTCTCAGCCATCTTAGTCACATAGCTTCCTCTCAGTCTCAGCCATCTTAGTCACATAATTCCTCTCTCAGCCATCTTAGTCACATAACTTACTCTCAGTCTCAGCCATCTTAGTCACATAGCTTCCACTCTCTCAGCCATCTTAGTCACATAGCTTCCTCTCTCTCAGTCTCAGTCATCTTAGTCACATAGCTTCCTCTCTCTCAGCCATCTTAGTCACATAGCTTCCTCTCTCTCAGTCTCAGCCGTCTTAGTCACATAGCTTCCTCTCTCTCAGTCATCTTAGTCACATAGCTTCCCCTCTCAGCCATCTTACTCACATAATAGTCAGTGCATTATTTTCTATTATATAATGACTATAATAAAGGTCACCTTTAATAACTTCCATCACGTGCACATTCAGATAGACTTGTCCAACTAGGCCTACTATCCCATAATAGGCTGTACCTTAGCAGGCAACATAGATATTATGACAGATCATAACAAACGCCATAATTAGCCATATACTATAAAATCTTGGCTGCAGGTTAAACAAATTTAAATCTCTAATTTTAAGCGCCCCCCCCCCCCCCAAAAAAAAATGCCAGAAGTATTACTGTACTTCCTGATGTTCAACAGCATTTAGGAGAGCCACACAGATCATCTCAATTAGATACTACTTAAGTAGTGATTGAAAGTATTTTTACCTAGTTATTTTACACCACTGGACAAAACAGATTAACAGGAGCTTCGTGTCAAATGAAGTTTGTCCTTTAGATCTTTTGGAATTCTGGTCACGTCATGTTTCTACAACTCAGTTCAGTCATCTGTTTGAGAGAAGCTGTACTCAGTATAGGATGTCTGACTGGAGACAGACAGACAGACAGACAGACAGACAGACAGACAGACAGACAGACAGACAGACAGACAGACAGACAGACAGACAGACAGACAGACAGACAGACAGTATACTCCAGAGTAGCACTGACCCCCCCCCCCCCCCCCCCCCCCCCCCCCCCCCCCCACATACAGTTCACAGTGCATTTGGAAAGTATTCAGACCCACTTGACTTTTACGAGTTTTAATGACTCCAACATAAGTGCATGTAAACTTCCGACTTTAAACTGTATATTTTTGTTCAGTGTAAATTGGCTGAAACATGGAGTTGCCTTTCTGCATTTACCCTGTTGGTCTAATCATTAGCTAGATCCCAAACTTCATCTTTTAGCTTAGTTAGCATCCTATTGATTCACTTTATGTCCGAAAATAACATAAAACCTGTTAGGTTAACTTGGAATAAGCCACCACCCGAGGTAACACGCTCCCTGCCTGTACTCCCCCCCCCAATACTTTACCCAGATGACCACCCGAGGTAACACGCTCCCTGCCTGTACTTCCCCCCCAATACTTTACCCAGATGACCACCCGAGGTAACACGCTCCCTGCCTGTACTTCCCCCCCAATACTTTACCCAGATGACCACCCGAGGTAACACGCTCCCTGCCTGTACTTCCCCCCCCAATACTTTACCCAGATGACCACCCGAGGTAACACGCTCCCTGCCTGTACTTCCCCCCCCAATACTTTACCCAGATGACCACCCGAGGTAACACGCTCCCTGCCTGTACTTCCCCCCCAATACTTTACCCAGATGACCACCCGAGGTAACACGCTCCCTGCCTGTACTTCCCCCCCCAATACTTTACCCAGATGACCACCCGAGGTAACACGCTCCCTGCCTGTACTTCCCCCCCCAATACTTTACCCGGATGACACTACTCTTGTGCAACTAAACACGTCATTTGTCAAGTCAAATATTTTTTTAATCTTGTTAATCTTGGGTGGCCTGTTAGTACAAGTTACCTATTGTCAAAAACTCTGGGTTTAAAAATAGTGCAGTTCACAGATATTTAATGAATAAATAAAATAGGAATGGAAAGCTGGGATCGCTCTCTTTTTAACAAAAGCCAATAAAAACAATGATTGTGGTGCTTGTCTGAATGCAGGTTTCCTTCTTTATGACATTTACAACATGAATACGCCTGGAGAGGAATATTTCTCTGGCATAGAACACACAACAAGCCGACTAGGTAAATAGATAAATTATTCTACTACTTGGTTGTCAGATTTTTCTATTCATTACTTGTTTTGTTTGCAGAGGAAAAATACACGTGGACTGTTCTAGCATCTTCAAAAGTGCTCCGCCACACAGAAATATTTTGTGATGTTTCATTTTATAACGGCGCAGCACCACAGCTTAATGACTACAGCGGAAACACTGGTGTACTCTTGTGTTCACACACTGGAGAACAGAGACTGATGGCAGCTAGCCTCTAACCCCATGACAACACACTGGAGAACAGAGACTGATGGCAGCTAGCCTATAACCCCATGACAACACACTGGAGAACAGAGACTGATGGCAGCTAGCCTATAACCCCATGACAACACACTGGAGAACAGATGGCAGCTAGCCTAGAACCCCATGACAACACACTGGAGAACAGAGACTGATGGCAGCTAGCCTATAACCCCATGACAACACACTGGAGAACAGAGACTGATGGCAGCTAGCCTATAACCCCATGACAACACACTGGAGAACAGATGGCAGCTAGCCTAGAACCCCATGACAACACACTGGAGAACAGCTGATGGCAGCTAGCCTCTAACCCCATGACAACACACTGGAGAACAGAGACTGATGGCAGCTAGCCTCTAACCCCATGACAACACACTGGAGAACAGAGACTGATGGCAGCTAGCCTCTAACCCCATGACAACACACTGGAGAACAGAGACTGATGGCAGCTAGCCTAGAACCCCATGACAACACACTGGAGAACAGAGACTGATGGCAGCTAGCCTCCAACCCCAAGACAACACACTGGAGAACAGATGGCAGCTAGCCTAGAACCCCATGACAACACACTGGAGAACAGAGACTGATGGCAGCTAGCCTATAACCCCATGACAACACACTGGAGAAAAGAGACTGATGGCAGCTAGCCTATAACCCCATGACAACACACTGGAGAACAGATGGCAGCTAGCCTATAACCCCATGACAACACACTGGAGAACAGAGACTGATGGCAGCTAGCCTCTAACCCCATGACAACACACTGGAGAAAAGAGACTGATGGCAGCTAGCCTATAACCCCATGACAACACACTGGAGAACAGATGGCAGCTAGCCTATAACCCCATGACAACACACTGGAGAACAGAGACTGATGGCAGCTAGCCTCTAACCCCATGACAACACACTGGAGAACAGAGACTGATGGCAGCTAGCCTCTAACCCCATGACAACACACTGGAGAACAGAGACTGATGGCAGCTAGCCTAGAACCCCATGACAACACACTGGAGAACAGAGACTGATGGCAGCTAGCCTATAACCCCATGACAACACACTGGAGAACAGAGACTGATGGCAGCTAGCCTCTAACCCCAAGACAACACACTGGAGAACAGATGGCAGCTAGCCTAGAACCCATGACAACACACTGGAGAACAGAGACTGATGGCAGCTAGCCTCTAACCCCATGACAACACACTGGAGAACAGAGACTGATGGCAGCTAGCCTAGAACCCCATGACAACACACTGGAGAACAGAGACTGATGGCAGCTAGCCTCTAACCCCAAGACAACACACTGGAGAACAGATGGCAGCTAGCCTATAACCCCATGACAACACACTGGAGAACAGATGGCAGCTAGCCTATAACCCCATGACAACACACTGGAGAACAGAGACTGATGGCAGCTAGCCTATAACCCTATGACAACACACTGGAGAACAGAGACTGATGGCAGCTAGCCTATAACCCCATGACAACACACTGGAGAACAGAGACTGATGGCAGCTAGCCTATAACCCCATGACAACACACTGGAGAACAGAGACTGATGGCAGCTAGCCTCTAACCCCATGACAACACACTGGAGAACAGATGGCAGCTAGCCTCTAACCCTATGACAACACACTGGAGAACAGAGACTGATGGCAGCTAGCCTAGAACCCCATGACAACACACTGGAGAACAGAGACTGATGGCAGCTAGCCTCTAACCCCATGACAACACACTGGAGAACAGAGACTGATGGCAGCTAGCCTAGAACCCCATGACAACACACTGGAGAACAGAGACTGATGGCAGCTAGCCTATAACCCCATGACAACACACTGGAGAACAGATGGCAGCTAGCCTCTAACCCCATGACAACACACTGGAGAACAGATGGCAGCTAGCCTATAACCCCATGACAACACACTGGAGAACAGAGACTGATGGCAGCTAGCCTATAACCCCATGACAACAGAACTAGACACTGTAAGTTACAGCAGAACTAGACACTAAGTTACAGCAGAACTAGACACTGTAAGTTACAGCAGAACTAGACACTGTAAGTTACAGCAGAACTAGACACTAAGTTACAGCAGAACTAGACACTGTAAGTTACAGCAGAACTAGACACTGTAAGTTACAGCAGAACAAGACAATGTAAGTTACGGCAGAACTAGACACTGTAAGTTACAGCAGAACTAGACACTGTAAGTTACAGCAGAACTAGACACTGTAAGTTACAGCAGAACTAGACACTAAGTTACAGCAGAACTAGACACTGTAAGTTACAGCAGAACTAGACACTGTAAGTTACAGCAGAACTAGACACTGTAAGTTACAGCAGAACTAGACACTAAGTTACAGCAGAACTAGACACTGTAAGTTACAGCAGAACTAGACACTGTAAGTTACAGCAGAACTAGACACTGTAAGTTACAGCAGAACTAGACACTGTAAGTTACAGCAGAACTAGACACTGTAAGTTACAGCAGAACTAGACACTGTAAGTTACAGCAGAACTAGACACTGTAAGTTACAGCAGAACTAGACACTGTAAGTTACAGCAGAACTAGACACTGTAAGTTACAGCAGAACTAGACACTGTAAGTTACAGCAGAACTAGACACTGTAAGTTACAGCAGAACTAGACACTGTAAGTTACAGCAGAACTAAGACACTGTAAGTTACGGCAGAACTAAGACACTGTAAGTTACAGCAGAACTAAGACACTGTAAGTTACAGCAGAACTAAGACACTGTAAGTTACAGCAGAACTAAGACACTGTAAGTTACAGCAGAACTAAGACACTGTAAGTTACAGCAGAACTAGACACTGTAAGTTACAGCAGAACTAGACACTGAAGTTACAGCAGAACTAAGACACTGTAAGTTACAGCAGAACTAAGACACTGTAAGTTACAGCAGAACTAGACACTGAAGTTACAGCTGTAATGAAGTTGTACACAGTTTGAACACCAGAATCTCTGACAATGTTAGTTAGTGGGTTTGGTCATTTGAGTGATTAGATTACAGTCAACTTTAATGAGAGGCAGGTTACAAGAGTGGAGCAAACAATTCATGTCATCATGATACTCGCATACATACTGCGTGTGTGTGTGTGTGTGTGTGTGTGTGTGTGTGTGTGTGTGTGTGTGTGTGTGTGTGCTGGTCTCCCAGGCTGTCTGTGTACTGCTATGTGACCTCTTAGCTAGAGTCATCGAGGCCTTGTGACCACATTCCTCCACACCATCACCCAGTCACCACACCTTCCAGCCTGCAAGAGGCGGAGGACAGTACTCCCTGAAACCAGGGCTCTGCCTGGGGCCAACCACTCCTCTTCCTGCTGCTGGCTAATGCTTATCTCTGTTTGTCAAGAGCAACACACACATTCCTCTCTCACTGGCTCATACAGGTCACACACACTCCAACTCTCACTCTCAACTCACTTAACACCACTCTCTCTCTCTCTCTCTCTCTCTCTCTCTCTCAGCTTTTCCTCTCTTCATGTTTCACTACCTCCTCTCTTTCCCTCGTTGCTTCCTAAAAGTCTCCTAGTGTCTGTTCTGTTGTCTACTGCAACACTTAGCTTCAGTCCCTTGTTACTCATGCTGAACCCATCCCCTGGGATAGTTTGGTAATAGATCATTTCTCCATAGGCCTGCTGCGTACTGTCTGCTGTCTACTGTTAGCTGTCTGCTGTCTACTGTCTGCTGCCTGCTGTTTGCTGCGTACTGTTTGCTGCGTGCTGTCTTGCTGCCTGCTGTCTTCTGCCTGCTGTCTTCTGCCTGCTGTCTTCTGCCTGCTGTCTTCTGCCTGCTGTCTTCTGCCTGCTGCCTGCTGTCTTCTGCCTGCTGTCTTCTGCCTGCTGTCTTCTGCCTGCTGTCTTCTGCCTGCTGTCTTCTGCCTGCTGCGTGCTGCCTGCTGCGTGCTGCCTGCTGCCTGCTGCCTGCTGTCTTCTGCCTGCTGCGTGCTGTCTTCTGCCTGCTGTCTTCTGCCTGCTGCCTGCTGTCTTCTGCCTGCTGCGTGCTGCCTGCTGCGTGCTGTCTTCTGCCTGCTGTCTTCTGCCTGCTGCGTGCTGCCTGCTGTCTTCTGCCTACTGTCTTCTGCGTGCTGCCTGCTGTCTTCTGCCTGCTGTCTTCTGCCTGCTGCGTGCTGCCTGCTGCCTGCTGTCTTCTGCCTGCTGTCTTCTGCCTGCTGTCTTCTGCCTGCTGTCTTCTGCCTGCTGCGTGCTGCCTGCTGTCTTCTGCCTGCTGCCTGCTGCCTGCTGTCTTCTGCCTGCTGCCTGCTGTCTTCTGCCTGCTGCCTGCTGCCTACTGTCTTCTGCCTGCTGCGTGCTGTCTTCTGCCTGCTGTCTTCTGCCTGCTGCGTGCTGTCTACTTCCCACTGTTTACTCCCTACATTAGTGGCAGGCAGCACTTCTATGCTAGACCAGGCAGCCAGCCAGAACACTGTCTTTGTGGAGAGTGTTTAAAATCAAATCGAATTCTATTTGTCACATGTGCCGCATACAACAGGTGTAGTAGACCTCACAGTGAAATGCTGAATACAACAGGTGTAGTAGACCTCACAGTGAAATGCTGAATACAACAGGTGTAGTAGACCTCACAGTGAAATGCTGAATACAACAGGTGTAGACCTCACAGTGAAATGCTGAATACAACAGGTGTAGTAGACCTCACAGTGAAATGCTGAATACAACAGGTGTAGAGCTTACAGTGAAATACCTACTTACAAGCCCTTAACCAACAATGCAGTTAAGAAAATATAAAAAAATGTAAGAGATAATAGAAATAAATGATTAAAGAGCAGCAGTAAATAACAATAGCGGGACTATATACAGGGTATTACGGTACAGAGTCAACGTGGAGGCTATATACAGGGTGTTACGGTACAGAGTCAATGAGGAGGCTATATACAGGGTGTTACGGTACAGAGTCAATGTGGAGGCTATATACAGGGTATTACGGTACAGAGTCAACGTGGAGGCTATATACAGGGTGTTACGGTACAGAGTCAATGAGGAGGCTATATACAGGGTGTTACGGTACAGAGTCAATGTGGAGGCTATATACAGGGTGTTACGGTACAGAGTCAATGTGGAGGCTATATACAGGGTGTTACGGTACAGAGTCAATGTGAAGGCTATATACAGGGGGGTACCGGTACAGAGTCAATGTGGAGGCTATATACAGGGGGTACCGGTACAGAGTCAATGTGGAGGCTATATACAGGGGGTACCGGTACAGAGTCAATGTGGAGGCTATATACAGGGGGTACCGGTACAGAGTCAATGTGGAGGCTATATACAGGGGGGTACCGGTACAGAGTCAATGTGGAGGCTATATACAGGGTGTTACGGTACAGAGTCAATGTGGAGGCTATATACAGGGGGTACCGGTACAGAGTCAATGTGGAGGCTATATACAGGGGGGTACCGGTACAGAGTCAATGTGGAGGCTATATACAGGGTGTTACGGTACAGAGTCAATGTGGAGGCTATATACAGGGGGTACCGGTACAGAGTCAATGTGGAGGCTATATACAGGGGGTACCGGTACAGAGTCAATGTGGAGGCTATATACAGGGGGTACCGGTACAGAGTTAATGTGGAGGCTACAGTGGGGGAAAAAAGTATTTGATCCCCTGCTGATTTTGTACGTTTGCCCACTGACAAAGAAATGATCAGTCTATAATTTTAATGGTAGGTTTATTTGAACAGTGAGAGACAGAATAACAACAACAAAAAATCCAGAAAAACGCATGTCAAAAATGTTATAAATTGATTTGCATTTTAATGAGGGAAATAAGTATTTGACCCCCTCTCAATCAGAAAGATTTCTGGCTCCCAGGTGTCTTTTATACAGGTAACGAGCTGAGATTAGGAGCACACTCTTAAAGGGAGTGCTCCTAATCTCAGTTTGTTTGTTACCTGTATAAAACACACCTGTCCACAAAAGCAATCAATCAATCAGCTACCTTCAGACGGATGCACTAACTGTAAGTGGGCTCCTGGATAAGACATGTCTGCTAAATGACTCACATGTCAATGTAATGTTGTGTAGAGGCCTTTTGAACACAAGGCATTGAATACATGTGTCTGGTAAGCAGCGCTACTGTAGAGGTGTACATGTACACATCTCAGCTCAATGAGACAGGCTTCAACGTCAAAGGAATCTGACTGACAGATAGGCAGATGAACGGGTTTTGCAGAATTTACGGCAACTCACAGTCAACCCAGGCAACCTGAGGGGAAAAACACACCCTAAAGTTGTGAACTAAAACTCCTACAGACAAGTCTTATGTCAGAGCACCAACGGTGAACTCCTACACTACAGTGGAAAGAAGCAACAGAGGGGCGTAGAGAAGGCATAGAGGGGCGTAGAGAAGGCATAGAGGGGCGTAGAGAAGGCATAGAGGGGCGTAGAGAAGGCATAGAGGGGCGTAGAGAAGGCATAGAGGGGCGTAGAGAAGGCATAGAGGGGCGTAGAGAAGGCATAGAGGGGCGTAGAGAAGGCATAGAGGGGCGTAGAGAAGGCGTAGAGGGGCGAGGGGCGTAGAGAAGCCGTAGAGGGGCGAGGGGTGTAGAGAAGGCGTAGAGAAGGCGTAGAGGGGCGAGGGGCGTAGGTAAAATGTTACCGTTTTAAACCAAGTTTGCTACAATTCTACACATTTTACCACAGGGTGGAGAGAATATGTAGCAATTTTATAAAAAACTAATTTATATTCTACACATTCTTCAATAGGATGGAGGCAAATGTTTGCCGTTTTCGATATGGTAACTGATGACGAATGGGCCCCACCACGGTCGTTCATTTGACCACGTTTACTAAAGGTTTAGATAGCTGGCCACTAGACTGACTTAACAATGTTGATTGATGCACAACCTAATATAGAAACAATCCACTTTTTTTCCCTCAGCTTCTATCAAAACATTAACATGAAAAACATACTGGCATTGTGAAATAAATGGAGGTATGTAAGAAAATGTATAAAGGATATACACACTTCTATGACATGATCTGGCTCAAACAAGCCAAGGCTGCTAACTTCTCTCTCACACACACACACACACACACACACACACACACACACACACACACACACACACACACACACACACCTCCCTCCGATGTACATCTGAGTCCTCATACCACAGTCCTAACTCACAGCACCACACCCCATTCCTCTGAAGGACTCACTCACAGCAGGAGGATTACATAAACCGTTATTTAACTAGTCAGTTAAGAACAAATGATTATTTACAATGACGGTCTACCTTGTTCAGGGGCAGAACGCCAGATTTCTTTTTACCTTGTCAGCTCTGGGATTCGATCCAGCAACATTTCAGTTACTGGCCTAATCACTAAGCTACCTGCCGCTCCAAAAGCCAGTTAAAGCCAATGTGGATGAGGAACTACTGAGCTAGACTAGAGCACGGGGGATGAGGAACTACTGAGCTAGACTAGAGCACGGGGGATGAGGAACTACTGAGCTAGACTAGAGCACGGGGGATGAGGAACTACTGAGCTAGACTAGAGCACGGGGGATGAGGAACTACTGAGCTAGACTAGAGCACGGGGATGAGGAACTACTGAGCTAGACTAGAGCACGGGGATGAGGAACTACGGAGCTAGACTAGAGCACGGGGATGAGGAACTACTGAGCTAGACTAGAGCACGGGGATGAGGAACTACTGAGCTAGACTAGAGCACAGGGGATGAGGAACTACTGAGCTAGACTAGAGCACGGGGATGAGGAACTACTGAGCTAGACTAGAGCACGGGGGATGAGGAACTACTGAGCTAGACTAGAGCACGGGGGATGAGGAACTACTGAGCTAGACTAGAGCACGGGGGATGAGGAACTACTGAGCTAGACTAGAGCACGGGGGATGAGGAACTACTGAGCTAGACTAGAGCACGGGGATGAGGAACTACTGAGCTAGACTAGAGCACGGGGATGAGGAACTACTGAGCTAGACTAGAGCACGGGGATGAGGAACTACTGAGCTAGACTAGAGCACGGGGATGAGGAACTACTGAGCTAGACTAGAGCACGGGGATGAGGAACTACTGAGCTAGACTAGAGCACGGGATGAGGAACTACTGAGCTAGACTAGAGCACGGGGATGAGGAACTACTGAGCTAGACTAGAGCACGGGGATGAGGAACTACTGAGCTAGACTAGAGCACGGGGGATGAGGAACTACGGAGCTAGACTAGAGCACGGGGATGAGGAACTACTGAGCTAGACTAGAGCACGGGGATGAGGAACTACTGAGCTAGACTAGAGCACGGGGATGAGGAACTACTGAGCTAGACTAGAGCACAGGGATGAGGAACTACTGAGCTAGACTAGAGCACAGGGGATGAGGAACTACTGAGCTAGACTAGAGCACGGGGATGAGGAACTACTGAGCTAGACTAGAGCACCGGGATGAGGAACTACTGAGCTAGACTAGAGCACGGGGATTTATAGCTGAAGAAACACATTTACATTTACATTTTAGTCATTTAGCAGACGCTCTTATCCAGAGCGACTTACGGTAGTGAGTGCATACATTTCATTTCATGCATTTTTTTTTTTTTAAACACACTCACAGATAGGACATGGGCGGAGAGCCATAAAACCTTCAGCTAGGCGTGATGGTACTGTGTGTACGATTTGTGTGTTCGTGTTTGTATATGAAAGACTGATTGTCTGAGTGTAGATAGCACAGTTCTCGATTGAACATAAAACACATGTCTAGGCAGGGTGGTACGGTCGCTGTTCTACTATATGGAGAAAACATACGCTGTCTGAGTTTTCTTACTGTAACACTGCCTTTTCTGTTTTGTTTTATGGAAAACCAATCTTCAGTTTTTGAGAGTTCAAATATCAAAAAACTGTCTAAACTAGCCTGTGCCCCCCAGCTTACAGATAGCCTATAGAAAGAAAGTTACTGATTCACACAGCCATATATATATATATCTGTTGAAATATGTATAAAACGTTCCATACTGTCATGTACTTTGCACTTGGCAGTAGAAGAATGGTCCCACCCTGAGTTACTGCAATACTGTGTCCATGGTCAAGCTATGTGCAAGGCATGTTTAATGTTTACAATGTTTTGGTTTTCATAGATTGATTGCATTTCCCACCCATGGGTACATAGAAACTGCCAACGGCCTGACATCTGAACTACAAATCAAAACAACACCGTACAATAGAGATGGTGCATGTTTACACATCAAGGTATTTGTTTACATATAGTGGTACACTGTGTTCTTGGCTGTTGCAGACGTTGTAGCTGCAAGGCTACCTAGTTCAAATACACACCTAATGACCTTCGCTACCATGTCCAATGTGAAGATCTAAACCTCTAGAACACCCAGTCTCTCGCTCTCTCCGCCAGCCAGGCAGCAGCATGTGACTGAGGGAGGAATCTCTCAAGGCTTCACAATGTGACAGGCAGACATTCCAGTCCAGAACACAACACATTGCTAACAGCTATCTAATATCTAGCTAACATCCACATAGCTAACAGCTGTCTAATATCTAGCTAACGTCCACATAGCTAACAGCTGTCTAATATCTAGCTAACATCCACATAGCTAGATATTAGACAGCTGTTAGCTAACATCCACATAGCTCACAGCTGTCTAATATCTAGCTAACATCCACATAGCTAACAGCTGTCTAATATCTAGCTAACGTCCACATAGCTAACAGCTGTCTAATATCTAGCTAACATCCACATAGCTAACAGCTGTCTAATATCTAGCTAACATCCACATAGCTAACAGCTGTCTAATATCTAGCTAACATCCACATAGCTAACAGCTGTCTAATATCTAGCTAACGTCCACATAGCTAACAGCTGTCTAATATCTAGCTAACGTCCACATAGCTAACAGCTGTCTAATATCTAGCTAACATCCACATAGCTAACAGCTGTCTAATATCTAGCTAACATCCACATAGCTCACAGCTGTCTAATATCTAGCTAACATCCACATAGCTAACAGCTGTCTAATATCTAGCTAACATCCACATAGCTAACAGCTGTCTAATATCTAGCTAACATCCACATAGCTAACAGCTGTCTAATATCTAGCTAACATCCGCATAGCTAACAGCTGTCTAATATCTAGCTAACATCCACATAGCTAACAGCTGTCTAATATCTAGCTAACATCCACATAGCTAACAGCTGTCTAATATCTAGCTAACATCCACATAGCTAACAGCTGTCTAATATCTAGCTAACATCCACATAGCTAACAGCTGTCTAATATCTAGCTAACATCCACATAGCTAGATATTAGACAGCTGTTAGCTAACATCCACATAGCTAACAGCTGTCTAATATCTAGCTAACATCCACATAGATAACAGCTGTCTAATATCTAGCTAACATCCACATAGCTAACAGCTGTCTAATATCTAGCTAACATCCATATAGCTAACAGCTGTCTAATATCTAGCTAACGTCCACATAGCTAACAGCTGTCTAATATCTAGCTAACGTCCACATAGCTAACAACTGTCTAATATCTAGCTAACATCCACATAGCTAACAGCTGTCTAATATCTAGCTAACATCCACATAGCTAACAGCTGTCTAATATCTAGCTAACATCCACATAGCTAACAGCTGTCTAATATCTAGCTAACATCCACATAGCTAACAGCTGCCTAATATCTAGCTAACGTCCACATAGCTAACAGCTGCCTAATATCTAGCTAACGTCCACATAGCTAACAGCTGCCTAATATCTAGCTAACGTCCACATAGCTAACAGCTGTCTAATATCTAGCTAACATCCACATAGCTAACAGCTGTCTAATATCTAGCTAACAGCTACATAGCTAACAGCTGTCTAATATCTAGCTAACAGCTACATAGCTAACAGCTGTCTAATATCTAGCTAACAGCTATCTAATATCTAGCTAACATCCACATAGCTAGATATTAGACAGTTGTTAGCTAACATCCACATAGCTAACAGCTGTCTAATATCTAGCTAACATCCACATAGCTAGATATTAGACAGCTGTTATCTAACATCTAGCTAACATCCACATAGCTAACAGCTATCTAACATCCACATAGCTAACAGCTATCAAATATCTAGCTAACATCCACATAGCTAGATATTAGACAGCTGTTAGCTAACATCCACATAGCTAACAGCTGTCTAATATCTAGCTAACATCCACATAGCTAACAACTGTCTAATATCTAGCTAACAGCTATCTAATATCTAGCTAACATCCACATAGCTAGATATTAGACAGCTGTGAGCTATGTGGATGTTAGCTAGATATTAGACAGCTGTTAGCTATGTGGATGTTAGCTAGATATTAGACAGCTGTGAGCTAACATCCACATAGCTAACAGCTATCTAATATCTAGCTAACATCCACATAGCTAACAGCTGTCTAATATCTAGCTAACATCCACATAGCTAACAGCTGTCTAATATCTAGCTAACAGCTACATAGCTAACAGCTGTCTAATATCTAGCTAACAGCTACATAGCTAACAGCTGTCTAATATCTAGCTAACAGCTACATAGCTAACAGCTGTCTAATATCTAGCTAACAGCTACATAGCTAACAGCTGTCTAATATCTAGCTAACAGCTACATAGCTAACAGCTGTCTAATATCTAGCTAACAGCTATCTAATATCTAGCTAACATCCACATAGCTAGATATTAGACAGTTGTTAGCTAACATCCACATAGCTAACAGCTGTCTAATATCTAGCTAACATCCACATAGCTAGATATTAGACAGCTGTTATCTAACATCTAGCTAACATCCACATAGCTAACAGCTATCTAACATCCACATAGCTAACAGCTATCAAATATCTAGCTAACATCCACATAGCTAGATATTAGACAGCTGTTAGCTAACATCCACATAGCTAACAGCTGTCTAATATCTAGCTAACATCCACATAGCTAACAACTGTCTAATATCTAGCTAACAGCTATCTAATATCTAGCTAACATCCACATAGCTAGATATTAGACAGCTGTGAGCTATGTGGATGTTAGCTAGATATTAGACAGCTGTTAGCTATGTGGATGTTAGCTAGATATTAGACAGCTGTGAGCTAACATCCACATAGCTAACAGCTATCTAATATCTAGCTAACATCCACATAGCTAACAGCTGTCTAATATCTAGCTAACATCCACATAGCTAACAGCTGTCTAATATCTAGCTAACATCCACATAGCTAACAGCTGTCTAATATCTAGCTAACATCCACATAGCTAACAGCTGTCTAATATCTAGCTAACATCCACATAGCTAGATATTAGACAGCTGTTAGCTATGTGGATGTTAGCTAGATATTAGACAGCTGTTAGCTAACATCCACATAGCTAACAGCTGTCTAATATCTAGCTAACATCCACATAGCTAACAGCTGTCTAATATCTAGCTAACATCCACATAGCTAACAGCTGTCTAATATCTAGCTATCTAATATCTAGCCATCATCCACATAACTAGATCTTAGATAATGTCCACATGGCTCACAGCTATCTAATATCTAGCTAACATCCACATAGCTAACAGCTGTCTAATATCTAGCTATCTAATATCTAGCCATCATCCACATAACTAGATATTAGATAATGTCCACATGGCTCACAGCTATCTAATATCTAGCTAACATCCACATAGCTAACAGCTATCTAATATCTAGCTAACGTGCACATAGCTCACAGCTATCTAATATCTAGCTAACATCCACATAGCTAACAGCTGTCTAATATCTAGCTAACGTCCACATAGCTCACAGCTAATAGCTGACATACGCTAAGGCCTATCATCCAAAACATGTTCTGCAGGGGACTTGGCTGAGGGCATCATTAACCTCTCATTGGTAGGGGGCAGTATTTTCACCTCCGGATAAAAAGCATGCCCAAGGTAAACTGCCTGTTACTCAGGCCCAGAAGCTAGGATATGCATATATGGATAGAAAACACTCTAAAGTTTCTAAAACTGTTAAAATAATGTCTGTGAGTATAACAGAACTGATATGGCAGGCGAAACCCCGAGGACAAACCATCCAGGGGGAAAAAAATTGGAGGTCATAGGATTTTCCAATTGTTTTCTTTGGGATACCCTTATTATTAGGAACCTGGTTGCAGTTCCTATGGCTTCCACTAGATGTCAACAGTCTTTAGAAATTGTTTGATGTTTTTCTTTTGAGAAATGAAGAAGTAATGCTATTCATTGTAAGTGTCACTCCAGGTGGACTCTACTGTTTTGATGTGCGTGAACTGGAGCGCGCTTCACGTTGTTTTTATCCGGTATTAGAAACAGTGTATTCAGTCTTAAATTTGATCGATTATTTACGTTTTAGGGAACCTGAGGTTGGATTAGGAACGTTGTTTGAAATGTTTGGACCAAGTTTACAGGTAACTTATTAGATACTTTGTAGGCATGTCTGGCGAGTTGAAACCGGTGTATTTCTGAATCAAACGCGCCAAATAAATGGACATTTTTGGGACATAAAGGACATTATCGAACAAAATGACCATTTGTGATGTATCTGGGACATTTTGGAGTGCCAACAGAAGAAGATCTTCAAAGGTAAGGCATTAATTATATCGCTATTTCTGACTTTTGTGGCGCACCTGCCTGGTTGAAATATGTTTTTCATGCTTTTGTATGCAGGGCGCTGTCCTCAGATAATTGCATGGTTTGCTTTCGCCGTAAAGCCTTTTTGAAATCTGACACAGTGGCTGGATTAACAAGAAGTTAAGCTTTATTTTGATGTATAACACATATTTTCAAGAATGTTAAATATTTGAATTTGGTATTTTTTGAATTTCGCGTTCTGCAATTTCAACAGAAGTTGAAATAAGAAGTTTTAAGGGGCTCATCATCACATGTAAACACTGAAGGTATTATGACATGGATGGATGGGACAATCTGTTACTATGAACACTTCTGTTATTTCAATACATTGCTTAAAGATTCCTTCATTCTTTAATGTGAATTTGCATGATATGTCTTGTAGGGCCTTATTGTGTGTGTGTGTGTCAAATCAAAGTTTGTTTGTCACACACATAGTTTACAGCTGGTATAAAAGGTGCAGCGAAATGCTTACTTGCAAGCTCCCTCAACAGTGTGTGATGTCTCATAACGCTCCAGAGGAAAGCTACAGTACAGGTTACAGCAGGCTGAGTTGAGCTCTAGTCATATAATTACATCATTATGTTACCCAGCCGGTTCTAGACACACAGCTCCCGCTCTGCCCAGGCTGAATGAATGAATCTCTCTCTCTCTCTCTCTCTCTCTCTCTCTCTCTCTCTCTCAATACAGATTAATTACTTATTCTCTGATTTTTTTTTTTTTTTTTTCCCCCCTCTGTTGGTTGATAAAAAAATAACTGTTTTACTTAAAATGTTTGTTCACAAGCTATTAAGCAAATGTACAATGTTATGAGCAATGATGTACGTATATAAACCCAGGATGACTGGTGTTATGTTTTGGCCATGAACAGGCTTTGAAGACACCGGTCTTATATATAAGATATATAATATATATAGAAAAGCAGAATTAAGCAGTGGTCTTTTACAGTATTTTCATTTAAAATGTCGAAGGATAAAATTACATTTATTTCAGAATGTTTTAGTTGCATTAGTACTTTAAAAAATGTTGTTGTTTTTTTAAACGTATGTCAAATTTTTTTTTGGGGGGGGGGGGGGGGCTCACATAATATAATTTTAAAAGTATCCATTCAGGTGTTTGTAATACAATAAACGTGGCAAAAAACAAATGTAGACATTAGTAAATGCATTTCTATATCTTCCAAAACGTTTTTTTTTTTTTTTACACCGGTGGAGGAGTTCCAAGATGGAGGCACGATGGATTCAAAACAGCACCCTTGTGTGTCATCTAGTGTATATATAATTTTTTTTATACATTTTATTTAACCAGGTAGGCCGGTTGAGAACAAGTTCTCACCCACAACTGCGACCTGGCCAAGATAAAGCAAAGCAGCGTGACAAAAACAACACAGAGTTACACGTAAACAACCGTACAGTCAATAACACAATAGAGAAATCTGTATAAAGTCCGTGCAAATGAAGTACGGAGGTAAGGCAATAAATAGGCCATAGTGGTGAAGTAATTACAATTTAGCAATTTACACTGGAGTGATAGATGTGCAGATGACGATGTGCAGGTAGAAATACTGGTGTGGAAAAGAGCAGAAAAACTAAAACAAATATGGGGATGAGGTAGGTAGTTGGTTGGATGGGCTATTTACAGATGGGCTGTGTACAGCTGCAGCGATCGGTAAGCTGCTCTGACAGCTGACGCTTAGTCAGTGAGGGAGATATAAGTCTCTAACTTCAGTGATTTTTTTGCAGTTCGTTCCAGTCATTGGCAGCAGAGAACTGGAAGGAAAGGCGGCCAAACGAGGTGTTGGCTTTGGGGATGACCAGTGAAATATACCTGCTGGAGCGCGTGCTACGGATGAGTGCTGCTATGGTGACCAGTGAGCTGAGATAAGGCGGGGCTTCACCAAGCAGAGACTTGTAGATGACCTGGAGCCAATGGGTTTGGCGATGAGTATGAAGCGAGGGCCAGCCAACGAGAGCGTACAGATCGCAGTGGTGGGTAGTATATGGGGGCGTTGGTGACAAAACGGATGGCACTGTGATAGCAAATTCTATGCAGTCTGAGTAGAGTGTTGGAGGCTATTTTGTAAATGACATCGTCGAAGTCGAGGATCGGTAGGATAGTCCGTTTTACGAGGGTATGTTTGGCAGCATGAGTGAAGGATGCTTTGTTGCAAAATAGGAAGTCGATTCTAGATTTAACTTTGGATTGGAGATGCTTAATGTGATAATTAGTTATGCCACTATTTATTGACTTCAATAACTTTTTCCTCATGTCACATAAAAACATCATAGATTCAAATGAGTTAACGGTTTAAACTTTAGATTGGTTCAGTACCATATACACCTTCTTGTAAATTAGGCAATGACTGCATTTAGCTACAGTATAATATGATGGTTTATAAAGGCAATTTAAAACTGGATAAGTTGCATCAAGTATTATCAAGTCTTAATAACCCAAATTCTTGAAGTACAAATGCAGGCTATTTTTATATCTAGACCTGTGTCTGAGCTGTCTCATCCCCTCCCTCGCTGTCTTAGCGTAGTGTCAGTGCACTGCTGTCTGTAGTGAATGGGGAAACAAACATCTGATTTCCATTAGTTGGAGAAAATCCGTCAAGCTAAAGACATGTGTGAAGCTAGCCACAATAAGGATTAGCAACGGTCGTGGAATTTTGCAGATCGCCTTCTAAATAAAAGCTCCCTTTCGAAAGCGATTCAAACGGATACAAAAATAGTGGAATCATCAGCCATATTTGGACTAGATAACACTAAACAATGTCAGAATGTTGTTTTATATAAATTCAACGAAATACAATATTTGGTTAATAAAAAATAAAAAAAATGTTGAAATCACACTGTAAATGTATTAAGACTTTAGAATTGCATTGTGGGACATGCGTATATGCTCTGTACAGCCGTCCCGATGGATCTTGGGGCCATGAAATGGGGTATCAGCCTCCTCAGTGACATCCACAGGTTCCAACTGTAAAGGGTCTTCACAGGATCCATAGGTATGGATCAATACATAGTAGGGTGACTGGTGAGCTTGACGCTACGATTATAATAGTTGTGAAAACGCGTCACAGTTGTATTCTGTGGGTGTCACTGAGTAGACAACCTATTTCATGGACATAAGGTCCATAGGGAAGGTGGTACACGATCTAAGGCACTGCATCTCAGTGCTTGAGGCATCGCTACAGACACCCTGGTTCAAATCCAGGCTGTATCACACACCCGGCTGTGATTGGGAGTCCCATAGGGCGGCGCACAATTGGCACAGTCGTCGTCCGGGTTTGGCCGGGGGTAGGCAGTCATTGTAAATGAGAATTTGCTCTTAACTGACTTCCCTAGTTAAATAAAGGTTCAAGTTGAAATATATATAAAGTATGCCCACAATGCAATTCTCAAGTCTATCACATCCACAGTGCAATTTCACAGATTTTTTATTTTAACGAATTATTTTCTTTTGTTGAATTTATATAACAATATTCCCGACATTGTTTAGCATTATGTAGTCCAAATATAGTATGATTCCTCCGCTATTTGTATCTCCGATTGAATCACTTTCAAATACTTTTATTTTGAAGGCAACCATCAAATACCACTCCTGTGGCTAATCCTTAATGTGGCTAGTTCCACACAGGTAAACTAAAACTCCTCCTCATAAGACCTCTCAGAAAGAATGTCCAAAATCTTCCATCAAAACTATTTGAAAAAAGAAATGACTGACCTTGTTTCGAAACGATCTATTGTAATGTCTAATGGGACACGGAAATCTAGTATAAAGTAATCCCAAATCAACAACTTAAAATACTAAACCAAACTATAATACTGGTTGTAACTTTGCAGGCTAACCTCCTTGCAGTAAACTGGGCAGAGTAGGCTATCCCACGCAGCGACAAAACATTTCTAAAAGCCAGACAAACCAAATCAAATGCTTCCTTACCCGATGGACCTTAGTTCCGTTGAAAAGGAAGACAGTAAAGATCAGCCTGAACTAAACTTAGACAAGTCCTTCACTATCCTTCTGTTTTAACTAGGACTATTGTTGAGCCGCTCCAAGTCGTTGCGTTGTGAAATGAGTGAAGTTCTTTTGGAGCGGAGTCCAGCCCACTGCGCACTGTAACCCGACCCAGGTGTTCCACTGCACAGCTGGCGCAGGTGAGCCCTCCCCTGGCCGCGGTGTATCATGGGGTTTGTAGGTTTTTACACGTTGACCCGATGGTAATCTCACAATGTTCGGGAAATTACATTACAATGACAGTACAGAGAAATTGAGCCTATTTATCATTTTGACAAAGGCTGTCTCTTATATTGTAGGATTTATTAGATAAAGGTAGATTGGTTTCAGGTGTGAGTAGTCTAGTATCGGCATGAATAAATAAATTCATGTTTCTGCAGTGGTGGAAAAAGTACCCAGTTTGTCATACTTGAGTAAAAGTAAAGATACCTTAAATAGAAAATGACTCAAGTAAAAGTGAAAGTCACCCCAGTAAAATACTACTTGAGTAAAAGTCTAAAAGTATTTGGTTTTAAATACACTGAAGTATCAAAAGTAAATGTAGAAGTCATTTCAAAGTCTTTATATTAAGCAAACCAGATGGCATCATTTTCTTGTTTTTTATATATTTACAGACAGCCAGTAGGGACGACCAGGGATGTTCTCTGTTTAGTGAGTCCTCCAGATCAGACGCAGTAGGGACGACCAGGGATGTTCTCTGTTTAGTGAGTCCTCCAGATCAGACGCAGTAGGGATGCCCAGGGATGTTCTCTGTTTAGTGAGTCCTCCAGATCAGACGCAGTAGGGACGACCAGGGATGTTCTCTGTTTAGTGAGTCCTCCAGATCAGACGCAGTAGGGATGACCAGGGATGTTCTCTGTTTAGTGAGTCCGCCAGATCAGAGACAGTAGGGATGACCAGGGATGTTCTCTGTTTAGTGAGTCCTCCAGATCAGAGGCAGTAGGGATGACCAGGGATGTTCTCTGTTTAGTGAGTCCTCCAGATCAGAGGCAGTAGGGATGACCAGGGATGTTCTCTGTTTAGTGAGTCCTCCAGATCAGAGGCAGTAGGGATGACCAGGGATGTTCTCTGTTTAGTGAGTCCTCCAGATCAGAGACAGTAGGGACGACCAGGGATGTTCTCTGTTTAGTGAGTCCTCCAGATCAGAGGCAGTAGGGATGACCAGGGATGTTCTCTGTTTAGTGAGTCCTCCAGATCAGAGACAGTAGGGACGACCAGGGATGTTCTCTGTTTAGTGAGTCCGCCAGATCAGAGACAGTAGGGACGACCAGGGATGTTCTCTTGATAATTGTGTAAATTGGTCAATTTTCCTGTCCTGCTAAGCATTCAAAATGTAACGAGTACATCTGAGTGTCAGTGTCAGGGTTCGATCCCAGGCTGTTCGTCACATCTGGCCACAGCCATGGAGACCCAGAGTCATCCGGGTTAGGGGAGAGTTTAGCCGGCCGGGATGTCCTTGTCACGAAATTGGGAGAAAAAGTACCCAAAAAATAAATCAAAAAAGGACTGTAGTGAAGTAAAAGTAGTCATAAATATAAAAAGTAAAGTACAGATACCCCAAAAAACTATTTCAGTAGTACTTTAAGTATTTTTACTTAAGTAGTTTACACCTCTGCATAACTCCATCGGTGAAAAACCTTCAAAGAATCATAAATAGGGTTGAATTTACTAGATTCCACGACCACTTTACTTCTTATTTCCTGTTTTGTTCGCCACTGTGATCCTTCCAACTCTCATCTCCACTGGACGAGCCATCAGTTTCAAACTAAACATCAGTTTCTGACATCTTCCCCGACTATTCAAACAAGAGGTTACAATGGATGACATCTAATAAATATAATAATAATATATATATAAATACATATGGTACAAAAAAATAACAACACATCCATTTCTGTCCAAAAAAACATGGTCGTCACTACATACCACAACAACAAAGTCATACTTTTTTAATATTTAACCTTTATTTAAATAAGCATGTCATTTAAGAACAAATTCTTATTTACAACGACGGCCTACCAAAAGGCAAAAGGTCTCCTGCGGGGACGGGGACCTGGGATTAAAAATAAAAATGTAGGACAGAACACACATCATGACAAGAGAGACACCACAACACTACATAAAAGAGAGACGTAAGACAACAACACAGCATGGCAGCAACACATGACAACATAATATGGAAGCAACACATGACAACAACATGCTAGCAACACAACATGGCAGCAGCACAACATGGTAGCAGCACAAAACATGGTACAAACGTTTTTGGGCAAAGACAACAGTACATAGGGCAAGAAGGTAGAGACAATGCATCACGCGAAGCAGCCACAACTGTCAGTAAGAGTGACCATGATTGAGTCTTTGAATGAAGAGATGGAGATTAAACTGTCCAGTTTGAGTGTTTGTTGCAGCTCGTTCCAGTCGCTAGCTGCAGCGAACTGAAAAGAGGAGCGACCCAGGGATGTGTGTGCTTTGGGGACCTTTAACAGAATGTGACTGGCAAAACGGGTGTTGTATGTGGAGGATGAGGGCTGCAGTAGATATCTCAGATAGTGGGGAGTGAGGCCTAAGAGGGTTTTGTAAATAAGCATCAGCCAGTGGGTCTTGCGACGGGTATACAGAGATGACCAGTTTACAGAGGAGTATAGAGTGCACTATTGTGTCCTATAAGGAGCATTGGTGGCAAATCTGATGGCCGAATGGTTAAAGAACATCTAGCCACTCGAGAGCACCCTTACCTGCCGATCTATAAATTACGTCTCCGTAATCTAGCATGGATAGGATGGTCATCTGAATCAGGGTTAGTTTGGCAGCTGGGGTGAGAGGAGCGATTACGATAGAGGAAACCAACTCTAGATTTAACTTTAGCCTGCAGCTTTGATATGTGCTGAGAGAAGGACAGTGTACCATCTAGACATACCCCCAAGTACTTGTATGAGGTGACTACCTCAAGTTCTAAACCCTCAGAGGTAATAGTCACACCTATGGGGAGAGGGGCATTCTTCTTACCAGACCACATGACCTTTGTTTTGGAGGTGTTCAGAACAAGGTTAAGGGCAGAGAAAGCTTGTTGGACATTAAGAAAGCTTTGTTGTAGAGCGTTAAACACAAAATCCTGGGAGGGGCCAGCTGAGTATAAGACTGTATCATCTGCATATAAATGAAAGAGAGAGCTTCCTACTGCCTGAGCTATGTTGATGATGTAAATTGAGAAGAGAGTGGGGCCTAGGATCGAGCCTTGGGGTACACCCTTGGTGACAGGTAGTGGCTGAGACAGCAGATGTTCTGACTTTATACACTGCACTCTTTGAGAGAGGTAGTTAGCAAACCAGGCCAAAGACCCCTCAGAGACACCAATACTCCTTAGCCTGTTGGGGATAGGGGGCAGTATTTGCACGGCCGGATAAAAAAACGTACCCGATTTAATCTGGTTACTACTCCTGCCCAGTAACTAGAATATGCATATAATTGTTTGATTTGGATAGAAAACACCCCAAAGTTTCTAAAACTGTTTGAATGGTGTCTGTGAGTATAACATAACTCATTTGGCAGGCCAAAACCTGAGAAGATTCCAAACAGGAAGCGCTCTCTCTGACTATTTCTTGGCCTTCTTGATCATCTCTATCCAAAACAGGGGATCTCTGGCATAACGTGACCTTTTCTAACGCTCCCATAGGCTCTCAGAAGGCGCCAGAATGTTGAATGGTGACTTTGCAGGCCATAGCTGAAAAACAGTAGCGTATTTGGATAGTGGTCGAGCTGAGAACAATGAGACTGGGGGCGCGTGCACGACCCGACGCCAAGTTTTTATTTTTTCGTCTTTGAACGAAAACAGGGTTTCCCGGTCGGAATATTATCGCTTTTTTTACGAGAAAAATCGCATAAAAATAGATTTTAAACAGCGTTTGACATGCTTCGAAGTACGGTAATGGAATATTTTTAATTTTTTTTGTCACGAAACGCGCCGGGCGCATCACCCTTCTTTACCCTTCGGATAGTGTCTTGAACGCACGAACAAAACGCCGCTATTTGGATATAACTATGGATTATTTGGAACCAAACCAACATTTGTTATTGAAGTCGAAGTCCTGGGAGTGCATTCTGACGAAGAACAGCAAAGGTAATCCATTTTCTCTTATAGTAAATCTGAGTTTGGTGAGTACCACACTTGGTGGGTGTCAAAATAGCTAGCCCGTGATGGCCGGGCTATCTACTCAGAATATTGCAAAATGTGCTTTCACCGAAAAGCTATTTTAAAATCGGACACCGCGATTGCATAAAGGAGTTCTGTATCTATAATTCTTAAAATAATTGTTATGTTTTTTGTGAACGTTTATCGTGAGTAATTTAGTAAATTCACCGGAAGTGTTTGGTGGGAATGCTAGTCACATGCTAGTCACATGCTAATGTAAAAAGCTGTTTTTTGATATAAATATGAACTTGATTGAACAAAACATGCATGTATTGTATAACATAATGTCCTAGGGTTGTCATCTGATTAAGATCATCAAAGGTTAGTGCTGCATTTAGCTGTGGTTTTGTTTTTTGTGACATTATATGCTAGCTTGAAAAATGGGTGTCTGATTATTTCTGGCTGGGTACTCTGCTGACATAATCTAATGTTTTTCTTTCGTTGTAAAGCCTTTTTGAAATCGGACAGTGTGGTTAGATTAACGAGAGTCTTGTCTTTAAAATGGTGTAAAATAGTCATATGTTTGAGAAATTGAAGTAATAGCATTTCTAAGGTATTTGAATATCGCGCCACGGGATTCCACTGGCTGTTGAGTAGGTGGGACGCAAGCGTCCCACCGAGCCCATAGAGGTTAGCCGACCAACAAGAATGGAATGGTTTACCGTGTCAAAAGCTTTGACCCAAAAGCATATTTTTGTTTTCATACATTTTTTAGATATAGCTGAGGCAACTAGTGACAACCCAAAAATACTGTATAATTTGATACAAAGTAGGATTACACAATTTACACGTTATTTGATTTTTATTTGACAATCAGAAACATGGTGGTGTAAAGTACTTAAGTAAAAAATACTTGAAAGTACTACTTAAGAAGCTTTTTGGGGGGTATCTGTACTTTACTTTACTATTTATATTTTTGACAACTTTTACTTTTACTTCACTACATTCCTAAAGAAAATTATTTACTTTTTACTCCATACATTTTCCCTGACAACCGAAAGGACTCATTACATTTTTAATGCTTAGCAGGACAATAGAATTGTCTAATTAGCACACTTATCAAAAGAACATCCCTGGTCGTCCCTACTGCCTCTGATCTGGAGGACTCACTAAACAGAGAACATCCCTGGTCATCCCTACTGCCTCTGATCTGGAGGACTCACTAAACAGAGAACATCCGTGGTCATCCCTACTGCCTCTGATCTGGAGGACTCACTAAACAGAGAACATCCCTGGTCATCCCTACTGCCTCTGATCTGGAGGACTCACTAAACAGAGAACATCCCTGGTCATCCCTACTGCCTCTGATCTGGAGGACTCACTAAACAGAGAACATCCCTGTGAAATGGCTAGCTAGTTAGCGGTGGTGCGCGCTAATAGCGTTTCAATCGGGTGACGTCACTCGCTCTGAGACCTTGAAGTAGTTGTTCCCCCTTTGCTCTGTAAGGGCCGCGGCTTTTGTGGCGCGATGGGTAACGATGCTTCGTGGGGTGACTGTTGTTGATGTGTGCAGAGGATCCCTGGTTCGAGCCCAGAGAGAGACGGAAGCTATACTGTTACACTTTGCACCTGAAAAAGACATTGGATTGGAATGTGTTGTGTGTGGATCTGTGAAGCAGGGTACCTATCAAGGGGATTGTCTTTGGAGAGGCACTAGGAGTGAGAGCAGAGGATGTAACTGAAGAAGTAGAGGCAGTGGTCGGTGCACGCCGACTGACCCGTATGGCTGATGGAGTGGTCGGTGCACGCCGACTGACCCGTATGGCGGATGGAGTGGTCGGTGCACGCCGACTGACCCGTATGGCGGATGGAGTGGTCGGTGCACGCCGACTGACCCGTATGGCGGATGGAGTGGTCGGTGCACGCCGACTGACCCGTATGGCGGATGGAGTGGTCGGTGCACGCCGACTGACCCGTATGGCTGATGGAGTGGTCGGTGCACGCCGACTGACCCGTATGGCTGATGGAGTGGTCGGTGCACGCCGACTGACCCGTATGGCGTCTCTCCTTTCACACGTATATTTGGGTCATGTGACATACCCTGTACACGCCTTCATGCCCAAACCCTTTTTCAGTGTGACACATTTTAAAAGAATTGAACATGAGTCATGTGTATGTAGACAGGAGGAGTATCGTTAGCCCAATATTGGACTAAAGCAACCCAACGTTACACCTTAGTCCATGTTCTGTTTAAATGTTCTGTTTAAATGTTCTGTTTACATGTTCTGTTTACATGTTCTGTTTAAATGTTCTGTTTACATGTTCTGTTTACATGTTCTGTTTACATGTTTAAATGTTCTGTTTAAATGTTCTGTTTACATGTTCTGTTTAAATGTTCTGTTTAAATGTTCTGTTTACATGTTCTGTTTACATGTTCTGTTTAAATGTTCTGTTTACATGTTTACATGTTCTGTTTACATGTTCTGTTTAAATGTTCTGTTTACATGTTTACATGTTCTGTTAAAATGTTCTGTTTAAATGTTCTGTTTACATGTTTAAATGTTCTGTTTACATGTTCTGTTTACATGTTTACATGTTCTGTTTAAATGTTCTGTTTACATGTTCTGTTTAAATGTTCTGTTTACATGTTTACATGTTCTGTTTAAATGTTCTGTTTAAATGTTCTGTTTAAATGTTCTGTTTACATGTTCTGTTTAAATGTTCTGTTTACATGTTTACATGTTCTGTTTAAATGTTCTGTTTACATGTTTACATGTTCTGTTTAAATGTTCTGTTTACATGTTTACATGTTCTGTTTAAATGTTCTGTTTACATGTTCTGTTTACATGTTTACATGTTCTGTTTAAATGTTCTGTTTACATGTTCTGTTTACATGTTTACATGTTCTGTTTAAATGTTCTGTTTACATGTTCTGTTTACATGTTTACATGTTCTGTTTAAATGTTCTGTTTACATGTTTACATGTTCTGTTTAAATGTTCTGTTTACATGTTCTGTTTACATGTTTACATGTTCTGTTTAAATGTTCTGTTTACATGTTCTGTTTACATGTTTACATGTTCTGTTTAAATGTTCTGTTTACATGTTCTGTTTACATGTTTACATGTTCTGTTTACATGGCAAATTGGCTCCGGAAGCCAAATCAGCCAAATACGCCATCGAAACATGAATCAATTCTCGATTGCCATACGGTTCTAAAAACATAAATCCCTCTACTTCCATTTCACATCAAAATAATTTGTCAAATGCAAAATACACACTTACTGCTCACTGTTTTAACCTGTTTTAACAGTTGCAGCAGACAGTATTTTTCAGTGTTTGTCTTGTCTGTTTTCAGTAAATAAGCGCTGTAACATTGAAAAAAAAAAATGGCCGTTTGGGAAACCTAACCCTATTGTAACGACCCTGGGTTTATAAGCACGGATATTGACTCTGCCACACGAGCAAGCTTTTGCGGCACAGTCGATAGCTCGCTGGACTTCGAGCTAGAAGGTCGAGGGTTCGAGGCCTGCTCCCTGCCTGTTTCATTACACTATAAAAGGTGTGTATCAATTCAACCTTTTTCTCGCTGATATGAAAGATAAGGTTCTTATGATTCCAAATCCAGACCGCAAGCGATGTGTGTTAATGTTCAAACCAAATGTTGGGGCTCTTAAAAAAAAAAATCATCTGTACAGAAGACGCCTTTCGTCCAATGACTCCTCATGTGTGATGTAAAGGAACTGAAAGTCATGACCACTGGCTAGAGAATTATATACCAGTTAAGACAAAATGCTGTGGTGGCAAACATGCGCCACAATTCGTGCCCTGTTAGGGTGAAGGACACACAGGCATGGCAAGATTTACATTTTAGTCATTTAGCAGACACTCTTATCCAGAGCAACTTACAGTAGTGGATGCATACATTTAATTTCATGCATTTAAAAAAAAAACAATTGTACTGGCGCCCCGTGGGAATCGAACCCACAACCCTGGTATTGCACACACCATGCTCTACAAACAGAGCAACAGGGAAGGCCTGTCCAGCTTGTCTCCCTCTCCGCAGGTGCTGAGAAGTGCGGAAGAAGGGAGTAACGTTGAAGAAACCAGATTAGTTGGATTAAAGACTCCAGTAAATGTTTCCTCACCAACAGGATCCTGACATGTTGCATGTTAAAAAAAAACGTGCCCTTTGTATCGTTTATTTCATTGATTCTAAACTGCACGGAGCAAATAAAGAGGAAATCAGCATTGTTGTTTAGTGCGGCTGAATTTTTTGGGGGGTGGATGGAGGGGAACGATTTTACAGCAGAGGCATTACAAGGAATCGGGTCAAAGAATGTTCCGTCTGTATTTTGTTTTCGGATGTTTGAGTTGATTAAAAAAGTTTTGGTTTATTTCCATTTTGGAGTTTTCCGGTGTATTCAGCCCTAAAGCACCACCAAATAAGAGTTTCCTTGGTTTTGGTGGCAGCCGCGGAGAGGTATTTGGGTGTGTGAGAATTGACGTCAGAATAATTACAGGGTGTATCCGATCCTTTCAGGTTATTTAATTTTTTTTTTAACTAGGAAAGTCAGTTAAGAACAAATTCTTATTTACAATGACGGCCTACAACGGCCAAACCCGAACGACGCTGTGCCAATTGTGGGCCGCCTTATGGGACTCCCAATCACGGCCGGTTGTGATACAGCCTGGATTCAAACCAGGGTGTCTGTTGTGACGTTTCAAGCACCGAAATGCAGTGCCTTAGACCGCTGCGCCCCTCGGGAGTCCAGGTAGGACCAAGGTTGACCTGAGGTAGGACTAAATAGATTAGGACTTAATAGATTAGGTAATAGATTAGGTAGGATTTAATAGATTAAAATAGTGGAGTAGGGTGGTGTTATTTTGAATTTTAGAATTTATTTTGTGAGTGTTGTGTTATTTGTTTATTGTTTTTTTCAAGTTAATTATAAAGGAGTTGTACTCCAGTATAGTAGGTGGCGGTATTTCAACATTTATTGGATGCCAACCGCCGTTAAATCTCACCGAAGAAGAAGAAGAAGAAGTGTTTCCGTTAAGATGGCTGTCGGTGCCTTCCCCATCGCCAAGCTCCTCTATCTCGGTGTACGGCAGCTCAGTAAGCCCGTGGCCAACAGGCTCAAAGCCGGGGCTCTCCGGAGCGACTTCTTCAAGACATATGTTTGTCTTCCACCGGGACAGAGTAAGTCATTTAGTTTTCATTGAAGCTACGGACTGAGTGGTTCTGTTAAACGGGAGGTTAGAGGAGGGGAGAGTCGAAGGACGGCAGCGTCATGTAATAGTTAACCAATAGAATTCACCTGTCACTGCCGCTAGGCCAATAGTTGACATGGGAATGTTCGTGTAGAACGCCCATTTGTGACGTATGGTGATTGAAATAGAAATGGTCCAATGATACAGTCGATACGTCAGTCAGGAGGATTATCCAGCGAACCATGTAGCCAATTGGAGCGCGTAAAATTAATGAGGTGCAGGACTTGGTTCGTCTGTCATTGAGGTTGTCTGTAGGAAATGAAATGAAAGCGCTTTTATTTATTTTTTTAGCCATTATTACAAATGAACTGTACCATTTTTTTTTATTTTTTTTTTTACATTACAGCGACCTCAAGCAGTACTATTACACTATGAACTATGTCACTATAGATTTAAGAGTTTGATGTGAACACAGATCATTTTTGCATGGCTACTGTTGTCGCCCTGCCTCGTCCTTCTCTGGGGGTTATTGGCATCCAAAACGTTATAATGCATTATCTCCACCTACTGTACTGGAACAGCCCTGCCTCCCACCTGTGTACTGGAGTCCTAGCCTAAAAATGAACCAGTATAAACAGTGGTTCCTACAGATGCAGGAATGCCCTGAATTGCAGGCTGCAGTTGCACCTTTCTACTTTTGGATGAGTCATGTTTACAACCTCCTGTTATTCTCTCTGTGTGAAGTTTTGAGTTCACCTAGTGGACATCACTGTAACTGCATCACAGATAGAACAAGGAGCCAGATGTGTCACAGATTTTTTTTTTTTTACATTTTGTTTGTTGAATAAATCTGAAGCATTTGGTTGGAATTTCCAAATATGGTGAGGAGAAGGAAGCCAGGTGGCTGGCAGTGGGAGAGGAGTATGGCGTGAGATGGAACTGGGCTGATATTCTGCTGATTTTTTTATTTATTTATTTTTTTCTTCTCGTAGAAGTAAAGTAGTAATGGCACTGGTTCTCTCTCTTCTGTCCCGCTTTAGTTTACCACTGGGTGGAGATGAGGACCAAGATGAGGATCATGGGTTTTCGGGGTTCCACTATCAAGCCCCTGAACGAAGAGGCGGCAGCAGAACTGGGTGCAGAGCTCCTGGGGGAAGCCATCATCTTCATCGTCGGAGGAGGGTGTATGATCCTAGAGTACAGTAGACAGGCGGCCAACTCTAAGAGGAAGGAAGAAGAGCTGAGTCACACCATTGGCAGTCTGCAGACACAGATAGGAGAGCTAGCCTTGAACACAGAGACGCTGGATGCCAGGCTAAGGGAGGTCAACAGGCTGCTGCTGTCCTTACCGCCTCCAGGCCTAGCACCGTCTGCTCCTGCCACCACGCAACTTCCTGTTTCGGATCCTGCTACCACTCTGGCTTCCTCTTCTGTGGATCCCAGTCAAAAGTGATACCTGTGTAATTTCTGAATTAGCCTGGTGGTCAACGGATCTGTTTTTGTCTTTAGCCAAGTTCTCGCTCATTTCATAACTAGCCTTTTCTGTAGTGTTGTCAGACGAGACTAAAGGGCTATACACACACACACACACACACTCTGCAAATGGATCGACGGAGATCCGTTTGTATCAACCTCTGCTTACTTTTGTGGGGCTAACTTTTTTTGAATGGACCATATACGACGCTCTGTTTGCGTCGTGTGTGTGTGTGTGTGTGTGTGTGTGTGTGTGTGTGTGTGTGTGTGTGTGTGTGTGTGTGTGTGTGTGTGTGTGTGTGTGTGTGTGTGTGTGTGTGTGTGTGTGTGTATAGAGTCCTTTCCGTCTAGGTTATGATGCCACACGAGTCAGTTGTTGGCTAAAACAGACACAGATCTCTGTCCACCAGGTTATGTCTGGTAATGAAAGGACTGTGACGCTTCCCAGATGAAACAGTTTGTGTGTATATTATGATATTTGATTTGGTCTTTGGCATTTATTTATTTTTTTTCTGTTAATTTTTATTCTTGAGCCAAGTCTTTGTTCGGTACTCCTAGTAGTACTACTCCTGGTGGTGGTGGTAGTACTACTCCTGGTGGTGGTGGTAGTACTACTCCTGGTGGTGGTGGTAGTACTACTCCTGGTGGTGGTGGTAGTACTACTCCTGGTGGTGGTGGTAGTACTACTCCTGGTGGTGGTGGTAGTACTACTCCTGGTGGTGGTGGTAGTACTACTCCTGGTGGTGGTGGTAGTACTACTCCTGGTGGTGGTGGTAGTACTACTCCTGGTGGTGGTGGTAGTACTACTCCTGGTGGTGGTGGTAGTACTACTCCTGGTGGTGGTGGTAGTACTACTCCTGGTGGTGGTGGTAGTACTACTCCTGGTGGTGGTGGTAGTACTACTCCTGGTGGTGGTGGTAGTACTACTCCTGGTGGTGGTGGTAGTACTACTCCTGGTGGTGGTGGTAGTACTACTCCTGGTGGTGGTGGTAGTACTACTCCTGGTGGTGGTGGTAGTACTACTCCTGGTGGTGGTGGTAGTACTACTCCTGGTGGTGGTGGTAGTACTACTCCTGGTGGTGGTGGTAGTACTACTCCTGGTGGTGGTGGTAGTACTACTCCTGGTGGTGGTGGTAGTACTACTCCTGGTGGTGGTGGTAGTACTACTCCTGGTGGTGGTGGTAGTACTACTCCTGGTGGTGGTGGTAGTACTACTCCTGGTGGTGGTGGTAGTACTACTCCTGGTGGTGGTGGTAGTACTACTCCTGGTGGTGGTGGTAGTACTACTCCTGGTGGTGGTGGTAGTACTACTCCTGGTGGTGGTGGTAGTACTACTCCTGGTGGTGGTGGTAGTACTACTCCTGGTGGTGGTGGTAGTACTACTCCTGGTGGTGGTGGTAGTACTACTCCTGGTGGTGGTGGTAGTACTACTCCTGGTGGTGGTGGTAGTACTACTCCTGGTGGTGGTGGTAGTACTACTCCTGGTGGTGGTGGTAGTACTACTCCTGGTGGTGGTGGTAGTACTACTCCTGGTGGTGGTGGTAGTACTACTCCTGGTGGTGGTGGTAGTACTACTCCTGGTGGTGGTGGTAGTACTACTCCTGGTGGTGGTGGTAGTACTACTCCTGGTGGTGGTGGTAGTACTACTCCTGGTGGTGGTGGTAGTACTACTCCTGGTGGTGGTGGTAGTACTACTCCTGGTGGTGGTGGTAGTACTACTCCTGGTGGTGGTGGTAGTACTACTCCTGGTGGTGGTGGTAGTACTACTCCTGGTGGTGGTGGTAGTACTACTCCTGGTGGTGGTGGTAGTACTACTCCTGGTGGTGGTGGTAGTACTACTCCTGGTGGTGGTGGTAGTACTACTCCTGGTGGTGGTGGTAGTACTACTCCTGGTGGTGGTGGTAGTACTACTCCTGGTGGTGGTGGTAGTACTACTCCTGGTGGGACCTATTGATGGGATTCTTCAATGAAATGTTTGTCATTCAACATGTAGCCTCTGCAGAGATGTTCTAGTTTTCAGGAGAAATGGATAGAGGGCATTTTAACAAAGCAATACCATCTTAACTCTGCTTCCACATTTTACTGAATTGGTTGAACAGTGCAGAAGAGAACCAACAGTTTTTCTGTTCTCCTGGTCAAGACCGGGATGTAGTTTCAGGCCTTTCTTTGACAGCTGCTATGTTAGGTGTTCCACGAGCGACGACTAGTTTTCATTGAGAAATACTGCACTAAACATCTCTTAGATGGGGGAAATTGTGCAAATTCATTAGTTTTATACAACAGTATTGACTTGGCATCATCTTGACTTAAATTTGACAACTCCCACAACTACAAAAATGTCAACATTTTTATTACAGATTTCTTGATTTATCTCAGATTAATTTGACCTGTTTTGAGGGAAGTGTTACTGGGTATGTTGCTACGGTGGCTCAAGAGGGACAAACCAAAGTGTAGATGCACTTTTTTTTTTTCCCTAATTTTTCAAGTGATGTTCATTAGGGCGTATGTGAGCAGGTGTTTGTTTTGCCGAGCTGAGTTCTGCTGGAAGCGAACCGACCCTCTGTGCAGATGCCTTCATCAGTTAAGTGGAGGAAAGTGCAACCACAATACAGTACTGTCTGCTGCTATATGCTAAAGGTTTCCTGTAGAGCTGGGTGTGAGTGGACTTAGTCTTATTAGAGGCTGGGGCTGCTGGAGAAATGACTCGCTGTCATATAGTGTATTCATTTGGTGGGTTTGTTTTGGGGGGGGGGGGGGGGGGGTTTAGTGCTTTATTTAACACTGAACAAAAATAAATTTAAAAAACGCAACATGTAAAGTGTTGACCCCATGTTTCATGAGCTGAAATAAAAAAATCCCCCCAAATTTTTCCATACCCACACACACAGTTTATTTCTCTAAAATGTTGTGCGTGAATTTGTTTACATCCCTGTTAGTGAGCGCTTCTCGTTTGCTAAGATTAATCTATCCACTTGACAGTTGTGGCATATCGAGAAGATGATTAAACAGCATGATCATTACACAGGTGCACCTTGTGCTGGGGGGGGGGGGGGGGGGCGTTAAAAGGCCGCTTTAAAATGTGCAGTTTTTGTCACAAAACACAATGCCACAGATGCTTTGAGGGAGTATGAAATTGACATGCTGACTGCAGGAATGTCCACCAGAGCTGTTTCCAGAGACTTTAATGTTAATTTATCTACCATAAACTGCCTCCGATATATATATATATTTTTTAGATTATTTGGCAACCGGCCTCACAACCACAGACCACGTATAACCACACTAGCCCAGGACCTCCACATCAGGCTTCTTCACCTGCGGGATCGTCTGAGGTGGGGGTGCTGAGGAGTAATTCTGTCTGTAAATAAAGCCCTTCATTCTGATTGGCTGGGCCTGCCTCCCCAGTGGGCCTGGCTGCCACCCATGGCTCCACCCTTGCTCAGTCTTGTGAAATCCCTAAATTAGGGCCTAATGAATTTATTTCAATTGACTGATTGTCTTAAATGAACTGATTAGATTAGGGCCTAATGAATTCATCTAATTTGATTGATTTCCTTATATGAACTGTAACTCAGTAAAATCTTTGAAATTGTTGCATGTTGTGTTTTATATTTTTGTTCAGTATTTTATATATATATATATATATACACAAACACTACTGCACAGCCTGGACAAGGGGAACTGTTTCAACATATCACATGTCAGCGTTCTCTGGTTGAAATCAAGCACCTATATTAATATTGAACAGTGATTGGTTTGGTTTGGTGATAATAATAGAGTGACTGCATGGGGGTCTATAATGCTTAGACTAGGAGGAGACCATGTGACCTGACCATGTGACCTGACCAGGAAATACTGACCCTATATGACAGTGTTTCCCTCCTCCAGTACCCCCCCAACAGCCCAACTCCAGTCCTCCAGTACCCCCCCCCCCCCCCCCAACAGCCCAACTCCAGTCCTCCAGTACCCCCCCAACAGCCCAACTCCAGTCCTCCAGTACCCCCCAACAGCCCAACTCCAGTCCTCCAGTACCCCCCCAACAGCCCAACTCCAGTCCTCCAGTACCCCCCCAACAGCCCAACTCCAGTCCTCCAGTACCCCCCCAACAGCCCAACTCCAGTCCTCCAGTACCCCCCAACAGCCCAACTCCAGTCCTCCAGTACCCCCCCAACAGCCCAACTCCAGTCCTCCAGTACCCCCCCAACAGCCCAACTCCAGTCCTCCAGTACCCCCCCAACAGCCCAACTCCAGTCCTCCAGTACCCCCCCAACAGCCCAACTCCAGTCCTCCAGTACCCCCCAACAGCCCAACTCCAGTCCTCCAGTACCCCCCAACAGCCCAACTCCAGTCCTCCAGTACCCCCCCAACAGCCCAACTCCAGTCCTCCAGTACCCCCAACAGCCAACTCCAGTCCTCCAGTACCCCCCAACAGCCCAACTCCAGTCCTCCAGTACCCCCCCAACAGCCCAACTCCAGTCCTCCAGTACCCCCCCAACAGCCCAACTCCAGTCCTCCAGTACCCCCCCAACAGCCCAACTCAAGTCCTCCAGTACCCCCCAACAGCCCAACTCCAGTCCTCCAGTACCCCCCAACAGCCCAACTCCAGTCCTCCAGTACCCCCCAACAGCCAACTCCAGTCCTCCAGTACCCCCCCAACAGCCCAACTCCAGTCCTCCAGTACCCCCCCAACAGCCCAACTCCAGTCCTCCAGTACCCCCCCAACAGCCCAACTCCAGTCCTCCAGTACCCCCCAACAGCCCAACTCCAGTCCTCCAGTACCCCCCCAACAGCCCAACTCCAGTCCTCCAGTACCCCCCCAACAGCCCAACTCCAGTCCTCCAGTACCCCCCCAACAGCCCAACTCCAGTCCTCCAGTACCCCCCCAACAGCCCAACTCCAGTCCTCCAGAAGACAAATTCCCCTGATTGAACTAATTGAGGACTTGAAGTTGAATCGGGTGTGCTTGTTTGGGGCCACAACAACAATGTGTTCTGTTGTAGGACTGGAGGTGGGAAACGATGCTATATGGGTACCGGTGGTGGGAAAAAGTACTAAAAATCTCATTCTGTAGTAAAAGTGAAGATATTTTAATAGAAAATTACTCAAGTAAAATTTTGTCATCCAGTAAAATACGACTTGAGTAAAAGTATTTGGTTTTAAATATACTTAAGTATCAAAAGTAAATGTAGTTGCTAAAATATACTTAAGTATCAAAAGTAAAAGTATGAATAATTAAAAATTCCTTATATTAAGAAAACCAGATGGCACAATTTCCTTGTTTTTTATTTTCTCGGATAGCCAGGGTCACACTCCAACACTCAGACACCATTTAAACACCAAGCATTTGTGTTTAGTGAGTCCTCCAGATCAGAGGCAGTAGGGATGACCAGGGATGTTCTCTGTTTAGTGAGTCCTCCAGATCAGAGGCAGTAGGGACGACCAGGGATGTTCTCTGTTTAGTGAGTCCTCCAGATCAGAGGCAGTAGGGATGACCAGGGATGTTCTCTGTTTAGTGAGTCCTCCAGATCAGAGGCAGTAGGGATGACCAGGGATGTTCTCTTGATAAGTATGCGAATTGGACCATTTTCTGTCCTGCTAAGCATTAAAAATGTACTTTTGGGTGTCAGGGAAAATGTATGGAGTAAAAAGTACATAATTTTGTTTAGGAATGTCGTGAAGTAAAAGTCAAAAATATAAATGGTAGAGTACAGATACCCCAAAAAACACCACTGATGGGTGTCTTGACCCAGGCAGGAAGGGTGTTTTATAACTCCTTGCACGACAGTATGACACAGGGAAACTAACTGGCAATAATATTTGCTGAAAATAATATTTGCTGACTTTAAAATTTGAAATTTGTACATTTAGCTACATCAAATGTTGCCCACCTTCTCCAAGTACAACAGAGCTTTTATTATGGTTCTGACTAGATGGAATACAGACTTTTTCGTAGCAGGTTAGGAGAATGAAGTTATTAAAAGGCTTAGCTAAAATGCTCTCCTAGCCTGCTATGAAAAGGGTTAGCTAAAATGCTCTCCTAGCCTGCTATGAAAAGGGTTAGCTAAAATGCTCTCCTAGCCTGCTATGAAAAGTCACTTCCTGGTTGTAGCTGTACTCCATCTTGTCCAGGGTTTCCCAAAACTCTTTTTGTTGCCATAGCTCTACACAGCTGATTCAAATAATCAACGAATCATCAAGCTTTGATAATTTGAATCAACTGTGTAGTGTTAGGGGGGCAAAAATCTAAATGTGCACCCCTTGGGGTCCTGAGGACCTTGGGAAACGCTGATCTAGTCACAAGCCTGTATTATTGTCTTGACTCAAATGTGTGAATCCCTTCCCTAGTTGGTGATGGCCCCGTGTGGCTCAGTTGGTAGAGCATGGTGTTTGCAACGCCAGGGTTGTGGGTTCGATTCCCACCGGGGGGCCAGTATGGAAAAAAATGTATGAAATGTATGCTTTTTGGGTAAGAGTGTCTGCTAAATGGCTAAAATGTAAAAATGTGATGTACTGTGACATGTGTAAAAATAAAATTGCTGTAAATGAATGGGTATAAAATAAAGTTGACATTTTTCTTATCATGTGTTGTCTGCAGTTTATTGTTATAAAACTGTACAATATTGCTTCGATTGAAAAGAATGTATCCAAGGCCTAAAATGGTGGGTATGTTCACCGATTGGCCAGAAGGTGGCGGTAGTACGTGTATTGTTGATGACATCCGGTATCTGCAGCGTTGCCATGTTCGCGGTTTCCGGCTAAATTTGGCTACTTTGGAAACGATGTCGCGGGTTGAAATGTGTTTGTTGTGGGGTTTTGGGCTATTTCTAAATTGCACCGCGGCTGCCATGGCATTTCTGTTAAAAAAAACAACAACATATATTTAACTGTGACCTGCTGTTGACTGTCATATTTACTGTTGACTTTTTATTGTTTATTTCACTTGCTTTGGCAATGTGAACATTTGTTTCCCATGCCAATAAAGCCCCTTGAGTTGAAATTGAACTGGGTGGTGGGGAGGGCAGGATGGGGGTGTTGAGGGAACACAACAGCTACTGGCTGAGTCACGGATATTGTGACAAGGTGTAGGTGGGGTTATTTACATGGTCACTATGGAGACATCTATTTCAAAACACGTTTTCCGTGAAACATATGAATTACGTTAGAACTGACGCACATCAATAAATAATGTCGACAAAGCGCTGGGAAACGACTTTGGGCGCACTTAGAGCGCATTACATCAATTCGTCAGGAGGTGGTTTAAACTACATTCTAATGTTGACTTTGCTTAAAGAAAACGGTACCAAGCGAGGTGTTTTATGCGAGTGGACATTTTACATAGAAGTTATGGAACTCCCTCACGTGGTTCTTTTTATGGGGGAAAAATCCTCAATGAAACTGATATTAAATGTGGAGAATGATCAATTTACCTCCGTTGACCATCAAATAGCCTATTAATAACTGATCAGCAATTTGCGATAGAGTTTTGATAACTTACAATTGAATTAACGAAACACGTCCATTAATAGTTGCATACTAATATAAGGCTACAACCACAATAAACTGAAGTTATAACCTATTTATTAAATTGGTTGGACAGCTCCAGGTAGACTACACAAGGGGCACATATTAATAGGCTATTTGATGGTCAACGTCGTTTCCCAGTATATATATATATACCATTGTAGGCTACCATTTGATACAATAAAAATATTGAAATGACGATATCTATGGAGTCATTGCAAATCAATGTGCCCCTTGTGTAGTCTACCTGGAGCTGTCCAACCAATTTAATAAATAGGTTATAACTTCAGTTTATTGTGGTTGTAGCCTTATATTAGTACGCAACTATTAATGGACGTGTTTAGTTAATTCAATTGTAAGTTATCAAAACTCTATCGCAAATTGCTGATCAGTTATTAATAGGCTATTTGATGGTCAACGGAGGTAAATTGATCATTCTCCACATTTAATATCAGTTTCATTGAGGATTTTTTACAAAAAATTCTACAAACATTACTGGGCACAGTCATCAGCACAAAGGTCAAGAAGGTAGAAACAATACATCACACAAAGCATATACCAGGGGTATGACAGAAAAATAATTTTTACTGTTCTAATTAGGTTGGTAACCATTTTATAACAGCAATAAGGATTTGTGGTATATGGCCAATATACCATTGCTAACGAATGTAACCAGGCACACCATGTTGCTTCATGCTTAAGCACAGCCCTTAGCCGTGGTATATTGGCCATATACCATACCCCCCCTTGTGCCTTATTGCTTAATCATAGCAGGCAAACGAGTTAAATTGACATCCATTGATGAAAAATGATCAGTCAAGGACAAATGATATTTTCTCTTCCGACATATTCAAATTCCTTTATTATGTCATGTCACATAGCTCACAATAATTATTATTTTGAGGAAAAACTAATTTTGCTTCTAATATCGATACAACGATAACGTTTGGGAAAAGTACTTTTATTGTATAAATATGGCAACTCTTCTCTTGCTGAAAAAAAAAACAACAACATTTGGGCTGGTTTTCAGGCCTTTTGGTGTAGGTTTTGTGTTGTCATTCTTATAGAAATTTGAGCTAGACCTGGCAACCTGTTTATGATAAATCCCATTCGACCAAAGAGTCCGTCTGTATTTATAGGCCATTTTGAAGCGGGGAATCAAGCAAAGGTACAAAAAACTGTTTGTAGTTATTTATTTATTTATTTATTTTTAAATATTTGCTATTTCACTCTATTTCATATTTGTATGTGAATATTTGTTGTTTGCACGACGATGTATTTTGTAACTTTATAGCGGAACACTCCTGCGCAGTGTCGCTATTTTTCTTCTCCGTTTGTACAAACCAACAGTCATTGACAGATGTCAGCTAGCGTTAGCATTAAAGCTAGCGCTACAGCAGAGACATTTAGTAGACCCTAATGTTATTCACATAAGGTAAATAAATGACTGACATCAATGGATTATGTTATCGAGGCAGACTTTTGCAGTTTATATTTACGCATTTGGTTTGCATCGTTGTTTATTATAATCATTTAATGAGCAGTGTTTTACAGGTGTATCATCCACCTAGCTAGTTGGCTAACAACAATGTATGGTGTTAATATTCAACTTGGCGCCAGTTTCATAGTGGACATAGTTATACAAGTGTCGTTCTTGTTACAATAGTGCTACTAATTCAACTCGAGGATGGTGCATTGTATGCAATGACATTTTATTCATTGAGTGTTTTGTTTGTTATCTATGCAGAAATATTTAATAGTTGCCTAGATCTCCCATGCACCATGAGGAGTGCTGAGGTGAAGAAATTGAAAGTGAACGAGTTGAAAGAGGAACTGCGTCGGAGATCCCTGGATACCAAGGGGCTGAAAGCTGACCTGGTGGAGAGGCTCAACGCGGCTCTGGAGGCCGAAGCTGCGGGGCCCGGGGGAGCTGCAGGGGAGGCACCGGACCAGGACCAGGCAACACTGGACCAGGCAACACCGGGCCAGGACCAGGAGGAGCAGCGGGGAGATGGAGAGGAGGGATTATCAACCGGGTTGTTGAGGGATGAAGGATTCCCGAACAAAGGTAGAACTAGACAGACTTCCTATCTGTGCACATGAAATGTCAAGTAGGGAACATTTCCTTTGAAATATAATGAGGTTTCTGGTGGGGTGGGGGGGTTAAAGTTCTCCATCACATCGACCGATTTTCCGATTTTTTTTTTTAGATCAGTTTAGATCTGCAATAAAATCTCTGTTGGGACCACAGCAGCGCTGAACGCAGACAGCGGTGTGTAGACTACTGTAGCTGCTGGCAAAGTAATTCAAAGCCTATCCTTTATCACTCAGGGTGTAACTTTCAAGTGCTACTATTTTTGCTATGTTGTTATTAAAACAAAATCAGACAATAGGTTGACCTATTTACCTAGTCGGCTGCTGGTGTGTCTTCTATGATAAATAAATATTCCTTTTCAGGTGCATTTAAGTTGTGAGAGCCATAGGAGAGAGACATATTTTGACAAGCAGTCAACAATTCTTAATGCAATCACGGGAAAACGTTTTTGAAAGCAGTTTTGGCCATTTGTTTATGCTTTTTGTAAGAGGGGGATACCAATTTTACATGGCTACTGTGTTTTTTCCCCTAGCATTACACAGCTGATTCAAATCATTAAAGCTTAATGATTCGTTGATTTGCGTAGTGCTATGGCAAAAAAACAAAATGTTCACCCCCTTGGGGTCCTTGAGGACTTGAGTTTTGTGTTTTTGTTTAATTTAACCTTTATTTAACTAGACAAGTCAGTTAAGAACAAATTCTTATTTTACAATGACTGGGGCCAAACTCTCCCCTAACCTGGACGACGCTGTCCCAATTGTGCACCTCCCTATGGGACTCCCGGTCACGGCCGGTTGGGATTCATTCCTGGATCTAACCAATCCTTCAATTGCTTGTGTGGCATCATTTTACAAAGGCAATTTTACAACCAGAGTTTCAAGCATGGTTTAGGTGCAGCTGCACAACATAGCTCTTAAAGGGGCAATGACATCTTAAAGGGGCAATGTCATCTTAAAGGGGCAATGACATCTTAAAGGGGCAATGTCATCTTAAAGGGGCAATGTCATCTTAAAGGGACAATGTCATCTTAAAGGGGCAATGACATCTTAAAGGGACAATGTCATCTTAAAGGGGCAATGACATCTTAAAGGGGCAATGACATCTTAAAGGGACAATGTCATCTTAAAGGGGCAATGACATCTTAAAGGGGCAATGACATCTTAAGACGGTAATGACATACTTTGTAATAGAAACAAAACCAAAAAAATATATATATTTTTTGAGAGAATAGTAATTATTTATATATTCATATTTATAATAAAATTATAATTATTAAGAATAATAACAATCAGTATGTTGTGTCCAGTGGGATAAATGCAGATGGACAAACCCCATCCTTCAGCCTATGAACATTTTATAGACCATTCTGCTTCATCAGTTTGGCTACAGGTGATAATGCTTATGGCTAAAAGCACATATGCATGATCCAATATGTTAAAAAGTTAATATAATTTGTAACTATTTGTTATGGGACCCATTTCTGGAGGTGGAAATGTATATTTTAGATTGTATCAGCATAATTTTATTTTCATTAATTTTGAAGTTGAATGACCTTTTTTGTTGTTGAAAAGTCACCAGAATGGAGCTTCTCAGTCCTTCTACGTAAATATTATCTTGGAGAGTAACCCTGGAGCCCCTAAGCAAGAGGACTGGAATTGGTCAAACTCGCAGTTTAACATTTTCCCTGAAGGCATGATGGTCATGACTTTGTTACATTAAAGGGGAGGTTAACATAGCCCCTGATAATAGATCTGAGATCAACATAAGTTTCAGTCATGGAATTTTGTTATGCTTTAACCTCTGGGTACTGTATATTGTTGAGTACATGATAACAGTGCATGATGACAGTGCATGATAACAGTGCATGATGACAGTGCATGATGACAGTGCATGTTGACAGTAGTGATGATAGTGCGTGATGATAGTGCATGATGACAGTGCATGATAACAGTGCATGATGATAGTGCATGATGATAGTGCATGTTGATAGTGCATGTTGATAGTGCATGATGATAGTGCATGATGATAGTGCACGATAACAGTGCATGATAACAGTGCATGATAACAGTGCATGATAACAGTGCATGAGGACAGTGCATGAGGACAGTGCATGATGACAGTGCATGATAACAGTGCATGATGATAGTGCATGATAACAGTGCGTGATGATAGTGAATGATAATAGTGCGTGATGATAGTGTACGATAACAGTGCATGATAACAGTGCATGAGGACAGTGCATGATAACAGTGCATGATGACAGTGCATGATAACAGTGCATGATAACAGTGCATGAGGACAGTGCATGAGGACAGTGCATGATAACAGTGCATGACAACAGTGCATGATGATAGTGCATGATAACAGTGCATGATGATAGTGCATGATAACAGTGCGTGATGATAGTGCATGATAATAGTGCATGATAATATGCAATTATATGCATGATTTTACATTGCAATATTAGCTACCTTGAACTTCAGTAACTTGTTGAAAACTGAAATAGATTTTGATTTCTCGTGTGTAAATAGATTTTGATTTCTCGTGTGTAAATAGATTTGGATTTCTCGTGTGTAAATAGATTTGGATTTCTCGTGTGTAAATAGATTTTGATTTCTTGTGTGTAAATAGATTTTGATTTCTCGTGTGTAAATAGATTTTGATTTCTCGTGTGTAAATAGATTTTGATTTCTCGTGTGTAAATAGATTTTGATTTCTCGTGTGTAAATAGATTTTGATTTCTCGTGTGTAAATAGATTTGGATTTCTCGTGTGTAAATAGATTTTGATTTCTCGTGTGTAAATAGATTTTGATTTCTCGTGTGTAAATAGATTTTGATTTCTCGTGTGTAAATAGATTTGGATTTCTCATGTGTAAATAGATTTTGATTTCTCGTGTGTAAATAGATTTGGATTTCTCGTGTGTAAATAGATTTTGATTTCTCGTGTGTAAATAGATGTTGATTTCTCGTGTGTAAATAGATTCTCTAGACATTGGTGCAGGAGGAGCCCCTGAGCAGGAGAGCAGGGGGATGGAGAGAGAAGAGTCATCTGATTCTGACCTGGGCTTCAGCATGCCTGACTTCACTGCAGACGTCCCTCTCCCTGTCCCTGTTTTCAAGACAGAGGAGACACAGTCTGAGGAGACCTCCGAGTACCACGACACCAAATTATCCCTGGCAGAGCAGCAGCAGGGCCAGTCTGAGAGGAAGCAAGGTAAGATCCCTGGCTATGGTCTTTCCTAATGAAAATAAGGCTGTGTTTACACAGGCAGCCCAATTGTGATATTTTTTCCCCCAATTATTGGCAAAAGAGCCGATCTGATTGGTCAAAATACTAATTAGTGGGGGAAAAAAGATCAGAATTGTGCTGCCAGTCTAAATGCAGCCTAAATGTCCTGCGGGAGGGACCAATATAGGCGGCTTGGCTTTCACTCTCACAGCCAACATCATGGACATTTTTAATGGGTCTTCCTTTTCCATACAGTCTCTCCACAAGTTCCTCTG
>NC_138299.1:160576063-160668563 GCF_965601325.2 Salmo salar | reverse complement strand
CACAAAGCAGCCAACAAGTACTCAGCATAGGTGGGAATTCCTTCAAAACTGTTGGAAAAGCATTCCAGGTGAAGCTGGTTGAGAGAATGCCAAGTTTGTGCAAAGCTGTCATCAAGGCAAAGGATGGCTACTTTGAAGAATCTAAAATATATTTTGATTTGTTTAACACTTTTTTGGTTACTAGATGATTCCATATGTGTTATTTTATAGTTTTGATGTCTTCACTATTGTTCTACATTGTAGAAAATTGTAAAAATAAAGAAAAACCTTTGAATGAGTAGGTGTGTCAAAACCTTTAACTGGTACTGTAAAAATACTGCTATGTAACAGCTTTTTCCTAGGTGCACACTGAAATTAAAGGGTTACTACACCAAAAATCAAAATTTCTCAGATTTTTTTTCCCAGACCTCAAAAGTGGTTTGATGTGGGTTCAAGCAATTTTGTTGTTTTTCAATTTATTAGAACATTTTATTTTGAGAACGAAAACCTGTAAAAAAAAAAAAAAAAACGGGTTTGGAAAAAAACCAACGGAATCAGGCAAAAAAATAAATCCCCCCCCCCCAAAAAAAATTATGATATGTAAAAATATATAATACTTAAGACTGATATAACCCTTTTATCTTTTTCACTGTAATCTTACATTTATTTTTCAAGATAATGTGGGATATTTACTTAATTTTGAAGAACATATTTGCACTTCATCTTGCAGTAAAACTATAAATATGACTTTAATCTCAAGAAAATAACAGTTTTAATGTTAAAAAGGTTTAATGTTCTCTTACTTAGAAAATAGTCATCTAGACCATATCCAAAACAACACACTGAATTCATACATTTACACTCATTTTAAATTGTAAAGTCATGTCTTTCTACACAATACCACAACAAATTTCATTTAAAATATTCAATAATTTCACTGTGTATTTCTGATGATATCAAGTCAGTAGAATATACCAGAATCCAACAAATTAGAGCTCATTCTGCAAAACATGGAGCCCCCGGCTGAGTAAAATAACGTTTTTTAGTTCTAGTAGCTAATAAAAGTATTTCTTGGCAGTTACTTTACTACCAAAACCAAACTGTGGATTGCAGTCAATAAATTGTCGCAGAACTAAAATGCTGTTTATTTCGATCAGCTGCGTAATTAAGTTCTGGGACCACGTGTTAGAAATTAAAAGTTCCAGTTTGTGATGTCTCCACCCTCATAGAAGAAAACTCTCAGCATTCTGACTGGCTACTTTTTCTAATTGGCTGACTACTCTATGTACTTATGGAAAACTCTATAATACTACTATTACTACTACTGCTAATAATACTACTAATTCTACTACAAATATGAATACTTATACTGCTACTACATCTCTGCCTTGGTCTCTATTCTACAAAGGTACTACCTTTGCTGCAATGAGAATGTTTCCGGTATCATTTCATGCCAATCTGTAAGTCGCTCTGGATAAGAGCGTCTGCTAAATGACTTAAATGTAAATGTAATGCCTACTGAACACGTCCCCGTTCTTGGTAGTTTGGTAAAGGTTAGTTATGTCCCTAACTAAAAAACAGGACCGCAAAGAGTTCTAAACGTTTAGCTTGGTCCAGTGCTGTGATTGGAGGACTAACCTGTCATTCTCCAGTCCATTGATGTGATTGGAGGACTAACCTGTCAGTCTCCATTGCTGTGATTGGAGGACTAACCTGTCAGTCTTCAGTCCAGTGCTGTGATTGGAGGACTAACCCGTCATTCTTCAGTCCATTGCTGTGATTGGAGGACTAACCTGTCAGTCTTCAGTCCAGTGCTGTGATTGGAGGACTAACCTGTCAGTCTTGTACAGGTCCCGGTCGCCCCAGCCCCCTGCTGAAGAGGAGGAGGAGGACTTTGATGACACTTTGGTGGCTCTGGACACATGTGAGTAACATCTGAGAACTCCAGTTGAAACTAGGTATTCACAGAGGTCATTCATGATTGTGAACGAAGTAACAAAGTAATTGGTCATAAATTGAGCTGCACGTTTGCTTTAGCCTCTCCTCATTGCAGTGACTTTTTATGTCATGGTTTAATAGTTGCCTTAATTTACTTGACATTTTAATTAGAGGCCGATTATGGTTTTTAAACGCTGATACCGATTATTGGGGGGCCGAGAGAAAAAAGCCGCTACCGATTAATCGGCCGATTAATATATATATGTGTGTAATAATGACAATTAAAACAATACTGAATGAACACTTTTATTTTAACTTAATATAATACATCAATAAAATCAATTTAGTCTCAAATAAATAATGAAACATGTTCAATTTGGTTTAAATAATGCAAAAACACAGTGTTGGAGAAGAAAGTAAAAGTGCAATATGTGCCATGTAAAGAAAGCTAACGTTTAAGTTCCTTGCTCAGAACATGAGAACATATGAAAGCTGGTGGTTCCTTTTAACATGAGTCTTCAATATTCCCAGGTAAGAAGTTTTAGGTTGTAGTTATTATAGGACTATTTCTCTCTATACCATTTGTATTTCATATACCTTTGACTATTGGATGTTCTTATAGTTACTTTAGTATTGCCATTCTAATCTCGGGAGTTGATAGGCTTGAAGTCATGCTTGAAGCACAGCGAAGAGCTGCTGGCAAACGCAGGAAAGTGCTGTTTGAATGAATGCTTACGAGCCTGCTGCTGCCTACCACCGCTCAGTCAGACTGCTCTATCAAATATCAAATCATAGACTTAATTATAATATAATAAACACACAGAAATACGAGCCTTTGGTCATTAATATGGTCAAATCCGGAAACTATCATTTCGAAAACAAAACGTTTATTCTTTCAGTGAAATACGGAACCGTTCCGTATTTTATCTAATGGGTGGCATCACTAAGTCTAAATATTGCTGTTACATTGCACAACCTTCAATGTTATAATTATGTAAAATTCTGGCAAATGAATTACCGTCTTAGTTAGGAAGAAATGGTCTTCACACAGTTCGCAACGAGCCAGGCGGCCCAAACTGCTGCATATACCCCGACTCTGCTTGCAAGAGAAGTGACACAATTTCCCTAGTTAATATTGCCTTCTAACATGAATTTCTTTTAACTAAATATGCAGGTTTAAAAAAAATATACTTGTGTATTGATTTTAAGAAAGACATTGTTTATGGTTAGATACATTGGTGCAACGATTGTGCTTTTGTTCTCGAATGCGCTTTTGTTAAATCGTCACCCGTTTGGCGCAGTAGTCTGTGATTCTATGATAAATTAACAGGCACCGCATTGATTATATGTGTCAGGGGTTTCTTCGTCGGAGGACGATATGGCGAAATCATCATCGGAAAATGAGGACCAATATGCAGCAGAGTTGAGATGGTTCATTTTGAACTTTTAATAAATTCCAAAACGAACATACAAAAGAACGAACGCACGATAAACTGACAGTCCTGTTAGGTTTACACACACGGAACAATCTCCCACCAATACACAGACAAACACACCCAACTAATATAGGACTTCCAATCAAATGCAACACCACACAGCTGCCTTCAATTGGAAGTCCACCCCAATTAATTCAACATAGAAACAGATCAACCAGACTTACACATAGAAATACATCAACATAGACCATAACTTAAAACCCGGAAATCATAAATCAAACGCCCTCCTAACTAACACACCACCCTGAACCACATAAAACAAATACCCTCTGCCACGTCCTGACCAAACTACAATAACAATGAACACTTTTACTGGCCAGGACGTGACAATATGCAACGCAGGACACGTTAGATAAACTAGTAATATCATCAACCATGTGTAGTTAACTAGTGATTATGTGAAGATTGATTGTTTTTTATAAGATAAATTTAATGCTAGCTAGCAACTTACCTTGGCTCCTTGCTGCACTCGCGTAACAGGTAGTCAGCCTGCCACGCAGTCTCCCCGTGGAGTGCAATGTAATCGGCCATAATCGGTGTCCAAAAATGCAGATTACCGATTGTTATGAAAACTTGAAATCGGCCCTAATTAATCGGCCATGCCGATTTATCGGTCAACCTCTAATTTTGATGTTTATATACATAAAAGAATGTGGACACCCCTTCAAATGAGGGGATTCGGCTATTTCAGCCACACCCGTTGCTGACAGGTGTAGAAAAAACGAACACACAGCCATGCAATCTCCATAGACAAACATTGGCAGTAGAATGGCCTGTGCTGAAGAGCTCAGTGACTTTCAAGGTGGCATCGTCATAGGATGCCACCTTTCCAACAAGTCATTTTGAAGTAGAAAAGTCTCGGAGCAACAACGGCTCAGCCACAAAGTGGTAGGCCACACAAGCTCACAGAACGGGACCGGCGAGTGCTGAAGCGTGTAAAAATCATCTGTCCTCGGTTGCAACACTCACTACCGAGTTCCAAACTGCCTCTGGAAGCAACGTCAGCACAAGAACTGTTAGTCTGGAGCTTCATGAAATGGGTTTCCATGGCCGAGCAGCCGCACACAAGCCTAAGATCACCATGCGCAATGCCAAGCGTCGGCTGGAGTGGTGTAAAGCTCGCCGCCATTGGACTCTGAAGCAGTGGAAATGCATTCTCTGGAGTGATGAATCACGCTTCACCATCTGGCAGTCCGACGGAAGGAATCTGGATTTGGCAGATGCCAGGAGAACGCTACCTGCCCGACTGCATAGTGCCAACTGTAAAGTTTGGTGGAGGAGGAATAATGGTCTGGGGCTGTTTTTCATGGTTCAGGCCCTTTAGTCCAGTAAAGGAAAATCTTAACGCTACAGCATACAATGACATTCTAGACGATTCTGTCCCAACCCTTGTGGCAACAGTTTGAGGAAGGCTCTTCCCTGTTTCGACATGACAGTGCCCCCCCCCCGTGCATAAAGCCAGGTGTCACACCTTAATCTGCTTCACCTGTGTTGCCTTGTCTCCTCCGCCCCCACCAGGTGTCCTCTATTTCCCCTCATTATCCCCTGTGTATTTATACCTGCGTTCTCTGTTTTTGTCAGTTGCCAGTTTGTCTCGCCTTGTCAGGTCTTACCATCATGTTTCCTGTTTCTCTTGCTCTCAACTGTGTCTTACTAGTCTTCCCCCGATCTGACCTTTCTGCCTGTCCTGACCCTGCCTGCCGTTCTGTCCCTGTTTGACCCTGCCTTGGATTTACGAACCGCTGCCTGCCCTCCACCTGCCCTTTGTCTGCCCCTTTTTGTATAATAAATATTGAGAGTATCGGAACTATTCGCCTCCTGTGTCTGCATATGGGCCATATCCTGAGTCGTGATACGAGGTCCATACAGAAATGGTTTGACGAGATCATTGTGGAAGAACTTGACTGGCCTGCACAGAGCCCTGACCTCAACCCCATCAAACATCTTTTGGATGAATTGGAACGCCGACTGCGAGCCAGGACTAATCGCCCAACATCAGTGCCCGACCTCACTAATGCTCTTGTGGCTGAATGGAAGCAAGTCCCCTCAGCAATGTTCCAACATCTAGTGGAAAGCCTTCCCAGAAGAGTGGAGGCTGTTTTAGCAGCAAAGTGGGGGGACCAACTCCATATTAATGCCCATGATTTTTGGAATGAGATGGTTGACGAACAGGTGTCCACATACTGTTGGTCATGTAGTGTATTTATCTCTCGTGTCCCACAGATAACTGTGACCTTCACTTCAAGGTGTCCCGTGATCATTACAGCGGCTACCCTCTGACCGTCGAGGGCTTCGCCTACCTCTGGGCCGGAGCTCGAGCATCCTACGGAGTCAGCAGAGGGAAAGTCTGCTACGAGATGAAGGTAACGGAGAGAGAAACAAAACCATAGGTCGTATCCCAAATTACAGCCTATTCCCAATATAGTGCACTACTTTTGACCTGGTGTCGTGATGTATCAGCTGTGATCCCTTTAGTAAATGACCGATCACTATGTAAGTAACGATAATGACCGATCACTATGTAAGCCACGATAATGACTGATCATTATGTAAGTAACGATAATGACTGATCACTATGTAAGTAATGATAATGACCGATCACTATGTAAGTAATGATAATGACCGATCACTATGTAACTACTAACCTGTCTGTCTCTCCTACTGACCTGTCTGTCTCTTTACTAACCTGTCTGTCTTTCCTACTGACCTGTCTGTGTCTCTTTCTACTTACATGTCTGTCTCTCTTACTGACTGACCTGTCTGTCTCTCCTACTGACCTGTCTGTCTCTCCTACTGACCTGTCTGTCTTGCTCTACTGACCTGTCTGTCTCTCCTACTGACCTGTCTGTCTCTCCTACTAACCTGTCTGTCTCTCCTACTGACCTGTCTGTCTCTCCTACTGACCTGTCTGTCTCTCCTACTAAGCTGTCTGTCTCTCCTACTAACCTGTCTGTCTCTCCTACTGACCTGTCTGTCTCTCCTACTGACCTGTCTGTCTCTCCTACTGACCTGTCTGTCTCTCTGCTGTAGATCTTAGAGGAGATAGCTGTGAAGCATCTCCCGTCCTCTGAGCCTGACCCCCATGTGGTCCGGATAGGATGGTCCCTGGACTCCTGCAGCACACAGCTGGGTATGGACAACACACACACGCGCGCACTCCCGCCACACACACACACACACACACACACACGTGCGGACGAAAGGACACACTGTTTGACATGTAGCTTCGGTATATTCCAGGTGAGGAAGCGTTTTCGTTTGGATACGGAGGAACGGGGAAAAAATCCTCCGACTGTAAGTTTGAAGACTACGGAGAGAAGTTTGGAGAGAATGATGTCATCAGCTGTTTCATTGTGAGTAATACTCTGTTGTTGTATTGTCTGCAGTGATAGTCCCATTACTAGCTATAGGGAGAATATACTAATATAATTCACTAATATTTGTCTTAGACAAAGAGTTAGTTAGTAGAGTTAGTTAGTAGAGTTAGTTAGTAGAGTTAGTTAGTAGAGTTAGATAGTTAGTAGAGTTAGTTAGTTATTATTGTCTGCAGTGATAGTCCCATTACTAGCTATAGGGAGAATATACTAATATAATTCACTAATATTTGTCTTAGACAAAGAGTTAGTTAGTTAGTTAGTTAGCAGAGTTCGTTAGTTAGTAGAGTTAGTAAGTAGAGTTAGTTAGTAAGTAGAGTTGGTTAGTTAGTTAGTTAGTTAGTTAGTTAGTTAGTTAGTTAGTTAGTTAGTTAGTTAGTTAGTTAGTAGAGTTAGTTAGTTAGTTAGTAGAGTTAGTTAGTTAGTAAGTAGAGTTGGTTAGTTAGTTAGTTAGTAGAGTTAGTTAGTAAGTAGAGTTAGTTAGTAAGTAGAGTTGGTTAGTTAGTTAGTTAGTTAATAGAGTTAGTTAGTTAGTTAGTAGAGTTAGTTAGTTAGTTAGTAGAGTTAGTTAGTTAGTAAGTAGAGTTAGTTAGTTAGTAGAGTTAGTTAGTTAGTTAGTTAGTTAGTAGAGTTAGTTAGTTAGTAGAGTTAGTTAGTAGAGTTAGTTAGTTAGTTAGTAGAGTTAGTTAGTTAGTTAATAGAGTTAGTTAGTAGAGTTAGTTAGTTAGTAGAGTTAGTTAGTTAGTAGAGTTAGTTAGTTATTTAGTAAAGTTAGTTAGTTAGTAGAGTTAGTTCGTTAGTTAGTTTGTTAGTTAGAGTTAGTTAGTTAGTAGAGTTAGTTAGCTAGTAGAGTTAGTAAAGTTAGTTAGTAAGTAGAGTTACTTAGTTAGTTATTAGAGTTAGTTAGTTATTAGAGTTAGTTAGTAGAGTTAGTTAGTAGAGTTAGTTAGTAGAGTTAGTTAGTAGAGTTAGTTAGTTACATAGTTCAGCAGAGAGCCGTTTAACATAACTTTATTATTCCATCAGGACGCTGGCGGTGAGGAGGTGGAGATGGTTAGAGTTGTAGTTAGTTAATTAGTTTAACATAACTTTATTATTCCCACAGGACTTTGACGCTGGTGGTGAGAAGGTGGAGATGGTTAGAGTTGTAGTTAGTTAATTAGTTTAACATAACTTTATTATTCCCACAGGACTTTGACGCTGGCGGTGAGGAGGTGGAGATGGCGTTCTCTAAGAACGGGGTGTGGCTAGACGTGGGGTTCCGGGTGTCGAGGGAGGAGCTGGCGGGGCGCCCCCTGTTCCCCCACGTCCTTGTGAAGAACTGTGCGATCGAGTTTAACTTCGGCCAGAAGGAGGAACCCTTCCACCCCCCTCCGGAGGGGTACATTTTCATCCAGACTCTTGGTATTGAAGACAGGACCAGAGGGGCTGTAGGACCAGCCAGCAAGGCTGACTGTGAGGTATGGATACTATACAGTACTATATTATACAGTACTACTACTACACAGTACTACTATACTATACAGTACTACTACTATACAGTACTACTATACTATACAGTACTACTACTATACAGTACTACTATACTATACAGTACTACTATACTATACAGTACTACTACTATACAGTACTACTATACTATACAGTACTACTACTATACAGTACTACTATCCTATACAGTACTACTACTATACAGTACTACTATACTATACAGTACTACTACTATACAGTACTACTACTATACAGTACTACTATATTATACAGTACTACTATACTATACAGTACTACTACTATACAGTACTACTATACTATACAGTACTACTACTATACAGTACTACTATACTATACAGTACTTCCGCTATATTATACAGTACTGCTACTATACTATACAGTACTACTATTATCCTATACTGCTATTATACTATACAGTGCTGCTACTATACTATACAGTACTACAATACTATATTATACACTACTACTACTATACTTAACACTACTACTACTATACGATACAGTACTACTACTACACACTACTACTATTATACAGGACTATATCAGTGTTTTCCACAAGTACATGGAGTAGCCAGACAAATATGAAAAGTAGGCAGTCAGGGAGTTCATTAAACCTGTCTTCTCTTGAGATTAAAGTCATATTTGCAGTTTTACAATTATTTACAATTTTCGAGGGGGGTATCCAATAGGAAACGGTGTTGATACAGAGGCAGGAGGAGGAGTCCTGGTGAGATTAAGGCAAAGGGAACACCAGCCACCTCTTCTCTCCATTCTATTGGCCAAGTCTCTTGATAGTGAGATCTCTGATTGTGGATTTGATACATTTACATTTTAGTCATTTTAGCAGACGCTCTTATCCAGAGCGACTTACAGTAGTGAATGCACACATTTCATACATTTTTTTTTTCTTCTCCGTACTGGTCCCCTGTGGGAATCGAACCCACAACCCTGGCGTTGCAAACACCATGCTCTACCAACTGAGCCACATGGAGATACATTCCACCTCAAGACAATAAATATCACAAGATGGTACAAAACCAACTGTACGAGGCTATAAACCAGCAGGAGACCTTGATCCCGAGGCTAATCTCGCATCGTTAAGACACGTGATGCCCAACTTCCTTCAACATGTGTCCATCGCCACTAAGGGGGCGATAAAGTCCTAAACCACTGTTACTCTACCCACAAGCTAGCATACAAGGCCCTTCCTCGTCCCCATTCGGCAGATTATGATTCCGTACTCCTGCTTCCTGTTTACAAGCAGAAGCTCAAACAGGAAGTACCCGTGACTTGCTCCGTTGAGAAACGGTCCTCAGAATCAGCGATTACACTGCAGGACTACTTTGCTAGCGCTGACTAGAATGCGTTACGAGACTACGCCGAACATTGTCCCCACAGTGGAGGTTCGCTGCATGCCCAATCGAAAGCCCTGGATTAACACAGAGGTCGGTGCTAAACTGAAGGACAGGACCGCCACACAAAGGGCTATTGCAGCCGACCCTGAGGCTACGGCTGAAGGAAGGAACCAGTACAAGAAGTCCCGCTACTACCTCCATCAAACGAGCAAAAAGGACAATAAAGGAACAAAGTGGAATCCTATCACTCTAGCCCACTTTATATTCCAGCAGTACAGAGGAAGACCCAGCCACGATCTGCCCCAATGATGCTTCTCTACCAGACGAACTCAATGCCTTTTGAAGCACACGCTTCAACAAAAACAACGCCGTACCGTGCATGGGAACCCCCCCCCCCACCACCAACTCGCTCGCCGAGTCCAACGTGAGTAAGGTCTTTAATCAGGTCAACAGTGGGCGAGGCCGAAATGACTCTTCTTATCATCTGTAATGCAAGAATTGTCCTCCTCTGTGTTGATCTCGCCAACACCCCTCTGAGTCACACCTCTGAGAAGCTAGAGGTTCTGTTGTGATTGTAGGTCTGATATCTGCTTGGAGGAGGTTTAACTATACAGTGCAATTGCTCAACAACTCAGTTTTTGAATCCAAACAACTCAGATGCTTATAAAAGGGTCTTTTAAATTCATTGTTTTTTTGTTTGTTTTTTCATTCTTTCTTATGTTCCTGACTTGCTGTGGTGAGATTAGCTACACTCTCTCTCCCATGAGCTATGGGCCATGGCACAAGCTAATTACTTAAGTCTTATTTCGAGTCTCACGTGATGTGTATATATAATATACTGTGTATATACACATATCAAATATTTCCTGCTCTCTACGTTGTCAGAGGACGAGCAGAAAAGTACTAGCGTCGTGCTAGCGTCGTGCTAGCGGGCTATCTTCATTTTCATCCCTGTTTCTGTCTAGATTCTCATGATGGTGGGTCTGCCAGCCTGTGGCAAGACCACCTGGGCCTCAAAACATACTGAGAGTCACCCAGAGAAGAAATACAACACCCTGGGAACCAACGCCATCATGGAGAAGATGAAGGTAAGCCTTAGAACCCTTCATAACCTGTTATAACCTGTTTATAACCTTTTAGATCTCTGAGGTCACAGGTGGGCTACACAACCGATTCAACTAATTCGGTAGTTCACAATCTTCAATTTAGACGACTAGAATTTGAATGAGGTGCGTTATCTAATGATCTAAAAACAGATCCCCCATATATAAGAGCTATCTATGTCCTGTCTACCAGGTGATGGGTCTGCGTCGCCAGAAGAACTACGCTGGCCGTTGGGACGTTCTGATCCAACAGGCCACTCAGTGTCTCAACCGCCTCATCCAGATCGCCGCACGCAAGAGACGCAACTACATCCTGGACCAGGTACGGTACCTACCGCTTCCTCTTGACTACTTTCTGCTTCCTGTGTGTGTGTGTGTGTGTAATATGGCTCTGCTAACCTCTGATCTCTAATGAACTATTTATTTATCTTGCAGGTCATGTTGATGATAGAGTAGAAGAAACTATGGTTGTTGACCATCTTGTTGCCATTTTATACCGTCTTTTGTATTTTATAAGGAAAGCTGTTTAATAAGTTCTTCATGTTATCTTCCATCCGTCTCAGTATTATTCTGCTACAACCTTTTTTTTTCTTATTATTTTTTTACAGTATTTTACTGTATTATTACTACAGTATTTTATCCGTATTATTACTACAGTATTTTATCTGTATTATTACTACAGTATTTTACTGTATTATTACTACAGTATTTTATCCGTATTATTACTACAGTATTTTATCCGTATTATTACTACAGTATTTTACTGTATTATTACTACAGTATTTTATCCGTATTATTACTACAGTATTTTATCTGTATTATTACTACAGTATTTTATCCGTATTATTACTACAGTATTTTACTGTATTATTACTACAGTATTTTACTGTATTATTACTACAGTATTTTGCTGTATTATTACTACAGTATTTTATCCGTATTATTACTACAGTATTTTACTGTATTATTACTACAGTATTTTATCCGTATTATTACTACAGTATTTTATCCGTATTATTACTACAGTATTTTACTGTATTATTACTACAGTATTTTACTGTATTATTACTACAGTATTTTATCCGTATTATTACTACAGTATTTTATCCGTATTATTACTACAGTATTTTACTGTATTATTACTACAGTATTTTATCCGTATTATTACTACAGTATTTTATCCGTATTATTACTACAGTATTTTACTGTATTATTACTACAGTATTTTATCCGTATTATTACTACAGTATTTTATCCGTATTATTACTACAGTATTTTACTGTATTATTACTACAGTATTTTATCCGTATTATTACTACAGTATTTTACTGTACTATTACTACAGTATTTTATCCGTATTATTACTACAGTATTTGATCCGTATTATTACTACAGTATTTTACTGTATTATTACTACAGTATTTTATCCGTATTATTACTACAGTATTTTATCCGTATTATTACTACAGTATTTTACTGTATTATTACTACAGTATTTTACTGTATTATTACTACAGTATTTTATCCGTTTTATTACTACAGTATTTTATCCGTATTATTACCACAGTATTTTACTGTATTATTACTACAGTATTTTATCCGTATTATTACTACAGTATTTTACTGTATTATTACTACAGTATTTTACTGTATTATTACTACAGTATTTTACTGTATTATTACTACAGTATTTTACTGTATTATTACTACAGTATTTTATCCGTATTATTACTACAGTATTTTATCCGTATTATTACTACAGTATTTTATCCGTATTATTACTACAGTATTTTACTGTATTATTACTACAGTATTTTATCCGTATTATTACTACAGTATTTTACTGTATTATTACTACAGTATTTTACTGTATTATTACTACAGTATTTTATCCGTATTATTACTACAGTATTTTATCCGTATTATTACTACAGTATTTTATCCGTATTATTACTACAGTATTTTATCCGTATTATTACTACAGTATTTTACTGTATTATTACTACAGTATTTTATCCGTATTATTACTACAGTATTTTACTGTATTATTACTACAGTATTTTATCCGTATTATTACTACAGTATTTTACTGTATTATTACTACAGTATTTTATCCGTATTATTACTACAGTATTTTACTGTATTATTACTACAGCATTTTATCCGTATTATTACTACAGTATTTTATCCGTATTATTACTACAGTATTTTATGTGTATCTATGCATCTGTAGTCTTTGTAAAGATGTTTACAAAACCAGTAGAACTCTGCCTGGCGAGGTAAAGACAAACAACCTCTGTCGCTATGGTAACTACGGACGGGACAGACCACTGTCCTTAATAAATAAAAACAGCTAGACTGTGTTTTCTGTTGTTAAATAAATTAACCCCTGAAAGGTAAGTGGGGGGGAAGGTGAGGAGGGCTAACCATTATTGAAGTTTCCAGAGAGGTGTCGTTGCCGTGGTTACCTACGGTAAGTCAGTCTAACGGGAGGTATCTGCCGGGTAGAAACCGTGGAAACCGTGAGTAGCAACAGGTAGGTTGTATCTCTGTGTGTGTGTGTGTGTGTGTGTGTCTACGGGGCAGCAGGACGCCGTGACAACAACCAGGTAGGTACAGGTAAGTCAAGGGGACCCACATTTCCACGAGTGTCAGTCAGTCATCGTTCAGATACATTGGGAATCAACACGGTAACGAACTGAATCATGGGGGAAGGAATGTTTGAGGACGTAAACTTAACGACGAAACTCGTTAAGAACTGTAGTCGTTTTTAGTACCAACTTGTAGTTGTCTCTCTCTCTATGGGATGAGAATTTACAGTAAATATCCGCATTCACGATCAACGTTATCGTTCGTACGCCACACCTTTTAACCAAGTCTCAAGAAATGTTATCTTTTAGAAAGATACAGTGCTCCTAATAACAACCAGGCTAGTTGTTTAAAGGGTCCCCTTCACTCACTCTGTGACAGTAACGGGAACCTTGAAGAAGACGTGGAGAGGTGCAGTCTGGGAAGGTTAGGTCTGTGGCTTGGGGGGGAGAGAGAGAGTGTGAAATACCGCCCATTTTAGTTAACCACCCAAAAAGAGTAAATACCTAAAACGGCATAAAACACCTCTCTACCTTCATTATTACAGGGTTCTGTTCCCCGGCTTCCCTGCCAGAGGAAAACAAAGCCTACCCCTATAAACACAACAAGTAAACAATAACAAACAGCCTTCTACCTCTTTCCTTGTGTCACCATTGCTAGACAAATGTATATGGATCAGCCCAGAGACGAAAAATGCATCCTTTTGGGGGGTTTCAGCGCAAGGCTATTGTTATATGTCCCACGGACGAGGACTTTAAAGAGCGAACGTTAAGACAAACTGATGAGCAGGGGAAGGATGTGCCAGATCAGGCTGTGTTAGAAATGAAAGGTAGGAACAACCAACCAATGAAAACAAACAACAGATCTACTTTTTTTTTTATATATTTTTTTTCTATGTTTTTGTCTCTAAAATCAAAATCTTGGAACATGCTCTCCCAAACGCCTGCCTCCTGCCCTTCCCTGTCTACTTCCCTTCCCCGCCTCCTTCCCTTCCCCCCAACCCCTGCCTCCTTCCGTGTCTCCTTCCCTTCCCTGCCTCCTTCCCTGCCCCCCCAACCCCTACCTCCTTCCCTGCCTCCTTCCCTTCCCTGCCTCCTTCCCTGCCCCCCCAACCCCTGCCTCCTTCCCTGCCCCCACAACCCCTGCCTCCTTCCCTGCCCCCACAACCCCTGCCTCCTCCCCCCCCCAACCCCTGCCTCCTTCCCTTCCCTGCCTCCTTCCCTTCCCCCCCAACCCCTGCCTCCTTCCCTGCCCCCCCCCAACCCCTGCCCCCTTCCCTGCCCCCCCACCCCCCTTCCCTGCCCCCCCAACCCCCCTTCCCTGCCCCCCCAACCCCCCTTCCCTGCCCCCCCAACCCCTGCCTCCTTCCCTGCCTCCTTCCCTGCCCCCCCAACCCCCCTTCCCTGCCCCCCATGCTTCCAGCCTCCAGACAGACATAAGATGCAGCAGTACCCTTTCAGCTTCCTGCCCCTCTGTGTTGCCCCCTGCCAATCAGACTACCTGCTGATCTGTTGCACTGCAAACCGAGGATGTGCTGGAAACTGAAGTTGAACTAACTTACTGTCAGAAAGTAGTGGACACTCAGTCTGGAAGGGCTTGTTGACAAGCTGTTGGTGAGCTGCCTCATGTTCACACCAGCAGTCATGTGTCAGTGCTGTTTGAAAGCTGTTTTAATAAGAGCAGCGTTTACGGCAGCACTTGGTTTGCAGTGGCGTTTCCTCTTCCCCTCCTCCTACCCTCAGCCTACAGAACCCTCCTACCCTCAGCCTACAGAACCCTCCTACCCTCAGCCTACAGAACCCTACTACCCTCAGCCTACAGAACCCTCCTACCCTCAGCCTACAGAACCCTCCTACCCTCAGCCTATAGAACCCTCCTACCCTCAGCCTACAGAACCCTACTACCCTCAGCCTACAGAACCCTCCTACCCTCAGCCTACAGAACCCTCCTACCCTCAGCCTACAGAACCCTCCTACCCTCAGCCTATAGAACCCTCCTACCCTCAGCCTACAGAACCCTACTACCCTCAGCCTACAGAACCCTCCTACCCTCAGCCTACAGAACCCTCCTACCCTCAGCCTACAGAACCCTCCTACCCTCAGCCTATAGAACCCTCCCACCCTCAGCCTACAGAACCCTCCTACCCTCAGCCTACAGAACCCTCCTACCCTCAGCCTATAGAACCCTCCTACCCTCAGCCTATAGAACCCTACTACCCTCAGTCTACAGAACCTTCCTACCCTGCTACCCTCAGCCTATAGAACCCTCCTACCCTCAGCCTACAGAACCCTCCTACCCTCAGCCTATAGAACCCTTCTACCCTCAGCCTATAGAACCCTCCTACCCTCAGCCTACAGAACCCTCCTACCCTCAGCCTATAGAACCCTCCTACCCTCAGCCTATAGAACCCTCCTACCCTCAGCCTACAGAACTCTCCTACCCTGCTACCCTCAGCCTATAGAACCCTCCTACCCTCAGCCTATAGAACCCTCCTACCCTCAGCCTATAGAACCCTCCTACCCTCAGCCTATAGAACCCTCCTACCCTCAGTCTACAGAACCCTCCTACCCTGCTACCCTCAGCCTATAGAACCCTCCTACCCTCAGCCTACAGAACCCTCCTACCCTCAGCCTATAGAACCCTCCTACCCTCAGCCTACAGAACCCTCCTACCCTCAGCCTACAGAACCCTCCTACCCTCAGCCTATAGAACCCTCCTACCATCAGCCTATAGAACCCTCCTACCCTCAGCCTACAGAACCCTCCTACCCTCAGCCTATAGAACCCTCCTACCCTCAGCCTATAGAACCCTCCTACCCTCAGCCTACAGAACCCTCCTACCCTGCTACCCTCAGCCTATAGAACCCTCCTACCCTCAGCCTATAGAACCCTCCTACCCTCAGCCTATAGAACCCTCCTACCCTCAGCCTATAGAACCCTCCTACCCTCAGTCTACAGAACCCTCCTACCCTGCTACCCTCAGCCTATAGAACCCTCCTACCCTCAGCCTACAGAACCCTCCTACCCTCAGCCTATAGAACCCTCCTACCCTCAGCCTACAGAACCCTCCTACCCTCAGCCTACAGAACCCTCCTACCCTCAGCCTACAGAACCCTCCTACCATCAGCCTATAGAACCCTCCTACCCTCAGCCTATAGAACCCTCCTACCCTCAACCTACAGAACCCTCCTACCCTCCTACCCTCAGTCTACAGGAACCTCCTACCCTCAGTCTTCACAGCCTACACAGCCTACCCTCAGCCTTCACAGCCTACCCTCAGGCTACACAGCCTACCCTCAGCCTTCACAGCATACCCTCAGCCTTCACAGCCTACCCTCAGCCTTCACAGCCTACCCTCAGCCTTCACAGCATACCCTCAGCCTTCACAGCCTACCCTCAGCCTTCACAGCCTACCCTCAGCCTACACAGCCTGCCCTCAGCCTACCCTCAGCCTTCACAGTCTACCCTCAGCCTACACAGCCTGCCCTCAGCCTTCACAGCCTGCCCTCAGCCTTCACAGTCTACCCTCAGCCTACACAGCCTACCCTCAGCCTACACAGCCTGCCCTCAGCCTTCACAGTCTACCCTCAGCCTACACAGCATAACCTCAGCCTACACAGCCTACCCTCAGCCTTCACAGCCTGCCCTCAGCCTTCACAGTCTACCCTCAGCCTACACAGCATAACCTCAGCCTACACAGCATAACCTCAGCCTACACAGCCTACCCTCAGCCTACACAGCATAACCTCAGCCTACACAGCATAACCTCAGCCTTCACAGCCTACCCTCAGCCTTCACAGCCTACCCTCAGCCTACACAGCATAACCTCAGCCTACCCTCAGCATACACAGCCTACCCTCAGCCTACACAGCCTACCCTCAGCCTACACAGCATAACCTCAGCCTTCACAGCCTACCCTCAGCCTACACAGCCTACCCAGCCTACCCTCAGCCTACACAGTCTACCCTCAGCCTTCACAGCCTACCCTCAGCCTTCACAGCCTACCCTCAGCCTACACAGCATAACCTCAGCCTACCCTCAGCCTACACAGCCTACCCTCAGCCTACACAGCATAACCTCAGCCTACACAGCACTAACCTCAGCCTACACAGCCTACCCTCAGCCTACACAGCCTACCCTCAGCCTTACACAGCCTACACCTCAGCCTACCCTACAGCCTAACCTACAGCCTACCCTCAGCCTACCCTCAGCCTACACCTCAGCCTACACAGCTCTACCCTCAGCCTACACAGCCTACACAGCATAACCTCAGCCTACACAGTCTACCCTCAGCCTTCACAGTCTACCCTCAGCCTTCACAGCCTACCCTCAGCCTACACAGCCTACACAGCATAACCTCAGCCTACCCTCAGCCTACACAGCCTACCCTCAGCCTTCACAGCCTACACAGCCTACCCTCAGCCTACACAGCCTACACAGCCTACCCTCAGCCTACACAGCCTACCCTCAGCCTTCACAGCCTACCCTCAGCCTACACAGCATAACCTCAGCCTACACAGCCTACCCTCAGCCTCCCTCCCTCCATCTCCTCCCTGTTCTTTCTCTTTTCTATGATTTCCCTCATCATTATGTGATAATAATTTATCTTTTAATTTTGTCTCCCGGTGGTGTTGGCTGATCTGGCCTTCAGGGAACATACAGCGAGGGGGAAAAGTATTTTATCCCCTGCTGATTTTGTACGTTTGCCCACTGACGAAGAAATGATCAGTCTATAATTTTAATGGTAGGTTTATTTGAACAGTGAGAGACAGAATAACAACAAAAAAATCCTGAATACTGTATTAATAAACTACCCCAGGACCCTACTGTATTAATAAACTACCCCAGGACCCTACTGTATTAATAAACTACCCCAGGACCCTGCTGTATTAATAAACTACCCCAGGACCCTACTGTATTAATAAACTACCCCAGGACCCTACTGTATTAATAAACTACCCCAGGACCCTACTGTATTAATAAACTACCCCAGGACCCTACTGTATTAATAAACTACCCCAGGACCCTACTGTATTAATAAACTACCCCAGGACCCTACTGTATTAATAAACTACCCCAGGACCCTGCTGTATTAATAAACTACCCCAGGACCCTACTGTATTAATAAACTACCCCAGGACCCTACTGTATTAATAAACTACCCCAGGACCCTACTGTATTAATAAACTACCCCAGGACCCTACTGTATTAATAAACTACCCCAGGACCCTGCTGTATTAATAAACTACCCCAGGACCCTACTATATTAATAAACTACCCCAGGACCCTACTGTATTAATAAACTACCCCAGGACCCTACTATATTAATAAACTACCCCAGGACCCTACTGTATTAATAAACTACCCCAGGACCCTACTGTATTAATAAACTACCCCAGGACCCTACTGTATTAATAAACTACCCCAGGACCCTACTGTATTAATAAACTACCCCAGGACCCTACTGTATTAATAAACTACCCCAGGACCTTACTGTATTAATAAACTACCCCAGGACCCTACTGTATTAATAAACTACCCCAGGACCTTACTGTATTAATAAACTACCCCAGGACCCTACTGTATTAATAAACTACCCCAGGACCCTACTGTATTAATAAACTACCCCAGGACCCTACTGTATTAATAAACTACCCCAGGACCCTACTGTATTAATAAACTACCCCAGCCCTGCTGTATTAATAAACTAGCCCAGCCCTGCTGTATTAATAAACTACCCCAGGACCCTACTGTATTAATAAACTACCCCAGGACCTTACTGTATTAATAAACTACCCCAGGACCCTACTGTATTAATAAACTACCCCAGGACCTTACTGTATTAATAAACTACCCCAGGACCCTACTGTATTAATAAACTACCCCAGGACCTTACTGTATTAATAAACTACCCCAGGACCCTACTGTATTAATAAACTACCCCAGGCCCCTACTGTATTAATAAACTACCCCAGGACCCTACTGTATTAATAAACTACCCCAGGCCCCTACTGTATTAATAAACTACCCCAGGACCCTACTGTATTAATAAACTACCCCAGGACCCTACTGTATTAATAAACTACCCCAGGACCCTACTGTATTAATAAACTACCCCAGGACCCTGCTGTATTAATAAACTACCCCAGCCCTGCTGTATTAATAAACTACCCCAGCCCTACTGTATTAATAAACTACCCCAGGACCCTACTGTATTAATAAACTACCCCAGGACCCTACTGTATTAATAAACTACCCCAGGACCCTACTGTATTAATAAACTACCCCAGGACCCTACTGTATTAATAAACTACCCCAGGACCTTACTGTATTAATAAACTACCCCAGGACCCTACTGTATTAATAAACTACCCCAGGACCTTACTGTATTAATAAACTACCCCAGGACCCTACTGTATTAATAAACTACCCCAGGACCCTACTGTATTAATAAACTACCCCAGGACCCTACTGTATTAATAAACTACCCCAGGACCCTGCTGTATTAATAAACTACCCCAGCCCTGCTGTATTAATAAACTACCCCAGCCCTACTGTATTAATAAACTACCCCAGGACCCTACTGTATTAATAAACTACCCCAGGACCCTACTGTATTAATAAACTACCCCAGGACCCTACTGTATTAATAAACTACCCCAGGACCCTACTGTATTAATAAACTACCCCAGGACCCTGCTGTATTAATAAACTACCCCAGGACCCTGCTGTATTAATAAACTACCCCAGCCCTGCTGTATTAATAAACTACCCCAGCCCTGCTGTATTAATAAACTACCCCAGGACCCTACTGTATTAATAAACTACCCCAGGACCCTACTGTATTAATAAACTACCCCAGGACCCTACTGTATTAATAAACTACCCCAGGACCCTACTGTATTAATAAACTACCCCAGGACCCTGCTGTATTAATAAACTACCCCAGCCCTGCTGTATTAATAAACTACCCCAGCCCTGCTGTATTAATAAACTACCCCAGGACCCTACTGTATTAATAAACTACCCCAGGACCCTACTGTATTAATAAACTACCCCAGGACCCTACTGTATTAATAAACTACCCCAGGACCCTACTGTATTAATAAACTACCCCAGGACCCTACTGTATTAATAAACTACCCCAGGACCCTGCTGTATTAATAAACTACCCCAGCCCTGCTGTATTAATAAACTACCCCAGCCCTACTGTATTAATAAACTACCCCAGGACCCTACTGTATTAATAAACTACCCCAGGACCCTACTGTATTAATAAACTACCCCAGGACCCTACTGTATTAATAAACTACCCCAGGACCCTACTGTATTAATAAACTACCCCAGGACCCTGCTGTATTAATAAACTACCCCAGGACCCTGCTGTATTAATAAACTACCCCAGCCCTGCTGTATTAATAAACTACCCCAGCCCTGCTGTATTAATAAACTACCCCAGGACCCTACTGTATTAATAAACTACCCCAGGACCCTACTGTATTAATAAACTACCCCAGGACCCTGCTGTATTAATAAACTACCCCAGGACCCTACTGTATTAATAAACTACCCCAGGACTCTACTGTATTAAAAAACTACCCCAGGACCCTACTATATTAATAAACTACCCCAGGACCCTACTGTATTAATAAACTACACCAGGACCCTACTGTATTAATAAACTACCCCAGGACCCTGCTGTATTAATAAACTACCCCAGGACCCTACTGTATTAATAAACTACCCCAGGACCCTACTGTATTAATAAACTACCCCAGGACCCTACTGTATTAATAAACTACCCCAGGACCCTACTGTATTAATAAACTACCCCAGGACCCTACTGTATTAATAAACTACCCCAGGACCCTACTGTATTAATAAACTACCCCAGGACCCTACTGTATTAATAAACTACCCCAGGACCCTACTGTATTAATAAACTACCCCAGGACCCTACTGTATTAATAAACTACCCCAGGACCCTACTGTATTAATAAACTACCCCAGCCCTGCTGTATTAATAAACTACCCCAGCCCTGCTGTATTAATAAACTACCCCAGGACCCTACTGTATTAATAAACTACCCCAGGACCCTACTGTATTAATAAACTACCCCAGGACCCTACTGTATTAATAAACTACCCCAGGACCCTACTGTATTAATAAACTACCCCAGGACCCTACTGTATTAATAAACTACCCCAGGACCCTACTGTATTAATAAACTACCCCAGGACCCTGCTGTATTAATAAACTACCCCAGCCCTGCTGTATTAATAAACTACCCCAGCCCTGCTGTATTAATAAACTACCCCAGGACCCTACTGTATTAATAAACTACCCCAGGACCCTACTGTATTAATAAACTACCCCAGGACCCTACTGTATTAATAAACTACCCCAGGACTCTACTGTATTAATAAACTACCCCAGGACCCTGCTGTATTAATAAACTACCCCAGGACCCTGCTGTATTAATAAACTACCCCAGGACCCTGCTGTATTAATAAACTACCCCAGCCCTGCTGTATTAATAAACTACCCCAGGACCCTACTGTATTAATAAACTACCCCAGGACCCTACTGTATTAATAAACTACCCCAGGACTCTACTGTATTAAAAAACTACCCCAGGACCCTACTATATTAATAAACTACCCCAGGACCCTACTGTATTAATAAACTACCCCAGGACCCTACTGTATTAATAAACTACCCCAGGACCCTACTGTATTAATAAACTACCCCAGGACTCTACTGTATTAATAAACTACCCCAGGACCCTACTGTATTAATAAACTACCCCAGCCCTGCTGTATTAATAAACTAGCCCAGCCCTGCTGTATTAATAAACTACCCCAGGACCCTACTGTATTAATAAACTACACCAGGACCCTACTGTATTAATAAACTACCCCAGGACCCTACTGTATTAATAAACTACCCCAGGACCCTACTGTATTAATAAACTACCCCAGGACTCTACTGTATTAATAAACTACCCCAGGACCCTACTGTATTAATAAACTACCCCAGGACCCTACTGTATTAATAAACTACCCCAGGACCCTACTGTATTAATAAACTACCCCAGGACCCTACTGTATTAATAAACTACACCAGGACACTACTGTATTAATAAACTACCCCAGGACCCTGCTGTATTAATAAACTACCCCAGGACCCTACTGTATTAATAAACTACCCCAGGACTCTACTGTATTAATAAACTACCCCATGACCCTACTGTATTAATAAACTACCCCAGGACCCTACTGTATTAATAAACTACCCCAGCACTCTGCTGTATTAATAAACTACCCCAGGACCCTACTGTATTAATAAACTACCCCAGGACCCTACTGTATTAATAAACTACCCCATGACCCTACTGTATTAATAAACTACCCCAGGACCCTACTGTATTAATAAACTACCCCAGGACCCTACTGTATTAATAAACTACCCCAGGACTCTACTGTATTAATAAACTACCCCAGGACCCTACTGTATTAATAAACTACCCCAGCCCTGCTGTATTAATAAACTAGCCCAGCCCTGCTGTATTAATAAACTACCCCAGGACCCTACTGTATTAATAAACTACCCCAGGACCCTACTGTATTAATAAACTACCCCAGGACCCTACTGTATTAATAAACTACCCCAGGACCCTACTGTATTAATAAACTACCCCAGGACCCTACTGTATTAATAAACTACCCCAGGACTCTACTGTATTAATAAACTACCCCAGCCCTACTGTATTAATAAACTACCCCAGGACTCTACTGTATTAATAAACTACCCCAGGACCCTACTGTATTAATAAACTACCCCAGGACCCTACTGTATTAATAAACTACCCCAGGACTCTACTGTATTAATAAACTACCCCAGGACCCTACTGTATTAATAAACTACCCCAGGACCCTACTGTATTAATAAACTACCCCAGGACTCTACTGTATTAATAAACTACCCCAGCCCTGCTGTATTAATAAACTACCCCAGCCCTGCTGTATTAATAAACTACCCCAGGACCCTACTGTATTAATAAACTACCCCAGGACCCTGCTGTATTAATAAACTACCCCAGGACTCTGATCTATTAATAAACTACCCCATGGCCCAGGCCAGTATATTCTGGTTAACGTTGGACCCTGTGAATACTTTAAAAGTAGTAATGGAGTCTGTTTTCATTATCCGACGTGCTTTTTTCTCTCTCTCTCTCTCCTCCAGAGTTACACCCCCAGCAGCTATAATCAAGGCAACTACCAACAGGGTTACAACTACGGCAGCTACAGTCAGTACCCAGGCTACAGGCAAACTCAGAGTTACAGCGAGTCTACGCCAGCTGCCGCAGGACAGACCTACAGCCAACAGCAGAACTACAACCAGCAGTACCAGCAGGTAGTTACCATAGCAACCAGCAGGTAGTTACCATAGCAACCAGCGGGTCGTTACCATAGCAACCAGCTGTACCAGCGGGTAGTTACCATAGCAACCAGCGGGTAGTTACCATAGCACCCAGCGGTACCGGCGGGAAGTTACCATAGCAACCAGCGGTACCCTCGGGTAGTTACCATAGCAACCAGCGGTACCCTCGGGTAGTTACCATAGTAACCGGCGGTACCAGCGTGTAGTTACCATAGTAGCAGCAACGGTAGTATGCCGGGGTTCAGGTGAACTCGGGTAACCCTGCTACAGCTAACCTCCTGTATCAGCCTGAAGTTACTGGATAGGGGTATTTAATCACTGAGAGATAGGGGTATTTAATCACTGAGAGATAGAGGTATTTCATCAATGAGAGATAGAGGTATTTAATCACTGAGAGATAGAGGTATTTAATCACTGAGAGATAGAGGTATTTAATCACTGAGAGATAGAGGTATTTCATCACTGAGAGATAGAGGTATTTCATCACTGAGAGATAGAGGTATTTCATCACTGAGAGATAGAGGTATTTCATCACTGAGAGATAGAGGTATTTCATCACTGAGAGATAGAGGTATTTAATCACTGAGCGATAGAGGTATTTAATCACTGAGAGATAGAGGTATTTAATCACTGAGAGAGAGAGGTATTTCATCAATGAGAGATAGAGGTATTTCATCACTGAGAGATAGAGGTATTTCATCAATGAGAGATAGAGGTATTTCATCAATGAGAGATAGAGGTATTTCATCACTGAGAGATAGAGGTATTTCATCACTGAGAGATAGAGGTATTTCATCAATGAGAGAGAGAGGTATTTCATCAATGAGAGAGAGAGGTATTTCATCAATGAGAGATAGAGGTATTTAGAGATAGGGGTATTTCATCACTGAGAGATAGAGGTATTTAGAGATAGAGGTATTTCATCAATGAGAGATAGAGGTATTTAGAGATAGAGGTATTTCATCAATGAGAGATAGAGGTATTTCATCAATGAGAGAGAGAGGTATTTCATCAATGAGAGATAGAGGTATTTAGAGATAGGGGTATTTCATCACTGAGAGATAGAGGTATTTAGAGATAGAGGTATTTCATCAATGAGAGATAGAGGTATTTCATCAATGAGAGAGAGAGGTATTTCATCAATGAGAGATAGAGGTATTTAGAGATAGGGGTATTTCATCACTGAGAGATAGAGGTATTTCATCACTGAGAGATAGAGGGTATTTAATCACTGAGAGATAGAGGGTATTTAATCACTGAGAGATAGGGGTATTTAATCACTGAGAGATAGAGGTATTTAATCACAGAGATAGAGGTATTTAATCACTGAGAGATAGAGGTATTTAGAGATAGGGGTATTTCATCACTGAGAGATAGAGGTATTTCATCACTGTATTGCCTCTCTCTCTCTCTCTCTCTCTCTCCGCAGTATGCCCAGCAGTGGCAGCAGTACTACCAGAACCAGTCTCAGTGGAACCAGTACTACGGCCAGTATGGGAACTATGCCGCCCAGGGGCAGGGTCAACAAGGTCAAGGTTCACAGGGGCAGGGAGGTCAGGGGGCGTCAGGTTCCTCCCAGTAACCTCTGACCTCTACATCAGGGGGGGGTCAACGAAAGGCGGTTTATGGCCCACAATAAAATGAATTGTTCCCACCCCAAAAAAATGTGTTATTTTTTTTGTTGTTGGTCCAAACAGACTAATATCACCAGGAATTGTACTAAAAATGAGTTTAATTTAGGAAATGTGTTCACCGAGTATTCCCACAGATAAGAAAAGAGATGTGATCATGGTTTGACGTGATTTTTATTGTCCAATACAATCTCATTTTCGGGTCTTAGTTGTGGTTAATATGCGGTGTACTAGTTGTTACCAATATGTTCTGATCACCCGAACATTTACACCGACAAAACAAACCCCCCCCCCCCCCGTTACCGCGGCTGAATCTAGTTACCTACCCCCTGCTCTACAGGTCTACTGATCTGCTATCTACTGTCTATCTACATGCCCACACACACACACACACACACACACAAGCTTACAGACGTCACACACACTTCAATGTTCACTCAGCTTACTGCTAGCCAGTATTAACCCTGTGTGAGAGTAGATCAGACATGAAGAGTAGATCAGACATGTAGAGTAGATCAGACATGAAGAGTAGATCAGACATGAAGAGTAGATCAGACATGAAGAGTAGATCAGACATGAAGAGTAGACATGAAGAGTAGATCAGACATGAAGAGTAGATCAGACATGAAGAGTAGATCAGACATGAAGAGTAGATCAGACATGTAGAGTAGATCAGACATGAAGAGTAGATCAGACATGAAGAGTAGATCAGACATGAAGAGTAGATCAGACATGAAGAGTAGATCAGACATGTAGAGTAGATCAGACATGTAGAGTAGATCAGACATGAAGAGTAGATCAGACATGAAGAGTAGATCAGACATGTAGATCAGACATGAAGAGTAGATCAGACATGTAGATCAGACATGAAGAGTAGATCAGACATGAAGAGTAGATCAGACATGTAGAGTAGATCAGACATGTAGAGTAGATCAGACATGAAGAGTAGATCAGACATGTAGATCAGACATGAAGAGTAGATCAGACATGAAGAGTAGATCAGACATGAAGAGTAGATCAGACATGAAGAGTAGATCAGACATGTAGAGTAGATCAGACATGAAGAGTAGATCAGACATGTAGAGTAGATCAGACATGAAGAGTAGATCAGACATGTAGATCAGACATGAAGAGTAGATCAGACATGTAGAGTAGATCAGACATGTAGAGTAGATCAGACATGAAGAGTAGATCAGACATGTAGATCAGACATGAAGAGTAGATCAGACATGTAGAGTAGATCAGACATGTAGAGTAGATCAGACATGAAGAGTAGATCAGACATGAAGAGTAGATCAGACATGTAGAGTAGATCAGACATGTAGAGTAGATCAGACATGAAGAGTAGATCAGACATGAAGAGTAGATCAGACATGTAGAGTAGATCAGACATGAAGAGTAGATCAGACATGTAGAGTAGATCAGACATGAAGAGTAGATCAGACATGTAGATCAGACATGTAGAGTAGATCAGACATGAAGAGTAGATCAGACATGAAGAGTAGATCAGACATGAAGAGTAGATCAGACATGTAGAGTAGATCAGACATGAAGAGTAGATCAGACATGTAGAGTAGATCAGACATGAAGAGTAGATCAGACATGTAGATCAGACATGAAGAGTAGATCAGACATGAAGAGTAGATCAGACATGAAGAGTAGATCAGACATGAAGAGTAGATCAGACATGTAGAGTAGATCAGACATGAAGAGTAGATCAGACATGTAGAGTAGATCAGACATGTAGAGTAGATCAGACATGTAGATCAGACATGAAGAGTAGATCAGACATGTAGAGTAGATCAGACATGAAGATTAGATCAGACATGAAGAGTAGATCAGACATGTAGATCAGACATGAAGAGTAGATCAGACATGAAGATCAGACATGTAGAGTAGATCAGACATGTAGAGTAGATCAGACATGTAGAGTAGATCAGACATGAAGAGTAGATCAGACATGAAGAGTAGATCAGACATGAAGAGTAGATCAGACATGAAGAGTAGATCAGACATGTAGAGTAGATCAGACATGTAGAGTAGATCAGACATGAAGAGTAGATCAGACATGTAGAGTAGATCAGACATGTAGAGTAGATCAGACATGTAGATCAGACATGTAGAGTAGATCAGACATGTAGAGTAGATCAGACATGAAGAGTAGATCAGACATGTAGAGTAGATCAGACATGAAGAGTAGATCAGACATGTAGAGTAGATCAGACATGTAGAGTAGATCAGACATGAAGAGTAGATCAGACATGTAGAGTAGATCAGACATGTAGAGTAGATCAGACATGAAGAGTAGATCAGACATGTAGAGTAGATCAGACATGTAGAGTAGATCAGACATGAAGAGTAGATCAGACATGAAGAGTAGATCAGACATGTAGAGTAGATCAGACATGTAGAGTAGATCAGACATGTAGAGTAGATCAGACATGAAGAGTAGATCAGACATGTAGAGTAGATCAGACATGTAGAGTAGATCAGACATGAAGAGTAGATCAGACATGTAGAGTAGATCAGACATGTAGAGTAGATCAGACATGAAGAGTAGATCAGACATGTAGAGTAGATCAGACATGTAGAGTAGATCAGACATGAAGAGTAGATCAGACATGAAGAGTAGATCAGACATGAAGAGTAGATCAGACATGTAGAGTAGATCAGACATGTAGAGTAGATCAGACATGTAGAGTAGATCAGACATGAAGAGTAGATCAGACATGTAGAGTAGATCAGACATGAAGAGTAGATCAGACATGAAGAGTAGATCAGACATGTAGAGTAGATCAGACATGTAGAGTAGATCAGACATGAAGAGTAGATCAGACATGTAGAGTAGATCAGACATGAAGAGTAGATCAGACATGAAGAGTAGATCAGACATGTAGAGTAGATCAGACATGTAGAGTAGATCAGACATGAAGAGTAGATCAGACATGTAGAGTAGATCAGACATGAAGAGTAGATCAGACATGAAGAGTAGATCAGACATGTAGATCAGACATGTAGATCAGACATGTAGAGTAGATCAGACATGTAGAGTAGATCAGACATGAAGAGTAGATCAGACATGAAGAGTAGATCAGACATGAAGATCAGACATGAAGAGTAGATCAGACATGTAGATCAGACATGAAGAGTAGATCAGACATGTAGAGTAGATCAGACATGAAGAGTAGATCAGACATGAAGATCAGACATGAAGAGTAGATCAGACATGTAGAGTAGATCAGACATGTAGAGTAGATCAGACATGTAGATCAGACATGAAGAGTAGATCAGACATGAAGAGTAGATCAGACATGAAGAGTAGATCAGACATGTAGAGTAGATCAGACATGAAGAGTAGATCAGACATGTAGAGTAGATCAGACATGTAGATCAGACATGAAGAGTAGATCAGACATGAAGAGTAGATCAGACATGAAGAGTAGATCAGACATGTAGAGTAGATCAGACATGTAGAGTAGATCAGACATGAAGAGTAGATCAGACATGTAGATCAGACATGAAGAGTAGATCAGACATGTAGAGTAGATCAGACATGAAGAGTAGATCAGACATGTAGATCAGACATGAAGAGTAGATCAGACATGAAGAGTAGATCAGACATGAAGAGTAGATCAGACATGTAGATCAGACATGAAGAGTAGATCAGACATGAAGATCAGACATGTAGAGTAGATCAGACATGTAGATCAGACATGAAGAGTAGATCAGACATGAAGAGTAGATCAGACATGAAGAGTAGATCAGACATGTAGAGTAGATCAGACATGTAGAGTAGATCAGACATGAAGAGTAGATCAGACATGAAGAGTAGATCAGACATGTAGAGTAGATCAGACATGTAGAGTAGATCAGACATGTAGAGTAGATCAGACATGTAGAGTAGATCAGACATGAAGAGTAGATCAGACATGTAGAGTAGATCAGACATGAAGAGTAGATCAGACATGAAGAGTAGATCAGACATGTAGAGTAGATCAGACATGAAGAGTAGATCAGACATGTAGAGTAGATCAGACATGAAGAGTAGATCAGACATGTAGAGTAGATCAGACATGAAGAGTAGATCAGACATGTAGAGTAGATCAGACATGAAGAGTAGATCAGACATGAAGAGTAGATCAGACATGTAGATCAGACATGAAGAGTAGATCAGACATGAAGAGTAGATCAGACATGAAGAGTAGATCAGACATGAAGAGTAGATCAGACATGTAGAGTAGATCAGACATGTAGAGTAGATCAGACATGAAGAGTAGATCAGACATGTAGATCAGACATGAAGAGTAGATCAGACATGAAGAGTAGATCAGACATGAAGAGTAGATCAGACATGAAGAGTAGATCAGACATGTAGAGTAGATCAGACATGAAGAGTAGATCAGACATGTAGAGTAGATCAGACATGAAGAGTAGATCAGACATGTAGAGTAGATCAGACATGAAGAGTAGATCAGACATGTAGAGTAGATCAGACATGTAGAGTAGATCAGACATGAAGAGTAGATCAGACATGAAGAGTAGATCAGACATGTAGAGTAGATCAGACATGAAGAGTAGATCAGACATGTAGATCAGACATGAAGAGTAGATCAGACATGTAGATCAGACATGAAGAGTAGATCAGACATGAAGAGTAGATCAGACATGTAGATCAGACATGAAGAGTAGATCAGACATGAAGAGTAGATCAGACATGAAGAGTAGATCAGACATGTAGATCAGACATGAAGAGTAGATCAGACATGAAGAGTAGATCAGACATGAAGAGTAGATCAGACATGAAGAGTAGATCAGACATGTAGATCAGACATGAAGAGTAGATCAGACATGTAGAGTAGATCAGACATGAAGAGTAGATCAGACATGAAGAGTAGATCAGACATGTAGATCAGACATGAAGAGTAGATCAGACATGAAGAGTAGATCAGACATGTAGATCAGACATGAAGAGTAGATCAGACATGTAGAGTAGATCAGACATGTAGAGTAGATCAGACATGAAGAGTAGATCAGACATGTAGAGTAGATCAGACATGAAGAGTAGATCAGACATGTAGAGTAGATCAGACATGAAGAGTAGATCAGACATGAAGAGTAGATCAGACATGTAGAGTAGATCAGACATGAAGAGTAGATCAGACATGAAGAGTAGATCAGACATGTAGATCAGACATGAAGAGTAGATCAGACATGTAGAGTAGATCAGACATGTAGAGTAGATCAGACATGTAGAGTAGATCAGACATGTAGATCAGACATGTAGAGTAGATCAGACATGAAGAGTAGATCAGACATGTAGAGTAGATCAGACATGAAGAGTAGATCAGACATGAAGAGTAGATCAGACATGTAGAGTAGATCAGACATGAAGAGTAGATCAGACATGTAGAGTAGATCAGACATGAAGAGTAGATCAGACATGAAGAGTAGATCAGACATGAAGAGTAGATCAGACATGTAGAGTAGATCAGACATGAAGAGTAGATCAGACATGTAGAGTAGATCAGACATGTAGAGTAGATCAGACATGTAGAGTAGATCAGACATGAAGAGTAGATCAGACATGTAGAGTAGATCAGACATGTAGATCAGACATGTAGAGTAGATCAGACATGAAGAGTAGATCAGACATGTAGAGTAGATCAGACATGAAGAGTAGATCAGACATGTAGAGTAGATCAGACATGTAGATCAGACATGAAGAGTAGATCAGACATGAAGAGTAGATCAGACATGAAGAGTAGATCAGACATGTAGAGTAGATCAGACATGTAGAGTAGATCAGACATGAAGAGTAGATCAGACATGTAGAGTAGATCAGACATGAAGAGTAGATCAGACATGAAGAGTAGATCAGACATGAAGAGTAGATCAGACATGTAGAGTAGATCAGACATGAAGAGTAGATCAGACATGTAGATCAGACATGAAGAGTAGATCAGACATGAAGAGTAGATCAGACATGTAGAGTAGATCAGACATGTAGAGTAGATCAGACATGTAGAGTAGATCAGACATGAAGAGTAGATCAGACATGTAGATCAGACATGAAGAGTAGATCAGACATGAAGAGTAGATCAGACATGAAGAGTAGATCAGACATGTAGATCAGACATGTAGAGTAGATCAGACATGAAGAGTAGATCAGACATGTAGAGTAGATCAGACATGAAGAGTAGATCAGACATGAAGAGTAGATCAGACATGTAGATCAGACATGTAGAGTAGATCAGACATGAAGAGTAGATCAGACATGTAGAGTAGATCAGACATGTAGAGTAGATCAGACATGTAGAGTAGATCAGACATGTAGAGTAGATCAGACATGAAGAGTAGATCAGACATGTAGATCAGACATGAAGAGTAGATCAGACATGAAGAGTAGATCAGACATGAAGAGTAGATCAGACATGTAGATCAGACATGTAGAGTAGATCAGACATGTAGAGTAGATCAGACATGTAGAGTAGATCAGACATGAAGAGTAGATCAGACATGAAGAGTAGATCAGACATGTAGAGTAGATCAGACATGTAGAGTAGATCAGACATGTAGAGTAGATCAGACATGAAGAGTAGATCAGACATGAGAGTAGATCAGACATGAGAGTAGATCAGACATGAAGAGTAGATCAGACATGAAGAGTAGATCAGACATGTAGAGTAGATCAGACATGTAGAGTAGATCAGACATGTAGAGTAGATCAGACATGAAGAGTAGATCAGACATGAAGAGTAGATCAGACATGAAGAGTAGATCAGACATGAAGAGTAGATCAGACATGTAGAGTAGATCAGACATGAAGAGTAGATCAGACATGAAGAGTAGATCAGACATGAAGAGTAGATCAGACATGTAGAGTAGATCAGACATGAAGAGTAGATCAGACATGTAGAGTAGATCAGACATGAGTAGATCAGACATGTAGAGTAGATCAGACATGTAGAGTAGATCAGACATGTAGAGTAGATCAGACATGTAGAGTAGATCAGACATGTAGAGTAGATCAGACATGAAGAGTAGATCAGACATGTAGAGTAGATCAGACATGAAGAGTAGATCAGACATGAAGAGTAGATCAGACATGAAGAGTAGATCAGACATGTAGAGTAGATCAGACATGAAGAGTAGATCAGACATGAAGAGTAGATCAGACATGAAGAGTAGATCAGACATGTAGATCAGACATGAAGAGTAGATCAGACATGAAGAGTAGATCAGACATGAAGAGTAGATCAGACATGAAGAGTAGATCAGACATGTAGAGTAGATCAGACATGAAGAGTAGATCAGACATGAAGAGTAGATCAGACATGTAGAGTAGATCAGACATGAAGAGTAGATCAGACATGAAGAGTAGATCAGACATGAAGAGTAGATCAGACATGAAGAGTAGATCAGACATGTAGATCAGACATGTAGAGTAGATCAGACATGTAGAGTAGATCAGACATGAAGAGTAGATCAGACATGAAGAGTAGATCAGACATGTAGAGTAGATCAGACATGAGTAGATCAGACATGAAGAGTAGATCAGACATGTAGATCAGACATGAAGAGTCAGACATGAAGAGTAGATCAGACATGAAGAGTAGATCAGACATGTAGAGTAGATCAGACATGAAGAGTAGATCAGACATGTAGAGTAGATCAGACATGAAGAGTAGATCAGACATGAAGAGTAGATCAGACATGAAGAGTAGATCAGACATGTAGAGTAGATCAGACATGAAGAGTAGATCAGACATGTAGAGTAGATCAGACATGTAGATCAGACATGAAGAGTAGATCAGACATGTAGAGTAGATCAGACATGAAGAGTAGATCAGACATGTAGAGTAGATCAGACATGTAGATCAGACATGAAGAGTAGATCAGACATGTAGAGTAGATCAGACATGAAGAGTAGATCAGACATGTAGATCAGACATGAAGAGTAGATCAGACATGAAGAGTAGATCAGACATGTAGATCAGAGTAGATCAGACATGAAGAGTAGATCAGACATGAAGAGTAGATCAGACATGAAGAGTAGATCAGACATGTAGAGTAGATCAGACATGAAGAGTAGATCAGACATGAAGAGTAGATCAGACATGAAGAGTAGATCAGACATGTAGATCAGACATGAAGAGTAGATCAGACATGAAGAGTAGATCAGACATGAAGAGTAGATCAGACATGAAGAGTAGATCAGACATGTAGAGTAGATCAGACATGAAGAGTAGATCAGACATGAAGAGTAGATCAGACATGAAGAGTAGATCAGACATGTAGATCAGACATGTAGAGTAGATCAGACATGTAGAGTAGATCAGACATGTAGAGTAGATCAGACATGAAGAGTAGATCAGACATGAAGAGTAGATCAGACATGTAGATCAGACATGAAGAGTAGATCAGACATGTAGATCAGACATGAAGAGTAGATCAGACATGAAGAGTAGATCAGACATGTAGAGTAGATCAGACATGTAGAGTAGATCAGACATGAAGAGTAGATCAGACATGTAGATCAGACATGAAGAGTAGATCAGACATGAAGAGTAGATCAGACATGAAGAGTAGATCAGACATGAAGAGTAGATCAGACATGTAGAGTAGATCAGACATGAAGAGTAGATCAGACATGTAGAGTAGATCAGACATGAAGAGTAGATCAGACATGTAGATCAGACATGAAGAGTAGATCAGACATGTAGAGTAGATCAGACATGTAGAGTAGATCAGACATGAAGAGTAGATCAGACATGTAGATCAGACATGAAGAGTAGATCAGACATGTAGAGTAGATCAGACATGTAGAGTAGATCAGACATGAAGAGTAGATCAGACATGAAGAGTAGATCAGACATGTAGAGTAGATCAGACATGTAGAGTAGATCAGACATGAAGAGTAGATCAGACATGAAGAGTAGATCAGACATGTAGAGTAGATCAGACATGAAGAGTAGATCAGACATGTAGAGTAGATCAGACATGAAGAGTAGATCAGACATGTAGATCAGACATGTAGAGTAGATCAGACATGAAGAGTAGATCAGACATGAAGAGTAGATCAGACATGAAGAGTAGATCAGACATGTAGAGTAGATCAGACATGAAGAGTAGATCAGACATGTAGAGTAGATCAGACATGAAGAGTAGATCAGACATGTAGATCAGACATGAAGAGTAGATCAGACATGAAGAGTAGATCAGACATGAAGAGTAGATCAGACATGAAGAGTAGATCAGACATGTAGAGTAGATCAGACATGAAGAGTAGATCAGACATGTAGAGTAGATCAGACATGAAGAGTAGATCAGACATGTAGATCAGACATGAAGAGTAGATCAGACATGTAGAGTAGATCAGACATGTAGAGTAGATCAGACATGAAGAGTAGATCAGACATGAAGAGTAGATCAGACATGTAGATCAGACATGAAGAGTAGATCAGACATGAGAGTAGATCAGACATGTAGAGTAGATCAGACATGTAGAGTAGATCAGACATGAAGAGTAGATCAGACATGAAGAGTAGATCAGACATGAAGAGTAGATCAGACATGAAGAGTAGATCAGACATGTAGAGTAGATCAGACATGTAGAGTAGATCAGACATGAAGAGTAGATCAGACATGTAGAGTAGATCAGACATGTAGAGTAGATCAGACATGTAGATCAGACATGTAGAGTAGATCAGACATGTAGAGTAGATCAGACATGAAGAGTAGATCAGACATGAAGAGTAGATCAGACATGAAGAGTAGATCAGACATGTAGAGTAGATCAGACATGTAGAGTAGATCAGACATGAAGAGTAGATCAGACATGTAGAGTAGATCAGACATGTAGAGTAGATCAGACATGAAGAGTAGATCAGACATGTAGAGTAGATCAGACATGTAGAGTAGATCAGACATGAAGAGTAGATCAGACATGTAGAGTAGATCAGACATGTAGAGTAGATCAGACATGTAGATCAGACATGTAGAGTAGATCAGACATGTAGAGTAGATCAGACATGAAGAGTAGATCAGACATGAAGAGTAGATCAGACATGTAGAGTAGATCAGACATGTAGAGTAGATCAGACATGAAGAGTAGATCAGACATGTAGAGTAGATCAGACATGAAGAGTAGATCAGACATGTAGAGTAGATCAGACATGAAGAGTAGATCAGACATGAAGAGTAGATCAGACATGTAGAGTAGATCAGACATGTAGAGTAGATCAGACATGAAGAGTAGATCAGACATGTAGAGTAGATCAGACATGAAGAGTAGATCAGACATGAAGAGTAGATCAGACATGTAGAGTAGATCAGACATGTAGAGTAGATCAGACATGTAGAGTAGATCAGACATGTAGAGTAGATCAGACATGAAGAGTAGATCAGACATGAAGAGTAGATCAGACATGAGAGATCAGACATGAAGAGTAGATCAGACATGTAGATCAGACATGAAGAGTAGATCAGACATGTAGAGTAGATCAGACATGAAGAGTAGATCAGACATGATAGATCAGACATGAAGAGTAGATCAGACATGTAGAGTAGATCAGACATGTAGAGTAGATCAGACATGTAGAGTAGATCAGACATGTAGATCAGACATGAAGAGTAGATCAGACATGAAGAGTAGATCAGACATGAAGAGTAGATCAGACATGTAGAGTAGATCAGACATGAAGAGTAGATCAGACATGTAGAGTAGATCAGACATGTAGATCAGACATGAAGAGTAGATCAGACATGAAGAGTAGATCAGACATGAAGAGTAGATCAGACATGTAGAGTAGATCAGACATGTAGAGTAGATCAGACATGAAGAGTAGATCAGACATGTAGATCAGACATGAAGAGTAGATCAGACATGTAGAGTAGATCAGACATGAAGAGTAGATCAGACATGTAGATCAGACATGAAGAGTAGATCAGACATGAAGAGTAGATCAGACATGAAGAGTAGATCAGACATGTAGATCAGACATGAAGAGTAGATCAGACATGAAGATCAGACATGAAGAGTAGATCAGACATGTAGATCAGACATGAAGAGTAGATCAGACATGAAGAGTAGATCAGACATGAAGAGTAGATCAGACATGTAGAGTAGATCAGACATGTAGAGTAGATCAGACATGAAGAGTAGATCAGACATGAAGAGTAGATCAGACATGTAGAGTAGATCAGACATGTAGAGTAGATCAGACATGTAGAGTAGATCAGACATGAAGAGTAGATCAGACATGAAGAGTAGATCAGACATGTAGAGTAGATCAGACATGAAGAGTAGATCAGACATGAAGAGTAGATCAGACATGTAGAGTAGATCAGACATGAAGAGTAGATCAGACATGTAGAGTAGATCAGACATGAAGAGTAGATCAGACATGTAGAGTAGATCAGACATGAAGAGTAGATCAGACATGTAGAGTAGATCAGACATGAAGAGTAGATCAGACATGAAGAGTAGATCAGACATGTAGATCAGACATGAAGAGTAGATCAGACATGAAGAGTAGATCAGACATGAAGAGTAGATCAGACATGAAGAGTAGATCAGACATGAAGAGTAGATCAGACATGTAGAGTAGATCAGACATGAAGAGTAGATCAGACATGTAGATCAGACATGAAGAGTAGATCAGACATGAAGAGTAGATCAGACATGAAGAGTAGATCAGACATGAAGAGTAGATCAGACATGTAGAGTAGATCAGACATGAAGAGTAGATCAGACATGTAGAGTAGATCAGACATGAAGAGTAGATCAGACATGTAGAGTAGATCAGACATGAAGAGTAGATCAGACATGTAGAGTAGATCAGACATGTAGAGTAGATCAGACATGAAGAGTAGATCAGACATGAAGAGTAGATCAGACATGTAGAGTAGATCAGACATGAAGAGTAGATCAGACATGTAGATCAGACATGAAGAGTAGATCAGACATGTAGATCAGACATGAAGAGTAGATCAGACATGAAGAGTAGATCAGACATGTAGATCAGACATGAAGAGTAGATCAGACATGAGTAGATCAGACATGAAGAGTAGATCAGACATGAAGAGTAGATCAGACATGAAGAGTAGATCAGACATGTAGATCAGACATGAAGAGTAGATCAGACATGAAGAGTAGATCAGACATGAAGAGTAGATCAGACATGAAGAGTAGATCAGACATGTAGATCAGACATGAAGAGTAGATCAGACATGTAGAGTAGATCAGACATGAAGAGTAGATCAGACATGAAGAGTAGATCAGACATGTAGATCAGACATGAAGAGTAGATCAGACATGAAGAGTAGATCAGACATGTAGATCAGACATGAAGAGTAGATCAGACATGTAGAGTAGATCAGACATGTAGAGTAGATCAGACATGAAGAGTAGATCAGACATGTAGAGTAGATCAGACATGAAGAGTAGATCAGACATGTAGAGTAGATCAGACATGAAGAGTAGATCAGACATGAAGAGTAGATCAGACATGTAGAGTAGATCAGACATGAAGAGTAGATCAGACATGAAGAGTAGATCAGACATGTAGATCAGACATGAAGAGTAGATCAGACATGTAGAGTAGATCAGACATGTAGAGTAGATCAGACATGTAGAGTAGATCAGACATGTAGATCAGACATGTAGAGTAGATCAGACATGAAGAGTAGATCAGACATGTAGAGTAGATCAGACATGAAGAGTAGATCAGACATGAAGAGTAGATCAGACATGTAGAGTAGATCAGACATGAAGAGTAGATCAGACATGTAGAGTAGATCAGACATGAAGAGTAGATCAGACATGTAGAGTAGATCAGACATGAAGAGTAGATCAGACATGAAGAGTAGATCAGACATGAAGAGTAGATCAGACATGAAGAGTAGATCAGACATGTAGAGTAGATCAGACATGAAGAGTAGATCAGACATGTAGAGTAGATCAGACATGAAGAGTAGATCAGACATGAAGAGTAGATCAGACATGAAGAGTAGATCAGACATGTAGAGTAGATCAGACATGAAGAGTAGATCAGACATGTAGAGTAGATCAGACATGAAGAGTAGATCAGACATGTAGAGTAGATCAGACATGAAGAGTAGATCAGACATGTAGAGTAGATCAGACATGTAGATCAGACATGTAGAGTAGATCAGACATGAAGAGTAGATCAGACATGTAGAGTAGATCAGACATGAAGAGTAGATCAGACATGTAGAGTAGATCAGACATGTAGATCAGACATGAAGAGTAGATCAGACATGAAGAGTAGATCAGACATGAAGAGTAGATCAGACATGTAGAGTAGATCAGACATGTAGAGTAGATCAGACATGAAGAGTAGATCAGACATGAAGAGTAGATCAGACATGTAGAGTAGATCAGACATGAAGAGTAGATCAGACATGAAGAGTAGATCAGACATGAAGAGTAGATCAGACATGTAGAGTAGATCAGACATGAAGAGTAGATCAGACATGTAGATCAGACATGAAGAGTAGATCAGACATGAAGAGTAGATCAGACATGAAGAGTAGATCAGACATGTAGAGTAGATCAGACATGTAGAGTAGATCAGACATGTAGAGTAGATCAGACATGAAGAGTAGATCAGACATGTAGATCAGACATGAAGAGTAGATCAGACATGAAGAGTAGATCAGACATGAAGAGTAGATCAGACATGTAGATCAGACATGTAGAGTAGATCAGACATGAAGAGTAGATCAGACATGTAGAGTAGATCAGACATGAAGAGTAGATCAGACATGAAGAGTAGATCAGACATGTAGATCAGACATGTAGAGTAGATCAGACATGAAGAGTAGATCAGACATGTAGAGTAGATCAGACATGTAGAGTAGATCAGACATGTAGAGTAGATCAGACATGTAGAGTAGATCAGACATGAAGAGTAGATCAGACATGTAGAGTAGATCAGACATGTAGAGTAGATCAGACATGAAGAGTAGATCAGACATGAAGAGTAGATCAGACATGAAGAGTAGATCAGACATGTAGAGTAGATCAGACATGTAGAGTAGATCAGACATGTAGAGTAGATCAGACATGAAGAGTAGATCAGACATGTAGAGTAGATCAGACATGAAGAGTAGATCAGACATGAAGAGTAGATCAGACATGTAGAGTAGATCAGACATGAAGAGTAGATCAGACATGTAGAGTAGATCAGACATGTAGATCAGACATGAAGAGTAGATCAGACATGAAGAGTAGATCAGACATGTAGAGTAGATCAGACATGTAGAGTAGATCAGACATGTAGAGTAGATCAGACATGTAGAGTAGATCAGACATGTAGATCAGACATGTAGAGTAGATCAGACATGTAGAGTAGATCAGACATGTAGAGTAGATCAGACATGTAGAGTAGATCAGACATGTAGATCAGACATGAAGAGTAGATCAGACATGTAGATCAGACATGTAGAGTAGATCAGACATGTAGAGTAGATCAGACATGTAGAGTAGATCAGACATGTAGAGTAGATCAGACATGTAGATCAGACATGAAGAGTAGATCAGACATGAGTAGATCAGACATGTAGAGTAGATCAGACATGTAGAGTAGATCAGACATGTAGAGTAGATCAGACATGAAGAGTAGATCAGACATGAAGAGTAGATCAGACATGAAGAGTAGATCAGACATGTAGAGTAGATCAGACATGAAGAGTAGATCAGACATGTAGAGTAGATCAGACATGAAGAGTAGATCAGACATGTAGATCAGACATGAAGAGTAGATCAGACATGTAGAGTAGATCAGACATGAAGAGTAGATCAGACATGAAGAGTAGATCAGACATGTAGAGTAGATCAGACATGAAGAGTAGATCAGACATGAAGAGTAGATCAGACATGTAGAGTAGATCAGACATGAAGAGTAGATCAGACATGAAGAGTAGATCAGACATGAAGAGTAGATCAGACATGAAGAGTAGATCAGACATGTAGATCAGACATGTAGAGTAGATCAGACATGTAGAGTAGATCAGACATGAAGAGTAGATCAGACATGAAGAGTAGATCAGACATGTAGAGTAGATCAGACATGTAGATCAGACATGAAGAGTAGATCAGACATGTAGATCAGACATGAAGAGTAGATCAGACATGTAGATCAGACATGAAGAGTAGATCAGACATGTAGATCAGACATGAAGAGTAGATCAGACATGTAGATCAGACATGTAGAGTAGATCAGACATGTAGATCAGACATGTAGATCAGACATGAAGAGTAGATCAGACATGAAGAGTAGATCAGACATGTAGAGTAGATCAGACATGAAGAGTAGATCAGACATGTAGATCAGACATGTAGAGTAGATCAGACATGAAGAGTAGATCAGACATGTAGAGTAGATCAGACATGTAGATCAGACATGTAGAGTAGATCAGACATGTAGAGTAGATCAGACATGAAGAGTAGATCAGACATGTAGAGTAGATCAGACATGTAGAGTAGATCAGACATGTAGAGTAGATCAGACATGTAGAGTAGATCAGACATGAAGAGTAGATCAGACATGTAGAGTAGATCAGACATGTAGAGTAGATCAGACATGAAGAGTAGATCAGACATGTAGATCAGACATGTAGAGTAGATCAGACATGAAGAGTAGATCAGACATGTAGAGTAGATCAGACATGAAGAGTAGATCAGACATGTAGATCAGACATGTAGAGTAGATCAGACATGTAGAGTAGATCAGACATGAAGAGTAGATCAGACATGTAGAGTAGATCAGACATGTAGAGTAGATCAGACATGTAGAGTAGATCAGACATGAAGAGTAGATCAGACATGTAGAGTAGATCAGACATGAAGAGTAGATCAGACATGTAGATCAGACATGTAGAGTAGATCAGACATGAAGAGTAGATCAGACATGTAGATCAGACATGTAGAGTAGATCAGACATGAAGAGTAGATCAGACATGTAGATCAGACATGTAGAGTAGATCAGACATGTAGAGTAGATCAGACATGTAGAGTAGATCAGACATGTAGAGTAGATCAGACATGAAGAGTAGATCAGACATGTAGAGTAGATCAGACATGAAGAGTAGATCAGACATGTAGATCAGACATGTAGAGTAGATCAGACATGAAGAGTAGATCAGACATGTAGAGTAGATCAGACATGAAGAGTAGATCAGACATGTAGAGTAGATCAGACATGAAGAGTAGATCAGACATGTAGATCAGACATGTAGAGTAGATCAGACATGAAGAGTAGATCAGACATGTAGATCAGACATGTAGAGTAGATCAGACATGTAGAGTAGATCAGACATGAAGAGTAGATCAGACATGTAGAGTAGATCAGACATGAAGAGTAGATCAGACATGTAGATCAGACATGTAGAGTAGATCAGACATGTAGAGTAGATCAGACATGTAGAGTAGATCAGACATGAAGAGTAGATCAGACATGTAGAGTAGATCAGACATGTAGAGTAGATCAGACATGAAGAGTAGATCAGACATGTAGAGTAGATCAGACATGTAGAGTAGATCAGACATGTAGAGTAGATCAGACATGAAGAGTAGATCAGACATGTAGAGTAGATCAGACATGAAGAGTAGATCAGACATGTAGAGTAGATCAGACATGAAGAGTAGATCAGACATGTAGAGTAGATCAGACATGTAGAGTAGATCAGACATGAAGAGTAGATCAGACATGTAGAGTAGATCAGACATGAAGAGTAGATCAGACATGTAGAGTAGATCAGACATGAAGAGTAGATCAGACATGAAGAGTAGATCAGACATGTAGAGTAGATCAGACATGAAGAGTAGATCAGACATGAAGAGTAGATCAGACATGAAGAGTAGATCAGACATGTAGATCAGACATGAAGAGTAGATCAGACATGTAGAGTAGATCAGACATGTAGAGTAGATCAGACATGAAGAGTAGATCAGACATGTAGATCAGACATGAAGAGTAGATCAGACATGAAGAGTAGATCAGACATGTAGAGTAGATCAGACATGAAGAGTAGATCAGACATGTAGAGTAGATCAGACATGAAGAGTAGATCAGACATGTAGAGTAGATCAGACATGTAGAGTAGATCAGACATGTAGAGTAGATCAGACATGAAGAGTAGATCAGACATGTAGAGTAGATCAGACATGAAGAGTAGATCAGACATGAAGAGTAGATCAGACATGAAGAGTAGATCAGACATGTAGAGTAGATCAGACATGTAGAGTAGATCAGACATGTAGAGTAGATCAGACATGTAGAGTAGATCAGACATGTAGATCAGACATGAAGAGTAGATCAGACATGTAGAGTAGATCAGACATGTAGATCAGACATGTAGAGTAGATCAGACATGAAGAGTAGATCAGACATGTAGAGTAGATCAGACATGTAGAGTAGATCAGACATGTAGAGTAGATCAGACATGTAGAGTAGATCAGACATGTAGAGTAGATCAGACATGAAGAGTAGATCAGACATGAAGAGTAGATCAGACATGTAGATCAGACATGTAGAGTAGATCAGACATGTAGAGTAGATCAGACATGTAGAGTAGATCAGACATGAAGAGTAGATCAGACATGTAGAGTAGATCAGACATGTAGATCAGACATGTAGAGTAGATCAGACATGAAGAGTAGATCAGACATGTAGAGTAGATCAGACATGTAGATCAGACATGAAGAGTAGATCAGACATGTAGAGTAGATCAGACATGAAGAGTAGATCAGACATGAAGAGTAGATCAGACATGTAGAGTAGATCAGACATGAAGAGTAGATCAGACATGAAGAGTAGATCAGACATGTAGATCAGACATGTAGATCAGACATGAAGAGTAGATCAGACATGTAGAGTAGATCAGACATGTAGAGTAGATCAGACATGAAGAGTAGATCAGACATGTAGATCAGACATGTAGAGTAGATCAGACATGAAGAGTAGATCAGACATGTAGAGTAGATCAGACATGTAGAGTAGATCAGACATGAAGAGTAGATCAGACATGTAGATCAGACATGAAGAGTAGATCAGACATGTAGAGTAGATCAGACATGAAGAGTAGATCAGACATGAAGAGTAGATCAGACATGTAGAGTAGATCAGACATGAAGAGTAGATCAGACATGTAGATCAGACATGAAGAGTAGATCAGACATGTAGAGTAGATCAGACATGAAGAGTAGATCAGACATGTAGAGTAGATCAGACATGAAGAGTAGATCAGACATGTAGAGTAGATCAGACATGAAGAGTAGATCAGACATGAAGAGTAGATCAGACATGTAGAGTAGATCAGACATGTAGAGTAGATCAGACATGTAGAGTAGATCAGACATGAAGAGTAGATCAGACATGTAGAGTAGATCAGACATGTAGAGTAGATCAGACATGTAGAGTAGATCAGACATGTAGAGTAGATCAGACATGTAGAGTAGATCAGACATGTAGAGTAGATCAGACATGAAGAGTAGATCAGACATGTAGAGTAGATCAGACATGAAGAGTAGATCAGACATGTAGAGTAGATCAGACATGTAGAGTAGATCAGACATGAGAGTAGATCAGACATGTAGAGTAGATCAGACATGAGAGTAGATCAGACATGTAGAGTAGATCAGACATGAAGAGTAGATCAGACATGTAGAGTAGATCAGACATGTAGAGTAGATCAGACATGAAGAGTAGATCAGACATGTAGAGTAGATCAGACATGTAGAGTAGATCAGACATGAAGAGTAGATCAGACATGTAGAGTAGATCAGACATGAGAGTAGATCAGACATGAAGAGTAGATCAGACATGTAGAGTAGATCAGACATGAAGAGTAGATCAGACATGTAGAGTAGATCAGACATGAGAGTAGATCAGACATGTAGAGTAGATCAGACATGAAGAGTAGATCAGACATGTAGATCAGACATGAAGAGTAGATCAGACATGAGAGTAGATCAGACATGAGAGTAGATCAGACATGTAGATCAGACATGAGAGTAGATCAGACATGTAGAGTAGATCAGACATGTAGAGTAGATCAGACATGTAGAGTAGATCAGACATGTAGAGTAGATCAGACATGTAGATCAGACATGTAGAGTAGATCAGACATGAAGAGTAGATCAGACATGAAGAGTAGATCAGACATGTAGATCAGACATGAAGAGTAGATCAGACATGTAGAGTAGATCAGACATGTAGAGTAGATCAGACATGTAGAGTAGATCAGACATGAAGAGTAGATCAGACATGAAGAGTAGATCAGACATGTAGAGTAGATCAGACATGAAGAGTAGATCAGACATGTAGAGTAGATCAGACATGAAGAGTAGATCAGACATGAAGAGTAGATCAGACATGAAGAGTAGATCAGACATGTAGAGTAGATCAGACATGAAGAGTAGATCAGACATGTAGAGTAGATCAGACATGTAGAGTAGATCAGACATGTAGAGTAGATCAGACATGAAGAGTAGATCAGACATGTAGAGTAGATCAGACATGTAGATCAGACATGTAGAGTAGATCAGACATGAAGAGTAGATCAGACATGTAGAGTAGATCAGACATGTAGATCAGACATGAAGAGTAGATCAGACATGAAGAGTAGATCAGACATGAAGAGTAGATCAGACATGTAGAGTAGATCAGACATGTAGAGTAGATCAGACATGAAGAGTAGATCAGACATGTAGAGTAGATCAGACATGTAGAGTAGATCAGACATGAAGAGTAGATCAGACATGAAGAGTAGATCAGACATGAAGAGTAGATCAGACATGTAGAGTAGATCAGACATGAAGAGTAGATCAGACATGTAGATCAGACATGAAGAGTAGATCAGACATGAAGAGTAGATCAGACATGAAGAGTAGATCAGACATGTAGAGTAGATCAGACATGTAGAGTAGATCAGACATGTAGAGTAGATCAGACATGAAGAGTAGATCAGACATGTAGATCAGACATGAAGAGTAGATCAGACATGAAGAGTAGATCAGACATGAAGAGTAGATCAGACATGTAGATCAGACATGTAGAGTAGATCAGACATGAAGAGTAGATCAGACATGTAGAGTAGATCAGACATGAAGAGTAGATCAGACATGAAGAGTAGATCAGACATGTAGATCAGACATGTAGAGTAGATCAGACATGAAGAGTAGATCAGACATGTAGAGTAGATCAGACATGTAGAGTAGATCAGACATGTAGAGTAGATCAGACATGTAGAGTAGATCAGACATGAAGAGTAGATCAGACATGTAGAGTAGATCAGACATGTAGAGTAGATCAGACATGAAGAGTAGATCAGACATGAAGAGTAGATCAGACATGAAGAGTAGATCAGACATGTAGAGTAGATCAGACATGTAGAGTAGATCAGACATGTAGAGTAGATCAGACATGAAGAGTAGATCAGACATGTAGAGTAGATCAGACATGAAGAGTAGATCAGACATGAAGAGTAGATCAGACATGTAGAGTAGATCAGACATGAAGAGTAGATCAGACATGTAGAGTAGATCAGACATGTAGATCAGACATGAAGAGTAGATCAGACATGAAGAGTAGATCAGACATGTAGAGTAGATCAGACATGTAGAGTAGATCAGACATGTAGAGTAGATCAGACATGTAGAGTAGATCAGACATGTAGATCAGACATGTAGAGTAGATCAGACATGTAGAGTAGATCAGACATGTAGAGTAGATCAGACATGTAGAGTAGATCAGACATGTAGATCAGACATGAAGAGTAGATCAGACATGTAGATCAGACATGTAGAGTAGATCAGACATGTAGAGTAGATCAGACATGTAGAGTAGATCAGACATGTAGAGTAGATCAGACATGTAGATCAGACATGAAGAGTAGATCAGACATGTAGATCAGACATGTAGAGTAGATCAGACATGTAGAGTAGATCAGACATGTAGAGTAGATCAGACATGAAGAGTAGATCAGACATGAAGAGTAGATCAGACATGAAGAGTAGATCAGACATGTAGAGTAGATCAGACATGAAGAGTAGATCAGACATGTAGAGTAGATCAGACATGAAGAGTAGATCAGACATGTAGATCAGACATGAAGAGTAGATCAGACATGAAGAGTAGATCAGACATGAAGAGTAGATCAGACATGAAGAGTAGATCAGACATGTAGAGTAGATCAGACATGAAGAGTAGATCAGACATGAAGAGTAGATCAGACATGTAGAGTAGATCAGACATGAAGAGTAGATCAGACATGAAGAGTAGATCAGACATGAAGAGTAGATCAGACATGAAGAGTAGATCAGACATGTAGATCAGACATGTAGAGTAGATCAGACATGTAGAGTAGATCAGACATGAAGAGTAGATCAGACATGAAGAGTAGATCAGACATGTAGAGTAGATCAGACATGTAGATCAGACATGAAGAGTAGATCAGACATGTAGATCAGACATGAAGAGTAGATCAGACATGTAGATCAGACATGAAGAGTAGATCAGACATGTAGATCAGACATGAAGAGTAGATCAGACATGTAGATCAGACATGTAGAGTAGATCAGACATGTAGATCAGACGTAGATCAGACATGAAGAGTAGATCAGACATGAAGAGTAGATCAGACATGTAGAGTAGATCAGACATGAAGAGTAGATCAGACATGTAGATCAGACATGTAGAGTAGATCAGACATGAAGAGTAGATCAGACATGTAGAGTAGATCAGACATGTAGATCAGACATGTAGAGTAGATCAGACATGTAGAGTAGATCAGACATGAAGAGTAGATCAGACATGTAGAGTAGATCAGACATGTAGAGTAGATCAGACATGTAGAGTAGATCAGACATGTAGAGTAGATCAGACATGAAGAGTAGATCAGACATGTAGAGTAGATCAGACATGTAGAGTAGATCAGACATGAAGAGTAGATCAGACATGTAGATCAGACATGTAGAGTAGATCAGACATGAAGAGTAGATCAGACATGAAGAGTAGATCAGACATGAAGAGTAGATCAGACATGTAGATCAGACATGTAGAGTAGATCAGACATGTAGAGTAGATCAGACATGAAGAGTAGATCAGACATGTAGAGTAGATCAGACATGTAGAGTAGATCAGACATGTAGAGTAGATCAGACATGAAGAGTAGATCAGACATGTAGAGTAGATCAGACATGAAGAGTAGATCAGACATGTAGATCAGACATGTAGAGTAGATCAGACATGAAGAGTAGATCAGACATGTAGATCAGACATGTAGAGTAGATCAGACATGAAGAGTAGATCAGACATGTAGATCAGACATGTAGAGTAGATCAGACATGTAGAGTAGATCAGACATGTAGAGTAGATCAGACATGTAGAGTAGATCAGACATGAAGAGTAGATCAGACATGTAGAGTAGATCAGACATGAAGAGTAGATCAGACATGTAGATCAGACATGTAGAGTAGATCAGACATGAAGAGTAGATCAGACATGTAGAGTAGATCAGACATGAAGAGTAGATCAGACATGTAGAGTAGATCAGACATGAAGAGTAGATCAGACATGTAGATCAGACATGTAGAGTAGATCAGACATGAAGAGTAGATCAGACATGTAGATCAGACATGTAGAGTAGATCAGACATGTAGAGTAGATCAGACATGAAGAGTAGATCAGACATGTAGAGTAGATCAGACATGAAGAGTAGATCAGACATGTAGATCAGACATGTAGAGTAGATCAGACATGTAGAGTAGATCAGACATGTAGAGTAGATCAGACATGAAGAGTAGATCAGACATGTAGAGTAGATCAGACATGTAGAGTAGATCAGACATGAAGAGTAGATCAGACATGTAGAGTAGATCAGACATGTAGAGTAGATCAGACATGTAGAGTAGATCAGACATGAAGAGTAGATCAGACATGTAGAGTAGATCAGACATGAAGAGTAGATCAGACATGTAGAGTAGATCAGACATGAAGAGTAGATCAGACATGTAGAGTAGATCAGACATGTAGAGTAGATCAGACATGAAGAGTAGATCAGACATGTAGAGTAGATCAGACATGAAGAGTAGATCAGACATGTAGAGTAGATCAGACATGAAGAGTAGATCAGACATGAAGAGTAGATCAGACATGTAGAGTAGATCAGACATGAAGAGTAGATCAGACATGAAGAGTAGATCAGACATGAAGAGTAGATCAGACATGTAGATCAGACATGAAGAGTAGATCAGACATGTAGAGTAGATCAGACATGTAGAGTAGATCAGACATGAAGAGTAGATCAGACATGTAGATCAGACATGAAGAGTAGATCAGACATGAAGAGTAGATCAGACATGAAGAGTAGATCAGACATGAAGAGTAGATCAGACATGTAGAGTAGATCAGACATGAAGAGTAGATCAGACATGTAGAGTAGATCAGACATGTAGAGTAGATCAGACATGTAGAGTAGATCAGACATGAAGAGTAGATCAGACATGTAGAGTAGATCAGACATGAAGAGTAGATCAGACATGAAGAGTAGATCAGACATGAAGAGTAGATCAGACATGAAGAGTAGATCAGACATGTAGAGTAGATCAGACATGTAGAGTAGATCAGACATGTAGAGTAGATCAGACATGTAGAGTAGATCAGACATGTAGAGTAGATCAGACATGTAGATCAGACATGAAGAGTAGATCAGACATGTAGAGTAGATCAGACATGTAGATCAGACATGTAGAGTAGATCAGACATGAAGAGTAGATCAGACATGTAGAGTAGATCAGACATGTAGAGTAGATCAGACATGTAGAGTAGATCAGACATGTAGAGTAGATCAGACATGTAGAGTAGATCAGACATGAAGAGTAGATCAGACATGAAGAGTAGATCAGACATGTAGATCAGACATGTAGAGTAGATCAGACATGTAGAGTAGATCAGACATGTAGAGTAGATCAGACATGAAGAGTAGATCAGACATGTAGAGTAGATCAGACATGTAGATCAGACATGTAGAGTAGATCAGACATGAAGAGTAGATCAGACATGTAGAGTAGATCAGACATGTAGATCAGACATGAAGAGTAGATCAGACATGTAGAGTAGATCAGACATGAAGAGTAGATCAGACATGAAGAGTAGATCAGACATGTAGAGTAGATCAGACATGAAGAGTAGATCAGACATGAAGAGTAGATCAGACATGTAGATCAGACATGTAGATCAGACATGAAGAGTAGATCAGACATGTAGAGTAGATCAGACATGTAGAGTAGATCAGACATGAAGAGTAGATCAGACATGTAGATCAGACATGTAGAGTAGATCAGACATGAAGAGTAGATCAGACATGTAGAGTAGATCAGACATGAAGAGTAGATCAGACATGAAGAGTAGATCAGACATGTAGATCAGACATGAAGAGTAGATCAGACATGTAGAGTAGATCAGACATGAAGAGTAGATCAGACATGAAGAGTAGATCAGACATGTAGAGTAGATCAGACATGAAGAGTAGATCAGACATGTAGATCAGACATGAAGAGTAGATCAGACATGTAGAGTAGATCAGACATGAAGAGTAGATCAGACATGTAGAGTAGATCAGACATGAAGAGTAGATCAGACATGAAGAGTAGATCAGACATGAAGAGTAGATCAGACATGTAGAGTAGATCAGACATGTAGAGTAGATCAGACATGTAGAGTAGATCAGACATGTAGAGTAGATCAGACATGTAGATCAGACATGTAGAGTAGATCAGACATGTAGAGTAGATCAGACATGTAGAGTAGATCAGACATGTAGAGTAGATCAGACATGTAGATCAGACATGAAGAGTAGATCAGACATGTAGATCAGACATGTAGAGTAGATCAGACATGTAGAGTAGATCAGACATGTAGAGTAGATCAGACATGTAGAGTAGATCAGACATGTAGATCAGACATGAAGAGTAGATCAGACATGTAGATCAGACATGTAGAGTAGATCAGACATGTAGAGTAGATCAGACATGTAGAGTAGATCAGACATGAAGAGTAGATCAGACATGAAGAGTAGATCAGACATGAAGAGTAGATCAGACATGTAGAGTAGATCAGACATGAAGAGTAGATCAGACATGTAGAGTAGATCAGACATGAAGAGTAGATCAGACATGTAGATCAGACATGAAGAGTAGATCAGACATGAAGAGTAGATCAGACATGAAGAGTAGATCAGACATGAAGAGTAGATCAGACATGTAGAGTAGATCAGACATGAAGAGTAGATCAGACATGAAGAGTAGATCAGACATGTAGAGTAGATCAGACATGAAGAGTAGATCAGACATGAAGAGTAGATCAGACATGAAGAGTAGATCAGACATGAAGAGTAGATCAGACATGTAGATCAGACATGTAGAGTAGATCAGACATGTAGAGTAGATCAGACATGAAGAGTAGATCAGACATGAAGAGTAGATCAGACATGTAGAGTAGATCAGACATGTAGATCAGACATGAAGAGTAGATCAGACATGTAGATCAGACATGAAGAGTAGATCAGACATGTAGATCAGACATGAAGAGTAGATCAGACATGTAGATCAGACATGAAGAGTAGATCAGACATGTAGATCAGACATGTAGAGTAGATCAGACATGTAGATCAGACATGTAGATCAGACATGAAGAGTAGATCAGACATGAAGAGTAGATCAGACATGTAGAGTAGATCAGACATGAAGAGTAGATCAGACATGTAGATCAGACATGTAGAGTAGATCAGACATGAAGAGTAGATCAGACATGTAGAGTAGATCAGACATGTAGATCAGACATGTAGAGTAGATCAGACATGTAGAGTAGATCAGACATGAAGAGTAGATCAGACATGTAGAGTAGATCAGACATGTAGAGTAGATCAGACATGTAGAGTAGATCAGACATGTAGAGTAGATCAGACATGAAGAGTAGATCAGACATGTAGAGTAGATCAGACATGTAGAGTAGATCAGACATGAAGAGTAGATCAGACATGTAGATCAGACATGTAGAGTAGATCAGACATGAAGAGTAGATCAGACATGAAGAGTAGATCAGACATGAAGAGTAGATCAGACATGTAGATCAGACATGTAGAGTAGATCAGACATGTAGAGTAGATCAGACATGAAGAGTAGATCAGACATGTAGAGTAGATCAGACATGTAGAGTAGATCAGACATGTAGAGTAGATCAGACATGAAGAGTAGATCAGACATGTAGAGTAGATCAGACATGAAGAGTAGATCAGACATGTAGATCAGACATGTAGAGTAGATCAGACATGAAGAGTAGATCAGACATGTAGATCAGACATGTAGAGTAGATCAGACATGAAGAGTAGATCAGACATGTAGATCAGACATGTAGAGTAGATCAGACATGTAGAGTAGATCAGACATGTAGAGTAGATCAGACATGTAGAGTAGATCAGACATGAAGAGTAGATCAGACATGTAGAGTAGATCAGACATGAAGAGTAGATCAGACATGTAGATCAGACATGTAGAGTAGATCAGACATGAAGAGTAGATCAGACATGTAGAGTAGATCAGACATGAAGAGTAGATCAGACATGTAGAGTAGATCAGACATGAAGAGTAGATCAGACATGTAGATCAGACATGTAGAGTAGATCAGACATGAAGAGTAGATCAGACATGTAGATCAGACATGTAGAGTAGATCAGACATGTAGAGTAGATCAGACATGAAGAGTAGATCAGACATGTAGAGTAGATCAGACATGAAGAGTAGATCAGACATGTAGATCAGACATGTAGAGTAGATCAGACATGTAGAGTAGATCAGACATGTAGAGTAGATCAGACATGAAGAGTAGATCAGACATGTAGAGTAGATCAGACATGTAGAGTAGATCAGACATGAAGAGTAGATCAGACATGTAGAGTAGATCAGACATGTAGAGTAGATCAGACATGTAGAGTAGATCAGACATGAAGAGTAGATCAGACATGTAGAGTAGATCAGACATGAAGAGTAGATCAGACATGTAGAGTAGATCAGACATGAAGAGTAGATCAGACATGTAGAGTAGATCAGACATGTAGAGTAGATCAGACATGAAGAGTAGATCAGACATGTAGAGTAGATCAGACATGAAGAGTAGATCAGACATGTAGAGTAGATCAGACATGAAGAGTAGATCAGACATGAAGAGTAGATCAGACATGTAGAGTAGATCAGACATGAAGAGTAGATCAGACATGAAGAGTAGATCAGACATGAAGAGTAGATCAGACATGTAGATCAGACATGAAGAGTAGATCAGACATGTAGAGTAGATCAGACATGTAGAGTAGATCAGACATGAAGAGTAGATCAGACATGTAGATCAGACATGAAGAGTAGATCAGACATGAAGAGTAGATCAGACATGAAGAGTAGATCAGACATGAAGAGTAGATCAGACATGTAGAGTAGATCAGACATGAAGAGTAGATCAGACATGTAGAGTAGATCAGACATGTAGAGTAGATCAGACATGTAGAGTAGATCAGACATGAAGAGTAGATCAGACATGTAGAGTAGATCAGACATGAAGAGTAGATCAGACATGAAGAGTAGATCAGACATGAAGAGTAGATCAGACATGAAGAGTAGATCAGACATGTAGAGTAGATCAGACATGTAGAGTAGATCAGACATGTAGAGTAGATCAGACATGTAGAGTAGATCAGACATGTAGAGTAGATCAGACATGTAGATCAGACATGAAGAGTAGATCAGACATGTAGAGTAGATCAGACATGTAGATCAGACATGTAGAGTAGATCAGACATGAAGAGTAGATCAGACATGTAGAGTAGATCAGACATGTAGAGTAGATCAGACATGTAGAGTAGATCAGACATGTAGAGTAGATCAGACATGTAGAGTAGATCAGACATGAAGAGTAGATCAGACATGAAGAGTAGATCAGACATGTAGATCAGACATGTAGAGTAGATCAGACATGTAGAGTAGATCAGACATGTAGAGTAGATCAGACATGAAGAGTAGATCAGACATGTAGAGTAGATCAGACATGTAGATCAGACATGTAGAGTAGATCAGACATGAAGAGTAGATCAGACATGTAGAGTAGATCAGACATGTAGATCAGACATGAAGAGTAGATCAGACATGTAGAGTAGATCAGACATGAAGAGTAGATCAGACATGAAGAGTAGATCAGACATGTAGAGTAGATCAGACATGAAGAGTAGATCAGACATGAAGAGTAGATCAGACATGTAGATCAGACATGTAGATCAGACATGAAGAGTAGATCAGACATGTAGAGTAGATCAGACATGTAGAGTAGATCAGACATGAAGAGTAGATCAGACATGTAGATCAGACATGTAGAGTAGATCAGACATGAAGAGTAGATCAGACATGTAGAGTAGATCAGACATGAAGAGTAGATCAGACATGAAGAGTAGATCAGACATGTAGATCAGACATGAAGAGTAGATCAGACATGTAGAGTAGATCAGACATGAAGAGTAGATCAGACATGAAGAGTAGATCAGACATGTAGAGTAGATCAGACATGAAGAGTAGATCAGACATGTAGATCAGACATGAAGAGTAGATCAGACATGTAGAGTAGATCAGACATGAAGAGTAGATCAGACATGTAGAGTAGATCAGACATGAAGAGTAGATCAGACATGAAGAGTAGATCAGACATGAAGAGTAGATCAGACATGAAGAGTAGATCAGACATGAAGAGTAGATCAGACATGTAGAGTAGATCAGACATGTAGAGTAGATCAGACATGTAGAGTAGATCAGACATGTAGAGTAGATCAGACATGAAGAGTAGATCAGACATGTAGAGTAGATCAGACATGTAGAGTAGATCAGACATGTAGAGTAGATCAGACATGTAGAGTAGATCAGACATGTAGAGTAGATCAGACATGTAGAGTAGATCAGACATGAAGAGTAGATCAGACATGTAGAGTAGATCAGACATGAAGAGTAGATCAGACATGTAGAGTAGATCAGACATGTAGAGTAGATCAGACATGTAGAGTAGATCAGACATGTAGAGTAGATCAGACATGTAGAGTAGATCAGACATGTAGAGTAGATCAGACATGAAGAGTAGATCAGACATGTAGAGTAGATCAGACATGTAGAGTAGATCAGACATGAAGAGTAGATCAGACATGTAGAGTAGATCAGACATGTAGAGTAGATCAGACATGAAGAGTAGATCAGACATGTAGAGTAGATCAGACATGTAGAGTAGATCAGACATGAAGAGTAGATCAGACATGTAGAGTAGATCAGACATGAAGAGTAGATCAGACATGTAGAGTAGATCAGACATGAAGAGTAGATCAGACATGTAGAGTAGATCAGACATGAAGAGTAGATCAGACATGTAGATCAGACATGAAGAGTAGATCAGACATGAAGAGTAGATCAGACATGAAGAGTAGATCAGACATGTAGATCAGACATGAAGAGTAGATCAGACATGTAGAGTAGATCAGACATGTAGAGTAGATCAGACATGTAGAGTAGATCAGACATGTAGAGTAGATCAGACATGTAGATCAGACATGTAGAGTAGATCAGACATGAAGAGTAGATCAGACATGAAGAGTAGATCAGACATGTAGATCAGACATGAAGAGTAGATCAGACATGTAGAGTAGATCAGACATGTAGATCAGACATGAAGAGTAGATCAGACATGAAGAGTAGATCAGACATGTAGAGTAGATCAGACATGAAGAGTAGATCAGACATGAAGAGTAGATCAGACATGAAGAGTAGATCAGACATGTAGAGTAGATCAGACATGAAGAGTAGATCAGACATGTAGAGTAGATCAGACATGTAGAGTAGATCAGACATGTAGAGTAGATCAGACATGTAGAGTAGATCAGACATGAAGAGTAGATCAGACATGTAGATCAGACATGAAGAGTAGATCAGACATGAAGAGTAGATCAGACATGTAGAGTAGATCAGACATGAAGAGTAGATCAGACATGTAGAGTAGATCAGACATGTAGAGTAGATCAGACATGAAGAGTAGATCAGACATGTAGAGTAGATCAGACATGTAGAGTAGATCAGACATGTAGATCAGACATGAAGAGTAGATCAGACATGTAGAGTAGATCAGACATGTAGAGTAGATCAGACATGTAGAGTAGATCAGACATGTAGAGTAGATCAGACATGAAGAGTAGATCAGACATGTAGAGTAGATCAGACATGAAGAGTAGATCAGACATGAAGAGTAGATCAGACATGTAGATCAGACATGTAGAGTAGATCAGACATGTAGAGTAGATCAGACATGTAGAGTAGATCAGACATGTAGAGTAGATCAGACATGTAGAGTAGATCAGACATGAAGAGTAGATCAGACATGAAGAGTAGATCAGACATGTAGAGTAGATCAGACATGAAGAGTAGATCAGACATGGGTAGATCAGACATGTAGAGTAGATCAGACATGTAGAGTAGATCAGACATGAAGAGTAGATCAGACATGAAGAGTAGATCAGACATGAAGAGTAGATCAGACATGTAGAGTAGATCAGACATGTAGAGTAGATCAGACATGAAGAGTAGATCAGACATGTAGAGTAGATCAGACATGTAGAGTAGATCAGACATGTAGAGTAGATCAGACATGAAGAGTAGATCAGACATGTAGAGTAGATCAGACATGTAGAGTAGATCAGACATGAAGAGTAGATCAGACATGAAGAGTAGATCAGACATGTAGAGTAGATCAGACATGTAGAGTAGATCAGACATGAAGAGTAGATCAGACATGAAGAGTAGATCAGACATGAAGAGTAGATCAGACATGAAGAGTAGATCAGACATGTAGAGTAGATCAGACATGTAGAGTAGATCAGACATGAAGAGTAGATCAGACATGTAGAGTAGATCAGACATGTAGAGTAGATCAGACATGAAGATCAGACATGTAGAGTAGATCAGACATGAAGAGTAGATCAGACATGAAGATCAGACATGAAGAGTAGATCAGACATCTTCCTCTGAACTATGCCTGAAGGTGGATGTGCTGTCCGTCCGTCCACCGACTCCACTTCCTTTTTAGTTCATTCAATGTTTTAGATTTAAAGGCCTGGACACAAATAAGAGCATGTTTGTTTGCAGCGGAGAAAAATACCAGGTTTTGGTAGATATTTTTATTTATTATTATACTCTCAGTTGTTTTGTCTATTGCAACAACTCTTTTTGTTGTTGATGTAAAAAAATGTTTGTTTGACTTTTGTGTTGAATGGTGTCAGAATGTGTTTTTATTGGACAACAACAATAATATGATAACAATACAACAGATGAATCAACACTACATGCTGTCCGTTTCATTACTGAAGTTTAAAATGATTTAGTTTCACATTTACATGTTTATATACTGTGTCTCTGTCTGGTAAGTGGTAACATAATACAATAAAATAATTCATTAAATAAGCCATTCATAAACTATAAGTAGTTTATGTATTATTTGTAAATCAATATTTCAACATTATTAAAAAACTGCTCCTCACTTACGAATCCGTGTGTGCGTGTGTGTGTGTAGTCACGAATCACTCGTATAACGTTTCGTCAAACCACCAAGATATTTTAATAATAATCAGATTTAACACACGGAAAGTCTTTCGTATCCAGGCATCGTAATCTCACATCGGCTAGTACTGTGACTCCCAAAATGCTTCCCTGTTCCGTAGGAGATGTCTAGAATATTCCTATGAAGTTATAGGTCCTTTCTGTAGCTCAGTTGGAAAGGAAGTGCAATGCCTGGTGGGTAGTGGGATCCATTCTCGGGACCACCCGTAATGTAAAATGTACGCACACATAACTAAGTCGCTTTGGATATAAAAAAAAATATTTAAAAAAGTCTGCTAAATGATATATATTGTTATTATTAAATAGTGCATTACTTTTGACGATATGTTGTTATTATTTCGACCAGAGCCATACTTTGTACGGCTAGTAGATAGTCTTGAAAACCCGAACCTGGGTAACACCATAACCAGGTTTTGGTTTCAATGATGGACTCTTTAGTCATAGAGGACCTATGTCACTACCTACGTAGCATAGAGGAACTATGTCACTACCTACGTAGCATAGAAGACCTATGTCACTACCTACGTAGCATAGAGGACCTATGTCACTACCTACGTAGCATAGAAGACCTATGTCACTACCTACGTAGCATAGAGGACCTAAGTCACTACCTACGTAGCATAGAGGACCTATGTCACTACCTACGTAGCATAGAGGACCTATGTCACTACCTACGTAGCATAGAGGACCTATGTCACTACCTACGTAGCATAGAAGACCTATGTCACTACCTACGTAGCATAGAGGACCTAAGTCACTACCTACGTAGCATAGAGGACCTATGTCACTACCTACGTAGCATAGAGGACCTATGTCACTACCTACGTAGCATAGAGGACCTATGTCACTACCTACGTAGCATAGAAGACCTATGTCACTACCTACGTAGCATAGAGGACCTAAGTCACTACCTACGTAGCAAAGAGGACCTATGTCACTACCTACGTAGCATAAAGGACCTATGTCACTACCTATGTAGCATAAAGGACCTATGTCACTACCTCCGTAGCATAGAGGAATTACGTCACCACGTACGTAGCATAGAGGAATTACGTCACTACCTACGTAGCATAGAGGAATTATGTCACTACATACATAGCATAGAGGAATTATGTCACTACCTACGTAGCATAGAGGAATTATGTCACTACGTACGTAGCATAGAGGAATTACGTCACTACCTACGTAGCATAGAGGAACTATGTCACTACCTACGTAGCATAGAGGAACTATGTCACTACCTACGTAGCATAGAGGAATTATGTCACTACGTACATAGCATAGAGGAATTATGTCACTACCTACGTAGCATAGAGGAATTATGTCACTACGTACGTAGCATAGAGGAATTACGTCACTACCTACGTAGCATAGAGGAACTATGTCACTACCTACGTAGCATAGAGGAACTATGTCACTACCTACGTAGCATAGCGGAACTATGTCACTACCTACGTAGCATAGAGGAACTACGTCACTACCTACGTAGCATAGAGGAACTATGTCACTACCTACGTAGCATAGAGGAACTATGTCACTACCTACGTAGCATAGAGGCACTACGTCACTACCTACGTAGCATAGAGGCACTACGTCACTACCTACGTAGCATAGAGGCACTACGTCACTACCTACGTAGCATAGAGGCACTACGTCACTACCTACGTAGCATAGAGGCACTACGTCACTACCTACGTCACTACTCTTGACTAAAATATAAATCAGAACTAGCAAAGATGGAGGACTTGTAGGTTATTTTTAACGGGTGCATTTCACAAGTGGCTAGTTTGCATCAACTACCCTTCGATAAAACCGCTGCAAACTTTGGTTTCGAATCGAGACGCTCTAGACTCATGTCAGCCTTGTGATTTGATTGGTCCCCAGAAATCCCCCCCTCCAGTGATGTAGTTCCTCAATGCCAAAATAATCCATAATTGAAGCCAGACCCAAGTCCCTGTGTTGCCTAGGGTCAAGTTTTCAAGACTTATTTACTAGCCAAACACAGTAGGGCTCTGGTCAAAAGTCCCCCCCCCATTGACGTAGACATTAATTGACGTAAGTCTATCATTGAAAACAGACCCTAGTCTCTGTGTTGCCTAAGGTCAAATTTTCCAGATTAGGTAATAGTCCACTATATAGGGAATAGAGTGCCATTTGGGTCCCAGAATAGACTCAGTACAGTAGGCCCTTGACAATAAAACATCATTTACCTGTAATCACACCTCATGTTTCCTTTCAACAAAAAACATACACTGACACTCTAAACTGAGATTAGCAGAGAGGAGAATAAACATAATTACAACAGTACAACGATCATCACATCACAGGGGTTTGAAACATTTTAGCAGACGCTCTTATCCAGAGAACTAGATTAGATACTATAGTTTCACTGATGCAGTTCAGCAGAAGCTTTCGTAAGGCGGCAGTGTGTATTTGGTGGGGTTTAAAGGGACAGAGGTGTTGGATTGTACTACTGACGATGGTAAAATCATGTCCCGCCATGCTACCGTGTAACTTGTTGTAAGATTTTAAGGCAGTCTTGGAGGTCCATCTCCAAGGTTCTGTGCCCTATGGCACCCTATTGCCTATATAGTGCACTACCTTGGGGCGGCAGGGTAGCCCAGTGGTTAGAGCGTTGGACTAGTAACCGCAAAGGTTGCAAAATCAAATCCCTGAGCTGACAAGGTACAACAAAAATCTGTCGTTCTGCCCCCCCCCTGAACAAGGCAGTTTAACCCGCTGTTCCTAGGCCGTCGTTGAAAATAAGAATTTTTCCTTAACTGACTTGTCTAGTTAAAATACAAAAACCTTTAACCAGGGATCTAGTAGTGATCAAAGTAGTGCCCTATATAGGGAATAGGGTGCCATAGGGGATTCAGCCCCTTGGTGTTGAAGAAAAAAGCTTAGCACCACAGAACGTTTAATAAGAATGTTCAGAAATTGTCTTCAGACAAAACCATACATCCGTCACATAACAGTTAGAATAAACAGTATATATTAAGAAAACCGCAATAGATCGTAGAAGTCACAGCAAACGACAGGAAAACATTAATAACTCTACTTGAAAATTATCAGGAAAACCACTGGGCAAAAAAAAAAAAATGAAAAAAAAAACAAAAAAAACTGTTTGACTCAATGGGGTGTTTATCTATAATCCATAATACCGTGGCAAATTGTAGCAGGGGGGAGGGTCGTGGGTACGAGTCCCAAATCAAAAGTATGTGAAACAGTGCATGGAGGGCACTTTTCGAATGCGTCCTCCATATGTACATATTTTGAAGCATGCATCGATGTAAGCAAACAAACACATTTTAAAAATAATAATCATAAAAAAAACATAACACAAATTTTATTAAAATCAATGGCGGCCATTATTTGAGCTGAAGCGAGAGAAAATACAATGCTACTTGGGAATTTAAATGTTAGCTAATCACATATGTTGCATGGCTACAATGTCTTTTTTTTTTTTTTTATCTTGCTTTGTTAATAAATACAGCCCATTTTGGCATGGTTACCTGCCTACAATACCCACTGTAGTGTTCGTAGGTCGTAAGCCAATTCATTGTAAATCAATTGATCTAACTAGCTAGCTACTACTGTTAGCTAGCCAGAGAGCCACAAATAATTGTTAGCTTGCTGCCCACGAAGAATTGACATCTTACCTTGGATAACATTGGTTTATGTCGTTTTTTTTTTTTTGTTCGCCTGTTATTCTATCTGGTTAGCTACATTATTACAATAAACATATAGCAATCAAGCAATCAATCAATCAATCAATCAAATGTATTTATAAAGCTCTTCTTACGTCAGCTGATGTCACAAAGTTCTGTACAGAAACCCAGCCATAAAACCCCCAGACAGCGAGCAAATAGCTAGCTGATAGTTAATGAAGTAAAACATTTTGCTTTGTGTGTATCTTGTTTCATCTCTATTGCCATTGTCCTGGCTTGAAGAAGTCCATAGTAAATCAATAGTGCTAACTGGCTAGCCACGAAATAAATTGTTTAGCTAGCTACCCACAAAGAATTGACATCGACTGTATTTTGCATAACATTATTTTCGGTTAATTTTTTTCCTGTTTAACTAGCTAGCTGGCTAACTAGATTACAACGATTCACATATATCTAGCTGATAATTATGAAGTCAAAGTTGTCTTTGTGTATATCTTCGTCTATTGTGGTCATTGTCCTGGCTTGAAGAAGGGTCAGTGAATGGGGAAGTGCTTCTCAAATGGAAAGTTTTATGTGTTCTCCACGCTCTCAACCTCAAGAGGAAGTACTCAGGAGAATTCACTTGGAGCACGGTAGCATGCATATTGAGAAACACCCATTGGCTCAAACACAACCCACACAAACCCAGTTTATTTGATATCTGGGTGTGTATGAGTTTGTGTGTGTGTCTGTCCGTCCGTGTGTGTCTGTTCATCCATGTGTGTGTTTGTGTGTCTGTCCGTCCGTGTGCGCGCGTGTGTGTATCTGTCCGTGTGTGTGTGTTGTCGTGGACGAATCAGAATTAGTTGGGTAACATAGATAATTAAGATGTTTTATTAGTATAATATGCTTATTTGAGATACTTGTCATTAGAATGTGTCCATTGGACTCTGGTGTCTTTTGAGTTGCATGTCTACCTTAGCTGGGGCTCAGACACTTGGGGCCCAGAGAGGGGAGAGGTCAGACTTGTCGTCATGGGAATGTGTCTTTACCTATTTCTTAAACCATGTGAAGGGATGGCGTGATTAATGGGGAACCAATGATTTGTCTCCACAATGTCTGTGAGCAAGTCACTCCCTCCTTTTCTTTATTGTGGGGAGGATTATGGCAGTGTCTGGACCCTTGCATGTCCTCTGTTAGATCTCACACTTATCCTGGGATATTATATGGCCTAGAGGCTCACTCCCTCCAGTGAGCCTGTCCAGGAGTAGGGTCAAGAGGGGGTTTTCTTGAGATGGGAGTATCTAGAGTTGACAATTGATATATGCCATTGGATGAAATTGTGTTTTTGTTCAATACCGTACCAGGGAGGGACGGTTCTAAGGGGACCAGATACTGGTCTGTGTTTTATTGATATCTGTCATACAAAACTTAACCTTTGTGAACTGTTACTAAGTATCTGTGGTTTGTCAATGTACGTTGAAGGGGGTGTATCGTTGCTATAAAAGATCCCTGTAGCCATTCTGTAATCACCTTCCTGGTTCATTCGAGAGAATGCATTATTGGGGGTCAAGAACTTTTGCAAAAGTATCTTAAGTATTAAAGATGTAGTTTAACCTGTTAGGGCTAGGGGGCAGTATTGACACGGCTGGATAAAAAACGTACCCGATTTAATCTGGTTACTACTCCTCCTAGAATATGCATATAATTATTGGCTTTTGATAGAAAACACCCTAAAGTTTCTAAAACTGTTTGAATGGTGTCTGTGACTATAACAGAACTGTGTGTGTGTGTGTGTGTGTGTGTGTGTGTGTGTGTGTGTGTGTGTGTGTGTGTGTGTGTGTGTGTGTGTTTGTGTGTGTGTGTGTGTGTGTGTGTGTGTGTGTGTGTGTCCCCGTCCGTCCGTGTGTGTGTGTGTGTCCGTCCGTCCGTGTGTGTGTGTGTGTCCGTCCGTCCGTGTGTATGTGTGTATCCAGTGTCCCAGCTCAGTCGGGTTCTCTGCTCTTATCTCTGATCAAGTTGAGTTCCTCCATCTTCTCCTGCAGGAAGGAAGCGGGCATGGAGGAGCCAAGGAATCTCTGGGGCTTCACAACACAGCCCTGGGGGGAGAGAGGGAGGGAGGGGAGTCACAACACAGCTCTGGGGGAGGGAGGGGAGTCACAACACAGCTCTGGCGGGAGAGAGGGAGGGAGGGGAGTCACAACACGCCCTGGGGGAGGGAGGGAGTCACAACACAGCCCTGGGGGGAGGGAGGGAGGGGAGTCACAACACAGCCCTGGGGGAGGGAGGGGAGTCACAACACAGCCCTGGGGGGAGAGAGGGAGGGAGGGGAGTCAAAACACAGCCCTGGGGGAGGGAGGGGAGTCACAACACAGCCCTGGGGGGAGGGAGGGGAGTCACAACACAGCCCTGGGGGGAGGGAGGGGAGTCACAACACAGCCCTGGGGGGAGAGAGGGAGGGAGGGGAGTCAAAACACAGCCCTGGGGGGAGGGAGGGAGGGGAGTCACAACACAGCCATGGGGAGAGGGAGGGGAGTCACAACACAGCCCTGGGGGAGGGAGGGGAGTCACAACACAGCCCTGGGGGAGGAAGGGAGGGGAGTCACAACACAGCCCTGGGGGGAGGGAGAGAGGGAGGGAGGGAGGGAGGGAGGGAGGGGAGTCACAACACAGCCCTGGGGGGATGGAGGGGAGTCACAACACAGCCCTGGGGGGAGGGAGGGGAGTCACAACACAGCCCTGGGGGGAGGGAGAGAGGGAGGGAGGGGAGTCACAACACAGCCCTGGGGGGAGGGAGGGAGGGGAGTCACAACACAGCCCTGGGGGAGGGAGGGAGGGAGGGGAGTCACAACACAGCCCTGGGGGGAGGGAGGGAGGGAGGGGAGTCACAACACAGCCCTGGGGAGAGGGAGGGTGGGGAGTCACAACACAGCCCTGGGGGGAGGGGGAGTGCAGATGGTTTCAGACAGACAGGATCAGGCAGACAGGGTACGGCAGACAGGGTACGGCAGACAGGATCGTGCAGACAGGATCGGGCAGACAGGATGGGCAGACTGTTTTCAGACAGACAGGGTCATGTGAAATGCTTAATTTAAAAACCTGAGCTGCGTGTGATTTGTTGTCGACTACAGGTCTCACCTTGTCTCTCTCGATAGGGAGAACGTGCTGGTTTCCCTTCTTGTCCACACTCACAGGCATCCACAACCCCGGGTCTGTCTGGGTGGACCGGTCCGAGAGCGCGGAGTCACCTCCGATACCCAGAGTGGATCGGTCCAAGTCCCTCCTATTACGGTTGTTACCCCAATTACCATTACCCCCGGGGAAAACAAACGTGTTGTCTTCCGACGAACCTGTATGGGCACACAGCAGGACCTCATTATTATTATATTATATTATATAATATTATACATTAATATATTATTATAGGCAATATAACAACAACCAGACAGTCACTGTAGCATTAGGCTGATTTAATAGAGTGACAGTCACTAGGCTGATTTAATAGAGTGCCAGTCACTAGCAGTAGGGTGATGTGACAGAGCTGATGTGACAGAGCTGATGTGACAGAGCTGATGTGACAGAGCCAGTCACTAGCAGTAGGGTGATGTGACAGAGCCAGTCACTAGCAGTAGGTTGATATGACAGAGCCAGTCACTAGCAGTAGGGTGATATGACAGAGCCAGTCACTAGCAGTAGGGTGATGTGACAGAGCCAGTCACTAGCAGTAGGGTGATGTGACAGAGCCAGTCACTAGCAGTAGGGTGATGTGACAGAGCCAGTCACTAGCAGTAGGGTGATGTGACAGAGCGTGCCAGTCACTAGCAGTAGGTTGATGTGACAGAGCCAGTCACTAGCAGTAGGGTGATGTGACAGAGCCAGTCACTAGCAGTAGGTTGATGTGACAGAGCCAGTCACTAGCAGTAGGGTGATGTGACAGAGCCAGTCACTAGCAGTAGGGTGATGTGACAGAGCCAGTCACTAGCAGTAGGGTGATGTGACAGAGCCAGTCACTAGCAGTAGGGTGATGTGACAGAGCCAGTCACTAGCAGTAGGGTGATGTGACAGAGCCAGTCACTAGCAGTAGGGTGATGTGACAGAGCCAGTCACTAGCAGTAGGGTGATGTGACAGAGCCAGTCACTAGCAGTAGGGTGATGTGACAGAGCCAGTCACTAGCAGTAGGGTGATGTGACAGAGCCAGTCACTAGCAGTAGGGTGATGTGACAGAGCCAGTCACTAGCAGTAGGGTGATGTGACAGAGCCAGTCACTAGCAGTAGGGTGATGTGACAGAGCCAGTCACTAGCAGTAGGGTGATGTGACAGAGCCAGTCACTAGCAGTAGGTTGATGTGACAGAGCCAGTCACTAGCAGTAGGGTGATGTGACAGAGCCAGTCACTAGCAGTAGGGTGATGTGACAGAGCCAGTCACTAGCAGTAGGTTGATGTGACAGAGCCAGTCACTAGCAGTAGGGTGATGTGACAGAGCCAGTCACTAGCAGTAGGGTGATGTGACAGAGCCAGTCACTAGCAGTAGGGTGATGTGACAGAGCCAGTCACTAGCAGTAGGTTGATGTGACAGAGCCAGTCACTAGCAGTAGGGTGATATGACAGAGCCAGTCACTAGCAGTAGGGTGATGTGACAGAGCCAGTCACTAGCAGTAGGGTGATGTGACAGAGCCAGTCACTAGCAGTAGGGTGATGTGACAGAGCCAGTCACTAGCAGTAGGGTGATGTGACAGAGCCAGTCACTAGCAGTAGGGTGATGTGACAGAGCCAGTCACTAGCAGTAGGGTGATGTGACAGAGCCAGTCACTAGCAGTAGGGTGATGTGACAGAGCCAGTCACTAGCAGTAGGGTGATGTGACAGAGCCAGTCACTAGCAGTAGGGTGATGTGACAGAGCCAGTCACTAGCAGTAGGGTGATGTGACAGAGCCAGTCACTAGCAGTAGGTTGATGTGACAGAGCCAGTCACTAGCAGTAGGGTGATGTGACAGAGCCAGTCACTAGCAGTAGGGTGATGTGACAGAGCTGATGTGACAGAGCTGATGTGACAGAGCTGATGTGACAGAGCCAGTCACTAGCAGTAGGGTGATGTGACAGAGCCAGTCACTAGCAGTAGGGTGATGTGACAGAGCCAGTCACTAGCAGTAGGGTGATATGACAGAGCCAGTCACTAGCAGTAGGGTGATGTGACAGAGCCAGTCACTAGCAGTAGGGTGATGTGACAGAGCCAGTCACTAGCAGTAGGGTGATGTGACAGAGCCAGTCACTAGCAGTAGGGTGATGTGACAGAGCGTGCCAGTCACTAGCAGTAGGTTGATGTGACAGAGCCAGTCACTAGCAGTAGGGTGATGTGACAGAGCCAGTCACTAGCAGTAGGGTGATGTGACAGAGCCAGTCACTAGCAGTAGGGTGATGTGACAGAGCCAGTCACTAGCAGTAGGTTGATGTGACAGAGCCAGTCACTAGCAGTAGGGTGATGTGACAGAGCCAGTCACTAGCAGTAGGGTGATGTGACAGAGCCAGTCACTAGCAGTAGGGTGATGTGACAGAGCCAGTCACTAGCAGTAGGGTGATGTGACAGAGCCAGTCACTAGCAGTAGGGTGATGTGACAGAGCCAGTCACTAGCAGTAGGGTGATGTGACAGAGCCAGTCACTAGCAGTAGGGTGATGTGACAGAGCCAGTCACTAGCAGTAGGGTGATGTGACAGAGCCAGTCACTAGCAGTAGGGTGATGTGACAGAGCCAGTCACTAGCAGTAGGGTGATGTGACAGAGCCAGTCACTAGCAGTAGGGTGATGTGACAGAGCCAGTCACTAGCAGTAGGGTGATGTGACAGAGCCAGTCACTAGCAGTAGGGTGATGTGACAGAGCCAGTCACTAGCAGTAGGGTGATGTGACAGAGCCAGTCACTAGCAGTAGGTTGATGTGACAGAGCCAGTCACTAGCAGTAGGGTGATGTGACAGAGCCAGTCACTAGCAGTAGGGTGATGTGACAGAGCCAGTCACTAGCAGTAGGGTGATGTGACAGAGCCAGTCACTAGCAGTAGGGTGATGTGACAGAGCCAGTCACTAGCAGTAGGGTGATGTGACAGAGCCAGTCACTAGCAGTAGGTTGATGTGACAGAGCCAGTCACTAGCAGTAGGGTGATGTGACAGAGCCAGTCACTAGCAGTAGGGTGATGTGACAGGCTGATGTGACAGAGCTGATGTGACAGAGCTGATGTGACAGAGCCAGTCACTAGCAGTAGGGTGATGTGACAGAGCCAGTCACTAGCAGTAGGGTGATGTGACAGAGCCAGTCACTAGCAGTAGGGTGATATGACAGAGCCAGTCACTAGCAGTAGGGTGATGTGACAGAGCCAGTCACTAGCAGTAGGGTGATGTGACAGAGCCAGTCACTAGCAGTAGGGTGATGTGACAGAGCCAGTCACTAGCAGTAGGGTGATGTGACAGAGCGGCCAGTCACTAGCAGTAGGTTGATGTGACAGAGCCAGTCACTAGCAGTAGGGTGATGTGACAGAGCCAGTCACTAGCAGTAGGGTGATGTGACAGAGCCAGTCACTAGCAGTAGGTTGATGTGACAGAGCCAGTCACTAGCAGTAGGGTGATGTGACAGAGCCAGTCACTAGCAGTAGGGTGATGTGACAGAGCCAGTCACTAGCAGTAGGGTGATGTGACAGAGCCAGTCACTAGCAGTAGGGTGATGTGACAGAGCCAGTCACTAGCAGTAGGGTGATGTGACAGAGCCAGTCACTAGCAGTAGGGTGATGTGACAGAGCCAGTCACTAGCAGTAGGGTGATGTGACAGAGCCAGTCACTAGCAGTAGGGTGATGTGACAGAGCCAGTCACTAGCAGTAGGGTGATGTGACAGAGCCAGTCACTAGCAGTAGGGTGATGTGACAGAGCCAGTCACTAGCAGTAGGGTGATGTGACAGAGCCAGTCACTAGCAGTAGGGTGATGTGACAGAGCCAGTCACTAGCAGTAGGGTGATGTGACAGAGCCAGTCACTAGCAGTAGGGTGATGTGACAGAGCCAGTCACTAGCAGTAGGGTGATGTGACAGAGCCAGTCACTAGCAGTAGGGTGATGTGACAGAGCCAGTCACTAGCAGTAGGGTGATGTGACAGAGCCAGTCACTAGCAGTAGGGTGATGTGACAGAGCCAGTCACTAGCAGTAGGGTGATGTGACAGAGCCAGTCACTAGCAGTAGGGTGATGTGACAGAGCCAGTCACTAGCAGTAGGGTGATGTGACAGAGCCAGTCACTAGCAGTAGGGTGATGTGACAGAGCCAGTCACTAGCAGTAGGGTGATGTGACAGAGCCAGTCACTAGCAGTAGGGTGATGTGACAGAGCCAGTCACTAGCAGTAGGGTGATGTGACAGAGCCAGTCACTAGCAGTAGGGTGATGTGACAGAGCCAGTCACTAGCAGTAGGGTGATGTGACAGAGCCAGTCACTAGCAGTAGGGTGATGTGACAGAGCCAGTCACTAGCAGTAGGGTGATGTGACAGAGCCAGTCACTAGCAGTAGGGTGATGTGACAGAGCCAGTCACTAGCAGTAGGGTGATGTGACAGAGCCAGTCACTAGCAGTAGGGTGATGTGACAGAGCCAGTCACTAGCAGTAGGGTGATGTGACAGAGCCAGTCACTAGCAGTAGGGTGATGTGACAGAGCTGATGTGACAGAGCTGATGTGACAGAGCTGATGTGACAGAGCCAGTCACTAGCAGTAGGGTGATGTGACAGAGCCAGTCACTAGCAGTAGGGTGATGTGACAGAGCCAGTCACTAGCAGTAGGGTGATGTGACAGAGCCAGTCACTAGCAGTAGGGTGATGTGACAGAGCCAGTCACTAGCAGTAGGGTGATGTGACAGAGCCAGTCACTAGCAGTAGGGTGATGTGACAGAGCCAGTCACTAGCAGTAGGGTGATGTGACAGAGCGTGCCAGTCACTAGCAGTAGGGTGATGTGACAGAGCCAGTCACTAGCAGTAGGGTGATGTGACAGAGCCAGTCACTAGCAGTAGGGTGATGTGACAGAGCCAGTCACTAGCAGTAGGGTGATGTGACAGAGCCAGTCACTAGCAGTAGGGTGATGTGACAGAGCCAGTCACTAGCAGTAGGGTGATGTGACAGAGCCAGTCACTAGCAGTAGGGTGATGTGACAGAGCCAGTCACTAGCAGTAGGGTGATGTGACAGAGCCAGTCACTAGCAGTAGGGTGATGTGACAGAGCCAGTCACTAGCAGTAGGGTGATGTGACAGAGCCAGTCACTAGCAGTAGGGTGATGTGACAGAGCCAGTCACTAGCAGTAGGGTGATGTGACAGAGCCAGTCACTAGCAGTAGGGTGATGTGACAGAGCCAGTCACTAGCAGTAGGGTGATGTGACAGAGCCAGTCACTAGCAGTAGGGTGATGTGACAGAGCCAGTCACTAGCAGTAGGGTGATGTGACAGAGCCAGTCACTAGCAGTAGGGTGATGTGACAGAGCCAGTCACTAGCAGTAGGGTGATGTGACAGAGCCAGTCACTAGCAGTAGGGTGATGTGACAGAGCCAGTCACTAGCAGTAGGGTGATGTGACAGAGCCAGTCACTAGCAGTAGGGTGATGTGACAGAGCCAGTCACTAGCAGTAGGGTGATGTGACAGAGCCAGTCACTAGCAGTAGGGTGATGTGACAGAGCCAGTCACTAGCAGTAGGGTGATGTGACAGAGCCAGTCACTAGCAGTAGGGTGATGTGACAGAGCCAGTCACTAGCAGTAGGGTGATGTGACAGAGCCAGTCACTAGCAGTAGGGTGATGTGACAGAGCCAGTCACTAGCAGTAGGGTGATGTGACAGAGCCAGTCACTAGCAGTAGGGTGATGTGACAGAGCCAGTCACTAGCAGTAGGGTGATGTGACAGAGCCAGTCACTAGCAGTAGGGTGATGTGACAGAGCCAGTCACTAGCAGTAGGGTGATGTGACAGAGCCAGTCACTAGCAGTAGGGTGATGTGACAGAGCCAGTCACTAGCAGTAGGGTGATGTGACAGAGCCAGTCACTAGCAGTAGGGTGATGTGACAGAGCCAGTCACTAGCAGTAGGGTGATGTGACAGAGCCAGTCACTAGCAGTAGGGTGATGTGACAGAGCCAGTCACTAGCAGTAGGGTGATGTGACAGAGCCAGTCACTAGCAGTAGGGTGATGTGACAGAGCCAGTCACTAGCAGTAGGGTGATGTGACAGAGCCAGTCACTAGCAGTAGGGTGATGTGACAGAGCCAGTCACTAGCAGTAGGGTGATGTGACAGAGCCAGTCACTAGCAGTAGGGTGATGTGACAGAGCCAGTCACTAGCAGTAGGGTGATGTGACAGAGCCAGTCACTAGCAGTAGGTTGATGTGACAGAGCCAGTCACTAGCAGTAGGGTGATGTGACAGAGCCAGTCACTAGCAGTAGGGTGATGTGACAGAGCCAGTCACTAGCAGTAGGTTGATGTGACAGAGCCAGTCACTAGCAGTAGGTTGATGTGACAGAGCCAGTCACTAGCAGTAGGGTGATGTGACAGAGCCAGTCACTAGCAGTAGGTTGATGTGACAGAGCGTGCCAGTAGGTTAATGTGACAGAGCGTGCCAGTAGGTTGATGTGACAGAGCCAGTCACTAGCAGTAGGTTAATGTGACAGAGCGTGCCAGTAGGTTAATGTGACAGAGCGTGCCAGTAGGTTAATGTGACAGAGCGTGCCAGTAGGTTAATGTGACAGAGCGTGCCAGTAGGTTAATGTGACAGAGCGTGCCAGTAGGTTAATGTGACAGAGCTGTGCCAGTAGGTTAATGTGACAGAGCGTGCCAGTAGGTTAATGTGACAGAGCGTGCCAGTAGGTTAATGTGACAGAGCGTGCCAGTAGGTTAATGTGACAGAGCGTGCCAGTAGGTTAATGTGACAGAGCGTGCCAGTAGGTTAATGTGACAGAGCGTGCCAGTAGGTTAATGTGACAGAGCGTGCCAGTAGGTTAATGTTGACAGAGCGTGCCAGTAGGTTGATGTGACAGAGCGTGCCAGTAGGTTAATGTGACAGAGCGTGCCAGTAGGTTAATGTGACAGAGCGTGCCAGTAGGTGAATGTGACAGAGCGTGCCAGTAGGTTAATGTGACACGAGCGTGCCAGTAGGTTGATGTGACAGAGCGTGCCAGTAGGTTAATGTGACAAGAGCGTGCCAGTAGTGTTAATGTGACAGAGCGTGCCAGTAGGTTGATGTGACAGAGCGTGCCAGTAGGTTAATGTGACAGAGCGTGCCAGTAGGTTAATGTGACAGAGCGTGCCAGTAGGTTAATGTGACAGAGCGTGCCAGTAGGTTAATGTGACAGAGCGTGCCAGTAGGTTAATGTGACAGAGCGTGCCAGTAGGTTAATGTGACAGAGCGTGCCAGTAGGTTAATGTGACAGAGCGTGCCAGTAGGTTAATGTGACAGAGCGTGCCAGTAGGTTAATGTGACAGAGCGTGCCAGTAGGTTGATGTGACAGAGCGTGCCAGTAGGTTAATGTGACAGAGCGTGCCAGTAGGTTAATGTGACAGAGCGTGCCAGTAGGTTAATGTGACAGAGCGTGCCAGTAGGTTGATGTGACAGAGCGTGCCAGTAGGTTAATGTGACAGAGCGTGCCAGTAGGTTGATGTGACAGAGCGTGCCAGTAGGTTAATGTGACAGAGCGTGCCAGTAGGTTAATGTGACAGAGCGTGCCAGTAGGTTGATGTGACAGAGCGTGCCAGTAGGTTAATGTGACAGAGCGTGCCAGTAGGTTAATGTGACAGAGCGTGCCAGTAGGTTAATGTGACAGAGCGTGCCAGTAGGTTAATGTGACAGAGCGTGCCAGTAGGTTGATGTGACAGAGCGTGCCAGTAGGTTAATGTGACAGAGCGTGCCAGTAGGTTGATGTGACAGAGCGTGCCAGTAGGTTAATGTGACAGAGCGTGCCAGTAGGTTAATGTGACAGAGCGTGCCAGTAGGTTGATGTGACAGAGCGTGCCAGTAGGTTAATGTGACAGAGCGTGCCAGTAGGTTGATGTGACAGAGCGTGCCAGTAGGTTAATGTGACAGAGGCGTGCCAGTAGGTTAATGTGACAGAGCGTGCCAGTAGGTTAATGTGACAGAGCGTGCCAGCTTGATGACTCCCCACAGCTACAACAGAGCGGACACAACAGAGCATGAATTAGATGGTTTGTGAATCTCAGCCAAAGCACAATTTTAACAACACCCAGCTCAATGCAATACCCACAAAGCCTCCACAAGTGTCACAGAAGGTGGGTCGCTTGTACGTGGTCTCGTGGAAGTTGTGGACGTTCTTGAAGTTGTATCCTAGTTTGGCACAAACGGACATCCCCCTCATGAAGTAGGAGTTGATCTGCTGATGACTGATCTCCCCCTCTCTGGAAGGGATGGGAGGAGGGAGGGAGGGAGGGGAGAGGGGAGGGGAGGGAGGGAGAGAGGGAGAGGGGAGGAGAGAGGGATAGGAGGAGAGAGGGAGGGAGGGGAGGGAGGAGAGAGGGAGAGAGGGAGAGGGAGGAGAGAGGGATGGGAGGAGAGAGGGAGGGGAGAGGGGAGGGAGGGAGGAATGGGAGGAGGGAGGGAGGGAGGAGAGAGGGGAGGGAGGGAGGGATGGGAGGGAGGGAGGGAGGGAGGGAGGAGAGAGGGAGGGAGGGAGGAATGGGAGGAGAGAGGGAGGGAGGGGAGAGGGGAGGGAGGGAGGAATGGGAGGAGAGATGGAGGGAGGAGAGAGGGAGGGAGGGATGGGAGGGAGGAGAGAGGGAGGGAGGGAGGAATGGGAGTAGAGAGGGAGGGAGGAGAGAGGGGAGGGAGGGATGGGAGGGAGGAGAGAGGGAGGGAGGAGAGAGGGAGGGAGGGAGGAATGGGAGGAGAGAGGGAGGGAGGGAGGAATGGGAGGAGAGAGGGAGGGAGGAGAGAGGGAGGGAGGGATGGGAGGAGAGAGGGAGGGAGGAGAGAGGGAGGGATGGGAGGAGAGAGGGAGGGAGGAGAGAGGGAGGGAGGGAGGAATGGGAGGAGAGAGGGAGGGAGGAGAGAGGGAGGGGGGAGGGAGGGAGGGATGGGAGGAGAGGAGAGAGGGAGGGAGGAGAGAGGGAGGAATGGGAGGGAGGGAGGGATGGGAGGAGAGAGGGAGGGGGGATGGGAGAGGGATGGGAGGAGGGAGGGAGGGATTAGAGAGGGAGGGATGGGAGGAGGGAGGGAGGGAGGGAGGGAGGGAGGGAGGGAGGGAGGGAGGGAGGGAGGGAGGGAGGGAGAAAGAGAGAGTGACAGATTGTTAAAGCTAGAGACAGAATGTTCTTAAGAAGAGAGTTCACACATCCAACTGTGGCACAGGATCACTCTCACTCTCTCTCTCTCTCTCACTCTCTCTCATTCTCTCTTTCTCTCTCACTCTCTCTCATTCTCTCTCTCTCTCTCACTCTCTCTCTCTCTCTCTCTCTCTCTCTCACCTGTCACTGTCATTGTTGCAGAAGGAGAAGGGGAAGTTAGCTGCTATCTTCTTAAAGTCCTCCAGAGAGATGTATCCATCCTGGTTCAGGTCGTAATTCTTCATGATGGACTGCAGAGGTCAGCACAGACATTATGTTCATTCTGTGGTACGTACGACCATAGAGATGTATAGAGATCTCCACTTGGAAATAACATGTTTTTGCATGGACGTTGCCAACAAAAAAAAGGGCTTCCACCATTTTAAAGTAGTAAACTAGGTGTGGATTTCTATGGGTTTTGGGAGCGATCGGTCAATGATCAGAGCATTGTCTTCTTCAAATAGCGAAAGTTCATTAAGATGGCGGGCCTCCATGCGCTTACCACAAATGCCACGTTTGCTAAGTTCGTACTGCGGGCTGGATCCAGACCCAGAACGCGGTCAATACGGCTTACGGGCCCAGAACAGGGTCAACACGGACCATGGACCCCAATTAAACTATAAATGCACACTGCATTCAGAAAGTATTCAGACCCCTTGACTTTTTCCACATTTTGTTACATTACAGCCTTATTCTAAAATGTATTCAATTGTTTTTTTCCCCCTCATCAATCTACACACAATACCCCATAATGACAAAGCAAAAACAGTATTTCCTTTAAAAATTTTAGCAAATTTATTTCAAAAAAACGGAAATATCACATTTACATAAGTATTCAGACCCTTTAATCAGTACTTTGTTGAAGCACCTTTGGCAGCGATTACAGCCTGGAGTCTTCTTGGGTATGACGCTACAAGCTTGTCACACCTGTATTTGGGGAGTTTCTCTCATTCTTCTCTGCAGATCCTCTCAAGCTCTGTCAGGTTGAATGGGGAGAGTTGCTGTACAGCTATTATCAGGTCTCTCCAGAGATGTTGGATTGGGTTCAAGTCCAGGCTCTGGCTGGGTCACCTAAGGACATTCAGAGACTTGTCCCGAAGCCACTCCTGCGTTGTCTTGGCTGTGTGCTTAGGGTCATTGTCCTGATGGAAGGTGAACCTTCGCCCCAGTCTGAGGTCCTGAGCGCTCTTGAGCAGGTTTTCATCAAGGATCTCTCTGTACTTTGCTCCGTTCATCTTTCCCTCGATCCTAACTAGTCTTCCAGTCCCGGCCTCTGAAAAACATCCCCACAGCATGATGCTGCCACCACCATGCTTCACTGTTGGCATGGTGCCAGGTCTCCCAGACGTGACGCTTGGCATTCAGGCCAAAGAGTTCAATCTTGGTTTCATCAGACCAGAGAATCTTGTTTCTCATGGTCTGAGAGTCCTTTAGGTGCCTTTTGGCAAACTCCAAGCGGGCTGTCATGTCTTTTACTGAGGAGTGGCTTCTGTCTGGTTCTTGGTCACCTCCCTGACCAAGGCCCTTCTCCCCTGATTGCTCAGTTTGGCCGGGGGGCCAGTTCTAGGAAGAGGCTTGGTGGTTCCAAACTTCTTCCATTTCAGAATGATGGAGGCCACTGTGTTCTTGGAGACCTTCAATGTTGCAGAAATGTTTTGGTGCCCTTCCCCAGAGCTGTGGCTCAACACAATCCTGTCTCAGGGTTCTACGACCTCATGGCTTGATTTTTGCTCTGACATGCACTGTCAACTGTGGGACCTTATATAGACAGGTGTGTGCTTTTCCAAATCATGTCCAATCCATTGAATTTACCACAGGTGGACTCTAACCATGTTGTAGAAACATCTCAAGGATGATCAATGGAAACAGGATGCACCTGAGCTCAATTTCGAGTCTCATAGCAATACTTATGTAAATAAGGTATTTCAGTTTTTTATTTTTAATACATTTTCTAAAAAGTCTAAAAACCTGGTTTCGCTTTTTCATGTGGTATTGTGATGTCATTATGGGGTATTGTGATGTCATTATGGGGTATTGTGATGTCATTATGGGGTATTGTGATGTCATTATGGGGTATTGTGATGTCATTATGGGGTATTGTGATGTCATTATGGGGTATTGTGATGTCATTATGGTGTATTGTGATGTCATTATGGGATATTGTGATGTCATTATGGGGTATTGTGATGTAGATTGATGAGGAATACTTTTTATTTCATCAATTTTATAATAAGGCTGTAATGTAACAAAATGTGGAAAAAGTCAAGGGGTCTGAATACTTTCCGAATGCACTGTATATATATTTTAAGAATTTGGTTGAGATTTGACAACTAGTATCATATAAACACAATTAAGTGTGTGGAATTGCAGGAAATTATCTTTAAAACTGCTACATTTTACCTTCAGTCTGTGGTATAATGTGTAGAACTGCAATTTTTTTTTTCTCTCTCTGGAGTGTCAACAGTTTGGGGTCCCATGTGTTATGAGGTGGAGGGGGTTTGTTTGTTTCCATCCGGACCTTTTTCCACCTAGGACCGGAACCCCCCTGGTATACGTCATTCCAATTTTAGCTCCAAGATGCTGCTTAGTTGATTTATCAGTGCATTGAACCATGTTAAAAATAGTCCCGGTCGGTATTAGATAAAACCGTGGGGAAAACAACATGTGGTTACCTAGGTTACCTAGGTTACCATTGGCTCACAACAACAACAAAAGAACTTTACCCTTTTCAAACGCAATTTTACTTGTTGTCTTCTTGTTTTAGTCAATTACAAAACGACATTTAAGATAAGAACTGTACATGTCTAAAGATTACTTTTCAACATTGCCTGATCCAGAATGTTCTCACTACTTATACTGAACAAAAAATATAAACGCGACATGCAACAATTTCAAAGATTTTACAAAGTTATAGTTCATATAAGGAAATCAATAAATTGAAATAAATTCATCAGGCCCTAATCTATGGATTTCACATGACTGGGAATACAGATATGCATTTGTTGGTCACAGATGCCTTAAAAAAAGTAGGGGTGTGGGTCAGAAAACCAGTCAGTATCTGGTGTGACCACCATTTGCATCATCTCCTTCACATAGAGTTGATCAGGCTGTTGATTGTGGCCTGTGGATTGTTGTCCCACTCCTCTTCAATGGCTGTGTGAAGTTGCTGGTTTATTGTCAGGAACTGGAACACGCTGTCCTACACGTCGATCCAGAGCATCCCAAACATGCTCAACGGGTGACATGTCTGGTCAGTATGCAGGCCATGGAAGATCTGGGATATTTTCAGCTTCCATAAATTGTGTACAGATCCTTGTGACATGGTGCCGTGCATTATCATGCTGAAACATGAAGTGATGGCGGCGGATGAATGGCACGACAATGGGCCTCAGGATCTCACCACGGTATCTCTGTGCATTCAAATTGCCATCGATAAAATGCAATTGTGTTCATTGTCCGTTGCTTATGCCTGCCCTTACCATAACCCCACCGCCCCCATGGGGCACTCTGTTCACAACATGGACATCAGCAAACCGCTCGCCCACACGACGCCATACACGTGGTCTGCGGGTTGTGAAGCCGGTCGGACGTACTGCCAAATTCTCTAAAACAAAGATGGAGGCGGCTTATGGTAGAGAAATTAACATTAAATTATCTGGTAACAGCTCTGGTAGACATTCCTGCAGTCAGCATGCCAATTACACGCTCCCTCAAAACTTGAGTCATCTGTGGCATTGTGTTGTGTGACAAAACTGCACATTTTAGATTGGCCCCAGCACAAGGTGCACCTGTGTAATGATCATGCTGTTTAATCAGTTTCTTGATTTTCCACACCTGTCAGGTGGATGGATTATCTTGACGAAGGAGAGATGCTCACTAACAGGGATATAAACAAATTAGTGCACAACATTTGAGAGAAATTAGCTTTTTGTGCGTATGGAACATTTCTGGGATCTTTTATTTCAGCTCATGAAACATGGGACCAACACTTTACAATGTTGCGTTTTATATTTTCTGTTCAATGTAGAAAAATGTCATATTGTAGGGCTTCCCTCGTGCCTCTTTTCATGACGATGCTGGCAGCCACGTGAGTGAGTGCTAGCTAGCTAGCTAATGACAGCAACATTAAGCTAGCCAAGACCAACAACACAAACTATAGATTATAGAGCTACAAGTAGTGAATGGACTATTACTGTGATATCTGAATTCTGACATCTTTATGCACCTTCACCATTGGTTTGTAAATGGCTTTAAGCTATATCACCTCCATCTAGTGTCCACAATTAAATGAATGACACACAAGATTTGGTTTAAGACTCCAGCACTGCAGTTGGGGCGTCAATCACCAACAATAGCTTTAGAAAAAATGGACTACTTTAAAATGGAGATAACCTCAATGGTGCTGAACGTGGGCTCACAGACACCACGATGGGACAGATACAACGTTGCGATCTCTACACATCTCTATGGGGACGACAGATAAAGTACACAATGTTAACTTTGTGTTGTGGTAGACTAAGGGTAGTTCTGCTTTAGACTGCACAGTAATGAGGAAATGAAAAAGAGACTCACACACAGACAGGCAACACCGTCTCACAGTTCTATCCCAATTCACAGCTCTACTTGATTTCCTTGCATCCTATCTCCTCGCCTCCTTTCGTAACCATATCGAAAAGAACAAGCGTCAAGGTCTCTCTCCTCTGACCTTCTTCTCTATTGGGTTTTGAGAAGTAGGTGGGGAGATAGGATGTGAGAAATCAGGAGAGATACATTTAGAAAGAGCCCGAGTGTCGCTGAGGACAGACAGACAGACAGACAGACAGACAGACAGACAGACAGACAGACAGACAGACAGACAGACAGACAGACAGACAGACAGACAGACAGACAGACAGACAGACAGACAGACAGACAGACAGACAGACAGAGAGAGAGAGACAGAGAGACAGACAGACAGAGAGAGAGAGACAGAGAGAGAGACAGACAGAGAGAGAGAGACAGAGAGAGAGAGAGAGAGAGACAGAGAGAGAGAGACAGAGAGACAGACAGAGAGAGAGAGAGAGACAGAGAGACAGAGAGACAGACAGACAGAGAGAGAGACAGACAGAGAGAGAGAGAGAGAGACAGACAGACAGACAGACAGACAGACAGACAGACAGACAGACAGACAGACAGACAGACAGACAGACAGACACTCACATCCACCATCTGCTTGACGTGTTTAGAGATGGTGTCTGGGTCCAGCCTCGGAGTCACTCCTGAACCCCACTCTGCTACAACTGGGGGTTTGACAGGTGCTACAGGCTAGGGGGAGGGAGGGAGGGAGGGAGGGAGGAAGGGGAGGGGAGAGGAGGAAGAAAGGGAGAGGAGAGAGAGAAAAAAAGAGGGAGGAGGCATGAAAGATTGAATACGTTAAAACATCTACCACATAAGAAGCCTTTGTCAAGGGCTCTGTCTTTTTGTGGTTAACTTTGATGTCGCCCAGCCTCCCCCCACAGGACGATGCAGTGACAGGGTGATGCGCAGCGTGTAAAGGTCAAAGGTCAGGAAGGATGGAGGCAGGATGATGGTAACAGATAAATGTTGATAAACTGCATGTCAGCAGTAAGAGAGCGAGGCAGAGAGAGAGAGAGAGAGAGAGAGAGAGAGAGACAGAGAGAGAGAGAGAGAGAGACAGAGAGAGAGAGAGAGAGAGAGACAGAGAGAGAGAGAGAGAGAGAGAGAGAGAGAGAGAGAGAGACAGAGAGAGAGAGAGAGACAGAGAGAGAGAGAGAGAGAGAGAGAGAGAGATACAGAGAGAGAGAGACAGAGAGAGAGAGAGAGAGAGAGGCAGAGAGAGAGAGAGAGAGAGAGAGACATGGAGAGAGAGAGGCAGAGAGAGAGAGAGAGAGACAGAGAGAGAGAGACAGAGAGAGAGAGACAGAGCACAGTGAGTGACACTAGTCTCTTTAAGCATTTTCACTGTAAGGTGACTACCTACACCTGTTGTATTCGGCGCTTGTGACAAGTATAATTTCGATTTGATTTGATTCGACAGGCCCCGTGTCTAATGACCTTGGAAGAAGTCGTTGAGGCTGGCACACGACTCTAGAGATTTCATTCCCACCCCCCTCTCCCCCTCTCCCCCAGAGTACAATCATTGACTGTGTATCGAGAGCATCAAATCCATGGTGCATTGTGGGTAAATGGTGACTGACTGATCTACAAATAATAATGAGTAGTGATTTATGATACAAGGTGATTTGTTGATCTTCCAGTCGGCAGTCACATGCGTTGTCGGCTGCAATGTGGAACAAGCCCGTTCACTTATATATATATATATATATATATATATAATGTTGTTTTTTTAGGGTGTCCAGTACTGACCTGTATCTTAGGGTTCTTGGGTTCCTTGGTGTACGACAGCTCATAGATCTCATCTTCTGTGTAGTACAGATCCAGAGACAGCTGGGGGTGGGGTGAGGAGAACACACATTAATATACACGCTTCTGTGTAGTACAGATTCCAGAGACAGCTGGGGGTGGGGTGAGGAGAACACACATTAATATACACGCTTCTGTGTAGTACAGATTCCAGAGACAGCGACTCTCAATACATCTACTTTAGTAGTAGCTTTTCGCAGTATCAAAACCACTAAACGGAGCACTATAACCGATAACAACACACTCAATTCCAACAGCTTCTCCCGTTTTTACCCTTTGAGAAAAAGGGATCCTCAGTGTTGACTGCCTTGGTTATAAATACAGATACAATAGACATGTTAGTGGGACTGCCTTGGTTATAAATACAGATACAATAGACATGTTAGTGGGACTGCCTTGGTTATAAATACAGATACAATAGACATCTCACGGTAAGTAGATGCAGCAGGTCTTTGTTGGCTTCAAAGGGAGGAGAGCAGGAGTGTACCGACAGCAGGTCAGAGATGTTAGAGTAGAGATGCTGCAGCTTCCCCAGGTTAATCTTCTGCTCCTCCAGGTAATCTGGCAGGGCCTCGTTCAGGGAGATCAGGTCCTTCAAGTGGACCCCCAGGATAGGCACCTTAAAGCCCGAACACTCGCTGTACACCCGTCGGTAGTTACTATAGTTACTGGAGGACGACAGCAGCTCCGTCATCTCGCTCAGGGCCTGGAGAAAAGGAGGAGGAGGAGGAGAAGGGAAAAGTAGGGGATTACTTCCTACATGGATGTCGCCGGTTTCTTCTGAACACCCATGGTGCTTCAGGGGAGAAGTTTTCAGTGGAGGCGCCTCAGAGGAGGACCATCCTCAGTGAATTTCATAAAAAATTAAAATAATGTAACATGAAAAAAAAGTTATCCTTTTTTAGATAAAATTATACTAAATATATTCACGTCATCAAATAATTGATTGCAACACACTGTTTTGCAATGGTCTACAATAGCCTCAACAGCACTCTGTAGGGTAGCACCATGGTGTAGCCGGAGGACAGCTAGCTTCCGTCCTCCTCTGCGTACATTGACTTCAATACAAAACCTAGGAGGCTCGTGTAGTAGCTTAAACCTATGGATGTTAGGTTGAATTGGGCGAATGGAATATGAATGACAATCATCCAATATGCTGTAATAGAAATAAGGCCATGCTAATAAAAATATATTAGTCCTCCCTCATCTTAAACGTCACCAAGGTTTGAATTTAGAAAATGTTTAGAACAACAGGAAATGTAAAGGTAGGTAGAACATCTGCTGTTTACGGATAAATATTAAATATTAGCCTGTTATCAAAGGCTATCCCAGCTAAGGATAGGTTAGGGTTAGAACCTATCCCAACTAAGGATCCCATCAGCTAGGTTAGGGTTAGAACCTATCCCAGCTAAGGATCCCATCAGCTAGGTTAGGGTTAGAACCTATCCCAGCTAAGGATAGGTTAGGGTTAGAACCTATCCCAACTAAGGATCCCATCAGCTAGGTTAGGGTTAGAACCTATCCCAGCTAAGGATCCCATCAGCTAGGTTAGGGTTAGAACCTATCCCAGCTAAGGATAGGTTAGGGTTAGAACCTATCCCAACTAAGGATCCCATCAGCTAGGTTAGGGTTAGAACCTATCCCAGCTAAGGATCCCATCAGCTAGGTTAGGGTTAGAACCTATCCCAGCTAAGGATCCCATCAGCTAGGTTAGGGTTAGAACCTATCCCAGCTAAGGATCCCATCAGCTAGGTTAGGGTTAGAACCTATCCCAGCTAAGGATCCCATCAGTTAGGTTAGGGTTAGAACCTATCCCAGCTAAGGATCCCATCAGCTAGGTTAGGGTTAGAACCTATCCCAACTAAGGATCCCATCAGTTAGGTTAGGGTTAGAACCTATCCCAACTAAGGATCCCATCAGCTAGGTTAGGGTTAGAACCTATCCCAGCTAAGGATCCCATCAGCTAGGTTAGGGTTAGAACCTATCCCAACTAAGGATCCCATCAGTTAGGTTAGGGTTAGAACCTATCCCAACTAAGGATCCCATCAGCTAGGTTAGGGTTAGAACCTATCCCAGCTAAGGATCCCATCAGTTAGGTTAGGGTTAGAACCTATCCCAGCTAAGGATCCCATCAGCTAGGTTAGGGTTAGAACCTATCCCAACTAAGGATCCCATCAGTTAGGTTAGGGTTAGAACCTATCCCAACTAAGGATCCCATCAGCTAGGTTAGGGTTAGAACCTATCCCAGCTAAGGATCCCATCAGCTAGGTTAGGGTTAGAACCTATCCCAACTAAGGATCCCATCAGTTAGGTTAGGGTTAGAACCTATCCCAACTAAGGATCCCATCAGCTAGGTTAGGGTTAGAACCTATCCCAGCTAAGGATCCCATCAGTTAGGTTAGGGTTAGAACCTATCCCAGCTAAGGATCCCATCAGTTAGGTTAGGGTTAGAACCTATCCCAGCTAAGGATCCCATCAGCTAGGTTAGGGTTAGAACCTATCCCAACTAAGGATCCCATCAGCTAGGTTAGGGTTAGAACCTATCCCAGCTAAGGATCCCATCAGCTAGGTTAGGGTTAGAACCTATCCCAGCTAAGGATCCCATCAGCTAGGTTAGGGTTAGAACCTATCCCAGCTAAGGATCCCATCAGCTAGGTTAGGGTTAGAACCTATCCCAGCTAAGGATCCCATCAGCTAGGTTAGGGTTAGAACCTTTCCCAGCTAAGGATCCCATCAGCTAGGTTAGGGTTAGAACCTATCCCAGCTAAGGATCCCATCAGCTAGGTTAGGGTTAGAACCTATCCCAGCTAAGGATCCCATCAGCTAGGTTAGGGTTAGAACCTATCCCAGCTAAGGATCCCATCAGCTAGGTTAGGGTTAGAACCTATCCCAGCTAAGGATCCCATCAGCTAGGTTAGGGTTAGAACCTATCCCAGCTAAGGATCCCATCAGCTAGGTTAGGGTTAGAACCTATCCCAGCTAAGGATCCCATCAGCTAGGTTAGGGTTAGAACCTATCCCAACTAAGGATCCCATCAGCTAGGTTAGGGTTAGAACCTATCCCAGCTAAGGATCCCATCAGCTAGGTTAGGGTTAGAACCTATCCCAGCTAAGGATCCCATCAGCTAGGTTAGGGTTAGAACCTTTCCCAGCTAAGGATCCCATCAGCTAGGTTAGGGTTAGAACCTTTCCCAGCTAAGGATCCCATCAGCTAGGTTAGGGTTAGAACCTATCCCAGCTAAGGATCCCATCAGCTAGGTTAGGGTTAGAACCTATCCCAACTAAGGATCCCATCAGCTAGGTTAGGGTTAGAACCTATCCCAGCTAAGGATCCCATCAGTTAGGTTAGGGTTAGAACCTATCCCAACTAAGGATCCCATCAGTTAGGTTAGGGTTAGAACCTATCCCAGCTAAGGATCCCATCAGCTAGGTTAGGGTTAGAACCTATCCCAACTAAGGATCCCATCAGTTAGGTTAGGGTTAGAACCTATCCCAACTAAGGATCCCATCAGTTAGGTTAGGGTTAGAACCTATCCCAACTAAGGATCCCATCAGCTAGGTTAGGGTTAGGGTTAAGGGATTAGGGTTAGGGTTGGGGTTAGGGTTAGGGTTAGGGTTAGTTTTAGGGGTTAGGGTTAGGGTTGGGGTTGGGGTTAGGGTTAGGGTTAGGGCTGACCTTAGTGACATCAGGGGGTAGCAGACTGGCGGTTAGGGTTAGGGTTAAGGTTAAGGTTAGGGTTAGGGTTAAGGGTTAGGGTTGGGGTTAGGGTTAGGGTTAGGGGTTAGGATTAGGGCTGACCTTAGTGACATCAGGGGGTAGCAGACTGGCGGTGTCCTTCAGACGAGAGATGGAGCTATGACACAGACCACCCGTCACCGCCATCAGAGTGTTGAAGTTCTGCAGCGCATGCAGCCTCTACAGAGGGGAAGGGAGGGAGAAAATACGTTTCTTCGTCATCTCAGGAAGTGGTTCTGGATTCTAAAGAAAAGGGAACTTATCTCAGCAGACACCAGTGGAGGTTATTCAGAGGAGGAAGGGGAGGATCATCCTCACTGAATTTTATTTAAAACAGAAGCAAACCGAACAAAAAAGTGATAAACATACTTGAATTTCTCCAACTGTTGGACTAATGATCACACCCTAGATCAGCCAGATGCAGCCAAGAGTGTGGACTAATGATCACACCCTAGATCAGCCAGATGCAGCCAAGAGTGTGGACTAATGATCACACCCTAGATCAGCCAGATGCAGCCAAGAGTGTGGACTAATGATCACACCCTAGATCAGCTAGATGCAGCCAAGAAGGTGTGGACTAATGATCACACCCTAGATCAGCTAGATGCAGCCAAGAAGGTGTGGACTAATGATCACACCCTAGATCAGCTAGATGCAGCCAAGAAGGTGTGGACTAATGATCACACCCTAGATCGGCCAGATGCAGCCTAGAAGTTGTGGACTAATGATCACACCCTAGATCAGCCAGATGCAGCCAAGAGTGTGGACTAATGATCACACCCTAGATCAGCCAGATGCAGCCAAGAGTGTGGACTAATGATCACACCCTAGATCAGCTAGATGTAGCCAAGAAGGTGTGGACTAATGATCACACCCTAGATCAGCTAGATGCAGCCAAGAAGGTGTGGACTAATGATCACACCCTAGATCAGCTAGATGCAGCCAAGAAGGTGTGGACTAATGATCACACCCTAGATCGGCCAGATGCAGCCTAGAAGGTGTGGACTAATGATCACACCCTAGATCAGCCAGATGCAGCCAAGAGTGTGGACTAATGATCACACCCTAGATCAGCCAGATGCAGCCAAGAGTGTGGACTAATGATCACACCCTAGATCAGCCAGATGCAGCCAAGAGTGTGGACTAATGATCACACCCTAGATCAGCCAGATGCAGCCAAGAGTGTGGACTACTGATCACACCCTAGATCAGCCAGATGCAGCCAAGAGTGTGGACTAATGATCACACCCTAGATCAGCCAGATGCAGCCAAGAGTGTGGACTAATGATCACACCCTAGATCAGCTAGATGCAGCCAAGAAGGTGTGGACTAATGATCACACCCTAGATCAGCTAGATGCAGCCAAGAAGGTGTGGACTAATGATCACACCCTAGATCAGCTAGATGCAGCCAAGAAGGTGTGGACTAATGATCACACCCTAGATCGGCCAGATGCAGCCTAGAAGGTGTGGACTAATGATCACACCCTAGATCAGCCAGATGCAGCCAAGAGTGTGGATTAATGATCACACCCTAGATTAGCCAGATGCAGCCAAGAGTGTGGACTAATGATCACAGCCTAGATCAGCCAGATGCAGCCAAGAGTGTGGACTAATGATCACACCCTAGATCGGCCAGATGCAGCCAAGAGTGTGGACTAATGATCACACCCTAGATCAGCCAGATGCAGCCAAGAGTGTGGACTAATGATCACACCCTAGATCAGCTAGATGCAGCCAAGAAGGTGTGGACTAATGATCACACCCTAGATCAGCTAGATGCAGCCAAGAAGGTGTGGACTAATGATCACACCCTAGATCGGCCAGATGCAGCCTAGAAGGTGTGGACTAATGATCACACCCTAGATCAGCCAGATGCAGCCAAGAGTGTGGACTAATGATCACACCCTAGATCAGCCAGATGCAGCCAAGAGTGTGGACTAATGATCACACCCTAGATCAGCCAGATGCAGCCAAGAGTGTGGACTAATGATCACACCCTAGATCAGCCAGATGCAGCCAAGAGTGTGGACTAATGATCACACCCTAGATCGGCCAGATGCAGCCAAGAGTGTGGACTAATGATCACACCCTAGATCGGCCAGATGCAGCCAAGAGTGTGGACTAATGATCACACCCTAGATCAGCCAGATGCAGCCAAGAGTGTGGACTAATGATCACACCCTAGATCAGCTAGATGCAGCCAAGAAGGTGTGGACTAATGATCACACCCTAGATCAGCTAGATGCAGCCAAGAAGGTGTGGACTAATGATCACACCCTAGATCGGCCAGATGCAGCCTAGAAGGTGTGGACTAATGATCACACCCTAGATCAGCCAGATGCAGCCAAGAGTGTGGACTAATGATCACACCCTAGATCAGCCAGATGCAGCCAAGAGTGTGGACTAATGATCACACCCTAGATCAGCCAGATGCAGCCAAGAGTGTGGACTAATGATCACACCCTAGATCAGCCAGATGCAGCCAAGAGTGTGGACTAATGATCACACCCTAGATCAGCCAGATGCAGCCAAGAGTGTGGACTAATGATCACACCCTAGATCGGCCAGATGCAACCAAGAGTGTGGACTAATGATCACACCCTAGATCGGCCAGATGCAGCCAAGAAGGTGTGGACTAATGATCACACCCTAGATCAGCTAGATGCAGCCAAGAAGGTGTGGACTAATGATCACACCCTAGATCGGCCAGATGCAGCCTAGAAGGTGTGGACTAATGATCACACCCTAGATCAGCCAGATGCAGCCAAGAGTGTGGACTAATGATCACACCCTAGATCAGCCAGATGCAGCCAAGAGTGTGGACTAATGATCACACCCTAGATCAGCCAGATGCAGCCAAGAGTGTGGACTAATGATCACACCCTAGATCAGCCAGATGCAGCCAAGAGTGTGGACTAATGATCACACCCTAGATCAGCCAGATGCAGCCAAGAGTGTGGACTAATGATCACAGCCTAGATCAGCCAGATGCAGCCAAGAGTGTGGACTAATGATCACACCCTAGATCAGCCAGATGCAGCCAAGAGTGTGGACTAATGATCACACCCTAGATCGGCCAGATGCAGCCAAGAGTGTGGACTAATGATCACACCCTAGATCGGCCAGATGCAGCCTAGAAGGTGTGGACTAATGATCACACCCTAGATCGGCCAGATGCAGCCAAGAGTGTGGACTAATGATCACACCCTAGATCGGCCAGATGCAGCCTAGAAGGTGTGGACTAATGATCACACCCTAGATCGGCCAGATGCAGCCAAGAGTGTGGACTAATGATCACACCCTAGATCGGCCAGATGCAGCCAAGAGTGTGGACTAATGATCATACCCTAGATCAGCTAGATGCAGACAAGAGTGTGCAAGGCCGGTATTGAATGTGTCACTGTCTGTCACTTTGATTACTCAAATTTTTTTCTCTCGACCTGTGTGCACCTATGTTGTAAACTTTCATTCATAGGCTAGGTTGTATCAACCTCATGACGGGTATATGGAAAATTAGAGTATCATGTAGTATCGTAAACCTGTCGATGTGACATTGAACTGGATGAATGGAATATATGCAATATGCTGTAATAGAAATAAGGCCATGCTCATAAAAAAACAATTATTGTCCTCCCTTATCTTAAACGTCACCAACCGCCACTGGCAGACACTTCTAGATGGGAACTCTTCTTCCATGGCAACTGCTCCCACACTTCATATACTGTACAGAACTCACACTAGCTGGTTAGGTGTTTCTAGGTTACCTGGGCTACGTGTATGAACTTGGTGAAGACCTGGGATCCCTGCTGAGTGGTGTGTGTGTGTGTGTTTGTGTTTGTTTATAGATTACCTGGGCTACGTGTATGAACTTGGTGAAGACCTGGGCTCTCTGCTGTGCAGTGTGTCTGCTCAGAATCATCAACTGGACCCACTGAGACACCCCATTACACATCATGACACTGCGCTCCAGGGATGGGTTGTCCCTCACAGAGCCACGCACCACATAGCTACGGTAGTCCAGGAACTGATGCAGAGCAGGAAAGGACAGACGGGTAAGACAGGACACAGGAGTGGACAGACAGAGAGAGAGAGAGAGAGAGAGAGAGAGAGAGAGAGAGAGAGAGAGAGAGAGAGAGAGAGAGAGAGAGAGAGAGAGCATGCAGGTAAGAGAGAACATTAACTTGTTAAAGACATTCTCTGCTGCTTTTGTATGCCTTTTAGTCAGTACTGAACGTAGAGCTCACGAGACAAAAGTGGTCCCTGAAAATTGTGTACTATTTCACATTGCTCTCTCTTTCTTGCTCGCTGTCACTTAAATGGCAAGGAGCTGTCACTCAATTGGCAAGGGGGATGGCCCACGTGAGGGAAAATTGCGCCACACAGCTTTCAGAAAACAGTCACTTTCAAATTAGGGGTTTCGTGACTAATTGAGTTAAAAACAATAATTCAGCTCATAGATGATTCATGTATGAACTACACATTGACACATCCAGCCCAAAGAGGGACGTTTAAAAACATACTTAATAGTCGCCAAAGTCCCGGAGCATGTCTTTAACAAACAGATTCATTTTTTTCTTTTTTTAATCAAATGGCTCAATTTAAATGAACCTTCCTGCAGTGTTAATCCAAATAAAATTACAGTGTTTAATAGGGATATGTCTGAGTTAGGCTCTGCAAATATTTTATCATCTTGATCACATAATGAGTAGTAATTTGGGATGCAAGGTGCTTTTGTCCCAGTCCAAGCAATGTAGTCCACCTCAAATACACATATTGACTGACTGACTGACTGGCTGGCTGACTGGCTGGCTGGCTGGCTGACTGACTGGCTGGCTGACTGGATGGCTGGCTGGCTGGCTGGCTGACTGGCTGGCTGACTGGCTGGCTGGCTGGCTGGCTGGCTGGCTGACTGACTGGCTGGCTGACTGGATGGCTGGCTGGCTGGCTGGCTGACTGGCTGGCTGACTGGCTGGCTGGCTGGCTGACTGGCTGGCTGATTGACTGACTGACTGACTGACTGACTGGCTGACTGGCTGGCTGATTGACTGGCTGGCTGGCTGGCTGGCTGGCTAGTTGACTGACTGACTGACTGACTGACTGATTGACTGGCTGACTGACTGACTGACTGGCTGACTGGCTGGCTGGCTGGCTGACTGACTGACTGACTGATTGACTGGCTGACTGGCTGACTGGCTGGCTGACTGGCTTACTGACTGGCTGACTGACTGGCTGACTGGCTGACTGACTGACTGACTGGCTGACTGGCTGACTGGCTGGCTGGCTGGCTGACTGACTGACTGACTGGCTGGCTGGCTGACTGGCTGGCTGACTGGCTGGCTGACTGGCTGGCTGACTGACTGGCTGGCTGGCTGGCTGACTGGCTGGCTGACTGGCTGGCTGGCTGGCTGACTGGCTGACTGGCTGGCTGGCTGGCTGGCTGACTGACTGACTGGCTGACTGGCTGACTGACTGGCTGACTGGCTGACTGACTGGCTGACTGACTGGCTGACTGGCTGACTGACTGGCTGACTGACTGACTCCCTCCCTCACCGAGACGTTGCAGAAGTTTTTGAACTCCAGGTAGGAGAGGTGTTCAGCCATCTCATCCGGCTCCATGTGGTCAAACAGTAGAGAGACCTTCCTCTTCTTTACAGACTGAGACGGGGCCTGGGAGACTGGGGTCACTGGACTTTTGGGGGGGGGGGAAACAATATGATTATTACATTACTGTTATACCTGGGGATTACTAAACATCATAACAGGACAGCGAGTATTACAGTAGAATAGACTGAGACGGAGCCTGAGAGGCTGAGGTTCGCTGGACTATTGATTATTACATTACATTACTAGTATACTGAGGAGAAACACCATTAAAAACAGGGATGACTACAGTAGAATATAACAGGCAGGGATGATTACAGTAGAATAGAACAGGCAGGGATGATTACAGTAGAATAGGTAGAATATAACAGGCAGGGATGATTACAGTAGAATATAACAGGCAGGGATGATTACAGTAGAATAGGTAGAATATAACAGGCAGGGATGATTACAGTAGAATATAACAGGCAGGGATGATTACAGTAGAATATAACAGGCAGGGATGATTACAGTAGAATATAACAGGCAGGGATGATTACAGTAGAATAGGTAGAATATAACAGGCAGGGATGATTACAGTAGAATAGAACAGGCAGGGATGATTACAGTAGAATAGGTAGAATATAACAGGCAGGGATGATTACAGTAGAATATAACAGGCAGGGATGATTACAGTAGAATATAACAGGCAGGGATGATTACAGTAGAATAGAACAGGCAGGGATGATTACAGTAGAATATAACAGGCAGGGATGATTACAGTAGAATATAACAGGCAGGGATGATTACAGTAGAATATAACAGGCAGGGATGATTACAGTAGAATATAACAGGCAGGGATGATTACAGTAGAATAGGTAGAATATAACAGGCAGGGATGATTACAGTAGAATAGAACAGGCAGGGATGATTACAGTAGAATATAACAGGCAGGGATGATTACAGTAGAATAGAACAGGCAGGGATGATTACAGTAGAATATAACAGGCAGGGATGATTACAGTAGAATATAACAGGCAGGGATGATTACAGTAGAATAGGTAGAATATAACAGGCAGGGATGACTACAGTAGAATATAACAGGCAGGGATGATTACAGTAGAATATAACAGGCAGGGATGATTACAGTAGAATATAACAGGCAGGGATGATTACAGTAGAATATAACAGGCAGGGATGATTACAGTAGAATATAACAGGCAGGGATGATTACAGTAGAATATAACAGGCAGGGATGATTACAGTAGAATATAACAGGCAGGGATGATTACAGTAGAATAGGTAGAATATAACAGGCAGGGATGATTACAGTAGAATATAACAGGCAGGGATGACTACAGTAGAATATAACAGGCAGGGATGATTACAGTAGAATATAACAGGCAGGGATGATTACAGTAGAATAGAACAGGCAGGGATGATTACAGTAGAATAGAACAGGCAGGGATGATTACAGTAGAATATAACAGGCAGGGATGATTACAGTAGAATATAACAGGCAGGGATGATTACAGTAGAATAGGTAGAATATAACAGGCAGGGATGATTACAGTAGAATAGAACAGGCAGGGATGATTACAGTAGAATATAACAGGCAGGGATGATTACAGTAGAATAGAACAGGCAGGGATGATTACAGTAGAATAGAACAGGCAGGGATGATTACAGTAGAATAGAACAGGCAGGGATGATTACAGTAGAATAGAACAGGCAGGGATGATTACAGTAGAATAGAACAGGCAGGGATGATTAAGTGACAGTATATCTTACCTGAGTTGTGAGAATGTCTCAAACGTACAGGAACATTTCCCTCGGTGACAGGAAGCGTACTCAAACAGACAGGGTGGGATGGCATCATAACTACAACAGTAAGGAGAAAGGAAAATCAAATCAAATCAAATGTATTTATAAAGCCCTTCTTACATCAGTTGATATTCTCAAAGTGCTGTACAGAAACCCAGCCTAAAACCCCCAAACAGCAAGCAATGCAGGTGTAGAAACACTTTTCATACTTCATTCAACCAGTAGTCTCTGTTACCAGTCATAAAGCCCTTTGTAGCAGTAGTCTCTGTTACCAGTCATAAAGCCCTTTGTAGCAGTAGTCTCTGTTACCAGTCATAAAGCCCTTTGTAGCAGTAGTCTCTGTTACCAGTCATAAAGCCCTTTGACAGACAGCTGTCAGGAGAGACTAAGACCTTTGTCACCTGGTCATCTTGTCACCTGGTCTCCTGGTGTGGTGACAGGCCTGCTAACAGCCCCTCACAATGGGCTGGAGCTAATAAATACCACACACACACACACACACACACACACACACACACACACACACACACACACACACACACACACACACACACACACACACACACACACACACACACACACACACACACACACACACACACACACACACACACACACACACAGTGTGACTCACAGGTAGGATGTGTCTATGATGTCCTGTGTCTCAGACCTGGCCAGGGTCCACAGTTCTCCCATCATCTGTTCTAGTTGAGGGTCAGCCTCAAACACCGCTGGAAACCTGCTGATCCACTGTCTATAGGACAGAACACAGTTACTATAGTAACAACACAACAGTATGTATATATATATATATACTACTCAAAAAAATAAAGGGAACACTAAAATAACACATCCTAGATCTGAATGAATTAAATAATCTTATTAAATACTTTTTTCTTTACATAGTTGAATGTGCTGACAACAAAATCACACAAAAATAATCAATGGAAATCCAATTTATCAACCCATGGAGGTCTGGATTTGGAGTCACACTCAAAATTAAAGTGGAAAACCACACTACAGTCTGATCCAACTTTGACGTAATGTCCTTAAAACAAGTCAAAATGAGGCTCAGTAGTGTGTGTGGCCTCCACGTGCCTGTATGACCTCCCTACAACGCCTGGGCATGCTCCTGATGAGGTGGCGGATGGTCTCCTGAGGGATCTCCTCCCAGACCTGGACTAAAGCATCCGCCAACTCCTGGACAGTCTGTGGTGCAACGTGGCGTTGGTGGATGGAGCGAGACATGATGTCCCAGATGTGCTCAATTGGATTCAGGTCTGGGGAACGGGCGGGCCAGTCCATAGCATCAATGCCTTCCTCTTGCAGGAACTGCTGACACACTCCAGCCACATGAGGTTTAGCATTGTCTTGCATTAGGAGGAACCCAGGGCCAACCGCACCAGCATATGGTCTCACAAGGGGTCTGAGGATCTCATCTCGGTACCTAATGGCAGTCAGGCTACCTCTGGCGAGCACATGGAGGGCTGTGCGGCCCCCCAAAGAAATGCCACCCCACACCATGACTGACCCACCGCCAAACCGGTCATGCTGGAGGATGTTGCAGGCAAAAGAACGTTCTCCACAGCGTCTCCAGACTCTGTCACGTCTGTCACGTGCTCAGTGTGAACATGCTTTCATCTGTGAAGAGCACAGGGCGCCAGTGGCGAATTTGCCAATCTTGGTGTTCTCTGGCAAATGCCAAACGTCCTGCACGGTGTTGGGCTGTAAGCACAACCCCCACCTGTGGACGTCGGGCCCTCATACCACCCTCATGGAGTCTGTTTCTAACCGTTTGAGCAGACACATGCACATTTGTGGCCTGCTGGAGGTCA
>NC_138299.1:160551063-160561063 GCF_965601325.2 Salmo salar | reverse complement strand
TCCCGTTCTGTGAGCTTGTGTGGCCAGCCACTTCCCGACTGAGCCGTTGTTGCTCCTAGACGTTTCCACTTCACAAACAGCACTTACAGTTGACCCGGGACAGCTCTAGCAGGGTAGGAATTTGACAAACTGACTTGTTGGAAAGGTGACATCCTTTGATGGTGCCACGTTGAAAGTCACTGAGCTCTTCAGTACGAGCCATTCTACTAACAATGTTTGTCTATGGAGATTGCATGGCGGTGTGCTCGGTTTTATACACCTGTCAGCAACGAGTGTGGCTGGCACGTACTGAACACACCTGGCACGTACTGAACACACCTGTCACTTACTGAACACACCTGGCACGTACTGAACACACCTGTCACTTACTGAACACACCTGGCACGTACTGAACACACCTGGCACTTACTGAACACACCTGGCACGTACTGAACACACCTGTCACGTACTGAAAACACCTGTCACTTACTGAACACACCTGTCATCTACTGAACACACCTGTCACGTACTGAACACACCTGTCACGTACTGAACACACCTGTCACGTACTGAACACACCTGTCACGTACTGAACACACCTGGCACGTACTGAACACACCTGTCACTTATTGAACACACCTGTCACTTACTGAACACACCTGTCACGTACTGAAAACACCTGTCACTTACTGAACACACCTGTCACTTACTGAACACACCTGTCACTTATTGAACACACCTGTCATGTACTGAACACACCTGTCACGTACTGAACACACCTGTCGCGTACTGAACACACCTGTCACGTACTGAACACACCTGTCACTTACTGAACACACCTGTCATGTACTGAACACACCTGTCACGTACTGAACACACCTGTCGTGTACTGAACACACCTGTCACGTACTGAACACACCTGTCACGTACTGAACACACCTGTCACGTACTGAACACACCTGTCATGTACTGAACACACCTGTCACGTACTGAACACACCTGTTGCGTACTGAACACACCTGTCACTTATTGAACACACCTGTCACTTACTGAACACACCTGTCACTTACTGAACACACTTGGTGTCTACTGAACACACTTGTCACTTACTGAACACGTTTGGTGTCTACTGAACACACCTGTCACTTACTGAACACGTTTGGTGTCTACTGAACACACCTGTCACTTACTGAACACGTTTGGTGTCTACTGAACACACCTGTCACTTACTGAACACACCTGTCACTTACTGAACACACTTGGTGTCTACTGAACACACTTGTCACTTACTGAATACACCTGTCATGTACTGAACACACCTGTCACTTACTGAACACACCTGGCACGTACTGAACACACCTGTCACTTACTGAACACACCTGTCGCGTACTGAACACACCTGTCACTTACTGAACACACCTGTCACTTACTGAACACACCTGTCATTTACTGAACACACCTGTCGTCTACTGAACACACCTGTCATTTACTGAACACACCTGTCACGTACTGAACACACCGTCTTCATTTACCTGGTCAGGTTACTGAGAGAATGTGTTTTTGTGTTAGCTTAGCATGTAACACGCTATGGGTCTCGTTAGACAGTTACACCACCTGCCCTGCTCCAGATTAGAATACACTGACTGCAGTGTTGCTTTCAGTTGCAGTTTGTTTAAAGTGGAACCACATGGGATGTCTATCTGTGTGTGTGTTCGACACACAGCCACGTACATCTGATATTTCTAATTAGCTGATTCATCTAGTCTACATTATATATCTAACTATCTGATTCATCTAGTCTACATTATATAACTAACTATCTGATTCATCTAGTCTACATTATATAACTAACTATCTGATTCATCTAGTCTACATTATATATCTAACTATCTGATTCATCTAGTCTACATTATATATCTAACTATCTGATTCATCTAGTCTACATTATATAACTAACTAGCTGATTCATCTAGTCTACATTATATAACTAACTATCTGATTCATCTAGTCTACATTATATAACTAACTAGCTGATTCATCTAGCCTACATGATCAGCTAACAGCCACCCATGTAGTGGGAGTGTCTCAGCCTCCAGTATTTATGCTGCAGTAGTTTATGTGTCGGGGGGCTAGGGTCAGTCTGTTACATCTGGAGTATTTCTCCTGTCTTATCCGGTGTCCTGTGTGAATTTAAATATGCTCTCTCTAATTCTCTCTTTCTCTCTTTCTTTCTTTCTCTCGGAGGACCTGAGCCCTAGGACCATGCCTCAGGACTACCTGACATGATGACTCCTTGCTGTCCCCAGTCCACCTGGCCGTGCTGCCGTTCCAGTTTCAACTGTTCTGCCTGCGGCTATGGAACCCTGACCTGTTCACTGGACGTGCTACCGGACGTGCTACTTGTCCCAGACCTGCTGTCCCAGACCTGCTGGAACCCTGACCTATTCACTGGACGTGCTACCTGTCCCAGACCTGCTGTCCCAGACCTGCTGGAACCCTGACCTATTCACTGGACGTGCTACCTGTCCCAGACCTGCTGATTTCAACTCTCTAGAGACAGCAGGAGCCGTAGAGATACTCTCAATGATCGGCTATGAAAAGCCAACTGACATTTACTCCTGAGGTGCTGACTTGTTGCACCCTCGACAACCACTGTGATTATTATTATTTGACCATGCTGGTCATTTATGAACATTTGAACATCTTGGCCATGTTCTGTTATAATCTCCACCCGGCACAGCCAGAAGAGGACTGGCCACCCCTCATAGCCTGGTTCCTCTCTAGGTTTCTTCCTAGGTTTTGGCCTTTCTAGGGAGTTTTTCCTAGTCCACCGTGCTTCTACACCTGCATTGTTTGCTGTTTGGGGGTTTTAGGCTGGGTTTCTGTACAGCACTTTGTGACATCAGCTGATGTAAGAAGGGCTTTATAAATACATTTGATTGATTGAACGTTAGCTTGCTTAGCATACAATGTGTATTAATGTTTGTATCTGTATACAACTAGGCAAGTCAGTTAAGAGCAAATTCTTATTTACAATGACGGCCTACCCCGGACAACACTGGGCCAATTGTGCGACGCCCTATGGGACTCCCAATCACGGCCGGTTGTGTGATACAGCCTGGATTCGAACCAGGGACTGTAGTGACGCCTCTTCACTGAGACCGCTGCGCCACTCGGAGGCTAAATGTAGTGGGAATGTTAGCTTGCTTAGCCTACATTGTTTTTTACTTTGAGCACACCAAAAGTCTGTGCCCAGCCCTGTTGACACAGTGACGTCCCTCAAAGTTCGTAACAAAACAGATACAACGCGGAGACAAGGAATAACAAAATATAGATTTATTAACTGAGGTAACCTAAATGCAATTAACAATGGTGTGTGTGTGTAATCAATAATCAGTAGTGTAAGTGAGTGTTTTACATGCATAAATGTGATAACGCGAGGTGTTGAAAAGTGCCAAAGCAAATAACCAAAAAGCCACAAAAATACCACATGGAGAGAGTTTCCCCAATGAATGGGGAAGTGGTGTATTTATCCTGGGACACACCCGGGCTCAGGTGTTTCCCGTGTCGCTGACGACCCTCCCAACTCCGCCCACCGGTATCCAAATAAGGAAACAAGAACAAAGAGGAGAGAATACGGCGGACGGAGTGGGAGGGTCGTCACACTACATACACACTACATACACACTACATACACACTACATACACACTACATACACACTATATACACACTATATACACACTATATACACACTATATACACACTATATACACACTATATACACACTACATACACACTACATACACACTACATACACACTATATACACACTATATACACACTATATACACACTACATACACACTACATACACACTACATACACACTATATACACACTATATACACACTACATACACACTATATACACACTATATACACACTACATACACACTACATACACACTACATACACACTACATACACACTATATACACACTATATACAGACTCACTAGAGGGTCGTCACAACACCTTTGTTTTGTTTTTTTACCAGGTCAGTTGACTGAGAACACGTTCTCATTTACAGCAACGACCTGGGGGATAGTTTCATGGGAGAGGAGAGGGGGATGAATGAGCCAATTGTAAACTGGGGATGATTAGGAGGCCGTGATGGTATGAGGGCCAGATTGGGAATTTAGCCAGGACACCAGGGGTTAACACCACTACTCTTACAATAAGTAACATGGGATCTGACACCCCGTTTAACATCCCATCCTAAAGGCAGCACCCTACACAGGGCAATGTCCCCAATCACTGCCCTGGGGAATTGGGATATTTGTTTTTAGACCAGAGGAAAAAGCACCTCCTACTGGCCCTCCAACATCACTTCCAGCAGTATCTGGTCTCCCATCCAGGGACTGACCAGGACCGACCCTGCTTAGCTTCAGAAGCAGGCCAGCAGTGGGATGCAGGGTGGTATTTCCATAGTGACTGACCAGGACCGACCCTGCTTAGCTTCAGAAGCAGGCCAGCAGTGGGATGCAGGGTGGTATTTCCATAGTGACTGACCAGGACCGACCCTGCTTATCTTCAGAAGCAGGCCAGCAGTGGGATGCAGGGTGGTATTTCCATAGTGACTGACCAGGACCGACCCTGCTTAGCTTCAGAAGCAGGCCAGCAGTGGGATGCAGGGTGGTATTTCCATAGTGACTGACCAGGACCGACCCTGCTTATCTTCAGAAGCAGGCCAGCAGTGGGATGCAGGGTGGTATTTCCATAGTGACTGACCAGGACCGACCCTGCTTAGCTTCAGAAGCAGGCCAGCAGTGGGATGCAGGGTGGTATTTCCATAGTGACTGACCAGGACCGACCCTGCTTAGCTTCAGAAGCAGGCCAACAGTGGGATGCAGGGTGGTATTTCCATAGTGACTGACCAGGACCGACCCTGCTTAGCTTCAGAAGCAGGCCAGCAGTGGGATGCAGGGTGGTATTTCCATAGTGACTGACCAGGACCGACCCTGCTTAGCTTCAGAAGCAGGCCAGCAGTGGGATGCAGGGTGGTATTTCCATAGTGACTGACCAGGACCGACCCTGCTTAGCTTCAGAAGCAGGCCAGCAGTGGGATGCAGGGTGGTATTTCCATAGTGACTGACCAGGACCGACCCTGCTTAGCTTCAGAAGCAGGCCAGCAGTGGGATGCAGGGTGGTATTTCCATAGTGACTGACCAGGACCGACCCTGCTTAGCTTCAGAAGCAGGCCAACAGTGGGATGCAGGGTGGTATTTCCATAGTGACTGACCAGGACCGACCCTGCTTAGCTTCAGAAGCAGGCCAGCAGTGGGATGCAGGGTGGTATTTCCATAGTGAGCACCTGCCCCACCAAAGGTCTGTACCCATCCCTGCTGACACATAGTGAAACAGAGTAAGATAGAAGAGGTACGCCAGTGTTGATATGTTTAGTGCTCTCTGTCCTCTCTGTCTATCCTCTCTGTCCTCTCTGTCTATCCTCTCTGTCCTCTCTGTCCATCCTCTCTGTCCTCTCTGTCTATCCTCTCTGTTCTCTCTATCTATCCTCTCTGTTCTCTCTATCTATCCTCTCTGTCCTCTCTGTCTATCCTCTCTGTTCTCTCTATCTATCCTCTGTTCTCTCTGTCCATCCTCTCTGTTCTCTCTATCTATCCTCTCTGTTCTCTCTATCTATCCTCTCTGTTCTCTCTGTCCATCCTCTCTGTTCTCTCTATCTATCCTCTCTGTTCTCTCTGTCCATCCTCTCTGTCCATCCTCTCTGTTCTCTCTATCTATCCTCTGTTCTCTCTGTCCATCCTCTCTGTTCTCTCTATCTATCCCTGTCTATCCTCTCTGTCCATCCTCTCTGTCCATCCTCTCTATTTATCCTCTCTGTCGGTTCTCTCTGTCTATCCTCTCTATCTGTCCTCTCTATCGATCCTCTCTGTCTGTTCTCTCTGTCTATCCTCTCTATCTGTCCTCTCTATCGATCCTCTCTGTCTGTTCTCTCTATCTATCCTCTCTATCTGTCCTCTCTATTTATCCTCTCTGTCTATCCTCTCTGTCTGTCCTCTCTGTCCATCCTCTCTATCTATCCTTTCTGTTCTCTCTATCTATACTCTCTGTCTGTCCTCTCTGTCTGTCCTCTCTATCTGTCCTCTCTATTTATCCTCTCTGTCTGTTCTCTCTATCCGTCCTCTCTGTCCATCCTCTCTATCTATTCTCTCTATCTGTTCTCTCTATCTATCCTCTCTGTTCTCTCTATCTATCCTCTGTTCTCTCTGTCCATCCTCTCTGTTCTCTCTATCTATCCTCTCTGTTCTCTCTGTTCATCCTCTCTGTCCATCCTCTCTGTCCATCCTCTCTGTTCTCTCTGTCCATCCTCTCTGTCCATCCTCTCTGTCCATCCTCTCTGTCCATCCTCTCTATCTATCCCTTTCTATCCTCTCTGTCCATCCTCTCTGTCCCTCCTCTCTATCTATCCTCTCTGTCTGTCCTCTCTGTCCATCCTCTCTATCTATCCTTTATGTTCTCTCTATCTATCCTCTCTGTCTGTCCTCTCTGTCTATCCTCTCTGTCTGTCCTCTCTGTCAGTCCTCTCTGTCTATCCTCTCTGTCTGTCCTCTCTGTCCGTCCTCTCTGTCTGTCCTCTCTATCTGTTCTCTCTATCTGTTCTCTCTATCTATCCTCTCTGTCCATCCTCTCTATCTATCCCTGTCTATCCTCTCTGTCCATCCTCTCTGTCCATCCTCTCTATCTATCCTCTCTGTCTGTTCTCTCTATCTATCCTCTCTGTCTGTTCTCTCTGTCTATCCTCTCTGTCCGTCCTCTCTATATGTTCTCTCTATCTATCCTCTCTGTCTGTTCTCTCTATCTATCCTCTCTATCTGTTCTCTCTATCTGTTCTCTCTATCGATCCTCTCTATTTATCCTCTCTGTCTATCCTCTCTGTCTGTCCTCTCTGTCCATCCTCTCTATCTATCCTTTCTGTTCTCTCTATCTGTTCTCTCTATCTATTCTCTCTATCTATTCTCTCTATCTGTTCTCTCTATCTGTTCTCTCTATATGTTCTCTCTATATGTTCTCTCTATCTGTTCTCTCTATTTATCCTCTCTATCTGTTCTCTCTATCTATTCTCTCTATCTGTTCTCTCTATCTATTCTCTCTGTCCGTCCTCTCTGTCCGTCCTCTCTATATATTCTCTCTATCTGTTCTCTGTATTTATCCTCTCTATAAATTCTCTCTAATGTTCTTTCTAACTGACTGGGAGGTTTATACCTCACTGGTTTGAAACTGAAACTGGGGCCGGTGTTCAGTCAATGATAAGCAGATAGTGAGTTGACACATTGATCTGCCCAGCAGTGTACCAGTATGGAGGGAGTTTTCAGATTGATCTGCCCAGCAGTGTACCAGTATGGAGGGAGTTTTCAGATTGATCTGCCCAGCAGTGTACCAGTATGGAGGGAGTTTTCAGATTGATCTGCCCTGCAGTGTACCAGTATGGAGGGAGTTTTCAGATTGATCTGCCCAGCAGTGTACCAGTATGGAGGGAGTTTTCAGATTGACCTGCCCAGCAGTGTACCAGTATGGAGGGAGTTTTCAGATTGACCTGCCCAGCAGTGTACCAGCATGGAGGGAGTTTTCAGATTGACCTGCCCAGCAGTGTACGAGTATGGAGGGAGTTTTCAGATTGATCTGCCCAGCAGTGTACCAGTATGGAGGGAGTTTTCAGATTGATCTGCCCAGCAGTGTACCAGTATGGAGGGAGTTTTCAGATTGATCTGCCCAGCAGTGTACCAGTATGGAGGGAGTTTTCAGATTGATCTGCCCAGCAGTGTACCAGCATGGAGGGAGTTTTCAGATTGACCTGTCCAGCAGTGTACCAGCATGGAGGGAGTTTTCAGATTGACCTGTCCAGCAGTGTACCAGCATGGAGGGAGTTTTCAGATTGATCTGTCCAGCAGTGTACCAGGATGGAGGGAGTTTTCAGATTGTTCTGCCCAGCAGTGTACCAGTATGGAGGGAGTTTTCAGATTGATCTGCCCAGCAGTGTACCAGTATGGAGGGAGTTTTCAGATTGACCTGCCCAGCAGTGTACCAGTATGGAGGGAGTTTTCAGATTGACCTGCCCAGCAGTGTACCAGTATGGAGGGAGTTTTCAGATTGATCTGCCCAGCAGTGTACCAGCATGGAGGGAGTTTTCAGATTGATCTGCCCAGCAGTGTACCAGTATGGAGGGAGTTTTCAGATTGATCTGCCCAGCAGTGTACCAGTATGGAGGGAGTTTTCAGATTGACCTGCCCAGCAGTGTACCAGTATGGAGGGAGTTTTCAGATTGACATGTCCAGCAGCGTACCAGTATGGAGGGAGTTTTCAGATTGATCTGCCCAGCAGTGTACCAGCATGGAGGGAGTTTTCAGATTGATCTGCCCAGCAGTGCACCAGTATGGAGGGAGTTTTCAGATTGATCTGCCCAGCAGTGTACCAGTATGGAGGGAGTTTTCAGATTGATCTGCCCAGCAGTGTACCAGTATGGAGGGAGTTTTCAGATTGATCTGCCCAGCAGTGTACCAGTATGGAGGGAGTTTTCAGATTGATCTGCCCAGCAGTGTACCAGCATGGAGGGAGTTTTCAGATTGATCTGCCCAGCAGTGTACCAGCATGGAGGGAGTTTTCAGATTGACCTGCCCAGCAGTGTACAAGTATGGAGGGAGTTTTCAGATTGATCTGCCCAGCAGTGTACCAGTATGGAGGGAGTTTTCAGATTGATCTGCCCAGCAGTGTACCAGTATGGAGGGAGTTTTCAGATTGATCTGCCCAGCAGTGTACCAGTATGGAGGGAGTTTTCAGATTGATCTGCCCAGCAGTGTACCAGCATGGAGGGAGTTTTCAGATTGACCTGTCCAGCAGTGTACCAGCATGGAGGGAGTTTTCAGATTGACCTGTCCAGCAGTGTACCAGCATGGAGGGAGTTTTCAGATTGATCTGTCCAGCAGTGTACCAGGATGGAGGGAGTTTTCAGATTGTTCTGCCCAGCAGTGTACCAGTATGGAGGGAGTTTTCAGATTGATCTGCCCAGCAGTGTACCAGTATGGAGGGAGTTTTCAGATTGACCTGCCCAGCAGTGTACCAGTATGGAGGGAGTTTTCAGATTGACCTGCCCAGCAGTGTACCAGTATGGAGGGAGTTTTCAGATTGATCTGCCCAGCAGTGTACCAGCATGGAGGGAGTTTTCAGATTGATCTGCCCAGCAGTGTACCAGTATGGAGGGAGTTTTCAGATTGATCTGCCCAGCAGTGTACCAGTATGGAGGGAGTTTTCAGATTGACCTGCCCAGCAGTGTACCAGTATGGAGGGAGTTTTCAGATTGACATGTCCAGCAGCGTACCAGTATGGAGGGAGTTTTCAGATTGATCTGCCCAGCAGTGTACCAGCATGGAGGGAGTTTTCAGATTGATCTGCCCAGCAGTGTACCAGTATGGAGGGAGTTTTCAGATTGATCTGCCCAGCAGTGTACCAGTATGGAGGGAGTTTTCAGATTGACCTGTCCAGCAGTGTACCAGTATGGAGGGAGTTTTCAGATTGACCTGCCCAGCAGTGTACCAGTATGGAGGGAGTTTTCAGATTGATCTGCCCAGCAGTGTACCAGTATGGAGGGAGTTTTCAGATTGATCTGCCCAGCAGTGTACCAGCATGGAGGGAGTTTTCAGATTGATCTGCCCAGCAGTGTACCAGCATGGAGGGAGTTTTCAGATTGATCTGCCCAGCAGTGTACCAGTATGGAGGGAGTTTTCAGATTGACCTGTCCAGCAGTGTACCAGCATGGAGGGAGTTTTCAGATTGACCTGTCCAGCAGTGTACCAGCATGGAGGGAGTTTTCAGATTGATCTGTCCAGCAGTGTACCAGCATGGAGGGAGTTTTCAGATTGATCTGCCCAGCAGTGTACCAGCATGGAGGGAGTTTTCAGATTGACCTGCCCAGCAGTGTACCAGTATGGAGGGAGTTTTCAGATTGAC
>NC_138299.1:160543563-160546063 GCF_965601325.2 Salmo salar | reverse complement strand
TGGTCTGATGTAGGTGGGTAGTACGGTAGGGCCTGCTGCAGAATACTGGTCTGATGTAGGTGGGTAGTACGGTAGGGCCTGCTGCAGAATACTGGTCTGATGTAGGTGGGTAGTACGGTAGGGCCTGCTGCAGAATACTGGTCTGATGTAGGTGGGTAGTACGGTAGGGCCTGCTGCAGAATACTGGTCTGATGTAGGTGGGTAGTACGGTAGGGCCTGCTGCAGAATACTGGTCTGCTTTAGGTGGGTAGTACGGTAGGGCCTGCTGCAGAATACTGGTCTGCTTTAGGTGGGTAGTACGGAAGGGCATGCTGCAGAATACTGGTCTGATGTAGGTGGGTAGTATGGTAGGGCCTGCTGCAGAATACTGGTCTGCTTTAGGTGGGTAGTACGGTAGGGCCTGCTGCAGAATACTGGTCTGATGTAGGTGGGTAGTACGGTAGGGCCTGCTGCAGAATACTGGTCTGATGTAGGTGGGTAGTACGGTAGGGCCTGCTGCAGAATACTGGTCTGATGTAGGTGGGTAGTACGGTAGGGCCTGCTGCAGAATACTGGTCTGCTTTAGGTGGGTAGTACGGTAGGGCCTGCTGCAGAATACTGGTCTGATGTAGGTGGGTAGTACGGTAGGGCCTGCTGCAGAATACTGGTCTGATGTAGGTGGGTAGTACGGTAGGGCCTGCTGCAGAATACTGGTCTGATGTAGGTGGGTAGTACGGTAGGGCCTGCTGCAGAATACTGGTCTGATGTAGGTTGGCTGGGCTACTAGAGGTAGATGGGTCTGGTTGGCTGGGCTACTAGAGGTAGATGGGTCTGGTTGGCTGGGCTACTAGAGGTAGATGGGTCTGGTTGGCTGGGTTACTAGAGGTAGATGGGTCTGGTTGGCTGGGAGACTAGAGGTAGATGGCTCTGGTTGGCTGGGCTACTAGAGGTAGATGGCTCTGGTTGGCTGGGCTACTAGAGGTAGATGGCTCTGGTTGGCTGGGCTACTAGAGGTAGATGGCTCTGGTTGGCTGGGCTACTAGAGGTAGATGGGTCTGGTTGGCTGGGCTACTAGTGGTAGATGGCTCTGGTTGGCTGGGCTACTAGAGGTAGATGGGTCTGGTTGGCTGGGCTACTAGTGGTAGATGGCTCTGGTTGGCTGGGCTACTAGAGGTAGATGGCTCTGGTTGGCTGGGCTACTAGAGGTAGATGGCTCTGGTTGGCTGGGCTATCTCTCTATTTTCTCTCTCTCGCTAACTCTCTCTGTTCTCTCTTTGTATTTCTCTTTGTATTTCTCTTTGTATCTCTCTTTGTATCTCTCTATTTTCTCTCTCTCGCTAACTCTCTCTGTTCTCTCTTACTATCTCTCTTTCTATCTCTTTGTTGTCTCTTTGTTCTCTCTTACTATCTCTCTTTCTATCTCTTTGTTGTCTCTTTGTTCTCTCTTACTATCTCTCTGGTTTCTCTTATCACTTTATATCTAGACTTTGAATGATGAATTGAAATGGAATGGACTTCTTGATAACTACAAAAGGACAAAAGCAGCAGGTAATAAAGTGAGGGAACTAGAAGGTAAATGACCCCAACTCATGTAAAAGTTATTCATAGAGTTCAATATGTATTCAACCAGTTGAATTGACCTGTTGTACAGGTTAGCATGCCAACAACTGTTTGTTACAACTCCTCCAGTCCACCTTAATAGTCTGATACAGACCACGTCCTCCAGGCCACCTTAACACCTCACCAACCCTCACAGTTAAACTCCTCCAGTCCACCTTAATAGTCTGATACAGACCACGTCCTCCAGGCCACCTTAACACCTCACCAACGCTCACAGTTAAACTCCTCCAGTCCACCTTAATAGTCTGATACAGACCACGTCCTCCAGGCCACCTTAACACCTCACCAACGCTCACAGTTAAACTCCTCCAGTCCACCTTAATAGTCTGATACAGACCACGTCCTCCAGGCCACCTTAACACCTCACCAACGCTCACAGTTAAACTCCTCCAGTCCACCTTAATAGTCTGATACAGACCACGTCCTCCAGGCCACCTTAACACCTCACCAACGCTCACAGTTAAACTCCTCCAGTCCACCTTAATAAGTCTGATACAGATCACTTCCTCCAGTCCACCTTAACACCTCACCAACCGTCACAGTTCCAGGCAATCTGATACGAGCTGAGTTCAACTACAACAGAAAACACACGGATCAAAACAGAGACATTTTCTACTACAATAGCTCTACAAATAGATGCAGCCTAAAATAAAATGGAGAGATTTTCACAGCACAGTAAAGTGAACCCAAGAATATTATACTGACCACTGCTTACAGAGTCATGAAAAGATTTGATGCAACATGCAAACTACCTCAATGAAATACATCTAGTACTTTAACTACTGAAATACCTTCTTCTGAAATGCCTTCTACTGAAATAGCTTCTACTGAAATACCTTCTACTGAAATAGCTTCTCCTGAAATACCTTCTACTGAAATACCTTCTACTGAAATAGCTTCT
>NC_138299.1:160533563-160538563 GCF_965601325.2 Salmo salar | reverse complement strand
GGCTACTGTGTTAGCTAGCCCTTCGACAGTCTACTGGCTACTGTTAGCTAGCCTAGAGACAGTCTACTGGCTACTGCGCTAGCTAGCCTAGAGACAGTCTACTGACTACTGTGTTAGCTAGCCCTTCGACAGTCTACTGGCTACTGCGTTAGCTAGCCTAGAGACAGTCTACTGACTACTGTGTTAGCTAGCCTAGAGACAGTCTACTGGCTACTGTGTTAGCTAGCCTAGAGACAGTCTACTGACTACTGTGTTAGCTAGCCTAGAGACAGTCTACTGGCTACTGTGTTAGCTAGCCTAGAGACAGTCTACTGGCTACTGCGTTAGCTAGCCTAGAGACAGTCTACTGACTACTGTGTTAGCTAGCCTAGAGACAGTCTACTGACTACTGTGTTAGCTAGCCTAGAGACAGTCTACTGGCTACTGTGTTAGCTAGCCTAGAGACAGTCTACTGGCTACTGTGATAGCTAGCCCTTCGACAGTCTACTGACTACTGCGTTAGCTAGCCTAGAGACAGTCTACTGACTACTGCGTTAGCTAGCCTAGAGACAGTCTACTGACTACTGTGTTAGCTAGCCTAGAGACAGTCTACTGACTACTGCGTTAGCTAGCCTAGAGACAGTCTACTGACTACTGTGTTAGCTAGCCTAGAGACAGTCTACTGGCTACTGCGTTAGCTAGCCTAGAGACAGTCTACTGACTACTGTGTTAGCTAGCCTAGAGACAGTCTACTGACTACTGTGTTAGCTAGCCTAGAGACAGTCTACTGGCTACTGTGTTAGCTAGCCCTTCGACAGTCTACTGGCTACTGTGTTAGCTAGCCCTTCGACAGTCTACTGGCTACTGTGTTAGCTAGCCTAGAGAGAGTCTACTGGCTACTGTGTTAGCTAGCCCTTCGACAGTCTACTGACTACTGTGTTAGCTAGCCCTTCGACAGTCTACTGGCTACTGTGTTAGCTAGCCCTTCGACAGTCTACTGGCTACTGTGTTAGCTAGCCCTTCGACAGTCTACTGGCTACTGTGTTAGCTAGCCTAGAGACAGTCTACTGGCTACTGTGTTAGCTAGCCCTTCGACAGTCTACTGGCTACTGTGTTAGCTAGCCCTTCGACAGTCTACTGGCTACTGTGTTAGCTAGCCCTTCGACAGTCTACTGACTACTGTGTTAGCTAGCCTAGAGACAGTCTACTGACTACTGTGTTAGCTAGCCTAGAGACAGTCTACTGACTACTGTGTTAGCTAGCCCTTCGACAGTCTACTGACTACTGTGTTAGCTAGCCTAGAGACAGTCTACTGACTACTGTGTTAGCTAGCCCTTCGACAGTCTACTGACTACTGCGTTAGCTAGCCTAGAGACAGTCTACTGGCTACTGTGTTAGCTAGCCTAGAGACAGTCTACTGGCTACTGTGTTAGCTAGCCCTTCGACAGTCTACTGGCTACTGTGTTAGCTAGCCCTTCGACAGTCTACTGACTACTGTGTTAGCTAGCCCTTCGACAGTCTACTGACTACTGTGTTAGCTAGCCTAGAGACAGTCTACTGACTACTGCGTTAGCTAGCCTAGAGACAGTCTACTGACTACTGCGTTAGCTAGCCTAGAGACAGTCTACTGGCTACTGCGTTAGCTAGCCTAGAGACAGTCTACTGGCTACTGTGTTAGCTAGCCTAGAGACAGTCTACTGGCTACTGTGTTAGCTAGCCTAGAGACAGTCTACTGACTACTGTGTTAGCTAGCCTAGAGACAGTCTACTGACTACTGTGTTAGCTAGCCTAGAGACAGTCTAGTGACTACTGTGTTAGCTAGCCTAGAGACAGTCTACTGACTAATGTGTTAGCTAGCCTAGAGACAGTCTACTGACTACTGCGTTAGCTAGCCTAGAGACAGTCTACTGGCTACTGTGTTAGCTAGCCTAGAGACAGTCTACTGACTACTGCGTTAGCTAGCCTAGAGACAGTCTACTGGCTACTGTGTTAGCTAGCCTAGAGACAGTCTACTGACTACTGTGTTAGCTAGCCTAGAGACAGTCTACTGACTATTGTGTTAGCTAGCCTAGAGACAGTCTACTGGCTACTGTGTTAGCTAGCCTAGAGACAGTCTACTGACTACTGTGTTAGCTAGCCTAGAGACAGTCTACTGGCTACTGTGTTAGCTAGCCTAGAGACAGTCTACTGACTACTGCGTTAGCTAGCCTAGAGACAGTCTACTGACTACTGTGCTAGCTAGCCCTTCGACAGTCTACTGACTACTGTGTTAGCTAGCCCTTCGACAGTCTACTGACTACTGTGTTAGCTAGCCCTTCGACAGTCTACTGACTACTGTGTTAGCTAGCCTAGAGACAGTCTACTGACTACTGTGTTAGCTAGCCTAGAGACAGTCTACTGACTACTGCGTTAGCTAGCCTAGAGACAGTCTACTGGCTACTGTGTTAGCTAGCCTAGAGACAGTCTACTGACTACTGTGTTAGCTAGCCTAGAGACAGTCTACTGACTACTGTGTTAGCTAGCCTAGAGACAGTCTACTGACTACTGCGTTAGCTAGCCTAGAGACAGTCTAATGACTACTGCGTTAGCTAGCCTAGAGACAGTCTACTGGCTACTGTGTTAGCTAGCCTAGAGACAGTCTACTGACTACTGGCTACTGTGTTAGCTAGCCTAGAGACAGTCTACTGGCTACTGTGTTAGCTAGCCTAGAGACAGTCTACTGACTACTGTGTTAGCTAGCCTAGAGACAGTCTACTGACTACTGTGTTAGCTAGCCTAGAGACAGTCTACTGGCTACTGTGTTAGCTAGCCTAGAGACAGTCTACTGACTACTGTGTTAGCTAGCCTAGAGACAGTCTACTGACTACTGTGTTAGCTAGCCTAGAGACAGTCTACTGGCTACTGTGTTAGCTAGCCTAGAGACAGTCTACTGACTACTGTGTTAGCTAGCCTAGAGACAGTCTACTGGCTACTGTGTTAGCTAGCCTAGAGACAGTCTACTGACTACTGCGTTAGCTAGCCTAGAGACAGTCTACTGACTACTGTGCTAGCTAGCCCTTCGACAGTCTACTGACTACTGTGTTAGCTAGCCTAGAGACAGTCTACTGACTACTGTGTTAGCTAGCCTAGAGACAGTCTACTGGCTATTGTGTTAGCTAGCCCTTCGACAGTCTACTGACTACTGTGTTAGCTAGCCTAGAGACAGTCTACTGACTACTGTGTTAGCTAGCCTAGAGACAGTCTACTGGCTACTGTGTTAGCTAGCCTAGAGACAGTCTACTGACTACTGTGTTAGCTAGCCTAGAGACAGTCTACTGGCTACTGTGTTAGCTAGCCTAGAGACAGTCTAATGACTACTGCGTTAGCTAGCCTAGAGACAGTCTACTGACTACTGCGCTAGCTAGCCTAGAGACAGTCTACTGTCTACTGCGTTAGCTAGCCTAGAGACAGTCTACTGACTACTGTGTTAGCTAGCCTAGAGACAGTCTACTGGCTACTGTGTTAGCTAGCCTAGAGACAGTCTACTGACTACTGTGTTAGCTAGCCTAGAGACAGTCTACTGGCTACTGTGTTAGCTAGCCTAGAGACAGTCTACTGGCTACTGTGTTAGCTAGCCTAGAGACAGTCTAATGACTGTAGAGAGTTAAAGAGATATATGGTATTAAAACCAGAGCACCAGTTCAGGTTAAACATTTTCATTTGAGTTATTTTTCAGTCACTCTTTTTCAGAGGGTGACTGAAATTATTATTGTGACTGAAGTTATTTCATTCAATTTAAAGGTAGAATCCGCAGTTGAAACAATAACAAACCACCCTGCCTCTGCTTTGGTAAAAATCTGAGACATGGGCGGGGAGAAATTTCACCACTCTCAAATTCATAGACAGAGCTATGGATGCAAGGACTGGCCATCGATGAGAGTTATCGTTTTAACCATGTTATGAGGCTACACAGTGTTTGTTTACATTTACATTGTTTTAAAAACATGGGTGTAAATGGGTTTGACAGTTTGACAGTTGAACTAAGCTCGAGGCGGTGCTAGTAAGAACTAGAGCTACAACAGGTGTTTACAGACTAGAGCTACAACAGGTGTTTACAGACTAGACTAGAATTACAACAGGTGTTTACAGACTAGAGCTACAACAGGTGTTTACAGACTAGACTAGAGCTACAACAGGTGTTTTACAGACTAGAGCTACGACAGGTGTTTACAGACTAGAGCTACAACAGGTGTTTACAGACTAGACTAGAGCTACAACAGGTGTTTACAGACTAGACTAGAGCTACAACAGGTGTTTTACAGACTAGAGCTACAACAGGTGTTTACAGACTAGAGCTTCAACAGGTGTTTACAGACTAGACTAGAGCTACAACAGGTGTTTTACAGACTAGAACTACAACAGGTGTTTTACAGACTAGACTAGAGCTACAACAGGTGTTTACAGACTAGACTAGAGCTACAACAGGTGTTTTACAGACTAGAGCTACAACAGGTGTTTACAGACTAGACTAGAGCTACAACAGGTGTTTTACAGACTAGAGCTACAACAGGTGTTTTACAGACTAGAGCTACAACAGGTGTTTACAGACTAGACAAGAGCTACAACAGGTGTTTACAGACTAGAGCTACAACAGGTGTTTACAGACTAGAGCTACAACAGGTGTTTTACAGACTAGAGCTACAACAGGTGTTTACAGACTAGACTAGAGCTACAACAGGTGTTTACAGACTAGAGCTACAACAGGTGTTTACAGACTAGACTAGAGCTACAACAGGTGTTTACAGACTAGAGCTACAACAGGTGTTTACAGACTAGAGCTACAACAGGTGTTTACAGACTAGACTAGAGCTACAACAGGTGTTTACAGACTAGAGCTACAACAGGTGTTTACAGACTAGACTAGAGCTACAACAGGTGTTTACAGACTAGACTAGAGCTACAACAGGTGTTTACAGACTAGACTAGAGCTACAACAGGTGTTTTACAGACTAGAGCTACAACAGGTGTTTACAGACTAGAGC
>NC_138299.1:160496063-160528563 GCF_965601325.2 Salmo salar | reverse complement strand
TGGTAGAACAACACATATAATACAGTCTCTGATGGTGAAACAACACATATAATACAGTCTCTGATGGTGACATATAATACAGTCTATGATGGTAGAACAACACATATAATACAGTCTCTGATGGTAGAACAACACATATAATACAGTCTCTGATGGTGAAACAACACATATAATACAGTCTCTGATGGTGAAACAACACATATAATACAGTCTCTGATGGTAGAACAACACATATAATACAGTCTCTGATGGTGAAACAACACATATAATACAGTCTCTGATGGTGAAACAACACATATAATACAGTCTCTGATGGTGAAACAACACATATAATACAGTCTCTGATGGTGACATATAATACAGTCTCTGATGGTAGAACAACACATATAATACAGTCTCTGATGGTGAAACAACACATATAATACAGTCTCTGATGGTGACATATAATACAGTCTCTGATGGTAGAACAACACATATAATACAGTCTCTGATGGTAGAACAACACATATAATACAGTCTCTGATGGTGAAACAACACATATAATACAGTCTCTGATGGTGAAACAACACATATAATACAGTCTCTGATGGTGACATATAATACAGTCTCTGATGGTAGAACAACACATATAATACAGTCTCTGATGGTGAACAACACATATAATACAGTCTCTGATGGTGAAACAACACATATAATACAGTCTCTGATGGTGACATATAATACAGTCTCTGATGGTGAAACAACACATATAATACAGTCTCTGATGGTGAAACAACACATATAATACAGTCTCTGATGGTAGAACAACACATATAATACAGTCTCTGATGGTAGAACAACACATATAATACAGTCTCTGATGGTGAAACAACACATATAATACAGTCTCTGATGGTGACATATAATACAGTCTCTGATGGTGAAACAACACATATAATACAGTCTCTGATGGTAGAACAACACATATAATACAGTCTCTGATGGTGAAACAACACATATAATACAGTCTCTGATGGTGAAACAACACATATAATACAGTCTCTGATGGTGACATATAATACAGTCTCTGATGGTAGAACAACACATATAATACAGTCTCTGATGGTAGAACAACACATATAATACAGTCTCTGATGGTGAAACAACACATATAATACAGTCTCTGATGGTGACATATAATACAGTCTCTGATGGTAGAACAACACATATAATACAGTCTCTGATGGTGAAACAACACATATAATACAGTCTCTGATGGTGAAACAACACATATAATACAGTCTCTGATGGTGAAATATAATACAGTCTCTGATGGTAGAACAACACATATAATACAGTCTCTGATGGTAGAACAACACATATAATACAGTCTCTGATGGTGAAACAACACATATAATACAGTCTCTGATGGTGAGAACAACACATATAATACAGTCTCTGATGGTGAGAACAACACATATAATACAGTCTCTGATGGTGAAACAACACATATAATACAGTCTCTGATGGTGAATATAATACAGTCTCTGATGGTAGAACAACACATATAATACAGTCTCTGATGGTAGAACAACACATATAATACAGTCTCTGATGGTGAGAACAACACATATAATACAGTCTCTGATGGTGAAACAACACATATAATACAGTCTCTGATGGTGACATATAATACAGTCTCTGATGGTGAAACAACACATATAATACAGTCTCTGATGGTGAAACAACACATATAATACAGTCTCTGATGGTGAAACAACACATATAATACAGTCTCTGATGGTGAAACAACACATATAATACAGTCTCTGATGGTGAAACAACACATATAATACAGTCTCTGATGGTAGAACAACACATATAATACAGTCTCTGATGGTGAGAACAACACATATAATACAGTCTCTGATGGTGAAACAACACATATAATACAGTCTCTGATGGTAGAACAACACATATAATACAGTCTCTGATGGTGAAACAACACATATAATACAGTCTCTGATGGTGAAACAACACATATAATACAGTCTCTGATGGTGAAACAACACATATAATACAGTCTCTGATGGTGAAACAACACATATAATACAGTCTCTGATGGTAGAACAACACATATAATACAGTCTCTGATGGTGAACAACACATATAATACAGTCTCTGATGGTGACAACACATATAATACAGTCTCTGATGGTAGAACAACACATATAATACAGTCTCTGATGGTGAAACAACACATATAATACAGTCTCTGATGGTAGAACAACACATATAATACAGTCTCTGATGGTGAAACAACACATATAATACAGTCTCTGATGGTGAAACAACACATATAATACAGTCTCTGATGGTGAAACAACACATATAATACAGTCTCTGATGGTAGAACAACACATATAATACAGTCTCTGATGGTAGAACAACACATATAATACAGTCTCTGATGGTGAAACAACACATATAATACAGTCTCTGATGGTGAAACAACACATATAATACAGTCTCTGATGGTGAAACAACACATATAATACGGTCTCTGATGGTAGAACAACACATATAATACAGTCTCTGATGGTGAAACAACACATATAATACAGTCTCTGATGGTAGAACAACACATATAATACAGTCTCTGATGGTAGAACAACACATATAATACAGTCTCTGATGGTGAAACAACACATATAATACAGTCTCTGATGGTAGAACAACACATATAATACAGTCTCTGATGGTAGAACAACACATATAATACAGTCTCTGATGGTAGAACAACACATATAATACAGTCTCTGATGGTGAAACAACACATATAATACAGTCTCTGATGGTGAAACAACACATATAATACAGTCTCTGATGGTAGAACAACACATATAATACAGTCTCTGATGGTGAAACAACACATATAATACAGTCTCTGTGTTCTGTTGTGATCTGATTTTTAAGGTCATTGAAGGTAAATAGAAAAATCTTTCCTTCCTCATCAATATTTTCACTACTGCATGAAAAGCAAAAGTTTCTGGGGGAATTCGGATCTGCTATATTCCCGTGAAATGTGAGGTCTACAATCGTTGGTTTGGGAATTTCGCCGTAAACGATTCTGTTGACTCCTGCGTACTTCTTCTCGTCCCCGAGCACTTGTGTGATACGGGATAGTAAATTCGCAATTATGCATTAATTACATTTCTTGAAGTTTCTAGACTGTGGACGTTGCGCTGGTGCAATTCAATATTAGGAAGCTGTTCTTAATGTTTTGTACAGTCCAGTGTATGTTTATGTTCTTGTGCCACCTATTATAAGACTGTGAGGTGGGCGTATCTCTCAGGTTTACTGAAAACATAAGGGATACAATCTTAGAGAAACATGTTTAGAAGAGTTACCAGAGGAGAAAACTGGTTTTTGTAAAAGTAGCGGCCGGGTTTCCCTGTGTTATGGGCTGGTTCCTGTTTCATACTTGGCCCTGTTTCATACTTGGCCTTGTTTCATACTTCGCCCTGTTTCATACGTGGCCCTGTTTCATACGTGGCCCTGTTTCATACGTGGCCCTGTTTCATACTTGGCCTTGTTTCATACTTGGCCCTGTTTCATACTTGGCCCTGTTTCATACTTGGCCCTGTTTCATACGTGGCCCTGTTTCATACGTGGCCCTGTTTCAAACGTTGCTGAATTCCACCCACCTGGTCTAGAGTGGCTGCTATAGGCCCTGTAGTTCCATTAATCACCTGGTCTAGAGTGGCTGCTATAGCCCTGTAGTTCCATTAATCACCTGGTCTAGAGTGGCTGATATAGGCCCTGTAGTTCCATTAATCACCTGGTCTAGAGTGGCTGCTAAAGGCCCTGTAGTTCCATTAATCACCTGGTCTAGAGTGGCTGCTATAGGCCCTGTAGTTCCATTAATCACCTGGTCTAGAGTGGCTGCTATAGGCCCTGTAGTTCCATTAATCACCTGGTCTAGAGTGGCTGCTATAGGCCCTGTAGTTCCATTAATCACCTGGTCTAGAGTGGCTGTTATAGCCCTGTAGTTCCATTAATCACCTGGTCTAGAGTGGCTGCTATAGGCCCTGTAGTTCCATTAATCACCTGGTCTAGAGTGGCTGCTATAGCCCTGTAGTTCCATTAATCACCTGGTCTAGAGTGGCTGCTATAGCCCTGTAGTTCCATTAATCACCTGGTCTAGAGTGGCTGCTATAGGCCCTGTAGTTCCATTAATCACCTGGTCTAGAGTGGCTGCTATAGGCCCTGTAGTTCCATTAATCACCTGGTCTAGAGTGGCTGCTATAGCCCTGTAGTTCCATTAATCACCTGGTCTAGAGTGGCTGCTATAGGCCCTGTAGTTCCATTAATCACCTGGTCTAGAGTGGCTGCTATAGGCCCTGTAGTTCCATTAATCACCTGGTCTAGAGTGGCTGCTATAGCCCTGTAGTTCCATTAATCACCTGGTCTAGAGTGGCTGCTATAGGCCCTGTAGTTCCATTAATCACCTGGTCTAGAGTGGCTGCTATAGGCCCTGTAGTTCCATTAATCACCTGGTCTAGAGTGGCTGCTATAGCCCTGTAGTTCCATTAATCACCTGGTCTAGAGTGGCTGCTATAGGCCCTGTAGTTCCATTAATCACCTGGTCTAGAGTGGCTGCTATAGGCCCTGTAGTTCCATTAATCACCTGGTCTAGAGTGGCTGCTATAGGCCCTGTAGTTCCATTAATCACCTGGTCTAGAGTGGCTGCTATAGGCCCTGTAGTTCCATTAATCACCTGGTCTAGAGTGGCTGCTATAGGCCCTGTAGTTCCATTAATCACCTGGTCTAGAGTGGCTGCTATAGGCCCTGTAGTTCCATTAATCACCTGGTCTAGAGTGGCTGCTATAGGCCCTGTAGTTCCATTAATCACCTGGTCTAGAGTGGCTGCTATAGGCCCTGTAGTTCCATTAATCACCTGGTCTAGAGTGGCTGCTATAGGCCCTGTAGTTCCATTAATCACCTGGTCTAGAGTGGCTGCTATAGCCCTGTAGTTCCATTAATCACCTGGTCTAGAGTGGCTGACTATAGGCCCTGTAGTTCCATTAATCACCTGGTCTAGAGTGGCTGTTTCAGCCCTGTAGTTCCATTAATCACCTGGTCTAGAGTGGCTGCTATAGGCCCTGTAGTTCCATTAATCACCTGGTCTAGAGTGGCTGCTATAGGCCCTGTAGTTCCATTAATCACCTGGTCTAGAGTGGCTGCTATAGGCCCTGTAGTTCCATTAATCACCTGGTCTAGAGTGGCTGCTATAGCCCTGTAGTTCCATTAATCACCTGGTCTAGAGTGGCTGCTATAGGCCCTGTAGTTCCATTAATTACCTGGTCTAGAGTGGCTGCTATAGGCCCTGTAGTTCCATTAATCACCTGGTCTAGAGTGGCTGCTATAGCCCTGTAGTTCCATTAATCACCTGGTCTAGAGTGGCTGTTATAGCCCTGTAGTTCCATTAATCACCTGGTCTAGAGTGGCTGCTATAGGCCCTGTAGTTCCATTAATCACCTGGTCTAGAGTGGCTGTTATAGCCCTGTAGTTCCATTAATCACCTGGTCTAGAGTGGCTGCTATAGGCCCCGTAGTTCCATTAATCACCTGGTCTAGAGTGGCTGCTATAGCCCTGTAGTTCCATTAATACCTGGTCTAGAGTGGCTGCTATAGCCCTGTAGTTCCATTAATCACCTGGTCTAGAGTGGCTGCTATAGGCCCTGTAGTTCCATTAATCACCTGGTCTAGAGTGGCTGCTATAGCCCTGTAGTTCCATTAATCACCTGGTCTAGAGTGGCTGCTATAGCCTGTAGTTCCATAATCACCTGGTCTAGAGTGGCTCTATAGCCCTGTAGTTCCATTAATCACCTGGTCTAGAGTGGCTGCTATAGCCCTGTAGTTCCATTAATCACCTGGTCTAGAGTGGCTGCTATAGGCCCTGTAGTTCCATTAATCACCTGGTCTAGAGTGGCTGCTATAGCCCTGTAGTTCCATTAATCACCTGGTCTAGAGTGGCTGCTATAGGCCCTGTAGTTCCATTAATCACCTGGTCTAGAGTGGCTGCTATAGGCCCTGTAGTTCCATTAATCACCTGGTCTAGAGTGGCTGCTATAGGCCCTGTAGTTCCATTAATCACCTGGTCTAGAGTGGCTGCTATAGGCCCTGTAGTTCCATTAATCACCTGGTCTAGAGTGGCTGCTATAGGCCCTGTAGTTCCATTAATACCTGGTCTAGAGTGGCTCTATAGCCCTGTAGTTCCATTAATCACCTGGTCTAGAGTGGCTGCTATAGGCCCTGTAGTTCCATTAATCACCTGGTCTAGAGTGGCTGCTATAGGCCCTGTAGTTCCATTAATCACCTGGTCTAGAGTGGCTGCTATAGGCCCTGTAGTTCCATTAATCACCTGGTCTAGAGTGGCTGCTATAGCCCTGTAGTTCCATTAATCACCTGGTCTAGAGTGGCTGCTATAGGCCCTGTAGTTCCATTAATCACCTGGTCTAGAGTGGCTGTTATAGCCCTGTAGTTCCATTAATCACCTGGTCTAGAGTGGCTGCTATAGGCCCTGTAGTTCCATTAATCACCTGGTCTAGAGTGGCTGCTATAGCCCTGTAGTTCCATTAATCACCTGGTCTAGAGTGGCTGCTATAGGCCCTGTAGTTCCATTAATCACCTGGTCTAGAGTGGCTGCTATAGGCCCTGTAGTTCCATTAATACCTGGTCTAGAGTGGCTGTATAGCCCTGTAGTTCCATTAATCACCTGGTCTAGAGTGGCTGCTATAGGCCCTGTAGTTCCATTAATCACCTGGTCTAGAGTGGCTGCTATAGCCCTGTAGTTCCATTAATACCTGGTCTAGAGTGGCTATTATAGCCCTGTAGTTCCATTAATTACCTGGTCTAGAGTTGCTGCTATAGCCCTGTAGTTCCATTAATCACCTGGTCTAGAGTGGCTGCTATAGCCCTGTAGTTCCATTAATCACCTGGTCTAGAGTGGCTGCTATAGGCCCTGTAGTTCCATTAATAACCTGGTCTAGAGTGGCTGCTATAGCCCTGTAGTTCCATTAATCACCTGGTCTAGAGTGGCTGCTATAGGCCCCGTAGTTCCATTAATCACCTGGTCTAGAGTGGCTGCTATAGGCCCTGTAGTTCCATTAATCACCTGGTCTAGAGTGGCTGCTATAGGCCCTGTAGCTTCCATTAATCACCTGGTCTAGAGTGGCTACTATAGCCCTGTAGTTCCATTAATCACCTGGTCTAGAGTGGCTGCTATAGGCCCTGTAGTTCCATTAATCACCTGGTCTAGAGTGGCTGCTATAGGCCCTGTAGTTCCATTAATCACCTGGTCTAGAGTGGCTGCTATAGCCCTGTAGTTCCATTAATCACCTGGTCTAGAGTGGCTGCTATAGGCCCTGTAGTTCCATTAATCACCTGGTCTAGAGTGGCTGCTATAGCCCTGTAGTTCCATTAATTACCTATTGCTGTACTTTAGTTGGAACATGATTTGCTTCTGTATCAGAACTGCATTGACTGTTTTAATGAAAATAACAGTAATCATGAGTTTGGTACATGTTTCCTACTCTAGTCCACATGCCTGTTGTTCTGTGCACTGACAGTATCACATGCAAAACAGAATTTCAAGATGTGTCCTGGGAAGTGGGTGGATGTGTTTAGTCATTTCTGTGGATTTACTGAACCATTTCAGTACCAGTCAAAATTCTGGACACACCTGCTCATTTAAGGGTTTTTCTTTATTTTTTTACTATTTCCTACATTGTAGAATAATAGTGAAGACATCAAAACTATGAAATAACACATACGGAATCATATAGTAACCCAAAAAATGTTAAACAAATCAAAATATATTTTCTGTTTGATATTCTTCATAGTAGCCACCCTTAACCTTGATGACAGCTTTGTACACACTTGGCATTCTCTCAACCAGCTTCTCCTGGAATGCTTTTCCAACAGTCTTGAAGGAGTTCCCACCTATGATGAGCACTTGTTGGCTGCTTTTCCTTCACTCTGCGGTCCAACTCATCCCAAACCATCTCAAAGGTCGTGTGATTGTGTTGGCCAGGTCAAATAGCCCTTACACAGCCTGGAGGTGTATTTTGGGTCATTGTCCTGTTGAAAAACAAATGATAGTCCCACTAAGCGCAAACCAGATGGGATGACGTATCGCTGCAGAATGCTGTGGTAGCCATGCTTGTTATGTGTGCCTTGAATTCTAAATAAATCACAGACAGTGTCACCAGCAAAGCACCATCACACCTCCTCCTCCATGCTTCACGGTGGAAACCACACATGCAGAGATCATGCGTTCACCTACTCTGCGTCTCACATGGTGGTTGGAACCAAACATCTCAAATTTGGACTCATCAGACCAAAGGACACAATTCCACCGGTCTAATGTCCATTGCTCGTGTTTCTTGGCCCAAGCAAGTCTCTTCTTCTTATTGGTGTCCTTTAGTAGTGGTTTCTTTGCAGCACTTCGACCATGAAGGCCTGATTCACGCAGTTTCCTCTGAACAGTTGGTGTTGAGATGTGTCTGTTACTGAGATGTTGAGATGTGTCTATTTTTTGGGATGCAATTTCTGAGGCTGGTAACTCTAATACACTTATCTTCTGCAGCAGAGGTAACTCTGGGTATTCCTTTCCTGTGGCTGTCCTCATGAGAGCCCGGACCCCAGGGAGAGTAGCTGCTGCCTTGGCTGAGAGCAACAAAATGGAGTCGTGGTCAAATTTTCCGAAAGGAGGGCGGGCGGAGGGCTTTATATGCATCGCGGAAGTTAGAATAACAATGATCCAGGGTTTTGCCAGTTCATATGCTGATAAAGTTTAGGGAGCCTTGTTTTCAGATTAGCCTTGTTAAAATCCCCAGCAACAATAAATGCAGCCTCAGGATATGTGGTTTCCAGTTTACATAGAGTCCAATGAAGTTATTTCAGGGCTGTTGAGGTGTCTGCTTGGGGGGCAGGGGGGTATACAAGGCTGTGATTATAATCAAAGATAATTGTCTTGGTCGATAATGCGATCGGCATTTGATTGTAAGGAATTCTGGGTCAGGTGAACAAAAGGACTTGAGTTCCTGCATGTTGTTATGATCACACCACGACTCATTAATCATAAGGCATACACTCCCACCCTTCTTCTTACCAGAGAGATGTTTGTTTCTGTTGGCGCGATGCGTGAAGAAACCGGGTGGCTGTACCGACTCTGATAACATATCCCGAGTGAGCCATGTTTCCGTGAAACAGAGAATGTTACAATCTCTGATGTCTCTCTGGAAGGCAATCTTTGCTCGAATTTCGTCTACCTTGTTGTCAAGAGACTGGACGTTGGCGAGTAGTATACCCGGGAGCGGTGAGCGATGTGCACGTCTACGGAGCCTGACCAGAAGACCGCTCCGTCTGCCCCTTCTGCGGCGCCGTTGTTTTGGGTCGCCGGCTGGGATCCGATCCATTGTCCTGGGTGGTGGTCCAAACAGAGGATCCGCTTCAGGAAAGTCGTATTCCTGGTCGTAATGTTGGTAAGTTGACGTTGCTCTTATATCCAATAGTTCTTCCCGGCTGTATGTAATAAGACTTAAGATTTCCTGGGGTAACAGTGTAAGAAATAATACATAAAAACAACAAAATACTGCATAGTTTCCTAAGAACGCGAAGAGAGGCGACCATCTCTGTCGGCGCCATGGGATAAGTGTGTGTCAGAGCTGTGTGTAAGTTGACTATGCAAACAATTTGGGATTTTCAACACATTGTTTCTTATAAAAAGAAGAAGTGATGGGGTCAGTCTGTCCTCAACTCTTAGCCAAGAGAGACTGGCATGCATAGTATTTATATCAGCCCTCTGATTACAATGAAGAGCAAAACGTGCCTCTCTGTTCTGGGCCAGCTGCAGCTTAACTAGGTCTTTCTTTGCAGCACTGGACCACACGACTGGACAATAATCAAGATTAGACAACACTAGAGCCTGCAGAACTTGCTTTTTGGAGTGAGGTGTCAAAACATCAGAGCATCTCTTTATTACGGCCAGACCTCTCCCCATCTTTACAACCATTGAATCCATATGTTTTGACCATGATAGTTTATAAGCGAAGGTAACGCCAAGTAACGCCAAGTAATTTAGTCTCCTCAGCTTGTTCAACAGCCAATCTAGTTAAGGAATGATTTGTACCAGATACAATGCTCTTAGTTTTAGAGATGTTCAGGACCAGTTTATTACTGGCCACCCATTCCAAAACAGACTGCAACTCTTTGTTAAGGGTTTCAGTGACTTCATTAGCTGTGGTTGCTGATGGGTATATGGTTGAATCATCAGCATACAAGGACACACAGGCTTTGTTTAATGCCAGTGGCAGGTCATTGGTAAAAAAAAATAGAAAAGAGTAGAGGGCCTAGAGAGCTGCCCTGCAGTACACCACACTTTACATGTTTGACATTATAGAAGCTTCAATTAAAGAAAACCCTTTGCATTCTATTAGATAGATAGCTTTGAATCCACGAGGTTGAAAAGCCATGACAGGTTATGGTCAATAATATCAAAGACTTCACTCAAATCAAAGACTATCGCGTTTCAGGTAAGACCCAGATGCAGACAATGTCGAAGTAACAAGAGACAAAGGGCTGTGAGACATGGGTTTAACTCTGGACACATGAAAGGTAGGATGTATACGAAGGGCACGGGGCAACAGAAGATGAACAGCAGAGGGGCTAATGACTTTGGAGATGGGTAACGTGCCGATAAACCGAGGGGAGAGTTTTGCGGGATTCCACCCAGTGGGGCAGATCCTGTATCCCCGGATAAAGCGGTGATAGAAGTTCGGTGAACCCCAGGAAATGTTGCAGATGGACTCTGGAAGTAGGCTGGGGCCAATCCACCACTGCTCCCACCGTCCCGGGATCCATTTGTACACTCCCTGCAGCGAATAGGGGCTGGTCCTAGAAAAGGGATGGTGGAGCGATGGAACTTGCACTTCTCTGCTTTTACAAACAGCTGGTTCTCCAGGAGGACAACCTGTTGGACTTGGAGCACATGTTTTTTTTTTTTTCGCAGAACATCACTAACTTCGATTTGGATGAAAAAACTTCAACGAGTCGGCAGCTCTGGACGCTCTGCTTGCTCAGTACCAGGCCCTAAGAACACCTCATGATAAGCTGTAGACCACACTATTTACCAAGAGAGTTCTCATCTATATTTTTTCGAAGCTGTCTATTTACCACCACAAACCGATGCTGGCACTTAGACCACACTCAACCAGCTGTATAGGGCCATTTCTTGTTGCTGGTGATTTCAGGGAAACTGAAATGTGTTTACCTCATCTTTACCAGCATGTCATCTGTGCACAACTTTATATCACTTATACTCCACACACAGAAATACCCTTCCTTGCCCTTTCATTGGCAAATCAGACCACAACTATATCCTCCTGCTTCCTGCTTACAAGCACAAATTCAAACAGGATGTACCAGCTGTCAAATGACTCCAGCCACCCAAGGCATAGACTGTTTTCTGCATCTCCTTCCTGAGCGGTATGATGGCTGCGTGGTCCCATGGTGTTTATACTTGCGTACTATTGTTTGTACAGATGAACGTGGTACCTTCAGGCATTTTGGAAATTGCTACCAAGGATGAACCGGACTTGTGGAGGTCTACAATTTATTTCTGAGGTCTTGGCTGATTTCTTTAGATTTTCCCATGATGTCAAGCAAAGAGGTACTGAGTTTGAAGGTAGGCCTTGAAATACATCCACAGGTACACCTCCAATCGACTCAAATGATGTTGTGTGTTTTGGGGCGGCAAGTAGCCTAGTGGTTAGAGCGCAGGACTAGTAACTGGAAGGTTGCAAGATTGAATCCTCGAGGTGACAAGATAAAAATCTGTCGTTCTTACCCTGAACAAGGCAGTTAACCAACTGTTCCTAGGCTGTCATTGAAATTAAGAATTTGTTCTTAACTGACTTGCCTAGTTAAATAAAGGTAAAAAAAAAGAAATAAATTGCCTATCAGAATCTTCTAAAGCCATGTCAATATGTTCTGTAAGTTTCCAAGCTGTTTAAAGGCACAGTCAACTTAGTGTATGTAAACTTCTGACCCACTGGAATTGTCATACAGTGAATTATAAGTGAAATAATCTGTCTGTAAACAATTGTTGGAAAAATGACTTGTGTCATGCACAAAGTAGATGTCCTAACCGACTTTCCAAAACTATAGTTTGTTAACAAGAAATTGTACGGAGTGGTTGAAAAACGAGTTTTAATGACTTCAACCTTAGTGTATGTAAACTTCCCACATTAACTGTAGATGAAAGGTTCTTCACATGGAGCAACAAGGCTGTGTGTGTTCCTGTGTGTTCCTGCGTGTTCCTGCGTGTTCCTGCGTGTTCCTGCGTGTTCCTGCGTGTTCCTGTGTGTGTGAGCTCCAGAAGCCTCCTGAGTCCTCACAAGCTTTCCTTTTATAGCCTGTTAGTCTGGGGGGGGGGGGGGGGGGGGGAGTGGCCCACTTCTACAAACATGGCTGCAAGGTGGAAGCTGTTTTAGAACGTGTAACAAGGTGCTTGTCGTCCCCCCCCCCCCCCCCCCCCCCCCCCAGAGACCCGGGGAGAGCCCAACCTACTCGTCACTCTCTCTCCCAACATGGTGAGAGCCACAGGACTCATTCTGTCCTCCAGCACACCCACACACACTCTGAGAGCCAGAGAGAGAGAGAGAAAGAGAGAGGGGCATAGCAAGGAGAGAGAGAGAGAGAGAGAGAGGTGTTGCTAATAGAGAAAGATAGCACGGAAAGAGAGAGAGAGAGAGATTTTTGTGCAAAGGACTAAAACAGAAAGAGAGTTAGAGAACAGGAGGATTTTCTGGCTTCTCTCTCAGAGCTGCAGATAGAACCGGGAGAAGAGAAAACAGAAAGATGGCAGAAGGAGGAGAAGGAGAGGAGGAGATTCAGTTCCTCCGCACGGTGAGTTACTGCTTTACTTTCCCCCTGTGTTCCTAACCGGGTTAGGGTATAGAGGTTAGGGCTGTTAGGGTATAGAGGTTAGGGCTGTTAGGGTATAGGGGTTAGGGCTGTTAGGGTGTAGGGGTTAGGGCTGTTAGGGTATAGGGGTTAGGGCTGTTAGGGTGTAGGGGTTAGGGCTGTTAGGGTATAGAGGTTAGGGCTGTTAGGGTGTAGGGGTTAGGGCTGTTAGGGTGTAGGGGTTAGGGCTGTTAGGGTATAGAGGTTAGGGCTGTTAGGGTATAGAGGTTAGGGCTGTTAGGGTATAGGGGTTAGGGCTGTTAGGGTGTAGGGGTTAGGGCTGTTAGGGTATAGGGGTTAGGGCTGTTAGGGTATAGGGGTTAGGGCTGTTAGGGTGTAGGGGTTAGGGCTGTTAGGGTATAGAGGTTAGGGCTGTTAGGGTATAGGGGTTAGGGCTGTTAGGGTATAGGGGTTAGGGCTGTTAGGGTGTAGGGGTTAGGGCTGTTAGGGTATAGGGGTTAGGGCTGTTAGGGTATAGGGGTTAGGGCTGTTAGGGTATAGGGGTTAGGGCTGTTAGGGTGTAGGGGTTAGGGCTGTTAGGGTGTAGGGGTTAGGGCTGTTAGGGTGTAGGGGTTAGGGTATAGGGGTTAGGGCTGTTAGGGTGTAGGGGTTAGGGCTGTTAGGGTATAAGGGTTAGGGCTGTTTGGGTGTAGGGGTTAGGGTATAGGGGTTAGGGCTGTTAAGGTATAGGGGTTAAGGTATAGGGGTTAGGGCTGTTAGGGTATAGGGGTTAGGGTATAGGGGTTAGGGCTGTTAAGGTATAGGGGTTAAGGTATAGGGGTTAGGGCTGTTAGGGTATAGGGGTTAGGGTATAGGGGATAGGGCTGTTAGGGCTGTTAGGGCTGTTAGGGCTGACCTGAGACCTGCCCTGCCTGGACACATGCTGGCTTTTGGACTGGCTGTGTGTGTGTGTGTGTGTGTGTGTGTGTGTGTGTGTGTGTGTGTGTGTGTGTGTGTGTGTGTGTGTGTGTGTGTGTGTGTGTGTGTGTGTGTGTGTGTGTGTGTGTGTGTGTGGGGGTGGGGGTTTATGAGGAATCTGATCTGAGCTCGTTAATTTGTTGTCAGTACGGTAGCTACCTACCTTTTTACCTTTACACACTTTACCACAGCTATATTGTACCGTAGCTCAGGGTTTCAGATCGTATCTGCTTTACGGTGGCCTGAACATGGTGATTTAGAGGAAGTTGATCTTCTAAACTCTCTATGTATTAATATCAGATGTCTCTCTCATTTTGCTTCCACGGGTTTTAATAAATGTTTGCTGTACCGTGCAGAGATATTTCAGTCTTGTTATGCCCCTGTACAGCAGCACTTTGTGTGACATCAGCTGATGTAAGAAGAAGGGCTTTATAAATACATTTGATTGGTAGCAGTTCTACCAGCCATGTGGCCTCCTTCCCTTCCCTTCTGAATTTAGTTGACTATTTTAGTGTCCTGACCTGATTATCACTGGCTGAGCCAGTCTCTGGGTGGATGTCTTCAATATGACACGATCACTGACACTGTAGATAGGTGTGAACACCGTTACTAAAGTGGTTCATAGACTTAAACATTATCTGCAGGTTCAATGTAGTTAGTTAGTTTACTCGACCAGTATAGATCAGTATAGATCAGCATAGATCAGTATAGATCAGCATAGATCAGTATAGATCAGTATAGATCAGTATAGATCAGTATAGATCAGCATAGATCAGTATAGATCAGCATAGATCAGTATAGATCAGTATAGATCAGTATAGATCAGTATAGATCAGTTTAGATCAGTATAGATCAGTATAGATCAGTATAGATCAGCATAGATCAGCATAGATCAGTATAGATCAGCATAGATCAGTGTGTAGATCAGTATAGATCAGCATAGATCAGCACAGATCAGCATAGATCAGCATAGATCAGTATAGATCAGTATAGATCTGCATAGATCAGTATAGATCAGCATAGATCAGCACAGATCAGCATAGATCAGCATAGATCAGCATAGATCAGTATAGATCAGTATAGATCAGTGTAGATCAGTATAGATCAGCATATATCAGTATAGATCAGTATAGATCAGCATAGATCAGTATAGATCAGTATAGATCAGTGTGTAGATCAGTATAGATCAGTATAGATCAGCATAGATCAGCATAGATCAGTATAGATCAGTATAGATCAGCATAGATCAGTATAGATCAGTACAGATCAGCATAGATCAGTATAGATCAGTGTGTAGATCAGTATAGATCAGCATAGATCAGCACAGATCAGCACAGATCAGCATAGATCAGTATAGATCAGTATAGATCAGTATAGATCAGCAAAGATCAGCACAGATCAGCACAGATCAGCATAGATCAGTATAGATCAGCATAGATCAGCATAGATCAGTATAGATCAGTATAGATCAGTGTAGATCAGTGTAGATCAGTATAGATCAGCATAGATCAGTATAGATCAGTATAGATCAGCATAGATCAGCATAGATCAGCATAGATCAGTATAGATCAGTATAGATCAGCATAGATCAGTATAGATCAGTGTATAGATCAGTATAGATCAGTATAGATCAGTGTATAGATCAGTGTGTAGATCAGTATAGATCAGTGTATAGATCAGTGTATAGATCAGTGTGTAGATCAGTATAGATCAGTATAGATCAGCATAGATCAGCATAGATCAGTATAGATCAGTATAGATCAGCATAGATCAGTATAGATCAGTGTATAGATCAGTATAGATCAGTATAGATCAGTGTATAGATCAGTGTGTAGATCAGTATAGATCAGTGTATAGATCAGTGTATAGATCAGTGTGTAGATCAGTATAGATCAGTATAGATCAGTATAGATCAGTGTATAGATCAGTGTGTAGATCAGTGTGTAGATCAGTGTAGATCAGTGTGTAGATCAGTGTGTAGATCAGTATAGATCAGTGTATAGATCAGTATAGATCAGTGTATAGATCAGTGTGTAGATCAGTATAGATCAGTATAGATCAGTGTATAGATCAGTGTATAGATCAGTATAGATCAGTTTATAGATCAGTTTATAGATCAGTGTGTAGATCAGTGTATAGATCAGTATAGATCAGTATAGATCAGTATAGATCAGCATAGATCAGTGTATAGATCAGTGTGTAGATAAGTGTATAGATCAGTATAGATCAGTATAGATCAGTGTGTAGATCAATATAGATCAGTGTGTAGATCAGTATAGATCAGTGTATAGATCAGTGTGTAGATCAGTGTAGATCAGTATAGATCAGTATAGATCAGTGTGTAGATCAGTATAGATCAGCATAGATCAGTGTATAGATCAGTGTGTAGATCAGTATAGATCAGCATAGATCAGTGTATAGATCAGTGTGTAGATCAGTGTATAGATTAGTATAGATCAGTATAGATCAGTGTATTGATCAGTTTGTAGATCAGTGTATAGATCAGTATAGATCAGTATAGATCAATGTGTAGATCAGTATAGATCAGTGTGTAGATCAGTATAGATCAGTGTGTAGATCAGTGTAGATCAGTGTGTAGATCAGTGTATAGATCAGTGTGTAGATCAGTGTGTAGATCAGTGTGTAGATCAGTATAGATCAGTATAGATCAATGTGTAGATCAGTATAGATCAGTGTGTAGATCAGTATAGATCAGTGTGTAGATCAGTGTAGATCAGTGTGTAGATCAGTGTGTAGATCAGTGTGTAGATCAGTGTATAGATCAGTATAGATCAGTATAGATCAGTATAGATCAGTGTATAGATCAGTGTGTAGATCAGTGTATAGATCAGTATAGATCAGTGTGTAGATCAGTATAGATCAGTGTATAGATCAGTATAGATCAGTGTGTAGATCAGTGTGTAGATCAGTATAGATCAGTGTGTAGATCAGTATAGATCAGTGTGTAGATCAGTGTATAGATCAGTGTGTAGATCAGTGTGTAGATCAGTGTATAGATCAGTATAGATCAGTGTGTAGATCAGTATAGATCAGTGTATAGATCAGTATAGATCAGTGTGTAGATCAGTGTGTAGATCAGTATAGATCAGTGTGTAGATTAGTATAGATCAGTGTGTAGATCAGTATAGATCAGTGTGTAGATCAGTGTGTAGATCAGTGTGTAGATCAGTGTATAGATCAGTATAGATCAGTATAGATCAGTGTATAGATCAGTATAGATCAGTGTGTAGATCAGTGTATAGATCAGTGTGTAGATCAGTATAGATCAGTATAGATCAGTGTATAGATCAGTATAGATCAGTATAGATCAGTGTATAGATCAGTGTATAGATCAGTGTGTAGATCAGTGTATAGATCAGTATAGATCAGTATAGATCAGTATAGATCAGTATAGATCAGTGTGTAGATCAGTGTGTAGATCAGTGTATAGATCAGTATAGATCAGTGTGTAGATCAGTATAGATCAGTGTATAGATCAGTATAGATCAGTGTGTAGATCAGTGTGTAGATCAGTGTGTAGATCAGTATAGATCAGTATAGATCAGTGTATAGATCAGTATAGATCAGTGTGTAGATCAGTGTGTAGATCAGTGTATAGATCAGTATAGATCAGTGTGTAGATCAGTATAGATCAGTATAGATCAGTGTGTAGATCAGTATATATCAGTGTATAGATCAGTATAGATCAGTATAGATCAGTATAGATCAGTGTATAGATCAGTGTATAGATCAGTGTGTAGATCAGTGTATAGATCAGTATAGATCAGTGTATAGATCAGTATAGATCAGTATAGATCAGTGTATAGATCAGTATAGATCAGTGTGTAGGTCAGTATAGATCAGTATAGATCAGTATAGATCAGTGTATAGATCAGTATAGATCAGTATAGATCAGTGTATAGATCAGTATAGATCAGTATAGATCAGTATAGATCAGTGTATAGATCAGTATAGATCAGTATAGATCAGTGTATAGATCAGTATAGATCAGTGTGTAGATCAGTATAGATCAGTGTATAGATCAGTATAGATCAGTATAGATCAGTATAGATCAGTGTATAGATCAGTATAGATCAGTATAGATCAGTATAGATCAGTATAGATCAGTGTGTAGATCAGTGTATAGATCAGTGTATAGATCAGTGTGTAGATCAGTGTGTAGATCAGTATAGATCAGTGTGTAGATCAGTATAGATCAGTGTGTAGATCAGTGTGTAGATCAGTGTATAGATCAGTATAGATCAGTGTGTAGATCAGTATAGATCAGTGTATAGATCAGTATAGATCAGTGTGTAGATCAGTGTGTAGATCAGTATAGATCAGTGTGTAGATCAGTATAGATCAGTGTGTAGATCAGTATAGATCAGTGTGTAGATCAGTGTGTAGATCAGTGTATAGATCAGTATAGATCAGTATAGATCAGTGTATAGATCAGTATAGATCAGTGTGTAGATCAGTGTATAGATCAGTGTGTAGATCAGTATAGATCAGTATAGATCAGTGTATAGATCAGTATAGATCAGTGTATAGATCAGTGTATAGATCAGTGTATAGATCAGTGTGTAGATCAGTGTATAGATCAGTATAGATCAGTATAGATCAGTGTGTAGATCAGTGTGTAGATCAGTGTATAGATCAGTATAGATCAGTGTGTAGATCAGTATAGATCAGTATAGATCAGTGTATAGATCAGTATAGATCAGTGTGTAGATCAGTGTGTAGATCAGTGTATAGATCAGTATAGATCAGTGTGTAGATCAGTATAGATCAGTATAGATCAGTGTGTAGATCAGTATATATCAGTGTATAGATCAGTATAGATCAGTATAGATCAGTGTATAGATCAGTATAGATCAGTATAGATCAGTGTGTAGATCAGTATAGATCAGTATAGATCAGTGTATAGATCAGTGTATAGATCAGTGTGTAGATCAGTGTATAGATCAGTATAGATCAGTGTATAGATCAGTATAGATCAGTATAGATCAGTGTATAGATCAGTATAGATCAGTGTGTAGATCAGTATAGATCAGTATAGATCAGTATAGATCAGTGTATAGATCAGTATAGATCAGTATAGATCAGTGTATAGATCAGTATAGATCAGTATAGATCAGTATAGATCAGTGTATAGATCAGTATAGATCAGTATAGATCAGTGTATAGATCAGTATAGATCAGTGTGTAGATCAGTATAGATCAGTGTATAGATCAGTATAGATCAGTATAGATCAGTATAGATCAGTATAGATCAGTGTATAGATCAGTATAGATCAGTGTGTAGATCAGTATAGATCAGTGTATAGATCAGTATAGATCAGTGTATAGATCAGTATAGATCAGTGTATAGATCAGTATAGATCAGTGTATAGATCAGTATAGATCAGTGTATAGATCAGTATATATCAGTATAGATCAGTGTATAGATCAGTATAGATCTATAGTGGTAGATGGTAGATCAGTGTATAGATCAGTATAGATCTATAGTGGTAGATGGTAGATCAGTGTATAGATCAGTATAGATCTATAGTGGTAGATGGTAGATCAGTGTATAGATCAGTATAGATCTATAGTGGTAGATGGTAGATCAGTGTATAGATCAGTATAGATCTATAGTGGTAGATGGTAGATCAGTGTATAGATCAGTATAGATCTATAGTGGTAGATGGTAGATCAGTGTATAGATCAGTATAGATCTATAGTGGTAGATGGTAGATCAGTGTATAGATCAGTATAGATCTATAGTGGTAGATGGTAGATCAGTATAGATCTATAGTGGTAGATGGTAGATCAGTATAGATCTATAGTGGTAGATGGTAGATCAGTATAGATCTATAGTGGTAGATGGTAGATCAGTATAGATCTATAGTGGTAGATGGTAGATCAGTATAGATCTATAGTGGTAGATGGTAGATCAGTATAGATCTATAGTGGTAGATGGTAGATCAGTATAGATCTATAGTGGTAGATGGTAGATCAGTATAGATCTATAGTGGTAGATGGTAGATCAGTATAGATCTATAGTGGTAGATGGTAGATCAGTATAGATCTATAGTGGTAGATGGTAGATCAGTATAGATCTATAGTGGTAGATGGTAGATCAGTATAGATCTATAGTGGTAGATGGTAGATCAGTATAGATCTATAGTGGTAGATGGTAGATCAGTATAGATCTATAGTGGTAGATGGTAGATCAGTATAGATCTATAGTGGTAGATGGTAGATCAGTATAGATCTATAGTGGTAGATGGTAGATCAGTATAGATCTATAGTGGTAGATGGTAGATCAGTATAGATCTATAGTGGTACCTTCAGGCTATTATATATATTTGTTGGTGCTTATTTTGTTGCTTCCAGAATGTTCTGGTGGTTTCAAGGTATGTGGGTGGTGGTGGTGGTGTTCTGCGTGTGCATGTATTTGCGTTCAGGTGTGTGTGTGTGTGTGTGTGTGTGTGTGTGTGTGTGTGTGTGTGTGTGTGTGTGTGTGTGTGTGTGTGTGTGTGTGTGTGTGTGTGTGTGTGTGTGTGTGTGTGTGTGTGTGTGTGTGTGTGTGTGTGTGTGTGTGTATGTTTGTCTGTGTACAGACAGCGCCCGGTGCATCTGTTGGCATCATTATCTATTTATACTCCAGGAAAGGAGAGCTGAGCCTGTCAAAAAAATAAATGTTTTATTGTCACATAGGAGGATTGGGACTGGGAGGATTGGGACTGGGAGGATTGGGACTGGGAGGATTGGGACTGGGACTGGGAGGGTAGAGACTGGGAAGGTAGGATTTGGGACTGGGAGGGTAGGAAGTAGGGAGAGAGGGTAGGAAGTAGGGAGAGAGGGTAGGAAGTAGGGAGAGAGGGTAGGAAGTAGGGAGAGAGGGTAGGAAGTAGGGAGAGAGGGTAGGAAGTAGGGAGAGAGGGTAGGAAGTAGGGAGAGAGGGTAGGAAGTAGGGAGAGAGGGTAGGAAGTAGGGAGAGAGGGTAGGAGGATACGAGACAGAAGAAACAAGCTGCCCAGGAGAGCTGCACAGTCTTCATTACTCCCAATGGACATACAGAGACGAACTCGGCCTAACACTTCTTACGAAGTTAAAACGAACACATACAGCGCCTTCAGAAATGATTCACACCCCTTGACTTTTACCACATTTTGTTGTGTTACAGCCTGATTTTAAAAATGGATTAAATTGAGATGTTGTTTCACTGGCCTACACACAATACACCATAATGTCGAAGTGGAATTATGTTTTTAGAAATGTTTATAAATGAATTACAAATGAAAAGCTTAAATGTCTTTAAGTCAATAAGTATTCAACCCCTTTGCTATGGAAAGCCCAGGAGTAAAAATGTGCTTAACAAGTCACATAATAAGTTGCATGGACAAATCAAAAAAAAAAAAAAAAAATGCATCCTGTTTTCAACAAGGCACTAAAGTAAAACTGATGTCCTGAATACAAAGCATTATGTTTGGCTCAAATCCAACACAATACATCACTGAGTACCACTCTTCATATTTTCAAGCATGGTGGTGGCTGCATCATGTTATGGGTATGCTTGTTATCGGCAAGGACTAGGGAGTTTTTCAGGATAAAAAAAGAAATGGAACAGAGATAAGAACAGAAAAAAATCCTAGAGGAAAACCTGGTTAAGTCTGATTAGGAGACAAATTCACCTTTCAGCGGGACAATAACCTAAAACACAAGGCTCAATAGACTGGAGTTACTTACCAAGATTAAATTGAATATTCCTGAATGGTGTATTTACAGTTTTGACTAAAATTGTCTTGTAAATCTATGGCCAGACCTGAAAATGTCTAGCAATGATCAACAACCAACTTGACAGAGTTAGAATTTTACAAAGAATAATGTGCAAATATTGTACAATCCATGTGTGCGAGGTTCTTAGAAACTTACCCAGAAATACTCACAGCAATAATCACTGCCAAAGGTGATTCTAACATGTATTGACTCAGGGGTGTGAATACTTATCTAAATGAAATATTTCTGTATTTCATCTTCAATACAGTTGCATATACATTTCTAAAAACATTATTTTGCTTTGTCATTATGGGTGTATTGTGTATAGATTGATGATAAAATAAATCTGTTTAATAATAGCCCCCTTTTTTTTTCTCAATTTTCCCCTTAAATCTAACTGCCTGTAGCTCAGGCCCTGAAGCAAGGATATGCATATTCTTGGTACCATTTGAAAGGTTACAATTTGACATTTGTGGAAATGTGAATTGAATGTGGGAGAATATAACACAATAGATCTGGTAGAAGAAAATACAAAGAAAAAAACCAACCTGTGTTTTTTTTACCACCATTTTTGAAATGCAAGAGAAAGGTCACTGTTATAGCCATCACTCTGGTTGTAATTGCGGTAGTGTCCACAAGATGGCAGCAGTATGTGCAAAGTTTTAGATGGCTAACTTGGAGTATGACTGAACTACAAGACTTTTAGTGTGAAGTCCCCAGGTACATTTGGGCAAATCGTGAAGGAGACATTCGCATTCATATTCCATTTTTTTGCAAGAATATCTTCAAATCTGTATATTTGGACTTTGATTTAGCTTTTCCAGTATTAGTAGCCATATTATAAGTTCAACATTTGCAAAACAACCTGTTTTCATAACTTCATAACTCTCCATATTCTTATACTTTTTGTCCAAAATTAAAAGGCATGCTGTCGCACAAGGTTAGTAGCTACATTTTACGACATATACATGGTTTCTCCCGTAAAGCCCAGCTCATTGGCTATCTAGCTAGCTTCGTTTGACCCCGATTGGTGCGTATTTGACAAAGATACAGTCGTTCAAATGATGGCTGCCCATGAAGGCATTGCTCTCTGACCAAATATGTTGTCCTATAAGATATACTACACCCCTAATGAAATAGTGAAGTCTTGTTACCTTCTAGGACCTCTGAGGAATAGATACAAGCATGATTTGACTCGTTGAAACAACATTTAGGGTGAGATTTTCACAGATTCCTTTCTTTGCAAACTGTACGAGTGGAAATACAAAATCGATCGTGCATGCTATATGGACCTTTTTAGGGTATGAAAAAGGATTTTATCTAACAAAAGGACATTTCATGTTATCTCTGGGACCCTTTGGATGATAAATCAGAGCAAGATTTCAGAATGTAAGTACACATTTCACCTTCAGAGGTGAATTTATCAAACCTATCGCGGTGAAAAAACAGTTTTGTTGTTAGGAGCTCTCCTCAAACAATAGCATGGCATTTTTTCGCAGTAATAGCTGCTGTAAATTGGACAGTGCTGTTATATTAACGAGAATTTCAGCTTTCAGACGATATAAGACACTTCTATGTACTGACATTTTGTTGTTACTCTAAAATCTACGATCTTGACGTAACGCACAGAATGATTTACAACTGTCCCGTTGACGGGACGCCGATCCTTAGTCATTATGGGGTATTGTGTATAGATGGGTGATAAAACAAATCTATTTAATCCATTTTGAATTCAGCCTGTTACACAACAAAACGTGGAATAAATCAAGTGGGTATGAATACTTTTCTGAAGGCACTGTAGACAACTACTGAGGCACAGAAAGACAGAGAGTTACAGAGACACTGAGACACACAAAGACACACTAACAGAGAGGCAGAGACAGTTCTGTTCTCCCCTGCCTAAAAGTTGGCTGTTGCGTTGAGGGGGCTTTTTAGGGACTGACTGACTAGCCATCTATAATCATCTACAACAGGGCTGTCAAACTAATGTTGCGGACTGCAATCAGTTTTCACTGAGGTCCCGAGGGCCGTACTTACATATTTTTCGATTTCCTTGCCGTAAAGAATTGCTAAAAATAGTCTCCTTACTGTCTAGAATTTGTTTCAATGACTGTAATCAAGCTGGACAGAGTGAAGAGTGATGAGAAATTGGGGAGAAAAAGGAGGTGAGAAAAAATAGATAAAAAAATAATGCTTTCCTGGATATTGGAATCTGTAATGGATAGAACTACACTGAACTAAAATATAAACGCAACATGTAAAGTGTTGGTCCCATATTTCATGAGCTAAAATAAAATATTCCATACACAGAAAAAGCTTATTTTTTTCAAATGTTGCATGTTGCGTTTATATTTCTATTCAGTGTAGATTTAGAACTAGAGGTGCGTTCATTCAGCAGACTCTAGAACTAGAGATGCGTTCATTTAGCAGACTCTAGAACTAGAGGTGCGTTCATTCAGCAGACTCTAGAACTAGAGATGTAGTCATTCAGCAGACTCTAGAACTAGAGGTGCCTTCATTCAGCAGACTCTAGAACTAGAGATGTAGTCATTCAGCAGACTCTAGAACTAGAGATGCGTTCATTTAGCAGACTCTAGAACTAGAGATGCGTTCATTCAGCAGACTGTAGAACTAGAGATGTAGTCATTCAGCAGACTCTAGAACTAGAGATGCGTTCATTCAGCACACTCTAGAACTAGAGATGCGTTCATTCAGCAGACTCTAGAACTAGAGATGCGGTCATTCAGCAGACTCTAGAACTAGAGATGCGTTCATTCAGCAGACTCTAGAACTAGAGATGCGTTCATTCAGCAGACTCTAGAACTAGAGATGCGTTCATTCAGCAAACTCTAGAACTAGAGATGTAGTCATTCAGCAGACTCTAGAACTAGAGATGCGTTCATTCAGCAGACTCTAGAACTAGAGATGCGTTCATTCAGCAGACTCTAGAACTAGAGATGTAGTCATTCAGCAGACTCTAGAACTAGAGATGCGTTCATTCAGCAGACTCTAGAACTAGAGATGTAGTCATTCAGCAGACTCTAGAACTAGAGGTTTCTTCATTCAGCAGACTCTAGAACTAGAGATGTAGTCATTCAGCAGACTCTAGAACTAGAGATGTAGTCATTCAGCAGACTCTAGAACTAGAGATGCGTTAAGGCTGGAACAGTCTACTGTCATCACTGAGGTCAGGATGACCTGGCCCAGATAGCAGCAACTCATTAGAGGGGGTTAAGGTGGAGTCTGTGGTGGATAAAGTGTATCATTCTAACCTTAAACCTAAACCCCCTTAGAAATAACATTTGACCTTGTGGGGACCAACAACATGTCCCCAGTTGGTCCACAAAATGTTGTTTACTATTCTTGTGGGGACTTCTGGTCCTAGTTAAACACGTCCGCACAAACAGACAGACAGACAGACAGACAGACAGACAGACAGACAGACAGACAGACAGACAGACAGACAGACAGACAGACAGACAGACAGACAGACAGACAGACAGACAGACAGACAGACAGACAGACAGACAGACAGACAGACAGACAGACAGACAGCGTTTGTGGGCCCTGGCAGTATTCTTTGTTTTGGTAGAGCGATCCTGTATTCTGTGTGACTCCAGACTATGGCGTGCTTCAATTAAAGCTGAGAGAAGGAGGATGGGAGGAGAGTGGCTTATAACTATATTAGATAAATCCAGTTAAATTCAACAGAGGCAGAGAGGAGAGGTAGGGGAGAAAAGGTTAGGGGAGGGGAGAGGAGAGGAGAGGAGAGGAGGAGAGGGGATGGAAAGGGAAGGTGGAGGAGTGGAGGGGAGGGGAAAGGAGAGGAGAGGAGAGAAGAGGAGGAGAGGTTAGGGGAGGGAAAGGGAGAAGAGAGGAGGTTAGGGGAGGGAAAAGGAGAGGAGAGGAGGTTAGGGGAGGGAAAGGAAAGGGAGAGGAGAGGAGAGAAGAGGAGGAGAGGTTAGGGGATGGAAAGGGAGGGTGGAGGAGTGGAGGGGAGAGGAAAGGAGAGGAGAGAAGGAGAGGAGGAGAGGAGAGGGGATGGAAAGGGAGGGTGGAGGAGTGGAGGGGAGGGGAAAGGAGAGGAGAGAAGGAGAGGAGAGGAGAGGAGGAGAGGAGAGGGGATGGAAAGGGAGGGTGGAGGAGTGGAGGGAGGGGAAAGGAGAGGAGAGGAGAGGAGAGAAGAGGAGGAGAGGTTAGGGGAGGGAAAGGGAGAGGAGAGGAGTTTAGGGGAGGGGAGAGGAGAGGAGAGGAGAGGAGAGGAGAGGAGAGGAGAGGAGGAGAGAGAGGAGAGGAGAGGAGAGGAGGAGAGGAGAGGAGAGGGGATGGAAAGGGAGGGTGGAGGAGGTTAGGGGAGGGAAAGGGAGAGGAGAGGAGAGGAGAGGAGAGAAGAGGGGGAGAGGTTAGGGGATGGAAAGGGAGAGGAGAGGAGTTTAGGGGAGGGAAAAGGAGAGGAGAGGAGATTAGGGGAGGGAAAGGGAGGGAGAGGAGAGAAGAGGAGGAGAGGTTAGGGGATGGAAAGGGAGAGGAGAGGAGTTTAGGGGAGGGAAAGGGAGAGGAGGGGGGGTTAGGGGAGGCAAAGGGAGAGGAGAGGAGGTTAGGGGAGGGAAAGGGAGAGGAGAGGAGGTTAGGGGAGGGAAAGGGAGAGGTTAGGAGGTTAGGGGAGGGAAAGGGAGAGGAGAGGAGGTTAGGGGAGGGAAAGGGAGAGGTTAGGAGGTTAGGGGAGGGAAAGGGAGAGGAGAGGAGGTTAGGGGAGGGAAAGGGAGAGGAGAGGTAGTTAGGAGACCTCTGAGGAGCAGGATCAATAATATATGTGTCTTCAAACTGTAGAGGCGTGTTCAGGAGAACTCTGACGCATTACGACGTCACAGCGGAAACCAAGGGTATCGTAGAGAGCACTGAATATCTCCATGACATTAAAGCACCTTTATTATAAAGTCATGTTCAGGAGAGGAGACCAAGGGGTCTAGACTCCATAGTCTACTCCATATCGACATCACCTCTGGTAGTGACATCACCTCTGGTAGTGACTCCTGTCTCCTGTCACCCTGTCTCACCCTGTCACCCTGTCTCCTGTCACCCTGTCTCACCCTGTCACCCTGTCTCCTGTCACCCTGTCTCCTGTCACCCTGTCTGACCCTGTTTCCTGTCACCCTGTCTCCTGTCACCCTGTTTCCTGTCACCCTGTTTCCTGTCACCCTGTTTCCTGTCACCCTGTCTCCTGTCACCCTGTCTCCTGTCACCCTGTATCACCCTGTCTCACCCTGTCAGAGTCACCTGTCTCACCCTGTCAGAGTGTCCTGTCTCCTGTCTCACCCTGTCAGAGTCTCCTGTCCCCTCTTTCCTGTCTCCTGTCTCCGACAGAGACCTAGCTTTGTTTAGCTATCAGGAGGACGAAGCCTAGCTAGCCTGCAGAGGAGTCCCTATAGCTGACATGATCTGCAGGCAGACTGGAGGGTTAGCTGCTGCCCCTGCCATGTGAATGGGAGACAATGATGATGATGATGATGAGTAAAAGCTGTGTCATAGTCTGTCTGTCTGTCTGTCTGTCTGTCTGTCTGTCTGTCTGTCTGTCTGTCTGTCTGTCTGTCTGTCTGTCTGTCTGTCTGTCTGTCTGTCTGTCTGTCTGTCTGTCTGTCTGTCTGTCTGTCTGTCTGTCTGTCTGCCTGCCTGCCTGTCTGTCTGTCTGTCTGTCTGTCTGTCTGTCTGTCTGCCATAGTAGAGTATTGCTGTGTGTGAATTATGTGGCTAGGTGAGTTTGAAGGGTTGATCTCTGCTTCAGGCTGTAACAGCAGTTTCTTTTTATAGTTTTGCCACCATAAGAGAGCACAGTCTGGATGGGGAGGGAGAGAGAGGAGGAGGAAGAGAGAGAAATTAGAGAGAGAGAGAGAGAGAGAGAGAGAGAGAGAGACAGACAGAGAGAGAGAGCCATGGAGAGAGAGAGACATGGAGAGAGAGAGAGAGAGAGAGAGAGAGAGAGAGAGAGAGAGAGAGAGAGAGAGAGAGAGAGAGAGACACAGAGAGAGAGAGACACAGAGAGACAGAGACACAGAGAGACAGAGAGACAGAGAGACAGAGACAGAGACAGAGACAGAGACAGAGAGTTTGTGTCACACACACACAATTTCTCATGGGTCCTTTTGGATGGATTCAAATGTTTATTATGGAAGTTATACACACACACACACACACACACACACACACACACACACACACACACACACACACACACACACACACACACACACACACACACTAACAGCTAGACTTACACACACACCTGTTGGTCCTATATGAATGCCAGGGTGAACCACAGCTTTACACAATAGACAGGTGTTGTGATCTGACTCTGGGCCTGTCTGCAGTAGCCAACTGACCTCTGAACCCCCCCCCCCCAGTCTCTCTCTAGTCTCTCCTGTCACAATATTATGTCACGCTGTAACTGAGATCCAACTACTGTCTGGACTACTCACTCTGTGTCAAACGATTAGGCTACTGTTTGTAAACAAACAAAGCCCTGATGTGTGTGTGTGTGTGTGTGTGTGTGTGTGTGTGTGTGTGTGTGTGTGTGTGTGTGTGTGTGTGTGTGTGTGTGTGTGTGTGTGTGTGTGTGTGTATAACTTCCATAATAAACATTTGAATCCATCCAAAAGGACCCATGAGAAATTCATGTCAAATGAAAGCTAAGAGTCTCTATTTTAGGGGGACTCTCACAGTGGCGCGGTGTTCTAAGGCGCTGCATCTGCATCTCGATTCCAGGATGTATCACGTTCGCTGTCCCATAGGGGCGGCTCACAATTGGCTCAGCGTCGTCCCGGGTTTTGGTCGGTGTAGGCCGTCAGTGTAAATAAGAATTTGTTCTTAACTGACTTGCCTAGTTAAAATAAAGCTTACAATTTGAAATAACGGAGAGGGGGAGAGGCAGGGTTTGGGATGAGGATTTTATGGAATCCATCACAAGACATCTAGTGGCTTTTTTTGGGAACTCCAGATTTTTACAGGCGTCTGTAATTATCTCTGGTCCTCTGTGTGGCCTTATCACATGTAAAATATATGAAATAATTAAATAAGATGATTTTTTAAAATTATTTTTTAAAATAAAATGACAAAGCTGTGTGGCTCAGTTGGTAGAGCATGGTATTTGCAACGCCAGGGTTGTGGGTTCGATTCCCACGGGGGACCAGTATGGGGGGAAAAAAAAAAAAATGTATGAAATGTATGCATTCACTACTGTAAGTCGCTCTGGATAAGAGCGTCTGCTAAACGACTAAAATGTAATGTCTGTAAAAACATTATCCTAAATATCAGCCAATCCCATTGGTGTTTAATATGAGAGGGGTTCAGTGTGAAATATACATTATTTTTAACATTTTAATTTACTATGTCAGTATGTATTTGTTGTCAATGTTTTCGGGCGTCCAAACTGGAAAGCAACCCATAGTTGTAATATTCCAGTAAGTTTGGTTAACCAACTGTACCTTTGTAACCCTACTCCTAACTATCTGCTAGTCATCACATGGAGGGAATGTGAGAGTGACAGCTGCAAACACCCAAAATAGAGGGAGAGACGAGAGGGGGAAAGGCCCAGAAATCAACGAGGAAGACAGGAGGAGAAATAGAAAGAGGAGAGACAGGGTTGGGTTGGGGTGAGGAGAGACAGGGTTGGGGTGAGGAGAGACAGGGTTGGGTTGGGGTGAGGAGAGACAGGGTTGGGGTGAGGAGAGACAGGGTTGGGTTGGGGTGAGGAGAGACAGGGTTGGGGTGAGGAGAGAGAGGGTTGGGGTGAGGGGAGAGACAGCGTTGGGGTGAGGAGAGACAGGGTTGGGGTGAGGAGAGACAGGGTTGGGTTGGGGTGAGGAGAGACAGGGTTGGGGTGAGGAGAGAGAGGGTTGGGGTGAGGGGAGAGACAGGGTTGGGGTGAGGAGAGACAGGGTTGGGGTGAGGAGAGACAGGGTTGGGTTGGGGTGAGGAGAGAGAGGGTTGGGGTGAGGGGAGAGAGATTTGGGGTGAGGAGAAAGAGGGTTGGGGTGAGGAGAGAGAGGGTTGGGGTGAGGAGAGAGAGGGTTGGGGTGAGGGGAGAGAGAGTTGGGGTGAGGAGAGACAGGGTTGGGGTGAGGAGAGACAGGGTTGGGTTTGGGTGAGGAGAGAGAGGGTTGGGGTGAGGGGAGAGAGAGTTGGGGTGAGGAGAAAGAGGGTTGGGGTGAGGAGAGACAGGGTTGGGTTGGGGTGAGGAGAGAGAGGGTTGGGGTGAGGAGAGACAGGGTTGGGTTGGGGTGAGGAGAGAGAGGGTTGGGGTGAGGGGAGAGAGAGTTGGGGTGAGGAGAAAGAGGGTTGGGGTGAGGAGAGACAGGGTTGGGTTGGGGTGAGGAGAGACAGGGTTGGGTTGGGGTGAGGAGAGAGAGGGTTGGGGTGAGGGGAGAGAGAGTTGGGGTGAGGAGAAAGAGGGTTGGGGTGAGGAGAGACAGGGTTGGGTTGGGGTGAGGAGAGAGAGGGTTGGGGTGAGGAGAGAGAGGGTTGGGGTGAGGGGAGAGAGAGTTGGGGTGAGGAGAGACAGGGTTGGGTTGGGGTGAGGAGAGAGAGGGTTGGGGTGAGGAGAGAGAGAGTTGGGGTGAGGAGAAAGAGGGTTGGGGTGAGGTGAGACAAGGTTTGGGTGAGGAGAGACAGGGTTGGGGTGAGGAGAGACAGGGTTGGGGTGAGGAGAGACAGGGTTGGGGTGAGAGGCCGGGTTGGGGTGACGGAGGGTGAGGGAGGGTGAGAGGCCGGGTTGACGCTTTAAATTCAGTCAATACAGGAAGTGTATCACCTGGAGTGCAGTTTTTTTTACAGTTCATCAGTATCAGTAGGAGGCAGACAAAAGCTCTGTATCCGAAGAGGATTCTCCCCCGCCCCTTTAAGGACACATATTGACCATTCCTCTCCTCCACCCACCTCATCTCTCCCATCCCTTACTCCGTCTCTGTGAGCTTCCAATCGATGGTCTGGACAGGGATGGGACCCACAGCAGCAGGCCAAAAAACGAATCTTGGATCAGCTGTTTCTTGATATTTTTAGAGTTTCTTTTTGTTCTCGACAGAGAGTTTAAGTTTTTAAACCTCTTAGGTACACACAACATAAACAAAAAGGCTGATGCTCTCTACTCCTTACCAGCTAAATCAGATTCAACGGAAGGTTTTAAACCAGGGTTTCCCAAACCCTCTCCTCGGCCCCCAGACATTTAACATTTTGGTTTTAACCCTTTGCCTTTGACTAGTTTAATCAGGTGTGCCAGTTTAGGGTTTAAAACTAAAATGTGAGACATCTGGGTGAGGGCCTGAAAAGAGGATTGGGAAACCCTGTTTTAAATCAAGGACTTATTTTAGTCAGTGGGAGAGAGAGATTGTACTCTCTTCTCCTGTATATAAGTGTCGAAGCACTGTGTCGTTGAACATGAACCTGTTTTTAATCCCTGTCGGTCTGTGTGGGTGTAGATGATCTTGTGAAAATGCTGAGTAGCTAGCTGGTGGAATAGAACTGCAGTGTGTGTGTGTGTACAGTCCTCTATGTCATTTGATCATGAAGGCTGGGCTGTCTCAGTCTCTCTGACTCACAGCAGCAGCAGAGTGGCTCTGCTTTTAGACTCCAGAGGAGATTCAGCTCCTTATCAGGGTACGATCACTCCCCTAAACGCTCCCTACCCCCTCACTACCACCTCCCTCACTAACCCCTCACTACCACCTCCCTCACTAACCCCTCACTACCACCTCCCTCACTACCCCCTCACTACCACCTCCCTCACTACCCCCTCACTACCACCTCCCTCACTAACCCCTCACTCACTACCCCCTCACTACCACCTCCCTCACTAACCCCTCACTCACTACCCCCTCACTACCACCTCCCTCACTAACCCCTCACTACCCCCTCACTCACTAACCCCTCACTACCACCTCCCTCACTAACCCCTCACTACCACCTCACTCACTACCCCCTTCACTCATTACCCCCTCACTACCCCATCACTCACTACCCCCTCACTCATTACCCCCTCACTATCACCTCCCTCACTACCCCCTCACTCACTACCACCTCACTACCCCCTCACTACCACCGCCCTCACTACCACCTCACTCACTACCCCCTCACTCCCCCTAAACGCTCCCTACCCCCTCACTACCCCCTCACTCACTACCCCCTCACTCACTACCCCCTCACTACCACCTCACTACCACCTCCCTCACTAACCCCTCACTACCACCTCCCTCACTACCCCCTCACTACCACCTCCCTCACTACCCCCTCACTACCACCTCCCTCACTAACCCCTCACTCACTACCCCCTCACTACCACCTCCCTCACTAACCCCTCACTCACTACCCCCTCACTACCACCTCCCTCACTAACCCCTCACTACCCCCTCACTCACTAACCCCTCACTACCACCTCCCTCACTAACCCCTCACTACCACCTCACTCACTACCCCCTTCACTCATTACCCCCTCACTACCCCATCACTCACTACCCCCTCACTCATTACCCCCTCACTATCACCTCCCTCACTACCCCCTCACTCACTACCACCTCACTACCCCCTCACTACCACCGCCCTCACTACCACCTCACTCACTACCCCCTCACTCCCCCTAAACGCTCCCTACCCCCTCACTACCCCCTCACTCACTACCCCCTCACTCACTACCCCCTCACTACCACCTCACTACCACCTCCCTCACTAACCCCTCACTACCACCTCCCTCACTACCCCCTCACTCACTACCCACTCACTACTCCCTCACTACCACCTCCCTCACTAACCCCTCACTACCCCCT
>NC_138299.1:160463563-160491063 GCF_965601325.2 Salmo salar | reverse complement strand
GGGAGGGAGGGAGGGAGGGAGGGGGAGAGGTGTGGAGGGAGGGAGGGAGGGAGGGAGGGAGGGAGGGAGGGAGGGAGAGGTGTGGAGGGGGAGAGGGAGGGGGGAGGAAGGGAGGGAGAGAGAGAGGTGTGGAGAGAGAGGGAGGGAGGGAGGGAGGGAGGGAGGGAGGGAGGGAGGGAGGGAGGGAGGGAGGGAGGGAGGGAGGGAGGGAGGGAGGGAGGGGTGTGGAGGGAGGGAGGGAGGGAGGGAGGGAGGGAGGGAGGGAGGGAGGGAGGGAGAGAGAGAGAGAAAGAGAGAGAGAGAGAGGGAGGGGGAGAGAAAGAGAGAGAGAGAGGGGGAGAGAGAGAGAGAGAGAGAGAGAGAGAGAGAGAGGGAGGGGGAGAGAAAGAGAGAGAGAGAGAGGGGGAGAAAGAGAAAGAGAGAGAGGGAGGGAGAGAGAGAGAGAGAGAGAGAGAGAGGGAGGGAGAGAGAGAGAGAGGTGTGGAGGGACACTGGAGATTAGATGCTGAGAGACCTGATAGGACCTGTAGTTTTCAGGTTGTTGTTTCTTACTTTGTTGGGAGACATAATACTTTACTGTCCTGTTTTATCGACCCCACCTGTTTCCCTCTCCATGTGACCACCACCCACAGAACAGTACCTCCACCACCCACAGAACAGTACCTACACCACCCACAGAACAGTACCTCCACCACCCACAGAACAGTACCTCCACCACCCACAGAACAGTACCTCCACCACCCACAGAACAGTACCTCCACCACCCACAGAACAGTACCTCCACCACCCACAGAACAGTACCTCCACCACCCACAGAACAGTACCTCCACCCACAGAACAGTACCTCCACCACCCACAGAACAGTACCTCCACCACCCACAGAACAGTACCTCCACCACCCACAGAACAGTACCTCCACCACCCACAGAACAGTACCTCCACCCACAGAACAGTACCTCCACCACCCACAGAACAGTACCTCCACCCATAGAACAGTACCTCCACCACCCACAGAACAGTACCTCCACCACCCACAGAACAGTACCTCCACCCACAGAACAGTACCTCCACCACCCACAGAACAGTACCTCCACCACCCATAGAACAGTACCTCCACCACCCACAGAACAGTACCTCCACCCACAGAACAGTACCTCCACCACCCACAGAACAGTACCTCCACCACCCATAGAACAGTACCTCCACCACCCACAGAACAGTACCTCCACCCACAGAACAGTACCTCCACCACCCACAGAACAGTACCTCCACCACCCACAGAACAGTACCTCCACCACCCACAGAACAGTACCTCCACCACCCACAGAACAGTACCTCCACCCACAGAACAGTACCTCCACCCACAGAACAGTACCTCCACCCACAGAACAGTACCTCCACCACCCACAGAACAGTACCTCCACCCACAGAACAGTACCTCCACCACCCACAGAACAGTACCTCCACCCACAGAACAGTACCTCCACCACCCACAGAACAGTACCTCCACCACCCACAGAACAGTACCTCCACCACCCACAGAACAGTACCTCCACCCACAGAACAGTACCTCCACCACCCACAGAACAGTACCTCCACCACCCACAGAACAGTACCTCCACCACCCACAGAACAGTACCTCCACCACCCACAGAACAGTACCTCCACCACCAACAGAACAGTACCTACACCACCCACAGAACAGTGCCTCCACCACCCACAGAACAGTACCTCCACCACCCACAGAACAGTACCTCCACCACCCACAGAACAGTACCTCCACCACCCACAGAACAGTACCTCCACCGTGTGCTTTGGTATTTTCTGTCATTACCATATAATTCACTCAACCACACATCACGACGCCACATTCCTTCCTACTGTCTTTGAGAAGGTCAACACAGAAACACGTTTACATGTATACTGTAAATAATAGACATTGAAGTATCATACACTCAGAAAACAAGGTTTCAGAAGGGTTCTCCAGCTGTCTCCATAGGAGAACCATTTTTGGTTCCAAGTAGAACCCTTTTTAGTTCCAAGTAGAACTCTTTTTGGTTCCAAGTAGGACCCTTTTTAGTTCCAAGTAGAACTCTTTTTGGTTCCAAGTAGGACCCTTTTTGGTTCCAAGTAGAACTCTTTTTGGTTCCAAGTAGAACCCTTTTTGGTTCCAAGTAGAACCCTTTTTGGTTCCATGTAGAACCCCTTTTGGTTCCATGTAGAACCCTTTTTGGTTCCAAGTAGGACTCTTTTGGGTTCCATGTAGAGCCTTTTCCACAGAGCGTTATACATGAAACCCAAAAGAGTCCTACTTGGAACCAAAAAGGGTTCTTAAAAGGGTTATCCTATGGGAACAGCCTAGAACCCTTTTTGTTGTAAGAGTGTAGAGTATGCATGCCACTCACACCAGGACAGCAGAACCAGGACATGGTAGAACCAGGACAGCAGAACCAGGACACGGTAGAACCATTTAAATATAAATACCTGTTGTAGTTACTGCTGTGTTTTGTCTCCCTCCCTCCCCCCTCCCTCCCCCTCCCTCCCCCCTGCCTCCCTCCCTCCCTCCCCCCCCTCCCTGCCTCCCTCCCTCCCTCCCTGCCAACCACAGGCAGTGGATTTGGACAAATGGGTACGTCTTTGCCCTACAGTCATTGGTCTCTGAACACACGTGTCTCATTTCCTGTTACATGACACATAAGCCACTCCCCTCCTCTCCTCCCTTCCCCTCCTCTCCTCCCCTCCCCTCACCTCATCTCCCTACCTCCTTAGAGAATATTCTCAGCACACAGGTTGTCCTAGTGAATTCATGACAAAGTGCTGTAAAAAGTTACCATTCACATCCCAGTCCTTTCTCCGGCCCCTCCCAACCCGTACCTTACCCCTATAAAACAGTGCTGTCAGTACACCTGTCTCCCCCTGTCTAGAATTATCATGACTGAAAGCCCCCTGGCCATAAGGCATGGTGAGGAAAGCCCCCTGGCAAAAAAGCATGTTGAGGAAAGCCCCCTGGCCATAAGGCAGGGTGAGGGAAGCCCCCTGGCCAAAAAGCATGTTGGGGAAAGCCCCCTGGCCATAAGGCATGGTGAGGAAAGCCCCCTGGCCATAAGGCAGGGTGAGGGAAGCCCCCTGGCCATAAGACATGGTGAGGAAAGCCCCCTGGCCATAAGGCAGGGTGAGGGAAGCCCCCTGGCCATAAGACATGGTGAGGAAAGCCCCCTGGCAAAAAAGCATGTTGAGGAAAGCCCCCTGGCCATAAGGCAGGGTGAGGGAAGCCCCCTGGCCATAAGACATGGTGAGGAAAGCCCCCTGGCCATAAGACATGGTGAGGAAAGCCCCCTGGCCATAAGGCTTGATTATGAAAGCCCCCTGGCCATAAGGCTTGATTATGAAAGCCCCCTGGCCATAAGGCTTGATTATGAAAGCCCCCTGGCCATAAGGCTTGATTATGAAAGCCCCCCTGGCCATTTCATGAAGCGCAATTATCACTTCCTTCCACTCCTATCATAGAGACCCTTTACAGACCCCATAGAGTTCCCTGTAATGAAGTGTCCTTTAGATACCCCTGTAATGAAGTGTCCTTTAGAGACTCCTGTAATGAAGTGTCCTTTAGAGACCCCTGTAATGAAGTGTCCTTTAGAGACCCCTGTAATGAAGTGTCCTTTAGATACCCCTGTAATGAAGTGTCCTTTAGATACCCCTGTAATGAAGTGTCCTTTAGAGACTCCTGTAATGAAGTGTCCTTTAGATACCCCTGTAATGAAGTGTCCTTTAGATACCCCTGTAATGAAGTGTCCTTTAGAGACCCCTGTAATGAAGTGTCCTTTAGAGACCCCTGTAATGAAGTGTCCTTTAGAGACCCCTGTAATGAAGTGTCCTTTAGAGACCCCTGTAATGAAGTGTCCTTTAGATACCCCTGTAATGAAGTGTCCTTTAGATACCCCTGTAATGAAGTGTCCTTTAGAGACTCCTGTAATGAAGTGTCCTTTAGAGACCCCTGTAATGAAGTGTCCTTTAGAGACTCCTGTAATGAAGTGTCCTTTAGAGACCCCTGTAATGAAGTGTCCTTTAGAGACCCCTGTAATGAAGTGTCCTTTAGAGACCCCTGTAATGAAGTGTCCTTTAGATACCCCTGTAATGAAGTGTCCTTTAGATACCCCTGTAATGAAGTGTCCTTTAGAGACTCCTGTAATGAAGTGTCATTTAGAGACCCCTGTAATGAAGTGTCCTTTAGAGACCCCTGTAATGAAGTTTCCTTTAGAGACTCCTGTAATGAAGTGTCCTTTAGATACCCCTGTAATGAAGTGTCCTTTAGATACCCCTGTAATGAAGTGTCCTTTAGAGACCCCTGTAATGAAGTGTCCTTTAGAGACCCCTGTAATGAAGTGTCCTTTAGAGACCCCTGTAATGAAGTGTCCTTTAGAGACTCCTGTAATGAAGTGTCCTTTAGAGACCCCTGTAATGAAGTGTCCTTTAGAGACCCCTGTAATGAAGTGTCCTTTAGAGACTCCTGTAATGAAGTGTCGCTTAGAGACCCCTAAATGAAGTGTCCTTTAGAGACCCCTGTAATGAAGTGTCGCTTAGAGACCCCTAAATGAAGTGTCCTTTAGAGATCGTAGAGACCTCTGTTGGAGTTAGCTAGAGGTTGGCTTTACATCTACGCTAGGGCCTTCCCAGACAGAACCGTGTTAGTTAGCTAGCTTGTTGTAGCTGAAGCCTTTCCAGACAGAACCGTGTTAGTTAGTTAGCTTGTTGTAGCTGAAGCCTTCCCAGACAGAACCGTGTTAGTTAGTTAGTTTGTTGTAGCTGAAGCCTTTCCAGACATAACCGTGTTAGTTAGTTGTAGCTGAAGCCTTTCCAGACATAACCGTGTTAGTTAGCTAGTTGTAGCTGTAGTCTTTCCAGACATAGCCGTGTTAGTTAGTTAGCTAGTTGTAGCTGAAGTCTTTCCAGACATAACCGTGTTAGTTAGCTAGTTGTAGCTGAAGCCTTTCCAGACATAACCGTGTTAGTTAGTTAGCTAGTTGTAGCTGAAGCCTTTCCAGACATAACCGTGTTAGTTAGTTAGCTAGTTGTAGCTGAAGCCTTTCCAGACATAACCGTGTTAGTTAGTTAGCTTGTTGTAGCTGAAGCCTTTCCAGACATAACCGTGTTAGTTAGTTAGCTTGTTTTAGCTGAAGCCTTTCCAGACATAACCGTGTTAGTTAGTTAGCTAGTTGTAGCTGAAGCCTTTCCAGACATAACCGTGTTAGTTAGTTAGCTTGTTGTAGCTGAAGCCTTTCCAGACATAACCGTGTTAGTTAGATAGTTGTAGCTGAAGCCTTTCCAGACATAACCGTGTTAGTTAGCTAGTTGTAGCTGAAGCCTTTCCAGACATAACCGTGTTAGTTAGCTTGTTGTAGCTGAAGCCTTTCCAGACATAAACGTGTTAGTTAGCTAGTTGTAGCTGAAGCCTTTCCAGACATAACTGTGTTAGTTAGCTTGTTGTAGCTGAAGCCTTTCCAGACATAACCGTGTTAGTTAGCTAGTTGTAGCTGAAGCCTTTCCAGACATAACCGTGTTAGTTAGCTAGCTGTAGCTGAAGCCTTTCCAGACATAACCGTGTTAGTTAGCTTGTTGTAGCTGAAGCCTTTCCAGACATAACCGTGTTAGTTAGTTAGCTAGTTGTAGCTGAAGCCTTTCCAGACATAACCGTGTTAGTTAGCTAGCTGTTGTAGCTGAAGCCTTTCCAGACATAACCGTGTTAGTTAGTTAGCTTGTTTTAGCTGAAGCCTTTCCAGACATAACCGTGTTAGTTAGCTTGTTGTAGCTGAAGCCTTTCCAGACATAACCGTGTTAGTTAGTTAGCTTGTTGTAGCTGAAGCCTTTCCAGACATAACCGTGTTAGTTAGCTAGCTTGTTAGCTGAAGCCTTTCCAGACATAACCGTGTTAGTTAGTTAGCTAGTTGTAGCTGAAGCCTTTCCAGACATAACCGTGTTAGTTAGTTAGCTAGTTGTAGCTGAAGCCTTTCCAGACATAACCGTGTTAGTTAGTTAGCTAGTTGTAGCTGAAGCCTTTCCAGACATAACCGTGTTAGTTAGTTAGCTTGTTGTAGCTGAAGCCTTTCCAGACATAACCGTGTTAGTTAGTTAGCTTGTTGTAGCTGAAGCCTTTCAGGCCATAACCGTGTTAGTTAGTTAGCTTGTTGTAGCTGAAGCCTTTCCAGACATAACCGTGTTAGTTAGTTTGCTTGTAGCTGAAGCCTTTCCAGACATAACCGTGTTAGTTAGTGTAGTTAGTTGTAGCTGAAGCCTTTCCAGACATAACCGTGTTAGTTAGCTAGTTGTAGCTGAAGCCTTTCCAGACATAACCGTGTTAGTTAGTTAGCTAGTTGTAGCTGAAGCCTTTCCAGACATAACCGTGTTAGTTAGCTAGTTGTAGCTGAAGCCTTTCCAGACATAACCGTGTTAGTTAGTTAGCTAGTTGTAGCTGAAGCCTTTCCAGACATAACCGTGTTAGTTAGCTAGTTGTAGCTGAAGCCTTTCCAGACATAACCGTGTTAGTTAGCTAGTTGTAGCTGAAGCCTTTCCAGACATAACCGTGTTAGTTAGTTAGCTTGTTTTAGCTGAAGCCTTTCCAGACATAACCGTGTTAGTTAGCTAGTTGTAGCTGAAGCCTTTCCAGACATAACCGTGTTAGTTAGCTTGTTGTAGCTGAAGCCTTTCCAGACATAACCGTGTTAGTTAGCTAGTTGTAGCTGAAGCCTTTCCAGACATAACCGTGTTAGTTAGCTTGTTGTAGCTGAAGCCTTTCCAGACATAACCGTGTTAGTTAGCTAGCTGTAGCTGAAGCCTTTCCAGACATAACCGTGTTAGTTAGCTTGTTGTAGCTGAAGCCTTTCCAGACATAACCGTGTTAGTTAGCTAGTTGTAGCTGAAGCCTTTCCAGACATAACCGTGTTAGTTAGTTAGCTAGTTGTAGCTGAAGCCTTTCCAGACATAACCGTGTTAGTTAGCTAGTTGTAGCTGAAGCCTTTCCAGACATAACCGTGTTAGTTAGTTAGCTTGTTGTAGCTGAAGCCTTTCCAGACATAACCGTGTTAGTTAGTTAGCTTGTTTTAGCTGAAGCCTTTCCAGACATAACCGTGTTAGTTAGTTAGCTAGTTGTAGCTGAAGCCTTTCCAGACATAACCGTGTTAGTTAGTTAGCTAGTTGTAGCTGAAGCCTTTCCAGACATAACCGTGTTAGTTAGTTAGCTAGTTGTAGCTGAAGCCTTTCCAGACATAACCGTGTTAGTTAGTTAGCTTGTTGTAGCTGAAGCCTTTCCAGACATAACCGTGTTAGTTAGTTAGCTTGTTTAGCTGAAGCCTTTCCAGACATAACCGTGTTAGTTAGCTTGTTGTAGCTGAAGCCTTTCCAGACATAACCGTGTTAGTTAGCTAGTTGTAGCTGAAGCCTTTCCAGACATAACCGTGTTAGTTAGTTAGCTTGTTGTAGCTGAAGCCTTTCCAGACATAACCGTGTTAGTTAGCTAGTTGTAGCTGAAGCCTTTCCAGACATAACCGTGTTAGTTAGCTTGTTGTAGCTGAAGCCTTTCCAGACATAACCGTGTTAGTTAGCTAGTTGTAGCTGAAGCCTTTCCAGACATAACCGTGTTAGTTAGCTAGTTGTAGCTGAAGCCTTTCCAGACATAACCGTGTTAGTTAGCTAGTTGTAGCTGAAGCCTTTCCAGACATAACCGTGTTAGTTAGCTAGTTGTAGCTGAAGCCTTTCCAGACATAACCGTGTTAGTTAGCTAGTTGTAGCTGAAGCCTTTCCAGACATAACCGTGTTAGTTAGCTTGTTGTAGCTGAAGCCTTTCCAGACATAACCGTGTTAGTTAGCTAGTTGTAGCTGAAGCCTTTCCAGACATAACCGTGTTAGTTAGCTAGCTGTAGCTGAAGCCTTTCCAGACATAACCGTGTTAGTTAGCTAGTTGTAGCTGAAGCCTTTCCAGACATAACCGTGTTAGTTAGCTAGTTGTAGCTGAAGCCTTTCCAGACATAACCGTGTTAGTTAGCTAGTTGTAGCTGAAGCCTTTCCAGACATAACCGTGTTAGTTAGCTAGTTGTAGCTGAAGCCTTTCCAGACATAACCGTGTTAGTTAGCTTAGATGTAGCTGAAGCCTTTCCAGACATAACCGTGTTAGTTAGCTAGCTGTAGCTGAAGCCTTTCCAGACATAACCGTGTTAGTTAGCTAGTTGTAGCTGAAGCATTTCCAGACATAACCGTGTTAGTTAGCTAGTTGTAGCTGAAGCCTTTCCAGACATAACCGTGTTAGTTAGCTAGTTGTAGCTGAAGCCTTTTCAGACATAACCGTGTTAGTTAGCTTGTTGTAGCTGAAGCCTTTCCAGACATAACCGTGTTAGTTAGCTAGTTGTAGCTGAAGCCTTTCCAGACATAACCGTGTTAGTTAGCTAGTTGTAGCTGAAGCCTTTCCAGACATAACCGTGTTAGTTAGCTAGTTGTAGCTGAAGCCTTTCCAGACATAACCGTGTTAGTTAGCTTGTTGTAGCTGAAGCCTTTCCAGACATAACCGTGTTAGTTAGCTAGTTGTAGCTGAAGCCTTTCCAGACATAACCGTGTTAGTTAGCTAGTTGTAGCTGAAGCCTTTCCAGACATAACCGTGTTAGTTAGCTAGTTGTAGCTGAAGCCTTTCCAGACATAACCGTGTTAGTTAGCTAGTTGTAGCTGAAGCCTTTCCAGACATAACCGTGTTAGTTAGCTAGTTGTAGCTGAAGCCTTTCCAGACATAACCGTGTTAGTTAGCTTGTTGTAGCTGAAGCCTTTCCAGACATAACCGTGTTAGTTAGCTAGTTGTAGCTGAAGCCTTTCCAGACATAACCGTGTTAGTTAGTTAGCTTGTAGCTGAAGCCTTTCCAGACATAACCGTGTTAGTTAGTTAGCTTGTTGTAGCTGAAGCCTTTCCAGACATAACCGTGTTAGTTAGCTAGTTGTAGCTGAAGCCTTTCCAGACATAACCGTGTTAGTTAGCTTGTTGTAGCTGAAGCCTTTCCAGACATAACCGTGTTAGTTAGCTAGTTGTAGCTGAAGCCTTTCCAGACATAACCGTGTTAGTTAGCTAGCTGTAGCTGAAGCCTTTCCAGACATAACCGTGTTAGTTAGTTAGCTAGTTGTAGCTGAAGCCTTTCCAGACATAACCGTGTTAGTTAGGCTAGTTGTAGCTGAAGCCTTTCCAGACATAACCGTGTTAGTTAGTTGCTAGTTGTAGCTGAAGCCTTTCCAGACATAACCGTGTTAGTTAGTTAGCTAGTTGTAGCTGAAGCCTTTCCAGACATAACCGTGTTAGTTAGTTAGCTTGTTGTAGCTGAAGCCTTTCCAGACATAACCGTGTTAGTTAGTTAGCTTGTTGTAGCTGAAGCCTTTCCAGACATAACCGTGTTAGTTAGCTAGTTGTAGCTGAAGCCTTTCCAGACATAACCGTGTTAGTTAGCTAGTTGTAGCTGAAGCCTTTCCAGACATAACCGTGTTAGTTAGCTTGTTGTAGCTGAAGCCTTTCCAGACATAACCGTGTTAGTTAGCTAGTTGTAGCTGAAGCCTTTCCAGACATAACCGTGTTAGTTAGCTAGTTGTAGCTGAAGCCTTTCCAGACATAACCGTGTTAGTTAGTTAGCTTGTTGTAGCTGAAGCCTTTCCAGACATAACCGTGTTAGTTAGCTTGTTGTAGCTGAAGCCTTTCCAGACATAACCGTGTTAGTTAGCTAGCTGTAGCTGAAGCCTTTCCAGACATAACCGTGTTAGTTAGCTAGTTGTAGCTGAAGCCTTTCCAGACATAACCGTGTTAGTTAGTTAGCTTGTTTTAGCTGAAGCCTTTCCAGACATAACCGTGTTAGTTAGTTAGCTAGTTGTAGCTGAAGCCTTTCCAGACATAACAGTGTTAGTTAGTTAGCTAGTTGTAGCTGAAGCCTTTCCAGACATAACCGTGTTAGTTAGTTAGCTTGTTGTAGCTGAAGCCTTTCCAGACATAACCGTGTTAGTTAGTTAGCTTGTTGTAGCTGAAGCCTTTCCAGACATAACCGTGTTAGTTAGCTTGTTGTAGCTGAAGCCTTTCCAGACATAACCGTGTTAGTTAGCTAGTTGTAGCTGAAGCCTTTCCAGACATAACCGTGTTAGTTAGCTAGTTGTAGCTGAAGCCTTTCCAGACATAACCGTGTTAGTTAGTTAGCTAGTTGTAGCTGAAGCCTTTCCAGACATAACCGTGTTAGTTAGCTAGTTGTAGCTGAAGCCTTTCCAGACATAACCGTGTTAGTTAGCTTGTTGTAGCTGAAGCCTTTCCAGACATAACCGTGTTAGTTAGCTAGTTGTAGCTGAAGCCTTTCCAGACATAACCGTGTTAGTTAGTTAGCTTGTAGCTGAAGCCTTTCCAGACATAACCGTGTTAGTTAGTTAGCTAGTTGTAGCTGAAGCCTTTCCAGACATAACCGTGTTAGTTAGCTAGTTGTAGCTGAAGCCTTTCCAGACATAACCGTGTTAGTTAGCTAGTTGTAGCTGAAGCCTTTCCAGACATAACCGTGTTAGTTAGCTAGTTGTAGCTGAAGCCTTTCCAGACATAACCGTGTTAGTTAGCTTGTTGTAGCTGAAGCCTTTCCAGACATAACCGTGTTAGTTAGCTAGCTGTAGCTGAAGCCTTTCCAGACATAACCGTGTTAGTTAGCTAGTTGTAGCTGAAGCCTTTCCAGACATAACCGTGTTAGTTAGCTAGTTGTAGCTGAAGCCTTTCCAGACATAACCGTGTTAGTTAGCTTGTTGTAGCTGAAGCCTTTCCAGACATAACCGTGTTAGTTAGCTAGTTGTAGCTGAAGCCTTTCCAGACATAACCGTGTTAGTTAGCTAGTTGTAGCTGAAGCCTTTCCAGACATAACCGTGTTAGTTAGCTTGTTGTAGCTGAAGCCTTTCCAGACATAACCGTGTTAGTTAGCTAGCTGTAGCTGAAGCCTTTCCAGACATAACCGTGTTAGTTAGTTAGCTAGTTGTAGCTGAAGCCTTTCCAGACATAACCGTGTTAGTTAGTTAGCTAGTTGTAGCTGAAGCCTTTCCAGACATAACCGTGTTAGTTAGTTAGCTAGTTGTAGCTGAAGCCTTTCCAGACATAACCGTGTTAGTTAGTTAGCTTGTTGTAGCTGAAGCCTTTCCAGACATAACCGTGTTAGTTAGCTAGCTGTAGCTGAAGCCTTTCCAGACATAACCGTGTTAGTTAGCTTGTTGTAGCTGAAGCCTTTCCAGACATAACCGTGTTAGTTAGTTAGCTTGTTGTAGCTGAAGCCTTTCCAGACATAACCGTGTTAGTTAGCTAGTTGTAGCTGAAGCCTTTCCAGACATAACCGTGTTAGTTAGTTAGCTAGTTGTAGCTGAAGCCTTTCCAGACATAACCGTGTTAGTTAGTTAGCTTGTTGTAGCTGAAGCCTTTCCAGACATAACCGTGTTAGTTAGTTAGCTTGTTGTAGCTGAAGCCTTTCCAGACATAACCGTGTTAGTTAGTTAGCTTGTTTTAGCTGAAGCCTTTCCAGACATAACCGTGTTAGTTAGTTAGCTAGTTGTAGCTGAAGCCTTTCCAGACATAACCGTGTTAGTTAGTTAGCTAGTTGTAGCTGAAGCCTTTCCAGACATAACCGTGTTAGTTAGTTAGCTAGTTGTAGCTGAAGCCTTTCCAGACATAACCGTGTTAGTTAGTTAGCTTGTTGTAGCTGAAGCCTTTCCAGACATAACCGTGTTAGTTAGCTAGCTGTAGCTGAAGCCTTTCCAGACATAACCGTGTTAGTTAGCTTGTTGTAGCTGAAGCCTTTCCAGACATAACCGTGTTAGTTAGTTAGCTTGTTGTAGCTGAAGCCTTTCCAGACATAACCGTGTTAGTTAGCTAGTTGTAGCTGAAGCCTTTCCAGACATAACCGTGTTAGTTAGCTTGTTGTAGCTGAAGCCTTTCCAGACATAACCGTGTTAGTTAGCTTGTTGTAGCTGAAGCCTTTCCAGACATAACCGTGTTAGTTAGCTAGTTGTAGCTGAAGCCTTTCCAGACATAACCGTGTTAGTTAGCTAGTTGTAGCTGAAGCCTTTCCAGACATAACCGTGTTAGTTAGCTAGTTGTAGCTGAAGCCTTTCCAGACATAACCGTGTTAGTTAGCTTGTTGTAGCTGAAGCCTTTCCAGACATAACCGTGTTAGTTAGCTAGTTGTAGCTGAAGCCTTTCCAGACATAACCGTGTTAGTTAGCTAGCTGTAGCTGAAGCCTTTCCAGACATAACCGTGTTAGTTAGCTAGTTGTAGCTGAAGCCTTTCCAGACATAACCGTGTTAGTTAGCTAGTTGTAGCTGAAGCCTTTCCAGACATAACCGTGTTAGTTAGCTAGTTGTAGCTGAAGCCTTTCCAGACATAACCGTGTTAGTTAGCTAGTTGTAGCTGAAGCCTTTCCAGACATAACCGTGTTAGTTAGCTAGTTGTAGCTGAAGCCTTTCCAGACATAACCGTGTTAGTTAGCTAGTTGTAGCTGAAGCCTTTCCAGACATAACCGTGTTAGTTAGCTAGTTGTAGCTGAAGCCTTTCCAGACATAACCGTGTTAGTTAGTTAGCTTGTTGTAGCTGAAGCCTTTCCAGACATAACCGTGTTAGTTAGCTTGTTGTAGCTGAAGCCTTTCCAGACATAACCGTGTTAGTTAGTTAGCTTGTTTTAGCTGAAGCCTTTCCAGACATAACCGTGTTAGTTAGTTAGCTTGTTGTAGCTGAAGCCTTTCAGACATAACCGTGTTAGTTAGCTAGTTGTAGCTGAAGCCTTTTCAGACATAACCGTGTTAGTTAGCTTGTTGTAGCTGAAGCCTTTCCAGACATAACCGTGTTAGTTAGCTAGTTGTAGCTGAAGCCTTTCCAGACATAACCGTGTTAGTTAGCTAGCTGTAGCTGAAGCCTTTCCAGACATAACCGTGTTAGTTAGCTAGTTGTAGCTGAAGCCTTTCCAGACATAACCGTGTTAGTTAGCTAGTTGTAGCTGAAGCCTTTCCAGACATAACCGTGTTAGTTAGCTAGTTGTAGCTGAAGCCTTTCCAGACATAACCGTGTTAGTTAGCTAGTTGTAGCTGAAGCCTTTCCAGACATAACTCGTGTTAGTTAGCTTGTTGTAGCTGAAGCCTTTCCAGACATAACCGTGTTAGTTAGCTAGCTGTAGCTGAAGCCTTTCCAGACATAACCGTGTTAGTTAGCTAGTTGTAGCTGAAGCATTTCCAGACATAACCGTGTTAGTTAGCTAGTTGTAGCTGAAGCCTTTCCAGACATAACCGTGTTAGTTAGCTTGTTGTAGCTGAAGCCTTTCCAGACATAACCGTGTTAGTTAGCTAGTTGTAGCTGAAGCCTTTCCAGACATAACCGTGTTAGTTAGCTAGTTGTAGCTGAAGCCTTTCCAGACATAACCGTGTTAGTTAGTTAGCTTGTTGTAGCTGAAGCCTTTCCAGACATAACCGTGTTAGTTAGCTTGTTGTAGCTGAAGCCTTTCCAGACATAACCGTGTTAGTTAGCTAGCTGTAGCTGAAGCCTTTCCAGACATAACCGTGTTAGTTAGCTAGTTGTAGCTGAAGCCTTTCCAGACATAACCGTGTTAGTTAGTTAGCTTGTTTTAGCTGAAGCCTTTCCAGACATAACCGTGTTAGTTAGTTAGCTAGTTGTAGCTGAAGCCTTTCCAGACATAACCGTGTTAGTTAGTTAGCTAGTTGTAGCTGAAGCCTTTCCAGACATAACCGTGTTAGTTAGTTAGCTTGTTGTAGCTGAAGCCTTTCCAGACATAACCGTGTTAGTTAGTTAGCTTGTTGTAGCTGAAGCCTTTCCAGACATAACCGTGTTAGTTAGCTTGTTGTAGCTGAAGCCTTTCCAGACATAACCGTGTTAGTTAGCTAGTTGTAGCTGAAGCCTTTCCAGAGATAACCGTGTTAGTTAGCTAGTTGTAGCTGAAGCCTTTCCAGACATAACCGTGTTAGTTAGTTAGCTTGTTGTAGCTGAAGCCTTTCCAGACATAACCGTGTTAGTTAGCTAGTTGTAGCTGAAGCCTTTTCAGACATAACCGTGTTAGTTAGCTTGTTTTAGCTGAAGCCTTTCCAGACATAACCGTGTTAGTTAGCTAGTTGTAGCTGAAGCCTTTCCAGACATAACCGTGTTAGTTAGCTAGTTGTAGCTGAAGCCTTTCCAGACATAACCGTGTTAGTTAGCTAGCTGTAGCTGAAGCCATTCCAGACATAACCGTGTTAGTTAGCTAGTTGTAGCTGAAGCCTTTCCAGACGTAACCGTGTTAGTTAGCTAGTTGTAGCTGAAGCCTTTCCAGACGTATCCGTGTTAGTTAGCTAGTTGTAGCTGAAGCCTTTCCAGACATAACCGTGTTAGTTAGCTAGTTGTAGCTGAAGCCTTTCCAGACATAACCGTGTTAGTTAGCTTGTTGTAGCTGAAGCCTTTCCAGACATAACCGTGTTAGTTAGTTAGCTAGTTGTAGCTGAAGCCTTTCCAGACATAACCGTGTTAGTTAGTTAGCTTGTTGTAGCTGAAGCCTTTCCAGACATAACCGTGTTAGTTAGCTAGCTGTAGCTGAAGCCTTTCCAGACATAACCGTGTTAGTTAGCTTGTTGTAGCTGAAGCCTTTCCAGACATAACCGTGTTAGTTAGCTTGTTGTAGCTGAAGCCTTTCCAGACATAACCGTGTTAGTTAGTTAGCTTGTTTTAGCTGAAGCCTTTCCAGACATAACCGTGTTAGTTAGTCTTGTTGTAGCTGAAGCCTTTCCAGACATAACCGTGTTAGTTAGCTAGTTGTAGCTGAAGCCTTTCCAGACATAACCGTGTTAGTTAGTTAGCTAGTTGTAGCTGAAGCCTTTCCAGACATAACCGTGTTAGTTAGTTAGCTAGTTGTAGCTGAAGCCTTTCCAGACATAACCGTGTTAGTTAGTTAGCTAGTTGTAGCTGAAGCCTTTCCAGACATAACCGTGTTAGTTAGTTAGCTTGTTGTAGCTGAAGCCTTTCCAGACATAACCGTGTTAGTTAGCTTGTTGTAGCTGAAGCCTTTCCAGACATAACCGTGTTAGTTAGCTAGCTGTAGCTGAAGCCTTTCCAGACATAACCGTGTTAGTTAGCTAGTTGTAGCTGAAGCCTTTCCAGACATAACCGTGTTAGTTAGCTAGTTGTAGCTGAAGCCTTTCCAGACATAACCGTGTTAGTTAGTTAGCTAGTTGTAGCTGAAGCCTTTCCAGACATAACCGTGTTAGTTAGTTAGCTTGTTGTAGCTGAAGCCTTTCCAGACATAACCGTGTTAGTTAGCTTGTTGTAGCTGAAGCCTTTCCAGACATAACCGTGTTAGTTAGCTAGTTGTAGCTGAAGCCTTTCCAGACATAACCGTGTTAGTTAGCTAGTTGTAGCTGAAGCCTTTCCAGACATAACCGTGTTAGTTAGCTAGTTGTAGCTGAAGCCTTTCCAGACATAACCGTGTTAGTTATCTAGTTGTAGCTGAAGCCTTTCCAGACATAACCGTGTTAGTTAGCTTGTTGTAGCTGAAGCCTTTCCAGACATAACCGTGTTAGTTAGCTAGTTGTAGCTGAAGCCTTTCCAGACATAACCGTGTTAGTTACCTAGCTGTAGCTGAAGCCATTCCAGACATAACCGTGTTAGTTAGCTAGTTGTAGCTGAAGCCTTTCCAGACATAACCGGGTTAGTTAGCTAGTTGTAGATGAAGCCTTTCCAGACATAACCATGTTAGTTAGCTAGTTGTAGCTGAAGCCTTTCCAGACATAACCGTGTTAGTTAGCTAGTTGTAGCATGAAGCCTTTCCAGACATAACCGTGTTAGTTAGCTTGTTGTAGCTGAAGCCTTTCCAGACATAACCGTGTTAGTTAGCTAGCTGTAGCTGAAGCCTTTCCAGACATAACCGTGTTAGTTAGCTAGTTGTAGCTGAAGCATTTCCAGACATAACCGTGTTAGTTAGCTAGTTGTAGCTGAAGCCTTTCCAGACATAACCGTGTTAGTTAGCTAGTTGTAGCTGAAGCCTTTCCAGACATAACGGTGTTAGTTAGTTAGCTAGTTGTAGCTGAAGCCTTTCCAGACATAACCGTGTTAGTTAGTTAGCTAGTTGTAGCTGAAGCCTTTCCAGACATAACCGTGTTAGTTAGTTAGCTTGTTGTAGCTGAAGCCTTTCCAGACATAACCGTGTTAGTTAGCTAGCTATAGCTGAAGCCTTTCCAGACATAACCGTGTTAGTTAGCTTGTTGTAGCTGAAGCCTTTCCAGACATAACCGTGTTAGTTAGTTAGCTTGTTGTAGCTGAAGCCTTTCCAGACATAACCGTGTTAGTTAGCTAGTTGTAGCTGAAGCCTTTCCAGACATAACCGTGTTAGTTAGCTAGTTGTAGCTGAAGCCTTTCCAGACATAACCGTGTTAGTTAGTTAGCTTGTTGTAGCTGAAGCCTTTCCAGACATAACCGTGTTAGTTAGCTAGTTGTAGCTGAAGCCTTTTCAGACATAACCGTGTTAGTTAGCTTGTTTTAGCTGAAGACATAACCGTGTTAGTTAGCTAGTTGTAGCTGAAGCCTTTCCAGACATAACCGTGTTAGTTAGCTAGTTGTAGCTGAAGCCTTTCCAGACATAACCGTGTTAGTTAGCTAGTTGTAGCTGAAGCCTTTCCAGACATAACCGGGTTAGTTAGCTAGTTGTAGATGAAGCCTTTCCAGACATAACCGTGTTAGTTAGCTAGTTGTAGCTGAAGCCTTTCCAGACATAACCGTGTTAGTTAGCTAGTTGTAGCTGAAGCCTTTCCAGACATAACCGTGTTAGTTAGCTAGTTGTAGCTGAAGCCTTTCCAGACATAACCGTGTTAGTTAGCTAGTTGTAGCTGAAGCCTTTCCAGACATAACCGTGTTAGTTAGCTTGTTGTAGCTGAAGCCTTTCCAGACATAACCGTGTTAGTTAGCTAGTTGTAGCTGAAGCCTTTCCAGACATAACCGTGTTAGTTAGCTAGTTGTAGCTGAAGCCTTTCCAGACATAACCGTGTTAGTTAGCTTGTTGTAGCTGAAGCCTTTCCAGACATAACCGTGTTAGTTAGGTAGCTGTAGCTGAAGCCTTTCCAGACATAACCGTGTTAGTTAGTTAGCTTGTTTTAGCTGAAGCCTTTCCAGACTTAACCGTGTTAGTTAGTTAGCTAGTTGTAGCTGAAGCCTTTCCAGACATAACCGTGTTAGTTAGTTAGCTAGTAGTAGCTGAAGCCTTTCCAGACATAACCGTGTTAGTTAGTTAGCTAGTTGTAGCTGAAGCCTTTCCAGACATAACCGTGTTAGTTAGTTAGCTTGTTGTAGCTGAAGCCTTTCCAGACATAACCATGTTAGTTAGCTAGCTATAGCTGAAGCCTTTCCAGACATAACCGTGTTAGTTAGCTTGTTGTAGCTGAAGCCTTTCCAGACATAACCGTTTTAGTTAGCTAGTTGTAGCTGTAGTCTTTCCAGACATAACCGTGTTAGTTAGTTAGCTAGTTGTAGCTGTAGTCTTTCCAGACATAACCGTGTTAGTTAGTTAGCTAGTTGTAGCTGTAGTCTTTCCAGACATAACCGTGTTAGTTAGTTAGCTAGTTGTAGCTGAAGCCTTTCCAGACATAACCGTGTTAGTTAGCTTGTTGTAGCGGAAGCCTTTCCAGACATAACCGTGTTAGTTAGTTAGCTTGTTTTAGCTGAAGCCTTTCCAGACATAACCGTGTTAGTTAGTTAGCTTGTTGTAGCTGAAGCCTTTCAGACATAACCGTGTTAGTTAGCTAGTTGTAGCTGAAGCCTTTTCAGACATAACCGTGTTAGTTAGCTTGTTGTAGCTGAAGCCTTTCCAGACATAACCGTGTTAGTTAGCTAGTTGTAGCTGAAGCCTTTCCAGACATAACCGTGTTAGTTAGCTAGCTGTAGCTGAAGCCTTTCCAGACATAACCGTGTTAGTTAGCTAGTTGTAGCTGAAGCCTTTCCAGACATAACCGTGTTAGTTAGCTAGTTGTAGCTGAAGCCTTTCCAGACATAACCGTGTTAGTTAGCTAGTTGTAGCTGAAGCCTTTCCAGACATAACCGTGTTAGTTAGCTAGTTGTAGCTGAAGCCTTTCCAGACATAACCTTGTTAGTTAGCTTGTTGTAGCTGAAGCCTTTCCAGACATAACCGTGTTAGTTAGGTAGCTGTAGCTGAAGCCTTTCCAGACATAACCGTGTTAGTTAGTTAGCTTGTTTTAGCTGAAGCCTTTCCAGACTTAACCGTGTTAGTTAGTTAGCTAGTTGTAGCTGAAGCCTTTCCAGACATAACCGTGTTAGTTAGTTAGCTAGTAGTAGCTGAAGCCTTTCCAGACATAACCGTGTTAGTTAGTTAGCTAGTTGTAGCTGAAGCCTTTCCAGACATAACCGTGTTAGTTAGTTAGCTTGTTGTAGCTGAAGCCTTTCCAGACATAACCGTGTTAGTTAGCTAGCTATAGCTGAAGCCTTTCCAGACATAACCGTGTTAGTTAGCTTGTTGTAGCTGAAGCCTTTCCAGACATAACCGTTTTAGTTAGCTAGTTGTAGCTGTAGTCTTTCCAGACATAACCGTGTTAGTTAGTTAGCTAGTTGTAGCTGTAGTCTTTCCAGACATAACCGTGTTAGTTAGTTAGCTAGTTGTAGCTGTAGTCTTTCCAGACATAACCGTGTTAGTAGGTTAGCTAGTTGTAGCTGAAGCCTTTCCAGACATAACCGTGTTAGTTAGCTTGTTGTAGCGGAAGCCTTTCCAGACATAACCGTGTTAGTTAGTTAGCTTGTTTTAGCTGAAGCCTTTCCAGACATAACCGTGTTAGTTAGTTAGCTTGTTGTAGCTGAAGCCTTTCAGACATAACCGTGTTAGTTAGCTAGTTGTAGCTGAAGCCTTTTCAGACATAACCGTGTTAGTTAGCTTGTTGTAGCTGAAGCCTTTCCAGACATAACCGTGTTAGTTAGCTAGTTGTAGCTGAAGCCTTTCCAGACATAACCGTGTTAGTTAGCTAGCTGTAGCTGAAGCCTTTCCAGACATAACCGTGTTAGTTAGCTAGTTGTAGCTGAAGCCTTTCCAGACATAACCGTGTTAGTTAGCTAGTTGTAGCTGAAGCCTTTCCAGACATAACCGTGTTAGTTAGCTAGTTGTAGCTGAAGCCTTTCCAGACATAACCGTGTTAGTTAGCTAGTTGTAGCTGAAGCCTTTCCAGACATAACCGTGTTAGTTAGGTTGTTGTAGCTGAAGCCTTTCCAGACATAACCGTGTTAGTTAGCTAGCTGTAGCTGAAGCCTTTCCAGACATAACCGTGTTAGTTAGTTAGCTTGTTTTAGCTGAAGCCTTTCCAGACTTAACCGTGTTAGTTAGTTAGCTAGTTGTAGCTGAAGCCTTTCCAGACATAACCGTGTTAGTTAGTTAGCTAGTAGTAGCTGAAGCCTTTCCAGACATAACCGTGTTAGTTAGTTAGCTAGTTGTAGCTGAAGCCTTTCCAGACATAACCGTGTTAGTTAGTTAGCTTGTTGTAGCTGAAGCCTTTCCAGACATAACCGTGTTAGTTAGCTAGCTATAGCTGAAGCCTTTCCAGACATAACCGTGTTAGTTAGCTTGTTGTAGCTGAAGCCTTTCCTGACATAACCGTTTTAGTTAGCTAGTTGTAGCTGTAGTCTTTCCAGACATAACCGTGTTAGTTAGTTAGCTAGTTGTAGCTGTAGTCTTTCCAGACATAACCGTGTTAGTTAGTTAGCTAGTTGTAGCTGTAGTCTTTCCAGACATAACCGTGTTAGTAGGTTAGCTAGTTGTAGCTGAAGCCTTTCCAGACATAACCGTGTTAGTTAGCTTGTTGTAGCGGAAGCCTTTCCAGACATAACCGTGTTAGTTAGTTAGCTTGTTTTAGCTGAAGCCTTTCCAGACATAACCGTGTTAGTTAGTTAGCTTGTTGTAGCTGAAGCCTTTCAGACATAACCGTGTTAGTTAGCTAGTTGTAGCTGAAGCCTTTTCAGACATAACCGTGTTAGTTAGCTTGTTGTAGCTGAAGCCTTTCCAGACATAACCGTGTTAGTTAGCTAGTTGTAGCTGAAGCCTTTCCAGACATAACCGTGTTAGTTAGCTAGCTGTAGCTGAAGCCTTTCCAGACATAACCGTGTTAGTTAGCTAGTTGTAGCTGAAGCCTTTCCAGACATAACCGTGTTAGTTAGCTAGTTGTAGCTGAAGCCTTTCCAGACATAACCGTGTTAGTTAGCTAGTTGTAGCTGAAGCCTTTCCAGACATAACCGTGTTAGTTAGCTAGTTGTAGCTGAAGCCTTTCCAGACATAACCGTGTTAGTTAGCTTGTTGTAGCTGAAGCCTTTCCAGACATAACCGTGTTAGTTAGCTAGCTGTAGCTGAAGCCTTTCCAGACATAACCGTGTTAGTTAGCTAGTTGTAGCTGAAGCATTTCCAGACATAACCGTGTTAGTTAGCTAGTTGTAGCTGAAGCCTTTCCAGACATAACCGTGTTAGTTAGCTTGTTGTAGCTGAAGCCTTTCCAGACATAACCGTGTTAGTTAGCTAGTTGTAGCTGAAGCCTTTCCAGACATAACCGTGTTAGTTAGCTAGTTGTAGCTGAAGCCTTTCCAGACATAACCGTGTTAGTTAGTTAGCTTGTTGTAGCTGAAGCCTTTCCAGACATAACCGTGTTAGTTAGCTTGTTGTAGCTGAAGCCTTTCCAGACATAACCGTGTTAGTTAGCTAGCTGTAGCTGAAGCCTTTCCAGACATAACCGTGTTAGTTAGCTAGTTGTAGCTGAAGCCTTTCCAGACATAACCGTGTTAGTTAGTTAGCTTGTTTTAGCTGAAGCCTTTCCAGACATAACCGTGTTAGTTAGTTAGCTAGTTGTAGCTGAAGCCTTTCCAGACATAACCGTGTTAGTTAGTTAGCTAGTTGTAGCTGAAGCCTTTCCAGACATAACCGTGTTAGTTAGTTAGCTTGTTGTAGCTGAAGCCTTTCCAGACATAACCGTGTTAGTTAGTTAGCTTGTTGTAGCTGAAGCCTTTCCAGACATAACCGTGTTAGTTAGCTTGTTGTAGCTGAAGCCTTTCCAGACATAACCGTGTTAGTTAGCTAGCTGTAGCTGAAGCCTTTCCAGACATAACCGTGTTAGTTAGCTAGTTGTAGCTGAAGCCTTTCCAGACATAACCGTGTTAGTTAGCTAGTTGTAGCTGAAGCCTTTCCAGACATAACCGTGTTAGTTAGCTTGTTGTAGCTGAAGCCTTTCCAGACATAACCGTGTTAGTTAGCTAGCTGTACCTGAAGCCTTTCCAGACATAACCGTGTTAGTTAGCTAGTTGTAGCTGAAGCCTTTCCAGACATAACCGTGTTAGTTAGTTAGCTTGTTTTAGCTGAAGCCTTTCCAGACATAACCGTGTTAGTTAGTTAGCTAGTTGTAGCTGAAGCCTTTCCAGACATAACCGTGTTAGTTAGTTAGCTAGTTGTAGCTGAAGCCTTTCCAGACATAACCGTGTTAGTTAGTTAGCTTGTTGTAGGTGAAGCCTTTCCAGACATAACCGTGTTAGTTAGCTTGTTGTAGCTGAAGCCTTTCCAGACATAACCGTGTTAGTGAGCTAGCTGTAGCTGAAGCCTTTCCAGACATAACCGTGTAAGTTAAATAGTTGTAGCTGAAGCCTTTCCAGACATAACCGTGTTAGTTAGCTAGTTGTAGCTGAAGCCTTTCCAGACATAACCGTGTTAGTTAGCTTGTTGTAGCTGAAGCCTTTCCCGACATAACCGTGTTAGTTAGCTAGCTGTACCTGAAGCCTTTCCAGACATAACCGTGTTAGTTAGCTAGTTGTAGCTGAAGCCTTTCCAGACATAACCGTGTTAGTTAGTTAGCTTGTTTTAGCTGAAGCCTTTCCAGACATAACCGTGTTAGTTAGTTAGCTAGTTGTAGCTGAAGCCTTTCCAGACATAACCGTGTTAGTTAGTTAGCTAGTTGTAGCTGAAGCCTTTCCAGACATAACCGTGTTAGTTAGTTAGCTTGTTGTAGCTGAAGCCTTTCCAGACATAACCGTGTTAGTTAGCTTGTTGTAGCTGAAGCCTTTCCAGACATAACCGTGTTAGTTAGCTAGCTGTAGCTGAAGCCTTTCCAGACATAACCGTGTTAGTTAGCTAGTTGTAGCTGAAGCCTTTCCAGACAGAACCGTGTTAGTTAGCTAGTTGTAGCTGAAGCCTTTCCAGACATAACCGTGTTAGTTTGCTAGTTGTAGCTGAAGCCTTTTCAGACATAACCGTGTTAGTTAGCTTGTTTTAGCTGAAGCCTTTCCAGACATAACCGTGTTAGTTAGCTAGTTGTAGCTGAAGCCTTTCCAGACATAACCGTGTTAGTTAGCTTGTTGTAGCTGAAGCCTTTCCAGACATAACCGTGTTAGTTAGCTAGTTGTAGCTGAAGCCTTTCCAGACATAACCGTGTTAGTTAGCTAGCTGTAGCTGAAGCCATTCCAGACATAACCATGTTAATTAGCTAGTTGTAGCTGAAGCCTTTCCAGACATAACCGTGTTAGTTAGCTAGTTGTAGCTGAAGCCTTTCCAGACATAACCGTGTTAGTTAGCTAGTTGTAGCTGAAGCATTTCCAGACATAACCGTGTTAGTTAGCTAGTTGTAGCTGAAGCCTTTCCAGACATAACCGTGTTAGTTAGCTTGTTGTAGCTGAAGCCTTTCCAGACATAACCGTGTTAGTTAGCTAGTTGTAGCTGAAGCATTTCCAGACATAACCGTGTTAGTTAGCTAGTTGTAGCTGAAGCATTTCCAGACATAACCGTGTTAGTTAGCTAGTTGTAGCTGAAGCCTTTCCAGACATAACCGTGTTAGTTAGCTTGTTGTAGCTGAAGCCTTTCCAGACATAACCGTGTTAGTTAGCTAGTTGTAGCTGAAGCCTTTCCAGACATAACCGTGTTAGTTAGCTAGTTGTAGCTGAAGCCTTTCCAGACATAACCGTGTTAGTTAGCTAGCTGTAGCTGAAGCCTTTCCAGACATAACCGTGTTAGTTAGTTAGCTTGTTTTAGCTGAAGCCTTTCCAGACATAACCGTGTTAGTTAGTTAGCTAGTTGGAGCTGAAGCCTTTCCAGACATAACCGTGTTAGTTAGTTAGCTAGTTGTAGCTGAAGCCTTTCCAGACATAACCGTGTTAGTTAGTTAGCTAGTTGTAGCTGTAGTCTTTCCAGACATAACGGTGTTAGTTAGTTAGCTAGTTGTAGCTGAAGCCTTTCCAGACATAACCGTGTTAGTTAGTTAGCTTGTTTTAGGTGAAGCCTTTCCAGACATAACCGTGTTAGTTAGTTAGCTTGTTGTAGCTGAAGCCTTTCCAGACATAACCGTGTTAGTTAGCTAGTTGTAGCTGAAGCCTTTCCAGACATAACCGTGTTAGTTAGTTAGCTAGTTGTAGCTGAAGCCTTTCCAGACATAACCGTGTTAGTTAGCTTGTTTTAGCTGAAGCCTTTCCAGACATAACCGTGTTAGTTAGCTTGTTGTAGCTGATGCCTTTCCAGACATAACCGTGTTAGTTAGTTAGTTGTAGCTGTAGTCTTTCCAGACATAGCCATGTTAGTTAGCTAGTTGTAGCTGAAGTCTTTCCAGACATAACCGTGTTAGTTAGTTAGCTAGTTGTAGCTGAAGCCTTTCCAGACATAACCGTGTTAGTTAGTTAGCTAGTTGTAGCTGAAGCCTTTCCAGACATAACCGTGTTAGTTAGTTAGCTTGTTGTAGCTGAAGCCTTTCCAGACATAACCGTGTTAGTTAGTTAGCTTGTTGTAGCTGAAGCCTTTCCAGACATAACCGTGTTAGTTAGCTTGTTGTAGCTGAAGCCTTTCCAGACATAACCGTGTTAGTTAGTTAGCTTGTTTTATCTGAAGCCTTTCCAGACATAACCGTGTTAGTTAGTTAGCTTGTTGTAGCTGAAGCCTTTCAGACATAACCGTGTTAGTTACCTAGTTGTAGCTGAAGCCTTTTCAGACATAACCGTGTTAGTTAGCTTGTTGTAGCTGAAGCCTTTCCAGACATAACCGTGTTAGTTAGCTAGTTGTAGCTGAAGCCTTTCCAGACATAACCGTGTTAGTTAGCTAGCTGTAGCTGAAGCCTTTCCAGACATAACCGTGTTAGTTAGCTTGTTGTAGCTGAAGCCTTTCCAGACATAACCGTGTTAGTTAGCTAGCTGTAGCTGAAGCCTTTCCAGACATAACCGTGTTAGTTAGCTAGTTGTAGCTGAAGCATTTCCAGACATAACCGTGTTAGTTAGCTAGTTGTAGCTGAAGCCTTTCCAGACATAACCGTGTTAGTTAGCTTGTTGTAGCTGAAGCCTTTCCAGACATAACCGTGTTAGTTAGCTAGTTGTAGCTGAAGCCTTTCCAGACATAACCGTGTTAGTTAGCTAGTTGTAGCTGAAGCCTTTCCAGACATAACCGTGTTAGTTAGTTAGCTTGTTGTAGCTGAAGCCTTTCCAGACATAACCGTGTTAGTTAGCTAGCTGTAGCTGAAGCCTTTCCAGACATAACCGTGTTAGTTAGCTAGTTGTAGCTGAAGCCTTTCCAGACATAACCGTGTTAGTTAGTTAGCTTGTTTTAGCTGAAGCCTTTCCAGACATAACCGTGTTAGTTAGTTAGCTAGTTGTAGCTGAAGCCTTTCCAGACATAACCGTGTTAGTTAGTTAGCTAGTTGTAGCTGAAGCCTTTCCAGACATAACCGTGTTAGTTAGTTAGCTTGTTGTAGCTGAAGCCTTTCCAGACATAACCGTGTTAGTTAGTTAGCTTGTTGTAGCTGAAGCCTTTCCAGACATAACCGTGTTAGTTAGCTTGTTGTAGCTGAAGCCTTTCCAGACATAACCGTGTTAGTTAGCTAGCTGTAGCTGAAGCCTTTCCAGACATAACCGTGTTAGTTAGCTAGTTGTAGCTGAAGCCTTTCCAGACATAACCGTGTTAGTTAGCTAGTTGTAGCTGAAGCCTTTCCAGACATAACCGTGTTAGTTAGTTAGCTTGTTGTAGCTGAAGCCTTTCCAGACATAACCGTGTTAGTTAGCTAGTTGTAGCTGAAACCTTTTCAGACATAACCGTGTTAGTTAGCTTGTTTTAGCTGAAGCCTTTCCAGACATAACCGTGTTAGTTAGCTAGTTGTAGCTGAAGCCTTTCCAGACATAACCGTGTTAGTTAGCTAGTTGTAGCTGAAGCATTTCCAGACATAACCGTGTTAGTTAGCTAGTTGTAGCTGAAGCCTTTCCAGACATAACCGTGTTAGTTAGCTTGTTGTAGCTGAAGCCTTTCCAGACATAACCGTGTTAGTTAGCTAGTTGTAGCTGAAGCCTTTCCAGACATAACCGTGTTAGTTAGCTAGCTGTAGCTGAAGCCATTCCAGACATAACCTTGTTAGTTAGCTAGTTGTAGCTGAAGCCTTTCCAGACATAACCGTGTTAGTTAGCTAGTTGTAGCTGAAGCCTTTCCAAACATAACCGTGTTAGTTAGCTAGTTGTAGCTGAAGCCTTTCCAGACATAACCGTGTTAGTTAGCTAGTTGTAGCTGAAGCCTTTCCAGACATAACCGTGTTAGTTAGCTTGTTGTAGCTGAAGCCTTTCCAGACATAACCGTGTTAGTTAGCTAGCTGTAGCTGAAGCCTTTCCAGACATAACCGTTTTAGTTAGCTAGTTGTAGCTGAAGCCTTTCCAGACATAACCGTGTTAGTTAGCTAGTTGTAGCTGAAGCCTTTCCAGACATAACCGTGTTAGCTGGTTAGCTTATTTTAGCTGAAACCTGGTATTTCCAGTGTCAGGCTGGTGATGAGAATAGCATGGCATGCAGCCCAGCTGGGCCGGGAGAGTCCCGAATGACTGTGTCAGGGGCAAGGGGCAGGGAAGGGTTACATGACACCCCCTAAAGGAGGAATGTTCTGGCTAGGCCAATAACCCTATATTATAACACCCCCCCCCCCCATCTCCCCCAGCCTGGTTTGAACCAAGGTTTATATAGATGTCTCTTAACACACCTGTCCCTCCATACCCACCCACTCCACTGGTCTAATTGACATAGATCATTCTAGATTGAGTTTGATTTTTTACCCAGGGATCTGAGGCCCACGCTATTTCAGCCTGGTACTAAAAGCTGTGTCGTTTTGCCAACTGTCTCCTACGAATTGGCAAGGCAGCACAAACAGATCTGGGATCAGACTACTGAATTGATCTCCTTTCACCATTACTAGCTACTCAATACACAAACTGATGGTGGTGGTGAAGGTGATTGTTATTATGACAATTTGTTCAAATAACTAAAACACTAATTCTGTTTCCTTGTTTGAAACCTTGCTGGATGTTGAGAAAAGGTAGGTTTACTATTCTCTGTATTTGTTGTTGTTCTGTTATGTGGCAGATCATATGATGGGATGTGATTGGTTGTAACACTTTTATTTATTTACTCCGTCTCCGGGTGTCACTGTAACTCTCTCTGGGTGTCACTGTACTTCTCTCTGGGTGTCACTGTAACTCTCTCTGGGTGTCACTGTACTTCTCTCTGGGTGTCACTGTAACTCTCTCTGGGTGTCACTGTACTTCTCTCTGGGTGTCACTGTACCTCTCTCTGGGTGTCACTGTATCTGGGTGTCACTGTACCTCTCTCTGGGTGTCACTGTACCTCTCTCTGGGTGTCACTGTACCTCTCTCTGGGTGTCACTGTACTTCTCTCTGGGTGTCACTGTACCTCTCTCTGGGTGTCACTGTACCTCTCTCTGGGTGTCACTGTATCTGGGTGTCACTGTACCTCTCTCTGGGTGTCACTGTACCTCTCTCTGGGTGTCACTGTACCTCTCTCTGGGTGTCACTGTACCTCTCTCTGGGTGTCGCTGTACCTCTCTCTGGGTGTCACTGTACCTCTCACTGGGTGTCACTGTATCTGGGTGTCACTGTACCTCTCTCCGGGTGTCACTGTACCTCTCTCTGGGTGTCACTGTACCTCTCTCTGGGTGTCACTGTACCTCTCTCTGGGTGTCACTGTATCTGGGTGTCACTGTACCTCTCTCTGGGTGTCACTGTACCTCTCTCTGGGTGTCACTGTACCTCTCTCTGGGTGTCGCTGTACCTCTCTCTGGGTGTCACTGTACCTCTCTCTGGGTGTCACTGTATCTGGGTGTCACTGTACCTCTCTCCGGGTGTCACTGTACCTCTCTCTGGGTGTCACTGTACCTCTCTCTGGGTGTCACTGTATCTGGGTGTCACTGTACCTCTCTCTGGGTGTCACTGTATCTGGGTGTCTCTGTACCTCTCTCTGGGTGTCACTGTACCTCTCTCTGGGTGTCACTGTATCTGGGTGTCACTGTACCTCTCTCCGGGTGTCTCTGTACCTCTCTCTGGGTGTCACTGTACCTCTCTCCGGGTGTCTCTGTACCTCTCTCCGGGTGTCACTGTATCTGGGTGTCACTGTACCTCTCTCTGGGTGTCACTGTAACTCTCTCTGGGTGTCACTGTACCTCTCTCTGGGTGTCACTGTAACTCTCTCTG
>NC_138299.1:160421063-160458563 GCF_965601325.2 Salmo salar | reverse complement strand
CTGCAGGCTTCCTGGCTGGTGGTCAAGTCCTCAGTCTGTGTTGTTGTTCTCTGCAGGCTTCCTGGCCGGTGGTCAAGTCCTCAGTCTGTGTTGTTGTTCTCTGCAGGCTTCCTGGCCGGTGGTCAAGTCCTCAGTCTGTGTTGTTGTTCTCTGCAGGCTTCCTGGCCGGTGGTCAAGTCCTCAGTCTGTGTTGTTGTTCTCTGCAGGCTTCCTGGCCGGTGGTCAAGTCCTCAGTCTGTGTTGTTGTTCTCTGCAGGCTTCCTGGCCGGTGGTCAAGTCCTCAGACTGTGTTGTTGTTCTCTGCAGGCTTCCTGGCCGGTGGTCAAGTCCTCAGACTGTGTTGTTGTTCTCTGCAGGCTTCCTGGCCGGTGGTCAAGTCCTCAGACTGTGTGTTGTTGTTCTCTGCAGGCTTCCTGGCCGGTGGTCAAGTCCTCAGACTGTGTTGTTGTTCTCTGCAGGCTTCCTGGCCGGTGGTCAAGTCCTCAGACTGTGTGTTGTTGTTCTCTGCAGGCTTCCTGGCCGGTGGTCAAGTCCTCAGACTGTTCCACGGTCACATGGATGAGTGTCTGGCCATCTCCATGCCTGACGACGGGGACGACAAACGCAGGTGAACAAAACAGCTGTCCTCCTGTTACCCTGTTATCATGTCCCTCTGTCCTCCTGTTACCCTGTTATCATGTCCCTCTGTCCTCCTGTTACCCTGTCCTTCAGTCCTCTTGTTACCCTGTCCTCCTGTTACCATGTCCCTCTGTCCTCCTGTTACCCTGTCCTCCTGTTACCATGTCCCTCTGTCCTCCTGTTACCATGTCCCTCTGTCCTCCTGTTACCCTGTCCTCCTGTTACCATGTCCCTCTGTCCTCCTGTTACCCTGTCCTTCAGTCCTCTTGTTACCCTGTCCTCCTGTATTCCTGTCCTGCTGTTGTCCTGTTGTCCTGCAACCCTGTCCTCCTTTTACCCCTGTCCCTCTGTCTTCCTGTCCCTCTGTCCTCATGTTACCATTTCCCCCTGTCCTCCTGTTATCATGCTCCCTGTCCTTCTGTTACCCTGTCAAATCTGTTACCATGTCCTTCTGTCCTCATGTTACCCTGTCCTCCTGTTTCAGTCTCCTGTTATCCTGTCCCTCTGTCCTCCTGTTATCATGTCCCTCTGTCCTCATGTTATCCTGTCCCTCTGTCCTCTTGTTACCATGTCCCCCTGTCCTCTTGTTATCCTGTCCCTCTGTCCTCATGTTATCCTGTCCCTCTGTCCTCTTGTTATCCTGTCCCTCTGTCCTCATGTTATCCTGTCCCTCTGTCCTCTTGTTATCCTGTCCCTCTGTCCTCATGTTATCCTGTCCCTCTGTCCTCATGTTATCCTGTCCCTCTGTCCTCTTGTTACCCTGTCCCTCTGTCATCCTGTTATCCTGTACTCCTGTCCTGCTGTTGTCTTATCGTCCTGCAACCCTGTCCTCCTTTTACCCTGCCCCTCTGTCCTCCTGTCCCTCTGTCCTCTTGTTACCATGTCCCTCTGTCCTCCTATTACCAAGTCCCTTTGTCCTTCTGTTACCATGTCCTCCTGTTACCATGTCCCTCTGTCCTAATGTTACCATGTCCCCCTGTCCTCCTGTTACCATGTCCCCCTGTCCTCCTGTTACCATGTCCCCCTGTCCTCCTGTTACCATGTCCCCCTGTCCTCCTGTTACCATGTCCCCCTGTCCTCTTGTGACCATGTCCCCCTGTCCTCCTGTTACCATGTCCCCCTGTCCTCTTGTGACCATGTCCTCCTGTTACCATGTCCCCCTGTCCTCCTGTTACCATGTCCCCCTGTCCTCCTGTTACCATGTCCCCCTGTCCTCCTGTTACCATGTCCCCCTGTCCTCTTGTGTCCATGTACCCCTGTCCTCCTGTTACCATGTCCCCCTGTCCTCCTGTTACCATGTCCCCCTGTCCTCTTGTGTCCATGTACCCCTGTCCTCCTGTTACCATGTCCCCCTGTCCTCCTGTTACCATGTTCCCCCTGTTCTCCTGTTACCATGTCCCCCTGTCCTCTTGTCCCCCGTCCTCCTGTTACCATGTCTCCCTGTCCTCCTGTTACCATGTCCCCCTGTCCTCTTGTCCCCCTGTCCTCTTGTTACCATGTTCCCCTGTCCTCCTGTTACCATGTCCCCCTGTCCTCATGTCCCCCTCCCCCTGTCCTCCTGTTACCATGTCCCCCTGTCCTCTTGTTACCATGTCCCCCTGTCCTCCTGTTACCATGTCCCCCTGTCCCCCTGTTACCATGTCCCCCTGTACTCTTGTCCCCCTGTCCCCCTGTCCTCCTGTTACCATGTCCCCCTGTCCTCTTGTTACCATGTCCCCCTGTACTCTTGTCCCCCTGTCCCCCTGTCCTCCTGTTACCATGTCCCCCTGTCCCCCTGTTACCATGTCCCCCTGTACTCTTGTCCCCCTGTCCCCCTGTCCTCCTGTTACCATGTCCCCCTATCCTCTTGTCCCCCTGTCCCCCTGTCCTCCTGTTACCATGTCCCCCTGTCCTCTTGTTACCATGTCCCCCTGTCCTCCTGTTACCATGTCCCCCTGTCCTCCTGTTACCATGTCCCCCTGTCCTCTTGTCCCCCTGTCCCCCTGTCCTCCTGTTACCATGTCCCCCTGTCCTCTTGTCCCCCTGTCCCCCTGTCCTCCTGTTACCATGTCCCCCTGTCCTCTTGTTACCATGTCCCCCTGTCCTCCTGTTACCATGTCCCCCTGTCCTCTTGTCCCCCTGTCCCCCTGTCCTCTTGTTACCATGTCCCCCTGTCCTCCTGTTACCATGTCCCCCTGTCCTCCTGTTACCATGTCCCCCTGTCCTCTTGTCCCCCTGTCCCCCTGTCCTCCTGTTACCATGTCCCCCTGTCCTCTTGTCCCCCTGTCCCCCTGTCCTCCTGTTACCATGTCCCCCTGTCCTCTTGTTACCATGTCCCCCTGTCCTCCTGTTACCATGTCCCCCTGTCCTCTTGTTACCATGTCCCCCTGTCCTCTTGTTACCATGTCCCCCTGTCCTCCTGTTACCATGTCCCCCTGTCCTCTTGTTACCATGTCCCCCTGTCCTCTTGTTACCATGTCCCCCTGTCCTCCTGTTACCATGTCCCCCTGTCCTCCTGTTACCATGTCCCCCTGTCCTCTTGTCCCCCTGTCCCCCTGTCCTCCTGTTACCATGTCCCCCTGTCCTCCTGTTACCATGTCCCTCGAACATCAACAGATACACACCTGTCATGTGTTCCTGCTGTTATTACTTTTTGTATTTGCCACTCTTCCTCCTTCTCTACCTCCTCTTCCGCCTCCTCCTTCTCTACCTCCTCTTCCTCCTCCTCCTTCTCTACATCCTCTTCCTCCTCCTTCTTCTCTACATCCTCCTCCTCCTCCTCCTCCTCCTCCTTCTCTACCTCCTCTTCCTCCTGCTCCTCCTCCTTCTCTACATCCTCTTCCTCCTCCTCCTTCTCTACATCCTCTTCCTCCTCCTTCTTCTCTACATCCTCCTCCTCCTCCTCCTCCTCCTCCTTCTCTACCTCCTCTTCCTCCTGCTACTCCTCCTTCTCTACATCCTCTTCCTCCTCCTCTTCCTCCTTCTCTACCTCCTCTTCCTCTTCCTCCTCCTCCTTCTCTACCTCCTCTTCCTCCTCCTCCTTCTCTACCTCCTCTTCCTCCTGCTCCTCCTCCTTCTCTACATCCTCTTCCTCCTCCTCCTTCTCTACATCCTCCTCCTCCTCCTCCTTCTCTACCTCCTCTTCCTCTTCCTCTTCCTCCTCCTCCTTCTCTACCTCCTCTTCCTCCTGCTTTTCCTCCTTCTCTACCTCCTCTTCCTCCTCCTTCTTCTCTACCTCCTCTTCCTCCTCCTTCTTCTCTACCTCCTCCTCCTTCTCTTCTCCTTCCTCCTCCTTCTCTATCTCCTCCTCCTCCTCCCCTTCCTCCCCCCTCCAACCTGCACCTCCCTCCTCCTCCTCCTCTTCCTCCTACTTTTGCTCCTCCTCCTCCTCCTCCTCCTCTCTGTAGCACCGCCCACTATGAAGGAGGAGCTGTGTGTAGCCAGGCCCGTTCATTATGGAGACTGGAGCCTCTGAGAATCAGGTTACTGGCTCTTCTGTCTGTTCCCCATGACATAAAAACACAACTGTGTTGTTTTCATAAAAACTCCAATTCACTACTTAAAGGGATTCTTCTGGATTTTAACAATAAAGCCCTTTATCTACTTCCCCGGAGTCATGCCTCTGCGCGCTGTTTGTTTGAAGGAAGTTGCAAACTAGCGATTAGTCAATTGCTAACTACCATTAGCACAATGACTGGAAGTCAATGGTAACTGCTAGCATGCTAGTCTTTGCGCTAACTCTAGTTAGCATTGGCTTTAGAAAACTACCTCTAACTTCCTTCATTCTGGACTCAGATACATAACAATGGTATCCACGAGCTCATCTGACTCTGAGGAAGTAAATAAATTGCTTCATTGCAAAAATCCCAAAGTATCCCTTTAATTGATTAACCGTCCATGGACGTGTTGTACCTTCCTGTGCGTTTTGAAAGGTACTGTATGCAGTCAAATCAAATGAAATGAAATGTATTTATATAGCCCTTCTTACATCAGCTGATATCACAAAGTGCTGTACAGAAACCCAGCCTAAAACCCTAAACAGCAAGCAATGCAGGTGTAGAAGCACGGTGGCTAGGAAAAACTCCCTAGAAAGGCCAGAACCTAGGAAGAAACCTAGAGAGGAACCAGGCTATGAGGGGTGGCCAGTCCTCTTCTGGCTGTGCCGGGTGGAGATTATAACAGCACATGGCCTAGATGTTCAAATGTTCATAAATGACCAGCATGGTCAAATAATAAAAATCATAGTGGTTGTCGAGGGTGCAACAAGTCAGTAACACAAGAGTAAGTGTCAGTTGGCTTTTTCATAGCCGATCTTTGAGAGTAACTATACTGTATGCAGTGTCAGTGTGCTTCAATTTGATCCAAAATAAAGCATGAATCCATGTAGCAGTACCATGTTGAGGCTAAGTGTGTCCCTTGTCTGCCCCGGTAGCTGGAGCGGCAGCCACATGAAGTGTGGCCAGTCGTTCCGTGTGCGCCACATCACCACGGGCCGCTACCTCTGTCTGGACGAGGAGAAGGGCCTAATGGTCCTCGACCCTGAGAGGGCCAACACCAAACTGTCTGCCTTCAGCTTCCGCGTGTCAAAGGTCAGATACCCTCACTGTTATTCTATTGTCAATGTTCTGGTCGTTGCTCAGTTGTTTTAGTGTTGTTCTAGTGTTTTTTTTTTTGTTACTATAAACTCATGGTCATAACTAGGGACTTTCCCTAGACCACGTGACCTGAACAGGAAAAACTCTGGGTCTTCATTGGTCAGGTGACAGATCAGAACTCAGGGACCTAGTCGTAGCCTATGATGCTCTCTCTCATATTTCCTTCTTCTTCTTCTCTTCTTTCTCTCTTCTTCTTCTCTTCTTTCTCTCTCTTCTTCTTCTCTTCTTTCTCTCCTACATTGCCCCCAAACTGGTTCCCTTGAACAGGAGAAGGTGGAACAGGCCCGTAAGCGAGACGTGGAGGGAATGGGTATCCCAGAGATCAAGTATGGAGAGTCCATGTGTTTTGTCCAACACGTGTCCACCAGCCTGTGGCTTACCTACGCATCCCTGGATGCTAAGGCTGCTCGTTTGGGGACCATGAAGAGGAAGGTAGGGGCTGGGTTTAAGGTTTATTTAAAGGTATAGTTTGAGATTTTGTCAGGTAAGTCATAGTAACCCAGAGTCAGGTGAAGTCATTGATAACATTTTTATGTCTCGTCGTGCAGTTTGAAGAAAGTTGAAGGAATATTTCCGGAGCCATTGCTAGCTGGCGTTAGAGCAAAGACTAGAAGTCTATGGGATTAGCTAGTGTTAGCGCAATCAGCTAGTTGATTCCATAGACTTCCAGTCATTGTGCTAGCTCTAGATAGCAATGTCTACAGAAACTACCTTCAACTTCCTTCAAAATGCATGCAGAAACAAAAATGGTATCTATGAATTCATCTGACTCTGGGTAAAAAAAAGTATTTTACCATTATTTAACTAGGCAAGTCAGTTACAAACAATTTCTTATTTCCTAGGTTACTGCTAGCATGCTAGTCTTTGCGCTAACTCTCGTTTGCCTTGTTCAGGGGCAAAACAACATATTTTTACCTTGTCAGCTTGGGGATTTGATCTTGCAACCTTTTGGTTACTAGTCCAACACTCTAACCACTAGGCTACCTGCCGCCCCACATATTTATGAGTTCATCTGACTCTGGGCAAATGGCTTAATTTACAAAATCTTAAACTATCCCTTTAACAAACAGAAACATACCCCTAGTGAAAAAGAAGGCAGAGGCTTAGGTTCATTCAACATGGACATATATAGAAACATAGCCCTAACCCTGGGGCCCATGAAGAGAAAGGTACTGTCCGGTGCAGTTACCATTGAATGCTCCTGCAGACCGCTGTTCTGTGGACCACCAAGGACCACTGTTCTCTGGACCACTAGGGACCACTAGGGACCACTGTGACTGAGTGGCGCATCTCAGTGCAAGAGGTGTCACTACAGTCCCTGGTTTGGATCCAGGCTGCATCACATCCACCCATGACTGGGAGTCCCATAGGGCGGTGCACAATTGGCCCAGCGTTGTCTGGGTTTGGCCAGAGTAGGCCGTCACTGTAAATACGAATTTGTCCTTAACTAACTTGCCTAGTTAAGATAAAGGTTAAAATAAAAAAATACTTTATTGCATTAATTAGTTGTCTCTGTGATAATAAACCAAGCTTCCAGACTTACTCACCAGCCGATGCTGGGCGTGTGTGTACACTACTTGATGGAAAACTTGTGCACTGTCTTTCAGGGTTAGTTCTAAATGCTGTCCCCCCCCCTTCTCTTGTCCCCAGGCCATTCTGCACCAGGAGGGGCACATGGACGATGCCCTGTCCGTGGCCCGGTCCCAGACAGAGGAGTCTCAGGCTGCTAGAATGATCTTCAACACCACGGGACTCTTCAGGCAGTTTATCAAGTACGACCAGCACACGCGCACACACACACACACACACACACACACACACACACACACACACACACACACACACACACACACACACACACACACACACACACACACACAATTGTATGCTCTTGTGTAGTTTTTTGGACGTTTCCACTGGAAGGTATTTTGTAAAGGACGACAAATAGTGTGCAGATATCTCTATTCTTCTCATGATATTTTTGTACCCTGCGGGGATAATTGTTGGACATACTTTTGATTTTATGTCTGTGTGCTCTGTCCCAGGGGTCTGGACTCCCTGCAGGGGAAGAATAAGTCCCCTGTCCCCGTGTCTCTACCCCTGGACGGGGTCGTCCTCTCCCTGCAGGACCTTATCTTCTACTTCCGTCCCCCTGAAGACGAGCTGGAACACGAGGAGAAACAGACAAAGCTACGCTCCCTCCGAAACCGACAGAACCTCTTCCAAGAGGAGGTCAATATCAATAACCCTTTCAGATTTAAAGTCCATAGAGTGCCTACTTAGATGTTCTTGAGATGTTTGGCTTCAACTCGACTGAAGCGCTGTCCATTCACCTCCTGAAGAGTAGATTCACCATGAACTAACCCTATATGGTCTAACCCTATGACCACGTGGGTATATGATCTAACCATATGACCACGTGGGTATATGAACTAACCCTATGACCGCGTGGGTACAGGATCTAACCCTATGACCGCGTGGGTACAGGATCTAACCCTATGACCACGTGGGTACAGGATCTAACCCTATGACCACGTGGGTACAGGATCTAAACCCTATGACCACGTGGGTATATGATCTAACCCTACGTGTGTTGACCTCTCCATCAGGGTATGATCACCATCGTGCTAGAGTGTATCGACCGTCTGAATGTTTACAACACTGCTGCTCACTTCTCTGAGTTCGCTGGAGAGGAGGCCGCTGAGTCCTGGAAGGAGATTGTCAACTTGCTCTATGAGCTGCTGGGTATGACAAAAATAGTTTTTATTATACAGTCCACAGAAATGTGTCTTGTGCTTTATCCCACTGTTTATCAGTGCATAGCTTGAAGAAATGTATCGTGGAGCAAAACACTATATATACACAAAAGCACAAACATTGAATCACTCATACTAAAAATAAAAACTCAAAAAAAACTGTAAAAAAAAACAATGCATGAAGAGGTGGAGGCATGATGAATATTGTTGATGTTAATGATTCAACATATCTCTCCCTCCCTCCACCTGTTCTCTCCCTCCACCTGTTCTCCCTCCCTCCACCTGTTCTCTCCCTCCACCTGTTCTCCCTCCCTCCACCTGTTCTCTCTCCCTCCACCTGTTCTCTCTCCCTCCACCTGTTCTCTCCCTCCACCTGTTCTCCCTCCATCCACCTGTTCTCTCCCTCCACCTGTTCTCTCCCTCCACCTGTTCTCTCCCTCCACCTGTTCTCTCCCTCCACCTGTTCTCCCTCCCTCCACCTGTTCTCTCTCCCTCCACCTGTTCTCCCTCCCTCCACCTGTTCTCCCTCCCTCCACCTGTTCTCTCTCCCTCCACCTGTTCTCTCTCCCTCCACCTGTTCTCTCCCTCCACCTGTTCTCTCCCTCCACCTGTTCTCCCTCCCTCCACCTGTTCTCCCTCCCTCCACCTGTTCTCTCCCTCCACCTGTTCTCTCTCCCTCCCTCCACCTGTTCTCTCTCCCTCCACCTGTTCTCTCTCCCTCCCTCCACCTGTTCTCTCTCCCTCCACCTACCTGTTCTCTCCCTCCACCTGTTCTCTCCCTCCACCTGTTCTCTCTCCCTCCACCTGTTCTCTCCCTCCACCTGTTCTCTCTCCCTCCACCTGTTCTCTCTCCCTCCACCTGTTCTCCCTCCCTCCACCTGTTCTCTCTCCCTCCACCTGTTCTCTCTCCCTCCACCTGTTCTCTCCCTCCACCTGTTCTCCCTCCCTCCACCTGTTCTCTCTCCCTCCACCTGTTCTCTCTCCCTCCACCTGTTCTCCCTCCCTCCACCTGTTCTCTCTCCCTCCACCTGTTCTCTCTCCCTCCACCTGTTCTCCCTCCCTCCACCTGTTCTCTCTCCCTCCACCTGTTCTCTCTCCCTCCACCTGTTCTCCCTCCCTCCACCTGTTCTCTCCCTCCACCTGTTCTCTCCCTCCACCTGTTCTCTCTCCCTCCACCTCTTCTCCCTCCCTCCACCTGTTCTCTCTCCCTCCACCTGTTCTCTCCCTCCACCTGTTCTCTCTCCCTCCACCTGTTCTCTCCCTCCACCTGTTCTCTCTCCCTCCACCTGTTCTCTCTCCCTCCACCTGTTCTCCCTCCCTCCACCTGTTCTCTCCCTCCACCTGTTCTCTCCCTCCACCTGTTCTCTCTCCCTCCACCTGTTCTCTCTCCCTCCACCTGTTCTCCCTCCCTCCACCTGTTCTCTCCCTCCACCTCTTCTCCCTCCCTCCACCTGTTCTCTCTCCCTCCACCTGTTCTCTCCCTCCACCTGTTCTCCCTCCCTCCACCTGTTCTCTCTCCCTCCACCTGTTCTCCCTCCCTCCACCTGTTCTCTCTCCCTCTACCTCTTCTCCCTCCCTCCACCTGTTCTCTCCCTCCACCTGTTCTCTCTCCCTCCACCTGTTCTCCCTCCCTCCACCTGTTCTCCCTCCCTCCACCTGTTCTCTCTCCCGCCACCTGTTCTCCCTCCCTCCACCTGTTCTCCCTCCCTCCACCTGTTCTCTCTCCCTCCACCTGTTCTCTCTCCCTCCACCTGTTCTCTCCCTCCACCTGTTCTCCCTCCCTCCACCTGTTCTCTCTCCCTCCACCTGTTCTCCCTCCCTCCACCTGTTCTCTCTCCCTCCACCTGTTCTCCCTCCATCCACCTGTTCTCTCTCCCTCCACCTGTTCTCTCTCCCTCCACCTGTTCTCCCTCCCTCCACCTGTTCTCCCTCCCTCCACCTGTTCTCTCCCTCCACCTGTTCTCTCTCCCTCCACCTGTTCTCCCTCCCTCCACCTGTTCTCTCTCCCTCCACCTGTTCTCTCTCCCTCCACCTGTTCTCTCTCCCTCCACCTGTTCTCCCTCCATCCACCTGTTCTCTCTCCCTCCACCTGTTCTCTCTCCCTCCACCTGTTCTCCCTCCCTCCACCTGTTCTCTCTCCCTCTACCTCTTCTCCCTCCCTCCACCTGTTCTCTCCCTCCACCTGTTCTCTCTCCCTCCACCTGTTCTCCCTCCCTCCACCTGTTCTCTCCCTCCACCTGTTCTCTCTCCCTCCACCTGTTCTCCCTCCCTCCACCTGTTCTCTCCCTCCACCTGTTCTCTCTCCCTCCACCTGTTCTCCCTCCCTCCACCTGTTCTCTCTCCCTCTACCTCTTCTCCCTCCCTCCACCTGTTCTCCCTCCCTCCACCTGTTCTCTCCCTCCACCTGTTCTCTCTCCCTCCACCTGTTCTCTCTCCCTCCACCTGTTCTCTCCCTCCACCTGTTCTCCCTCCCTCCACCTGTTCTCTCCCTCCACCTGTTCTCCCTCCCTCCACCTGTTCTCTCTCCCTCCACCTGTTCTCCCTCCCTCCACCTGTTCTCTCTCCCTCCACCTGTTCTCCCTCCCTCCACCTGTTCTCTCTCCCTCTACCTCTTCTCCCTCCCTCCACCTGTTCTCTCCCTCCACCTGTTCTCTCTCCCTCCACCTCTTCTCCCTCCCTCCACCTGTTCTCTCTCCCTCCACCTCTTCTCCCTCCCTCCACCTGTTCTCTCTCCCTCCACCTGTTCTCCCTCCCTCCACCTGTTCTCTCTCCCTCTACCTCTTCTCCCTCCCTCCACCTGTTCTCTCCCTCCACCTGTTCTCTCCCTCCACCTGTTCTCTCTCCCTCCACCTGTTCTCCCTCCCTCCACCTGTTCTCTCTCCCTCTACCTCTTCTCCCTCCCTCCACCTGTTCTCTCCCTCCACCTGTTCTCTCTCCCTCCACCTGTTCTCTCCCTCCACCTGTTCTCTCCCTCCACCTGTTCTCCCTCCCTCCACCTGTTCTCTCCCTCCACTTCTTCTCCCTCCCTCCACCTGTTCTCCCTCCCAGCCTCTCTGATCAGGGGGAACCGCTCTAACTGCGCGCTGTTCTGTGATAACCTGGACTGGCTGGTCAGCAAACTGGACCGGCTGGAGGCCTCTTCAGGTACCTGGAGTTCTGCTCAATGCCACTCACCATGGCTAGGGGCAGGAGTTTTTCCTGGTTTAGGCTACTGATTAGGAAAAACTCAGGGCACTACCCATTTTCATATCTGACTTGAAGGTTCTTTCAGCACAGGACCGTGTTCATCACCCATTTCTCCCTCTTTCTCTTTTTACCTTTATTTAACTATGCAAGTCAGTTAAGAACAAATTCTTATTTTCAATGACAGCCTAGGAACAGTGGGTTAACTGCCTTGTTCAGGGGCAGAACGACAGATTTGTACCTTGTCAGCTCGGGGATTCAGACTTGCAACCTTTCGGTTACTAGCCCAATGCTCTAACCACTAGGCTACCCTGCTGCCCCTCCTCCCTCTCCTCCCTCTCTCCAGGTATCTTGGAGGTGTTGCACTGTGTTCTGATTGAGAGTCCAGAGGTTCTGAACATCATTCAGGAGAACCACATCAAATCCATCATCTCTTTGCTGGACAAACATGGCAGAAACCACAAGGTCAGTGATGTCTGCAGATGTTTCGATGTTTGCACATCTGTAGGGTCTGGTTAGGTGTTAGCAGTGTAGTGGTGGAACTTCCATCATATAGCTGCCACTTTAAATATCTGCAAATATCAAACGGTCAAGAGGCCAAGGGGAAGAGGTAGGGAGTGAATCGGGACCAGCTGAGTTACTTCCCAGTTTGGAACCAACACTTCCTTGAACTTTCCTCACATTTCCCTGTCTCTGTCTCTCTCTGTCTCTCTCTGTCTCTGTCTCTGCCTCTGTCTCTCTCTGTCTCTCTCTTTGTCTCTCTCTCTGTCTCTCTCTGTCTCTCTCTGTCTCTCTCTGTCTCTGTCTCTGCCTCTGTCTCTCTCTGTCTCTCTCTTTGTCTCTCTCTCTGTCTCTCTCTGTCTCTCTCTCTGTCTCTGCCTCTGTCTCTCTCTGTCTCTCTCTGTCTCTCTCTGTCTCTCTCTGTCTCTCTCTGTCTCTGCCTCTGTCTCTGTCTCTCTCTGTCTCTCTCTGTCTCTGCCTCTGTCTCTCTCTGTCTCTGTCTCTTTCCTCTAGGTGTTGGACGTCCTCCGGTCTCTTTGTGTGTGTAACGGTGTCGCTGTAAGGTCCAATCAGAACCTCATCACAGAGAATCTATTTCCAGGTCGCGATCTCCTATTGCAGACCAACATCGTCAACTACGTAACCAGGTAATGTATAATATAATATATAACATATATAGTGTTAACATATCATTCAGAATATATAATATATACTGTTAAGAAATCATTCATACCCTTTGACTTATTTCACATTTTGTTGTGTTACAGCCTGGATTCAAAATTGATTAAATTAAATTTTTGTTCTCACCCATCTACACTCAAATCTAAACTCAAAGTGAAAAAATGTTTTTAGATTTAAAAAATAAATAAAAAATCTCAGTTTTACTGAAAATGAAATACAGAAATATCAAATTTACATAAGTATTCACACCCCAACAACTTTCTACCTAAAGTAGAAACTTATAATATCTGTAAAATCTAACTAGACTCTTACCCGTATACATGGATGAACAATTCACGGCAGACTGGAACCATTTTACTCTGTTTTCTTTGGCCAGCGTTGTGTCAAGTCACTCTGGTTCACAATGACCGTGGCGTGTGCAGTTAGTAGCCCATCACAACTTTTATGAACTGATCTGTCGATAGCGCCCGCTAAATTCAGGGCATCCATGTTGTTGAGAAAAGTAGGAAAAACTTTTATAGTTTCTATTTGAGATTCTTCAAAGTAGCCACCCTTTGCCTTGATGACAGCTTTGCACACTCGAGGCATTCTCTCAACCAGCTTCACCTGGAATGCTTTTCCAACAGTCTTGAAGGTGTTCCCACATATGCTGAGCACTTGTTAGCTGCTTTTCCTTCACTCTGCGGTCCAACTCATCCCAAACATTCTCAATTGGGTTGAGGTCGGGTGATTGTGGAGGCCAGCTCATCTGATGCAGCACTTCATCCCTCTCCTTCTTGGTCAAATAGCCCTTACACAGCCTGGAGGTGTGTTGGGTCATTGTCCTGTCGAAAAACAAATGATAGTCCCACTAAGCCCAAACCAGATGGGATGGCGTATCGCTGCAGAATGCTGTGGTAGCCATGCTGGTTGTATGCCTTGAATTCTAAATAAATCACTGACAGTGTCACCAGCAAAGCACCATCACACCTCCCCCTCCATGCTTCACAGTGGGAACCACACGCAGCGATCATCCGTTCACCTACTCTGCTTCTCTCAAAGACACGGCGGTTGGAACCAAAAAATCTCAAATTTGGACTCAGAACAACCTACCTACCTCATGAAGCTGGTTGAGAGAATGTCAAAGAGTGTGCAATGCTGTCATCAAGGCAAAGGGTGGCTACTCTGAAAAATCCAAAATATATTTTGATTTGTTTAACACTTTTTTTTGTTTACTAAATTATTCCATATGTGTTATTTTATAGTTTTGATGTCTTCACTATTATTCTACAATTGTAGAAAATAGTAAAAATAACGAAACTGTATGTATAGTTTCCTGAAACGGGTCACATTTCAGCTCTTCATTTTTAAATCATTTGTATAAATGTCTGAAAAAAACAATTCCACTTTGACATTATTGTGGAGTATTGTTTGTAGGCCAGTGTCACAAAATCTCAATGTAATCCATTTTTAATTCAGGCTGTAACACAACAAAATCTGGAAAAAGTCAAGGGGTGTGAATACTTTCTATAGGCACTGTAAAAAAAATAAACTAAAAAAAAAAATATATATATATATGTGTGTGTAGATTATATATAGATACTGTATAGATATAGTAATAGATACTGTATAGATATAGTGATAGATACTGTATAGATATAGTGATAGATACTGTATAGATATAGTGATAGATACTGTATAGATATAGTAATAGATACTGTATAGATATAGTGATAGATACTGTGTAGATTATATATAGATACTGTATAGATATAGTGATAGATACTGTATAGATATAGTAATAGATACTGTATAGATATAGTAATAGATACTGTATAGATATAGTGATAGATACTGTATAGATATAGTGATAGATACTGTATAGATATAGTAATAGATACTGTATAGATATAGTAATAGATACTGTATAGATATAGTGATAGATACTGTATAGATATAGTAATAGATACTGTATAGATATAGTGATAGATACTGTGTAGATATAGTGATAGATACTGTATAGATATAGTGATAGATACTGTATAGATATAGTAATAGATACTGTATAGATATAGTGATAGATACTGTGTAGATATTGTGATAGATACTGTGTAGATATTGTGATAGATACTGTGTAGATATAGTGATAGATACTGTGTAGATATTGTGATAGATACTGTGTAGATATAGCGATAGATACTGTATAGATATAGTAATAGATACTGTATAGATATAGTGATAGATACTGTATAGATATAGTAATAGATACTGTATAGATATAGTAATAGATACTGTATAGATATAGTGATAGATACTGTATAGATATAGTAATAGATACTGTATAGATATAGTGATAGATACTGTGTAGATATTGTGATAGATACTGTGTAGATATAGTGATAGATACTGTGTAGATATTGTGATAGATACTGTATAGATATAGTGATAGATACTGTATAGATATAGTAATAGATACTGTATAGATATAGTGATAGATACTGTGTAGATATTGTGATAGATACTGTGTAGATATTGTGATAGATACTGTGTAGATATTGTGATAGATACTGTGTAGATATAGTGATAGATACTGTGTAGATATTGTGATAGATACTGTGTAGATATAGCGATAGATACTGTATAGATATAGTAATAGATACTGTATAGATATAGTGATAGATACTGTATAGATATAGTAATAGATACTGTATAGATATAGTAATAGATACTGTATAGATATAGTGATAGATACTGTATAGATATAGTGATAGATACTGTATAGATATAGTAATAGATACTGTATAGATATAGTGATAGATACTGTGTAGATATTGTGATAGATACTGTGTAGATATTGTGATAGATACTGTGTAGATATAGTGATAGATACTGTGTAGATATTGTGATAGATACTGTGTAGATATAGCGATAGATACTGTATAGATATAGTAATAGATACTGTATAGATATAGTGATAGATACTGTATAGATATAGTAATAGATACTGTATAGATATAGTAATAGATACTGTATAGATATAGTGATAGATACTGTATAGATATAGTAATAGATACTGTATAGATATAGTGATAGATACTGTGTAGATATTGTGATAGATACTGTGTAGATATAGTGATAGATACTGTGTAGATATTGTGATAGATACTGTGTAGATATAGTGATAGATACTGTATAGATATAGTGATAGATACTGTATAGATATAGTAATAGATACTGTATAGATATAGTAATAGATACTGTATAGATATAGTAATAGATACTGTATAGATATAGATATACAGTGCATTTAGAAAGTATTCAGACCCCTTGACTTTTTCCACATTTTGTTACGTTACAGCCGTATTCTAAAATGGATTAAATAAAAACAAATCCTCATCAATCTTCAAAGAATTCACCATAATGACAAAGTGAATTTTTTTATTGTTTTAAATGTTTATTTTGTATTAAATAAAATAAAAACAAATACCTTATTTATATAAATATTCAGACCCTTTGCTATGAGACTCGAAATTGAGCTCAGGTACATCCTGTTTCCATTGATCATCTTTGAGATGTTTCTACAACTTGATTGGAATCCACCTGTGGTAAATTCAATTGATTGGACATGGAAAGGTACACAGCTGTCTATATAAGGTCCCACTGTTGACAGTGCATGTCACAGCAAATACCAAGCCATGAGGTCGAAGGAATTGTCTGTAGAGCTCTGAGACAGGATTGTGGCGAGGCACAGATCTGGTGAAGGGTACCAACAAATCTACAGCATTGAAGGTCCCCAAGAATGTAGTGGCCTTCATCATTCTGAAATGGAAGACATTTGGAACCAACAAGACTCTTTCTAGAGCTGGCCTCCCGGCCAAACTGAGCAATCGGGGGAGAAGGGCCTTGTTCAGGGAGGTGACCAAGAATCTTATGGTCACTCTGACAGAGCTTCAGAGTTCCTCTGTGGAGAGAGGAGAACCTTCCAGAAGGACAACCATCTCTGCAGCACTCCACCAATCAGGACTTTATGGTAGAGTGGCCAGACAGAAGCCACTCCTCAGTAAAAGACATGACAGCCCGCTTGGAGTTTGCCAAAAGGCACCTAAAGGACTCTCAGACCATGAGAAACAAGATTCTCTGGTCTGATGAAAACAAGATTGAACTCTGGAGGAACATCACATCACGTCTGGAGAAAACCTGGCACCATCCTTACAGTGAAGCATGGTGGTGGCAGCATCATGCTGTGGTGATGTTTTTCAGAAGCAGGGATTGAGAGACTAATCAGGTTTGAGTGAAAGATGAACGGAGCAAAGTACAGAGAGATCCTTGATGAAAACCTGCTCCAGAGCACTCAGGACCTCAGACTGGGGTGAAGGTTCACCTTCCAACAGGACAACGACCCTAAGCACACAGCCAAGACAACGCAGGAGTGGCTTTGGGACAAGTCTCTGAATGTCCTTGAGTGGCCCAGCCTGAGCCAGGACTTGAACCCAATCCAACATCTCTGGAGAGACCTGAAAATAGCTGTGCAGCGACGCTCCCCATCCAACCTGACAGAGCTTGAGAGGATCTGCAGAGAAGAATGGGAGAAACTCCCCAAATACAGGTGTGCCAAGCTTGTAGCGTCATACCCAAGAAGACTCAAGGCTGTAATCACTGCCAATGATGCTTCAACAAAGTGCTGATTAAAGGGTCTGAATACTTATGTAAATGTAATATTTAAGTTTTGTATTTTTAATACATTTGCAAAAAAAAAGAGAAAAAATGTTTTTGCTTTGTCATTATGGGGTATTGTGATGTCATTATGGGGTATTGTGACGTCATTATGGGGTATTGTGACGTCATTATGGGGTATTGTGACGTCATTATGGGGTATTGTGATGTCATTATGGGGTATTGTGACGTCATTATGGGGTATTGTGACGTCATTATGGGGTATTGTGACGTCATTATGGGGTATTGTGACGTCATTATGGGGTATTGTGATGTCATTATGGGGTATTGTGTGTAGATTGATGAGAATTTAAAAAATGGATAAAACAAATCTATAAGTCTGTAACGTAACAAAATGTGGAAAAATTGAAGGGTCTGAATACTTTCTGAATGCACTGTATATATATATATATATATATATATACATACAGTGAGTGTGCAAAACATTAGGTATAGCTGCTCTTTCCATGACAGACTGACCAGCTGAATTCAGGTGAAAGATTTGATCCTTTATTGAGGTCACTTGTTAAATACCCTTCAATCAGTGTAGATGAAGGGGAGGAGATGGGTTAAAGAAGGATTTTAAAGCCTTGAGACAATTGAGACATGGATTGTGTATTTTTGCCATTCAGAGTGTGAATGGGGCAAGACAAAATATTGAAGTTTCTTTGAACGGGGTATGGTAGTATGTGCCAGGCACACCGGGTTGAGTGTGTCAAGAACTGCAACGCTGCTGGGTTTTTCACACTAAACAGTTTCCCCTGTGTATCAAGAAAGGTCCACCACCCAAAGGACATCCAGCCAACTTAACACATGTGGGAAGCACTGGAGTCAACATGGGCCAGCGTCCCTGTGGAACGCTTTCGACTCGTTGTAGAGTCCATGACCCGACGAATTGAGGCTGTTCTGACATTAAGAACACCTTCTAATATTGAGTTGCACCCCTCCCTTTTTTCCCCTCAGAAACAGCCTCAAATTGTCATGGCATGGACTCTACAATGAGTCGAAAGCGTTCCACAGGGACGGTCAGTCTATGTCATGGAAAGAGCAAGAATCCATAATGTTTTGTTCGCTGATTTCCAGTGTGTGTATCAAGAACGGTCCGCCTCTCAAAAGGACATCCAGCCAGTTTGACACGACTGTGGGAAGCACTGGAGTCAACAATACTTTTGGTCCCCTAAAATGGGGGTCTATGTACAAAAAAGTGCTGTTATTTCTAAACGGTTCACCCGATATGGATGAAAATGCCCCCGAATTGAAGCTGACAGTCTGCACTTTATCATTTAAAATCCAAATTACTTTGGTACAGAGCCAAAACAACAACATAAAGTGTCAGTGTCCTAATACTTTTGGAACTCACATATATATATATATATATATATATACATATATACATACACATATATATACATATACAAACATACACATATATATATACATATACATATATACATATACATATATATATACACATATATATACATATACAAACATACACATATACATATATATATATACATATACATATATAATATATATATATATATATACATATATGTGTGTATACATATATACACACATATATACATATATACACACATATATATATATATATATATATATACATATATACATATACATATATATATACATACATATATATACATATACATACACACATACATACATATATATACATATATACATACACATATATACATATATATATACATATACATATATATATACATATATACACATATATATATATATATATATATATATATACGTACAATATTCTGTTCTATCCCGTTGTGCTCTAAGAGTTGCGGAATATGTGTTTCTATCTGCAGTGTGAGGCCCAACATCTTCCTGGGAACCTGCGAAGGCTCCACTCAGTATAAGAAGTGGTACTTTGAGATGATGGTAGACTACGTTGAGCCTTTCGTGACAGCCACACCCTCTCACCTGCGTGTGGGCTGGGCCCTGACAGAGGGGTATTCCCCCTATCCTGGGGGCGGAGAGGGCTGGGGTGGCAACGGGGTGGGGGATGACCTCTACTCATACGGCTTCGATGGACTGCACCTGTGGTCAGGTACGCTTTACCTTCCTATTGTTACCATGTCAATGTTTCACCTCAGGTTCATATTGTAAACGCTGTCTAGTCTACTGCACATACAGAGTAAGACCGGGTTCGTCTTCCGTTCAGTCACTTGCAACACAAATTGAAAGGTGTTATTAGCGTTTTCATGGCAAACATGTATGGCTTGACGAAGATAGAAGAGTTGACCACAGCACATACAGTATGGAACCCAGACCACAGCACATACAGTATGGAAACCAGACCACAGCACATACAGGAAGGAACGAGACCACAGCACATACAGTATGGAACCAGACCACAGCACATACAGTATGGAAACCAGACCACAGCACATACAGTATGGAAACCAGACCACAGCACATACAGTATGGAAACCAGACCACAGCACATACAGGAAGGAACGAGACCACAGCACATACAGTATGGTACCAGACCACAGCACATACAGTATGGAAACCAGACCACAGCACATACAGTATGGAAACCAGACCACAGCACATACAGGAAGGAACGAGACCACAGCACATACAGTATGGAACCAGACCACAGCACATACAGTATGGAAACCAGACCACAGCACATACAGTATGGAACGAGACCACAGCACATACAGTATGGAAACCGAGACCACAGCACATACAGTATGGTACCAGACCACAGCACATACAGTATGGGACCAGACCACAGCACATACAGTATAGAAACCAGACCACAGCACATACAGTATGGAACCAGACCACAGCACATACAGTATGGAAACCAGACCACAGCACATACAGGAAGGAACGAGACCACAGCACATACAGTATGGAAACCAGACCACAGCACATACAGTATGGAAACCAGACTAGTTTTCCAGTAGCCCCCTGACTCCTCCCCTCTCCCCTCCAGGTCACGTCCCCCGCCAGGTAGCGTCGCCCAATCAGCATGCCCTAGCAGCTGATGATGTTGTGTCGTGCTGTCTGGATCTGAGCGTGCCCAGTATCTCGTTCCGGGTCAACGGCCACCCGGTCCAGGGCATGTTCGAGAACTTCAACATAGATGGACTGTTCTTCCCCGTCATCAGCTTCTCTGCTGGAGTGAAGTAAGATGGAGGACAACATGGGGGCTAGACTTGTGCAGTACAAAAACATGTTGTTTGATTGATTGATTAATTGATTGATATTTTACCTACCTTAGGTGAATGTGCTCGTCGTACATAGCTCTGGATGAGGTGTAATGTAATGTAATGTTAGCCAGCCAGCCAGCCAGCCAGCCAGCCAGCCAGCCAGCCAGCCAGCCAGCCAGCCAGCCAGACAGACAGACAGACAGACAGACAGACAGACAGACAGACAGACAGACAGACAGACAGACAGACAGACAGACAGACAGACAGACAGACAGACAGACAGACAGACAGTTAATGGCTGATTGAATGATGAGAGTAAAGGGGTCAGGGACCAAGGACTCTGCAGCACCAGGGCTCAATGCCCTTCTGATCCTGAGACTTACAGAAAGATTCTAGTCAGGTCTCATGTCCATGCAAAACCCCTGGCCCTATAAATGACCCCACTGTATTTCCTGACCTTTAAAATGACCCCACGGTTTTTCCTTTCTCTTGGCCTTTAAAACGACCCCACTGTTTTTCATTTTTCCTTGCTCTTAAAATAGCCCCACTGTTTTTCCTGGCCCTTAACGTGACCCCATTTTATTTCCTGTCTCCTCAGAGCTCGTTTACTGTTGGGCGGTCGCCATGGAGACTTTAAGTTCCTACCCCCCCCGGGCTATGCCCCGTGCTACGAGGCTCTGCTACCCAAGGACAGAATGAGGATCGAACCCATCAAGGAGTACAAACACGACTTTGACGGAGTCCGAAACTTGCTGGGGCCAACCCAGTCCCTCACACACACCTCCTTTACCCCCAATCCCGTAGACACTGCTCAGGTAACACACACACACACACACTGTCCCCTAGCCCTAACCCTGTTCAGGTACCACACACACCCTGTCCCCTAGCCCTAAACCTGTTCAGGTACTAGACACACCCTGTCCCCTAGCCCTAACCCTGTTCAGGTACCACACACACCCTGTCCCCTAGCCCTAACCCTGTTCAGGTACCACACACACCTTGTCCCCTAGCCCTAACCCTGTTCAGGTACCACACACACACACACCCTGTCCCCTAGCCCTAACCCTGTTCAGGTACCACACACACACACACCCTGTCCCCTAGCCCTAACCCTGCTCAGGTAACACACACACACACACCCTGTCCCCTAGCCCTAACCCTGTTCAGGTACCACACACACCCTGTCCCCTAGCCCTAACCCTGTTCAGGTAACACACACACCCTGTCCCCTAGCCCTAACCCTGTTCAGGTACCACACACACCCTGTCCCCTAGCCCTAACCCTGTTCAGGTACCACACACACACACACCCTGTCCCCTAGCCCTAACCCTGTTCAGGTAACACACACACCCTGTCCCCTAGCCCTAACCCTGTTCAGGTACCACACACACCCTGTCCCCTAGCCCTAACCCTGTTCAGGTACCACACACACCCTGTCCCCTAGCCCTAACCCTGTTCAGGTAACACACACACCCTGTCCCCTAGCCCTAACCCTGTTCAGGTACCACACACACCCTGTCCCCTAGCCCTAACCCTGTTCAGGTAACATACACACACACACCCTGTCCCCTAGCCCTAACCCTGTTCAGGTACCACACACACCCTGTCCCCTAGCCCTAACCCTGCTCAGGTAACACACACACCCTGTCCCCTAGCCCTAACCCTGCTCAGGTACCAGACTCACCCTGTCCCGTAGCCCTAACCCTGTTCAGGTAACACACACACCCTGTCCCCTAGCCCTAACCCTGTTCAGGTAACACACACACCCTGTCCCCTAGCCCTAACCCTGTTCAGGTACCACACACACCCTGTCCCCTAGCCCTAACCCTGTTCAGGTAACACACACACCCTGTCCCCTAGCCCTAACCCTGCTCAGGTACCACACACACCCTGTCCCCTAGCCCTAACCCTGTTCAAGTAACACACACACCCTGTCCCCTAGCCCTAACCCTGCTCAGGTAACACACACACACCCTGTCCCCTAGCCCTAACCCTGTTCAGGTACCACACACACCCTGTCCCCTAGCCCTAACCCTGTTCAGGTAACATACACACACACACCCTGTCCCCTAGCCCTAACCCTGTTCAGGTAACACACACACCCTGTCCCCTAGCCCTAACCCTGCTCAGGTAACACACACACACACACCCTGTCCCCTAGCCCTAACCCTGTTCAGGTAACACACACACCCTGTCCCCTAGCCCTAACCCTGTTCAGGTACCACACACACCCTGTCCCCTAGCCCTAACCCTGTTCAGGTAACACACACACCCTGTCCCCTAGCCCTAACCCTGTTCAGGTAACACACACACCCTGTCCCCTAGCCCTAACCCTGTTCAGGTACCACACACACCCTGTCCCCTAGCCCTAACCCTGTTCAGGTAACACACACACCCTGTCCCCTAGCCCTAACCCTGCTCAGGTACCACACACACACACCCTGTCCCCTAGCCCTAACCCTGTTCAGATACCAGACAAGGCTGTCCATTTACTCCTCTTCACTTTCGATCTGCGGACCTCTGACCTTTATTTGACCTATAACCTTTTACGCTGTGTGTGCTGCAGATCGTGTTGCCGCCCCACCTGGAGAAGATCAGGGAGAAGCTGGCAGAGAATATCCACGCGCTGTGGGCCATCACACGCATCGAGCAGGGCTGGACTTATGGAATAGTGAGTATATTACCCCTTTAATAACAGACAAGAAATACTGATACAGCAACGCTTGGATAATGGCACTGATCGCCGGCCAGACAGAGAAAAAAAGGGGCCCTTAGGGGCCATTAGTCAAAAGTACTGCGCTGGGATGTAATGACCCTCTCTGTCTGTTTTCTCCCTTCCTACAGTTCAGAGACGACAACAAGAAGCTGCATCCCTGTCTGGTAGACTTCCAGACCCTTCCTGAACCTGAGAGGAATTACAATCTGCAAATGTCTGGGGAAACACTTAAGTAATAATCGAATAATGTAACATAATACAATGTAATGTAATATAATAATATCATATAATAAAATAATACAATATAATGTAATATAATATAATAATATAATATAATAAAATAATACAATATAATGTAATATAATAATATAATATAATAAAATAATACAATATAATGTAATATAATAATATAATATAATAAAATAATACAATATAATGTAATATAATAATATAATATACTAAAATAATACAATATAATGTAATATAATAATATAATATAATAAAATAATACAATATAATGTAATATAATAATATAATAATGTAACATAATACAATGTAATGTAATATAATAATATAATAATGTAATATAATACTATAATGTATTATAATAATGTAATATAATAATATAATAATGTAATATAATACTATAATGTAATATAATAATGTAATATAATACTATAATGTAATATAATAATGTAATATAATAATATAATATAATAATATAATGTAATATAATAATATAATTGAATAATATAATATAATAATATAATAAAATAATACAATGTCATGTAATGTAATATAATAATGTAATATAATCATATAATCATATAATCATATAATAATGTAATATAATAATATAATGTAACATAATAAAATAATACAATGTAATGTAATATAATTATATAAAACAAAATATAATATAATAATTGAATAATTGAATAATATAATAAAATAGTATAATAAAATAATACAATGTAATATAATAATGTTATATAATAATATAATGCAATATAATAATACAATATAATAGTATCATGCAATATAATAATGTAATATAATAGTATCATGCAATATAATAATGTAATATAATAGTATCATGCAATATAATAATGTAATATAATAACATAATAATGTAATGTAATATAAGGGAGGAACTATAACCTGCAGATGTCTGGGGAAACACAGTGTCCTTGTCCTTAGTCGTCTACCCCTTCCAGCTACGCCCTGCCATAAATACATGTGCTGAGCCCTTGGCTGGTTTCCTATAGCCAGAGAATGGTAATCGGAAGTGCTTTTTAGTCCAGGAATAATGTAAAGCTAATGTCATGTAAAGGTCCCCAATTGGTCTGTAATGTCTGTAAAGTGTGTATCCTTTGTGTGTGTAAAGGTCTTCACTTGGTTTCTAATGTGTGTTTAAAATGTCCTGAGTTGGTCTCTGTGTTTAGAGGGGCCAGTTAGCTTGTAATGTGTGTATCTCTGTGCTCTTCCAGGACTCTGCTGGCCCTGGGCTGCCATGTGGGCATGGGGGATGAGAAGGCAGAGGAGAACCTGAAGATCATTAAAATGCCAAAGACGTAAGTCCCATCTTCCCTCCCTCACACTACAGCCAATATACATCTATATCTCACCCTCTCCTCTCCTCCCCTCCCTGAATTCTCTCTCTCTCTCTCTCTCTCTCTCTCTCTCTCTCTCCTCTCTCTCTCTCCCCCTCCCTGAATCTCCTCTCTCTCTCCTCCCCTCCCTGAATCTCCTCTCTCTCCCTCTCTCTCTCTCTCTCTCTCTCTCTCTCTCTCTCTCTCTCCTCCCCTCCCTGAATCTCCTCTCTCTCTCTCTCCTCCCCTCCCTGAATCTCTTCTCTCTCTCTCTCTCTCTCTCTCCTCCCCTCCCTGAATCTCCTCTCTCTCTCTCTCCTCTCTCTCTCTCCTCCCCTCCCTGAATCTCCTCTCTCTCTCTCTCCTCCCCTCCCTGAATCTCTTCTCTCTCTCTCTCTCTCTCTCTCTCTCCTCCCCTCCCTGAATCTCCTCTCTCTCTCTCTCCTCTCTCTCTCTCCTCCCCTCCCTGAATCTCTTCTCTCTCTCTCTCTCTCTCTCTCTCTCTCTCTCTCTCTCCTCCCCTCCCTGAATCTCCTCTCTCTCTCTCTCCTCCCCTCCCTGAATCTCCTCTCTCTCTCTCTCCTCCCCTCCCTGAATCTCCTCTCTCTCTCTCTCCTCCCCTCCCTGAATCTCCTCTCTCTCTCTCTCCTCTCTCTCTCTCCTCCCCTCCCTGCTCTTCCCTCTCTCCTCTCTCAGCTATATAATGAGCAATGGATTTAAGCCCGCCCCCCTGGACCTGAGCCACGTCAAACTGACGCCCAATCAAAACCAGCTGGTGGAGAAGCTGGCAGAGAACGGTCACAATGTGTGGGCACGTGACCGCGTGCGCCAGGGATGGACGTACAGCATTGTGCAGGTAATAAAATCCCCCCATTAGGAAAAACAATGTTAGGTCTGCAGTAGTTTTGGTCAGATCAGGTCTGTGTGTAAGCTTTCCTCCATTACCACAGCATTATCACCCTCTCTCTCCTTCAGTCTATATTGTGTTATTAGCATGAATCCAAATAGTGTGTCCATAGCTGATACTACAAAAAACACTCCCCCTACAGGTGTTGATATAGGTAACACTATACATGTAAACAAATAAATAAATATGATGGTGAATTATATTATTGTTTTCTTCCTGTGCCCAGGATATCATGAACAAGCGTAACCCACGTCTGGTTCCTTATAACCTGCTGGATGAGAGAACCAAGAAGACCAACCGAGACAGCGTCAACAACGCCGTACGCACTCTCATTGGCTACGGATACAACATCGAGCCTCCAGACCAGGAGAGCAGTGAGTCTATAGTGTTGTCTTACTCTAAACGAAGGACAGGAGGAGAATTTACGTCTCCATACTTAAATATCTCACTCCTTCTCTCTCACACTGTCTCTCTCTCTCTCTCTCTCTCTCTCTCTCTCTCTCTCTCTCTCACACTGTCTCTCTCTCTCTCTCTCTCTCTCTCACACTCTCTCTCTCTCTCTCTCTCTCTCTCTCTCTCTCTCACTGTCTCTCTCTCTCTCTCTCTCTCTCTCACACTCTCTCTCTCTCTCTCTCTCTCTCTCACACTGTCTCTCTCTCTCTCTCTCTCTCTCACTGTCTCTCTCTCTCTCTCTCTCTCTCTCTCTCTCTCTCTCTCTCACACACTGTCTCTCTCTCTCTCTCTCTCTCTCTCTCTCTCTCTCTCTCTCTCTCTCTCTCTAGCTGGCCTTGGCCTGGATGACGTGCGTGGGGATAAGGTGCGCATCTTCCGTGCTGAGAAGTCATACGCGGTCACGTCTGGGAAGTGGTACTTTGAATTTGAGGCGGTGACGACCGAAGAGATGAGAGTGGGTTGGGCCCGACCCAACGTCAGGGCTGACAATGAGCTGGGAGCAGACGAGCTGGCCTGGGTCTTCAACGGAAAAACGGTATGTCACAAACACTGCCAGTCTAAAGAACTCAATCACATTGGCTGTCTGGGTTAGACTAGGGTCACACAGGGATTCCACGTAAACTGATGATGGACAACGGAGACGATTCTCTGGGGGAAATTGTGTCTTTTTTACCCATGCTACCCAAACAAATGATGAAAGCATACGAGTTCATGTCTCTCTCGCCCCAAACAAATGACGAAAGCATACGAGTTAATGTCTCTCTCGCCCCAAACAAATGATGAAAGCATACGAGTTCATGTCTCTCTCGCCCCAAACAAATGACGAAAGCATACGAGTTAATGTCTCTCTCGCCCCAAACAAATGATGAAAGCATACGAGTTAATGTGTCTCTCGCCCCAAACAAATGACGAAAGCATACGAGTTAATGTGTCCCTCGCCCCAAACAAATTATGAAAGCATACGAGTTAATGTGTCTCTCGCCCCAAACAAATGATGAAAGCATACGAGTTAATGTCTCTCGCACCAAACAAATGACGAAAGCATACGAGTTCATGTCTCTCTCGCCCCAAACAAATGATGAAAGCATACGAGTTAATGTGTCTCTCGCCCCAAACAAATGATGAAAGCATACGAGTTCATGTCTCTCTCGCCCCAAACAAATGACGAAAGCATACGAGTTAATGTGTCTCTCGCCCCAAACAAATGATGAAAGCATACGAGTTAATGTGTCTCTCGCCCCAAACAAATGATGAAAGCATACGAGTTAATGTGTCTCTCGCCCAAACAAATGATGAAAGCATACGAGTTAATGTGTCTCTCGCCCCAAACAAATGATGAAAGCATACGAGTTAATGTGTCTCTCGCCCCAAACAAATGATGAAAGCATACGAGTTAATGTGTCTCTCGCCCCAAACAAATGATGAAAGCATACGAGTTAATGTGTCTCTCGCCCCAAACAAATGATGAAAGCATACGAGTTAATGTGTCTCTCGCCCCAAACAAATGATGAAAGCATACGAGTTAATGTGTCTCTCGCCCCAAACAAATGATGAAAGCATACGAGTTAATGTGTCTCTCGCCCCAAACAAATGATGAAAGCATACGAGTTAATGTGTCTCTCGCCCCAAACAAATGATGAAAGCATACGAGTTCATGTCTCTCTGTGTAACCTTATTCCTATACTCTTTATGAAGGCACTTACCATTAGTCCAGACATGTTGTTTTTTTTAACAAATGTTTTACCAAACCAATATATTAACACATTTTATTTTACTTTCTCATAGTTTCATATTTATATAACTTTGTTTTTATCTAACTTTGAGTTTGTTTGTCCCTCCAGGCCCAGCGCTGGCACGTGGGTAATGACCCGTTTGGTCGCCAGTGGCAGTCAGGTGATGTGGTGGGGTGTATGATCGACCTGACCGAACAAAACATTATGTTCACCCTGAACGGAGAGATGCTCATCAGCGACTCTGGCTCAGACATGGCTTTCAAGGACATAGAGATAGGAGAAGGTAATAGTGGTGTTGTCATGGTTCAGTATACACAATGTAGGGGTCTGGTGAGCTACAGGATGGTTTAATACAGGCTCTATAGGTCTGGGGAGCTAATGGGTGGTTTAATACAGGCTCTATAGGTCTGGGGAGCTAATGGGTGGTTTAATACAGGCTCTATAGGTCTGGGGAGCTAATGGGTGGTTTAATACAGGCTCTATAGGTCTGGGGAGATAATGGATGGTTTAATACAGGCTCTATAGGTCTGGGGAGCTAATGGATGGTTTAATACAAGCTCTATAGGTCTGGGGAGCTACAGGATGGTTTAATACAGGCTCTATAGGTCTGGGGAGCAACAGGGTGGTTTAATACAGGCTCTATAGGTCTGGGGAGCTACAGGGTGGTTTAATACAGGCTCTATAGGTCTGGGGAGCTAATGGGTGGTTTAATACAGGCTCTATAGGTCTGGGGAGCTAATGGGTGGTTTAATACAGGCTCTATAGGTCTGGGGAGCTACAGGGTGGTTTAATACAGGCTCTATAGGTCTGGTGAGCTAATGGGTGGTTTAATACAGGCTCTATAGGTCTGGGGAGCTAATGGGTGGTTTAATACAGGCTCTATAGGTCTGGGGAGCTACTGGGTGGTTTAATACAGGCTCTAGAGGTCTGGGGAGCTAATGGGTGGTTTAATACAGGCTCTATAGGTCTGGGGAGCTAATGGGTGGTTTAATACAGGCTCTATAGGTCTGGGGAGCTACTGGGTGGTTTAATACAGGCTCTAGAGGTCTGGGGAGCTAATGGGTGGTTTAATACAGGCTCTATAGATCTGGGGAGCTACAGGGTGGTTTAATACAGGCTCTAGAGGTCTGGGGAGCTACAGGGTGTGCAGCAGGAACAAACATTGTTCCATTAAAGCAGTAACACAGATGGTTCAACCATTAGTTGATTGGTTAAACCTGGTGCTCCAGTGCTGGGCCGGAATAAAATGCTGAATGCACTATAGATCTCCAGGACCTGCTTCAGAACCTGAAGAGAAGCTCCACTTCCCTATGGGCCCTGGTCAAATGAACTCTCCTGCAGCTCCACTTCCCTATGGGCCCTGGTCAAATGAACTCTCCTGCAGCTCCACTTCCCTATGGGCCCTGGTCAAATGAACTCTCCTGCAGCTCCACTTCCCTATGGGCCCTGGTCAAATGAACTCTCCTGCAGCTCCACTTCCCTATGGGCCCTGGTGTAATGTAGTGCACTGCTGTATGTAGTGAACCTAACTCTCCCCTTCTACCTCTTCAGGCTTCATCCCAGTGTGTACCCTGGGCCTGTCTCAGGTGGGCAGGATCAACCTGGGTCAGAACGTCAGCAGTCTGCGCTACTTCGCCATCTGTGGTCTCCAGGAGGGATTCGAACCATTTGCCATCAACATGAAGAGAGACATTACCATGTGGTTCAGCAAGAGCCTGCCACAGTTCGCCCCTGTGCCAACTAACCACCAACACATTGAGGTACTGAACCCAATAACCACCAACACATTGAGGTACTGACCCAATAACCACCAACACATTGAGGTACTGACCCAATAACCACCAACACATTGAGGTACTGACCCAATAACCACCAACACATTGAGGTACTGAACCCAATAACCACCAACACATTGAGGTACAGACCCAATAACCACCAACACATTGAGGTACTGACCCAATAACCACCAACACATTGAGGTACTGACCCAATAACCACCAACACATTGAGGTACTGAACAATAACCACCAACACATTGAGGTACTGACCCAATAACCACCAACACATTGAGGTACTGACCCAATAACCACCAACACATTGAGGTACTGACCCAATAATCACCAATACATTGAGGTACTGACCCAATAACCACCAACACATTGAGGTACTGACCCAATAACCACTAACACATTGAAGTACTGACCCAATAACCACTAACACATTGAAGTACTGACCCAATAACCACCAACACATTGAGGTACAGACCTACTAACCACCACCAACACATTGAGGTACTGACCCAATAACCACCAACACATTGAGGTACTGACCCAATAACCACTAACACATTGAGGTACTGACCCAATAACCACCAACACATTGAGGTACTGAACCCAATAACCACCAACACATTGAGGTACTGACCCAATAACCACCAACACATTGAGGTACTGACCCAATAATCACCAATACATGGAGGTACTGACCCAATAACCACCAACACATTGAGGTACTGACCCAATAACCACTAACACATTGAAGTACTGACCCAATAACCACCAACACATTGAGGTACTGACCCAATAACCACCAACACATTGAGGTACTGACCCAATAATCACCAATACATGGAGGTACTGACCCAATAACCACCAACACATTGAGGTACTGACCCAATAACCACCAACACATTGAGGTACTGACCCAATAACCACCAACACATTGAGGTACTGACCCAATAACCACCAACACATTGTGGTAGTTGACTTAATGACCAGGATAATAAGATTTGGGGAATCATGTATCTGACAGGGTTCGTTGAGTCTAACTTATTGAAATCAAATCAAACTTTATTTATATAGCACATTTCTTACAAAAAGTGCATTTCAATATGCTTTCGGCTTGATTTAGAGAGGAAATCATCCTTATTTAGTTAGAGAGGCTTTATTTAGAGAGGAAATCATCCTTATTTAGTTAGAGAGGCTTTATTTAGAGAGGAAATCATCCTTATTTAGTTAGAGAGGCTTTATTTAGAGAGGAAATCATCCTTATTTAGTTAGAGAGGCTTTATTTAGAGAGGAAATCATCCTTATTTAGTTGGAGGCTTTATTTAGAGAGGAAATCATCCTTATTTAGTTAGAGAGGCTTTATTTAGAGGGATTCATCCTTATGTAGTTAGAGGCTTTATTTAGAGAGGGAATCATCCTTATTTAGTTAGAGAGGCTTTATTTAGAGAGGAAATCATCCTTATTTAGTTAGAGAGGCTTTATTTAGAGAGGAAATCATCCTTATTTAGTTAGAGGCTTTATTTAGAGGGAATCATCCTTATTTAGTTAGAGAGGCTTTATTTAGAGAGGAAATCATCCTTATTTAGTTAGAGAGGCTTTATTTAGAGAGGAAATCATCCTTATTTAGTTAGAGAGGCTTTATTTAGATAGGAAATCATCCTTATTTAGTTAGAGAGGCTTTATTTAGAGAGGAAATCATCCTTATTTAGTTGGAGGCTTTATTTAGAGAGGAAATCATCCTTATGTAGTTAGAGAGGCTTTATTTAGAGAGGAAATCATCCTTATTTAGTTAGAGAGGCTTTATTTAGAGAGGAAATCATCCTTATTTAGTTAGAGAGGCTTTATTTAGAGAGAATCATCCTTATTTAGCGATAGAGAGGGAATCATCCTTATTTAGCGATAGAGAGGGAATCATCCTTATGTAGTTAGAGAGGCTTTATTTAGAGAGAATCATCCTTATTTAGCGATAGAGAGGGAATCATCCCGCCACATTGTGTTAATGTACCGGACCTCTAAAATGATATGCGACTGAAGTGCTCTGTTTCAAGTGTTTCTTATATACAGGTGAAGCTACATGTATTCAGTAATCCATTGTAGAAATATGATACTTCCAGAGTATGTTGATTGCGGGTAGGTATGACTTGAGATACGCAACAATAGTAAGTGATACTTGGCATTTGCAGGGAATAAGTTTAGCAGGAGGTTCTAGTGAGGAGACTGGAGATTTCTTTAGTGAGGAGTTATCCAGTATTTCCCTGTCACTGTTGTTCATGGAGCTCTCTTCCTCTTCGCTGTTCTTCTCTCTTCTTTGCTCTTCTTCGCTCTTCTTCTCTCTTCTCCTCCTCTTTGCTCTTCTTCTCTCTTCTCCTCCTCTTTGCTCTTCTTCTCTCTTCTCCTCCTCTTTGCTCTTCTTCGCTCTTCTTCTCTCTTCTCTCTTCTTCGCCCTTCTCTCTTCTTCGCTCTTCTTCGCTCTTCTTCGCTCTTCTTCGCTCTTCTCTCTTCTTCGCCCTTCTTCTCTCTTCTTCGCTCTTCTTCTCTCTTCTTCGCTCTTCTCAATTCTTCGCTCTTCTAACTTCATCGATCTTCTTCTCTTCTTCTCTCTTCTTCGCTCTTCTTCGCTCTTCTTCTCTCTTTTTTACTCTTCATCTCTCCCCCTCCAGGTGTCCCGCGTGGACGGGACAGTGGACAGCGCTCCCTGCCTGAAGTTGACCCACAAGACGTTCGGCTCCCAGAATGCCAACACTGACATGCTGTTCCTCCGCCTGAGCATGCCCGTGGAGTTTGACGAGGTCTTCAAGATAACAGCCGGGACCACGCCGCTGACCCGCACGTTGACCATCCACGAGGACGAGGTTCTGGAGGTGGAGCCGGACTCGGAGTTTGAGGTTCTGAAGAAGTCGGCCAGTAAGAAGGAGCAGGAAGAGAAGGAAAAGGAACCGTCTGTCGCCAAGGAGACGCCCGAGATAGAGAAGGACGCGATGTCAGAGAAGGGCAAGAAGAGAGGGTTAGTAGTGACCGATGGGGATGTGTAGAGGAGAACAGAGGGTTAGTAGTGACCGATGGGGATGTGTAGAGGAGAACAGAGGGTTAGTAGTGACTATAGGGATGTGTAGAGGAGAACAGAGGGTTAGTAGTGACCGATGGGGATGTGTAGAGGAGAACAGAGGGTTAGTAGTGACCGATGGGGATGTGTAGAGGAGAACAGAGGGTTAGTAGTGACTATAGGGATGTGATGAGGAGAACAGAGGGTTAGTAGTGACTATAGGGATGTGATGAGGAGAACAGAGGGTTAGTAGTGACCGATGGGGATGTGTAGAGGAGAACAGAGGGTTAGTAGTGACTATAGGGATGTGTAGAGGAGAACAGAGGGTTAGTAGTGACTATAGGGATGTGATGAGGAGAACAGAGGGTTAGTAGTGACTATAGGGATGTGATGAGGAGAACAGAGGGTTAGTAGTGACTATAGGGATGTGATGAGGAGAACAGAGGGTTAGTAGTGACTATAGGGATGTGATGAGGAGAACAGAGGGTTAGTAGTGACTATAGGGATGTGATGAGGAGAACAGAGGGTTAGTAGTGACCGATGGGGATGTGTAGAGGAGAACAGAGGGTTAGTAGTGACCGATGGGGATGTGTAGAGGAGAACAGAGGGTTAGTAGTGACTATAGGGATGTGTAGAGGAGAACAGAGGGTTAGTAGTGACTATAGGGATGTGATGAGGAGAACAGAGGGTTAGTAGTGACTATAGAGATGTGTAGAGGAGAACAGAGGGTTAGTAGTGACTGATGGGATGTGTAGAGGATAACAGAGGGTTAGTAGTGACTATAGGGATGTGTAGAGGAGAACAGAGGGTTAGTAGTGACCGATGGGGATGTGTAGAGGAGAACAGAGGGTTAGTAGTGACTATAGGGATGTGTAGAGGAGAACAGAGGGTTAGTAGTGACTATAGGGATGTGATGAGGAGAACAGAGGGTTAGTAGTGACTATAGGGATGTGATGAGGAGAACAGAGGGTTAGTAGTGACTATAGGGATGTGATGAGGAGAACAGAGGGTTAGTAGTGACTATAGGGATGTGATGAGGAGAACAGAGGGTTAGTAGTGACTATAGGGATGTGATGAGGAGAACAGAGGGTTAGTAGTGACCGATGGGGATGTGTAGAGGAGAACAGAGGGTTAGTAGTGACCGATGGGGATGTGTAGAGGAGAACAGAGGGTTAGTAGTGACTATAGGGATGTGTAGAGGAGAACAGAGGGTTAGTAGTGACTATAGGGATGTGTAGAGGAGAACAGAGGGTTAGTAGTGACTATAGGGATGTGATGAGGAGAACAGAGGGTTAGTAGTGACTATAGAGATGTGTAGAGGAGAACAGAGGGTTAGTAGTGACTATAGGGATGTGTAGAGGAGAACAGAGGGTTAGTAGTGACTATAGGGATGTGATGAGGAGAACAGAGGGTTAGTAGTGACTATAGGGATGTGTAGAGGAGAACAGAGGGTTAGTAGTGACTATAGGGATGTGATGAGGAGAACAGAGGGTTAGTAGTGACTGATGGGGATGTGTAGAGGAGAACAGAGGGTTAGTAGTGACTATGGGGATGTGTAGAGGAGAACAGAGGGTTAGTAGTGACTATGGGGATGTGTAGAGGAGAACAGAGGGTTAGTAGTGACTATAGAGATGTGTAGAGGAGAACAGAGGGTTAGTAGTGACTATAGGGATGTGATGAGGAGAACAGAGGGTTAGTAGGCACTATAGGGATGTGATGAGGAGAACAGAGGGTTAGTAGTGACTATAGGGATGTGATGAGGAGAACAGAGGGTTAGTAGTGACTATAGGGATGTGATGAGGAGAACAGAGGGTTAGTAGTGACTATAGGGATGTGTAGAGGAGAACAGAGGGTTAGTAGTGACTATGGGGATGTGTAGAGGAGAACAGAGGGTTAGTAGTGACTATAGAGATGTGTAGAGGAGAACAGAGGGTTAGTAGTGACTGATGGGATGTGTAGAGGATAACAGAGGGTTAGTAGTGACTATAGGGATGTGTAGAGGAGAACAGAGGGTTAGTAGTGACCGATGGGGATGTGTAGAGGAGAACAGAGGGTTAGTAGTGACTATAGGGATGTGTAGAGGAGAACAGAGGGTTAGTAGTGACTATAGGGATGTGATGAGGAGAACAGAGGGTTAGTAGTGACTATAGGGATGTGATGAGGAGAACAGAGGGTTAGTAGTGACTATAGGGATGTGATGAGGAGAACAGAGGGTTAGTAGTGACTATAGGGATGTGATGAGGAGAACAGAGGGTTAGTAGTGACTATAGGGATGTGATGAGGAGAACAGAGGGTTAGTAGTGACCGATGGGGATGTGTAGAGGAGAACAGAGGGTTAGTAGTGACCGATGGGGATGTGTAGAGGAGAACAGAGGGTTAGTAGTGACTATAGGGATGTGTAGAGGAGAACAGAGGGTTAGTAGTGACTATAGGGATGTGTAGAGGAGAACAGAGGGTTAGTAGTGACTATAGGGATGTGATGAGGAGAACAGAGGGTTAGTAGTGACTATAGAGATGTGTAGAGGAGAACAGAGGGTTAGTAGTGACTATAGGGATGTGTAGAGGAGAACAGAGGGTTAGTAGTGACTATAGGGATGTGATGAGGAGAACAGAGGGTTAGTAGTGACTATAGGGATGTGTAGAGGAGAACAGAGGGTTAGTAGTGACTATAGGGATGTGATGAGGAGAACAGAGGGTTAGTAGTGACTGATGGGGATGTGTAGAGGAGAACAGAGGGTTAGTAGTGACTATGGGGATGTGTAGAGGAGAACAGAGGGTTAGTAGTGACTATGGGGATGTGTAGAGGAGAACAGAGGGTTAGTAGTGACTATAGAGATGTGTAGAGGAGAACAGAGGGTTAGTAGTGACTATAGGGATGTGATGAGGAGAACAGAGGGTTAGTAGTGACTATAGGGATGTGATGAGGAGAACAGAGGGTTAGTAGTGACTATAGGGATGTGATGAGGAGAACAGAGGGTTAGTAGTGACTATAGGGATGTGATGAGGAGAACAGAGGGTTAGTAGTGACTATAGGGATGTGTAGAGGAGAACAGAGGGTTAGTAGTGACTATAGGGATGTGTAGAGGAGAACAGAGGGTTAGTAGTGACTATGGGGATGTGTAGAGGAGAACAGAGGGTTAGTAGTGACTATAGAGATGTGTAGAGGAGAACAGAGGGTTAGTAGTGACTATAGGGATGTGTAGAGGAGAACAGAGGGTTAGTAGTGACTATAGGGATGTGTAGAGGAGAACAGAGGGTTAGTAATGACTATAGGGATGTGTAGAGGAGAACAGAGGGTTAGTAGTGACTGATGAGGATGTGTAGAGGAGAACAGAGGGTTAGTAGTGACTATAGGGATGTGATGAGGAGAACAGAGGGTTAGTAGTGACTGATGGGGATGTGTAGAGGAGAACAGAGGGTTAGTTGTGACTATAGGGATGTGTAGAGGAGAACAGAGGGTTAGTAGTGACTGATGAGGATGTGTAGAGGAGAACAGAGGGTTAGTAGTGACTATAGGGATGTGTAGAGGAGAACAGAGGGTTAGTAGTGACTGATGAGGATGTGTAGAGGAGAACAGAGGGTTAGTAGTGACTATAGGGATGTGTAGAGGAGAACAGAGGGTTAGTAGTGACTGATGAGGATGTGTAGAGGAGAACAGAGGGTTAGTAGTGACTATAGGGATGTGTAGAGGAGAACAGAGGGTTAGTAGTGACTGATGAGGATGTGTAGAGGAGAACAGAGGGTTAGTAGTGACTATAGGGATGTGATGAGGAGAACAGAGGGTTAGTAGTGACTGATGGGGATGTGTAGAGGAGAACAGAGGGTTAGTTGTGACTATAGGGATGTGTAGAGGAGAACAGAGGGTTAGTAGTGACTGATGAGGATGTGTAGAGGAGAACAGAGGGTTAGTAGTGACTATAGGGATGTGTAGAGGAGAACAGAGGGTTAGTAGTGACTGATGAGGATGTGTAGAGGAGAACAGAGGGTTAGTAGTGACTATAGGGATGTGTAGAGGAGAACAGAGGGTTAGTAGTGACTGATGAGGATGTGTAGAGGAGAACAGAGGGTTAGTAGTGACTATAGGGATGTGTAGAGGAGAACAGAGGGTTAGTAGTGACTATAGGGATGTGTAGAGGAGAACAGAGGGTTAGTAGTGACTGATGGGGATGTGTAGAGGAGAACAGAGGGTTAATAGTGACTGATGAGGATGTGTAGAGGAGAACAGAGGGTTAGTAGTGACTATAGGGATGTGCAGAGGAGAACAGAGGGTTAGTAGTGACTATAGGGATGTGTAGAGGAGAACAGAGGGTTAGTAGTGACTGATGGGGATGTGTAGAGGAGAACAGAGGGTTAATAGTGACTGATGAGGATGTGTAGAGGAGAACAGAGGGTTAGTAGTGACTATAGGGATGTGCAGAGGAGAACAGAGGGTTAGTAGAGACTATAGGGATGTGTAGAGGAGAACAGAGGGTTAGTAGTGACTATAGGGATGTGTAGAGGAGAACAGAGGGTTAGTAGTGACTGATGAGGATGTGTAGAGGAGAACAGAGGGTTAGTAGTGACTATAGGGATGTGTAGAGGAGAACAGAGGGTTAGTAGTGACTGATGAGGATGTGTAGAGGAGAACAGAGGGTTAGTAGTGACTATAGGGATGTGTAGAGGAGAAGAGAGGGTTAGTAGTGACTGATGAGGATGTGTAGAGGAGAACAGAGGGTTAGTAGTGACTATAGGGATGTGTAGAGGAGAACAGAGGGTTAGTAGTGACTATAGGGATGTGTAGAGGAGAACAGAGGGTTAGTAGTGACTATAGGGATGTGTAGAGGAGAACAGAGGGTTAGTAGTGACTGATGAGGATGTGTAGAGGAGAACAGAGGGTTAGTAGTGACTATAGGGATGTGTAGAGGAGAACAGAGGGTTAGTAGTGACTGATGGGGATGTGTAGAGGAGAACAGAGGGTTAGTTGTGACTGATGAGGATGTGTAGAGGAGAACA
>NC_138299.1:160376063-160416063 GCF_965601325.2 Salmo salar | reverse complement strand
GGTCTGGAGAGGAGAGGTTATAGATGTCAATAACAGGTTATAACTGCTCTGTGTCTACAGTATGAAGCATAGTAACTGATACATGGTCTGGAGAGGAGAGGTTATAGATGTCAATAACAGGTTATAACTGCTCTGTGTCTACAGTATGAAGCATAGTAACTGATATATGGTCTGGAGAGGAGAGGTTATAGATGTCAATAACAGGTTATAACTGCTCTGTGTCTACAGTATGAAGCATAGTAACTGCTACATGGTGTGGGGAGGAGACTTCGGCAACAGCTCCCAGCAGGCCAGGTTCAGCCAGGAGGACACTGTGGTTGGCTGCCTGGTCGACCTGGCAACAGGCCTCATGACATTCACAGCCAATGGGAAGGAGATAAACACCTTCTACCAGGTGTGTGTGTGTGTGTGTGTGTATTTGTGTGGGTGTGTGTAGTATCAGGTGTGTGTGGTGAGACTCCTAGGCACATGTTGGCTATGTCACTGAGGATGACTGGGGGTGGGATGTTGTTGACAGAGGAATTTTGTTTCTTCCAGGTGGAGCCCAACACAAAGCTGTTTCCTGCTGTGTTCGTCCAGCCCTCCAGTCAGAACATGGTACAGCTGGAGCTGGGGAAACTCAAGGTCAGAATTCTCCTCCTCCTTCCTCTTCCTCATCCTCTTTCTCCTCTTTCTCCTCCTCCTCCTCTTCATCATGTTCATCCTCTTCCTCATCCTCCTCCTCCCTTCCCACTCCCTTAAAGTACTCCAAGTACTCCATACTCACAAGTCTGACCTTGTCCCATTCTCTAAACTACACCATTTTCCTTTCTATTCTGCTGTTTTCTCTCCTGGACCCCTCAGTATGAGTTCCTGTTGATAATGACCTGCTGTTTTCTCTCCTGAACCCCTCAGTATGAGTTCCTGTTGATAATGACCTGCTGTTTTCTCTCCTGAACCCCTCAGTATGAGTTCCTGTTGATAATGACCTGCTGTTTTCTCTTCTGGACCCCTCAGTATGAGTTCCTGTTGATAATGACCTGCTGTTTTCTCTCCTGAACCCCTCAGTATGAGTTCCTGTTGATAATGACCTGCTGTTTTCTCTCCTGGACCCCTCAGTATGAGTTCCTGTTGATAATGACCTGCTGTTTTCTCTCCTGAACCCCTCAGTATGAGTTCCTGTTGATAATGACCTGCTGTTTTCTCTCCTGAACCCCTCAGTATGAGTTCCTGTTGATAATGACCTGCTGTTTTCTCTCCTGAACCCCTCAGTATGAGATCCTGTTGATAATGACCTGCTGTTTTCTCTCCTGGACCCCTCAGTATGAGTTCCTGTTGATAATGACCTGCTGTTTTCTCTCCTGGACCCCTCAGTATGAGTTCCTGTTGATAATGACCTGCTGTTTTCTCTCCTGAACCCCTCAGTATGAGTTCCTGTTGATAATGACCTGCTGTTTTCTCTCCTGAACCCCTCAGTATGAGTTCCTGTTGATAATGACCTGCTGTTTTCTCTCCTGAACCCCTCAGTATGAGTTCCTGTTGATAATGACCTGCTGTTTTCTCTTCTGGACCCCTCAGTATGAGTTCCTGTTGATAATGACCTGCTGTTTTCTCTCCTGAACCCCTCAGTATGAGTTCCTGTTGATAATGACCTGCTGTTTTCTCTCCTGGACCCCTCAGTATGAGTTCCTGTTGATAATGACCTGCTGTTTTCTCTCCTGAACCCCTCAGTATGAGTTCCTGTTGATAATGACCTGCTGTTTTCTCTCCTGAACCCCTCAGTATGAGTTCCTGTTGATAATGACCTGCTGTTTTCTCTCCTGAACCCCTCAGTATGAGATCCTGTTGATAATGACCTGCTGTTTTCTCTCCTGGACCCCTCAGTATGAGTTCCTGTTGATAATGACCTGCTGTTTTCTCTCCTGAACCCCTCAGTATGAGTTCCTGTTGATAATGACCTGCTGTTTTCTCTCCTGAACCCCTCAGTATGAGTTCCTGTTGATAATGACCTGCTGTTTTCTCTTCTGGACCCCTCAGTATGAGTTCCTGTTGATAATGACCTGCTGTTTTCTCTCCTGGACCCCTCAGTATGAGTTCCTGTTGATAATGACCTGCTGTTTTCTCTCCTGGACCCCTCAGTATGAGTTCCTGTTGATAATGACCTGCTGTTTTCTCTCCTGGACCCCTCAGTATGAGATCCTGTTGATAATGACCTGCTGTTTTCTCTCCTGGACCCCTCAGTATGAGTTCCTGTTGATAATGACCTGCTGTTTTCTCTCCTGAACCCCTCAGTATGAGTTCCTGTTGATAATGACCTGCTGTTTTCTCTCCTGGACCCCTCAGTATGAGTTCCTGTTGATAATGACCTGCTGTTTTCTCTCCTGAACCCCTCAGTATGAGTTCCTGTTGATAATGACCTGCTGTTTTCTCTCCTGAACCCCTCAGTATGAGTTCCTGTTGATAATGACCTGCTGTTTTCTCTCCTGAACCCCTCAGTATGAGTTCCTGTTGATAATGACCTGCTGTTTTCTCTCCTGAACCCCTCAGTATGAGTTCCTGTTGATAATGACCTGCTGTTTTCTCTTCTGGACCCCTCAGTATGAGTTCCTGTTGATAATGACCTGCTGTTTTCTCTCCTGAACCCCTCAGTATGAGTTCCTGTTGATAATGACCTGCTGTTTTCTCTCCTGAACCCCTCAGTATGAGTTCCTGTTGATAATGACCTGCTGTTTTCTCTTCTGGACCCCTCAGTATGAGTTCCTGTTGATAATGACCTGCTGTTTTCTCTCCTGAACCCCTCAGTATGAGTTCCTGTTGATAATGACCTGCTGTTTTCTCTCCTGGACCCCTCAGTATGAGTTCCTGTTGATAATGACCTGCTGTTTTCTCTCCTGAACCCCTCAGTATGAGTTCCTGTTGATAATGACCTGCTGTTTTCTCTCCTGAACCCCTCAGTATGAGTTCCTGTTGATAATGACCTGCTGTTTTCTCTCCTGGACCCCTCAGTATGAGTTCCTGTTGATAATGACCTGCTGTTTTCTCTCCTGAACCCCTCAGTATGAGTTCCTGTTGATAATGACCTGCTGTTTTCTCTCCTGAACCCCTCAGTATGAGTTCCTGTTGATAATGACCTGCTGTTTTCTCTCCTGAACCCCTCAGTATGAGTTCCTGTTGATAATGACCTGCTGTTTTCTCTCCTGAACCCCTCAGTATGAGTTCCTGTTGATAATGACCTGCTGTTTTCTCTCCTGAACCCCTCAGTATGAGTTCCTGTTGATAATGACCTGCTGTTTTCTCTCCTGGACCCCTCAGTATGAGTTCCTGTTGATAATGACCTGCTGTTTTCTCTTCTGGACCCCTCAGTATGAGTTCCTGTTGATAATGACCTGCTGTTTTCTCTCCTGGACCCCTCAGTATGAGTTCCTGTTGATAATGACCTGCTGTTTTCTCTCCTGAACCCCTCAGTATGAGTTCCTGTTGATAATGACCTGCTGTTTTCTCTTCTGGACCCCTCAGTATGAGTTCCTGTTGATAATGACCTGCTGTTTTCTGTCCTGGACCCCTCAGTATGAGTTCCTGTTGATAATGACCTGCTGTTTTCTCTTCTGGACCCCTCAGTATGAGTTCCTGTTGATAATGACCTGCTGTTTTCTCTCCTGAACCCCTCAGTATGAGTTCCTGTTGATAATGACCTGCTGTTTTCTCTCCTGGACCCCTCAGTATGAGTTCCTGTTGATAATGACCTGCTGTTTTCTCTCCTGAACCCCTCAGTATGAGTTCCTGTTGATAATGACCTGCTGTTTTCTCTCCTGAACCCCTCAGTATGAGTTCCTGTTGATAATGACCTGCTGTTTTCTCTCCTGAACCCCTCAGTATGAGTTCCTGTTGATAATGACCTGCTGTTTTCTCTCCTGGACCCCTCAGTATGAGTTCCTGTTGATAATGACCTGCTGTTTTCTCTCCTGAACCCCTCAGTATGAGTTCCTGTTGATAATGACCTGCTGTTTTCTCTCCTGGACCCCTCAGTATGAGTTCCTGTTGATAATGACCTGCTGTTTTCTCTCCTGAACCCCTCAGTATGAGTTCCTGTTGATAATGACCTGCTGTTTTCTCTCCTCTTCTTCTTTTGATCTGTCTTATTACTCTCCTCCTACCAGAAAAAAAAATCTCTCCCTTTATTGAGATGTCTTTGACCAAGACATCATATCATGTCTTCTTCTTCTTCTCCTCTCAGAACATCATGCCCATCTCAGCAGCCATGTTCCGGAGTGAGCGTAAGAACCCAGTGCCCCAGTGCCCGCCCAGGCTGGACATCCAGATGTTGACCCCTGTCATCTGGTCCCGCATGCCCAACCACTTCCTGAACCCAGAGGTCGGCAGGGTCAGCGAGAGGCTGGGCTGGATGGTGGAGTGTACCGAACCACTCACCATGATGGCCCTGCATATACCTGAGGAGAACAGGTTAGATACAGCAAACACAGTGTTCACGTTAAGCCTAACCCTTTGCCATGATGGCCCTGTATATATACCAGTGGAGAACTGGTTAGAGATAGACTGTACACTACAGGGTTGAACTCAATTCAGTTAGCAATATTTGGATATTGTTATAGACAATAATGGGCCAGTTTCAGTGAATTACTTTTCAAATTGTTTTAATCATTTAAAAATTTTTTTTTTCAAATGCTGTAAACATACAACAGTTGATTGAGATGTTAAGGTTCAAGTTTTTTTTAATATCCATATGACAGTCATAGACACTGAAATACGTGGATTTGGACTAAATAAACAATTACATTATCAACGGTCATAAACAATTCTAATAAATGCAACAGTTGGACAATGGATGAAGGTACTCCAAACTTTTAGAATGTTTATAATCCATCAGATATTGATTTCGGACATAAAACATTTTACTGCCACAGAAAACACTTTATCGACTGCCTCGATTCGGTCTTATGTAACAACATCTGAAATTGTGGTTTTTTTTTTACATTGGATAAAAGTACAGACTCAGAGCTTCAAAATGGTATATCATACACTGCAGTTGAGGAACAATGGGAAAGTAATTCTACTTTGAAAGTTGATAAACTTTTAACCCCACTTTTGAGAAAATGACCCTTGAATATTTTGGGTACCTACTGGAGAGCCTTTCTTTGTCTCTACCCATTCAGCATCGTTCCCACCCTCTTAAGCCTTAGCCCCACCCATCTCTTTAAGGATTCACATGTGAGGCCATGTGCTAAACAGAGGGAGTAAGGTAGTGTAGTAAAAAACATCCAAAGATTTTAAGACTAAAAGTGATGAAAGTAGAAGCCTACAATAAGTTAAAACTTCAGGTAAAAATACACTTTATCTAGTCCTTATCTTTATCTCATCCTATATCCTAATCTGACTTTGGTGCAGGTCCTGTTGTTCTTCACATTACCGTCTCTGGTAAACTCACACTATATCAAATAAAATCTAAGTTTATTTGTCACATGCGCAGGATATACAGAAGGTGTAAACGGTACAGTGAAGTGGTTACTTGCATAGTACCAAAAATAAAAAACAGAAAGTGTCCAGATAAAAATATTTTATAAATATTTTATAATTATTAGATGACGCTTACCAGACACACTTGTCAAAATTGAATGTTTATGTGAAGGATATGCTATAACCACGCCCCAGTCACACCTAGATAAGTGGATGGGTCACTATTGTCTAGACATGTACACATGTTCATGAAATACAGTAGATGGCCATAATCACCCTCAGACACACTTTTTGTTTAGACATGTAGCTAGCTAGCTAGCGAAACAATGAACCGGCATAATCTCAACTCATACTATTACCAATACAAAACATTGTCGTAGCTGTAGTATGAATCTGCAGGAAGCTAAAGCTAACAAACTAGGTTCAATGTTAGATGTCTACCTAACATTAGGCCATATCTAGCAATGCAAATGGGTTTCTGATTTAAATAATAATAATACTACACAGATTATACATGTAACATTAGCTAGCGAGCCACCAAGCTAACGTTCGCTACCTAGCTAACAGTATGATTTAACTTGCAATGAAAACGATTTTCTGACTAAATTAGAAACGTATAGAAACGTTTTCATTGCAAGTTAGACTCTTACCCGTATATATTGATGAACGCTTCACGGCAGACTGGAACCATGTAACTCTGTTTTGTTTGTAGCTACATCTTGTTTGGCCGGCGTTGTGTCAAGTCACTCCAGGTTCACACTGACCTTGGTCTGAGCAGAAAGTAGCCCATCACTTTTTCCAACTGATCTGTCGATAGCGCCCGCTAAAATTCAGGACATCAATGTTGTTGAGAAAAGTAGGAAAACTTTTGTAGTTCTCGATGGCTAACGTTATATCTTTCAAAAACCGCAGAAAGGACTATCAATTTTTAAAGGAACTGTTTGACTTTGTTTTAGCTAGCTAGGTCTTTTTATTTTGTCTAAATTTGCACTAAGAATGGCATAATCAAGTTACTGTTGTATTTATAGACAGTTATTTATTTAGTTTATTTTACCTTTATTTAACTAGGCAAGTCAATTCAGAACAAATTCTTATTTACAATGACGGCCAGGCCAAACCCTGGGCCAATTGTGCGCCGCCCTATGTGATACAGCCTGGAATCGAACCAGGGTCTGTAGTGACGCCTCTAGCACTGAGAGGCAGTGCCTTAGACCGCTGCGCTACTCGTAGCATCCAATCCAAACTCATCTCTCGGCATGTCCAGCCCATCCATTATCTCAGCCAATCACGGCTAGCGGGAAGGTTCCTCGCTTTTTCCGTGGCTAAACCAACTAGGCTAGTATTTACGGATGGAATACACGTTTGTTATTAAGGCACATGAAAGTTCACATGTTCCAGAAGGCAGTTCTGCCAAAAAACACATTTTGATCAAAAATATATGTTTTTTTTTTTTAAATGTTCAAATGGCTCTCCTGTGAAGTAGAGACGTGCGACATATGTCTAGTTTCCTGAAACGAGTGGAACATTTCTAGGATCTTTTATTTCAGCTCATAAAATAGGGAACCAACACTTTACAATGTTGTGTTTATATTTTTGTTCCGTATTCAACAAATAATGCAGGGTTTTTGGTGGGAATTCAAGTATTCAATATATTAGCAAAATTGAAAGAAATTCTTAGAATGCAGTCATATATTATTTTATTGTATTAGGTATTTAGAAAAACATTTTGTGTTAAAATAAATACATTTATACAGTGCCTTTGGAAAGTATTCAGACCCATTGACGTTTTTCACATTTTGCTACGTTACAGCCTTATTCTAAAATTTATTAAATCGTTTTTTTTCTCTCATCAATCTACACAGAATACCCCATAATGACGTCACAATACCCCATAATGACATCACAATACCCCATAATGACATCACAATACCCCATAATGACAAAACCAAAATGGTAAAAAAAAATTTTTGCTAATAAAAAATAAAAAATTCAATATTACATTTACATAACTATTCAGACCCTTTACTCAGTACTTTGTTGAAGCACTTTTGGCAGTGATTACAGCATCAAGTCTTCTCGGGTATGACGCTACAAGACTGGAACACCTGTATTTGGGGAATTTCTCCCATTCTTCTCTGCAGATCCTCTCAAGCTCTGTCAGGTTGTAATAGGGAGGGTTGATGCACAGCTATTTTTAGGTCTCTCCAGAGATGTTTGATCGGGTTCAAGTTCCGGGCTCTGGCTGGGCCACTCAAGGACATTCAGAGACTTGTCCCAAAGCCACTCCTGCGTTGTCTTGGCTGTGTGCTTAAGGTCGTTGTCCTGTTGGAAGGTGAACCTTTGCCCCAGTCTGAGGTCCTGAGCGCTCTGGAACAGGTTTTCATCAAGGATCTCTCTACTTTGCTCCGTTCATCTTTGAATAGTCTCCCAGTCACTGCCACTGAAAAAAACGTATGCTGCCACCACCATGCTTCACCGTAGAGATGGTGCCAGGTTTACTCCAGACGTCACACTTGGCATTCAGGCCAAAGAGTTCAATCTTGTTTTCATCAGACCAGAGAATCTTTGCCTTTTGCCAAACTCCAAGCGGGCTGTCATGTGCCTTTTACTGAGGAGTGGCTTCGGTCTGGCCAGTCTACCATAAAGTCCTGATTGGTGGAGTGATGCAGAGATGGTTGTTCTTCTGGAAGGTTCTCCCATCTCCACAGAGGAACTCTGGAGCTCTGACAGAGTGACAATTGGGTTCTTGGTCACCTCCCTGACCAAGCCTTTCTTCCCCGTTTGCTCACTTTGGCCGGGCGGCCAGCTCTAGGAAGAGTCTTGGTTGTTCCAAACTTCTTCCATTTAAGAATGATGGAGGCCACTGTGTTCTTTTGGACCTTCAATGCTGCAGAAATGTTTTGATACCCTTCCCTAGATCTGTACCTCGACACAATCCTGTCTTGGAGCTCTGTGGACAATTCCTTCGACCTCATGGCTTGATTTTTGCACTGACATGCACTGTCAACTGTGGGACCTTATATAGACAGGTGTGTACCTTTTTAAATCATGTCCAATCAATTCAATTTACCACAGGTGGACTCCAATCAAGTTATAGAAACATCTCAAGAATGATCAATGGAAACAGAATGCACCTGAGCTCAATTTTGAGTCTCATAGAAAAGGGTCTGAATACTTATGTATTTATGTTTAAAAAATATATATATATATTGTAAACATTTCTAAAAATATGTTTTCACTTTGTCATTATGGGATGTTGTGGGTAGATTGCTGAGATTTTAGAAAATATTTTATCCATTTTAGAATAATGCTGTAATCTAACAAAATGTGGAAAAAGTCAAAGGGTCTGAATGTTTTCAGAAGGATTAGTATTTGCATATATGAATATGTGAAACATTAACATAAAGGGGTGGAGCAGGGCTGCAACCGTCAAGCACTTGATCTGTCCACCTGTCTAGACGGCCTCATTAATTATTGTTGTTGTCACATTCTGTTGTATAATTCAACAAGTGTGTCAATAATAGGATACTATAACTCTGATTAAAAATCAACAGGCCTGGTTCATGATTACACCTATCTAAACATACTTTACAAATGTTTGCGAGATCAGACATAATATCCCTATAATAAGAGGGTTAATTTTCGGAAGTTGCTTTCATTTCATCTAATTTGTAAAAAAAAATGTCAACTGTATTAAATGATTACTTTTTCCATTCCACCCAAAAAAAATGTACACCCATGAAAATAAAGTTATCTTTCTTCTCTTTCTTGTGATGTAAGTGTCGAGACGGTGCATTAAATCCCCGACGAAAACTTTCAAGGGAAAGACAATGTATTCCACAGAACACATCTCAGCCTTTACCCGGGGTGTGTTTGACAGGTCGTTAAAAACAATTATGCGGTCGTAACGTTAATAACGGGGGAAAAAAAAACGAAAGGCACAACCCAAGAGTATGAAAGAGTCGAAGGAGTACAATGAAAAGCAATCAATCCAGCAAGATTTATGTGATTTAAGTGTATTTCGTATCCCTCAAACACAGAAAATAGATGACAGATAAAGACAGATCCTCAGGAGGGCGGGTCACGCGCATTTTGAACTGAACACAATTTAGATGAGAAGACTCAAATAGTCTTATTGATCATTTGGGCCTTCCCTGTGGCTCAGTTGGTAGAGCATGGTGTTTGCAACGCCAGCATGGTGTGTGCAACTCCAGGGTTGTGGGTTCGATTCCCATGGGGGGTGGCCAGTACAAAAAAAAAAAAAAATGCATAAAATGAAATGTATGTATTCACTACTGTAAGTTGCTCTGGATAAGAGCGTCTGCTAAATGATGTAAATGTTAGATGTAGAGTATGGGGCATTTCCTGTACGTTATCTCTCAGTCCTGGCGTTTGGAACAGAGTAGGTGGGTGGTCCTAGACAGACAGGTACTGTATGTGTATTCAGGGTCGGGTAAGTTACTTTTCTAAATGTAATCCATTACAGTTACTAGTTACCTGTCCAAAATTGTAATCGGTAAAGTAACTTTTGGATGTTAAATATTACTTTATGGGTTGGTTATGTAGGCTTTTTCTAACCCATTACTTTCGGATAATAAAACAGATAATAATATAATCAGTCAATATCTTTACATTAAAAACCCAAAGTCTATCAGATTTCCAGTCATAACAATCAATTTAATACCACTCGATCTTCAAGAATATTAATTGGAAATATGGAAATTTAGATTAGCCAAATTGTTTTACCTGAGCAAAACCCAAAAACGATATAATAAATGGAACAGATGTATTTAATGTTCTCCTTAACACGTTACAGTCGACTACTCTCTCTAGTGTCTTCAGGCGAAATCTCCAACACATCATTGGACTTTTACCTCCCTTGCATCTCGTAATCCAATCACTTCAATGCAAGAACGGAAACCCCATTGTCCGTTCCTGTAGATTACAGGACCAAGTAGCCTTTTTCACAACCACTGGTACTCATTTCTCTCTTTCTCTCCTCCCCGGTAAATCTCGAACAAACACTGTTTGTTCCCGACTGAGAAAAAAACCCGAAGGCGCTTGTCCTGTATCTTAGACTGTATGTCAGCTGAAAAAACTGGATTTAACCAGTGATAACCTTGTTCTAACCTGTCGTTTTAGGAACAACTGTGCCGGAGTTTTCCCCAGTTGTGGCATGTGGCGTACTCCTGTAGGCAAACAGAAAGTTGTCCACAATATGCTGTACAGACCGTCCTGATGCACTTGGTCCTTCTCTAGAGCCTGTTTTAGATTCTGTACAAGTCGCTCTGCTACGCCTTTTTGAAGCTGCACGATATGGAACCTACTTGACGCATTCAACTGGAAGAATGTCTCCATCTCTTTTTGACACCAGCTGTGGCTCATTGTCTGAAACTACACTCCTCAACTAACCCGTAGGCTGAGAACATTCAGTGTCTCTACCGTGGCTGTAGCTAAAGTGTTACTAATACACTTCCCTTCTGGTCAGCGTGAGTCCGTAACTACCAACAACTGGGTGCTTTTCCTTTTGAGAAAAACCTATATGGTGCCAAGTACCCCCTCTCAGGCCATTTCCAACGATGCACTGGTGCAAAGTTCGGGCGTATGTCTATTAGACTGACACGACTGGCATCTCCTTACCATGTTTTTATTTATTTGTATTTATTTATTTTATTACACCTTTATTTAACCAGGTAGGCTAGTTGAGAACAAGTTCTCATTTACAACTGCGACCTGGCCAAGATAAAGGTAAAGCAGTGTGACAAAAACAACAACACAGGGAGTTACACATGGAATAAACAAACATACAGTCAATAATACAATAGAAAAATCTATGTACAGTGTGTGCAAATGTAGAAGAGTAGGGAGGTAAGGCAATAAATAGGCCATAGAGGCGAAAATAATTACAATTTAGCATTAATACTGGAGTGATAGATGTGCAGATGATGATGTGCAAGTAGAGATACTGGGGTGCAAAGGAGCAAGAGGATAAGTAATAATATGGGGATGAGGTAGTTGGATGGGCTATTTACAGATGGGCTGTGTACAGATGCAGTGATCTGTGAGCTGCTCTGACAGCTGATGCTTAAAGTTAGAGAGGGAGATATAAGTCTCCAGCTTCAGTGATTTTTGCAATTCGTTCCAGTCATTGGCAGCAGGGAACTGGAAGGAAAGGCGGCCAAAAGAGGAATTGGTTTTGGGGGTGACCAGTGAAATATACCTGCTGGAGCGCGTGCTATGGGTGGGTGTTGCTATGGTGACCAGTGAGCTGAGATAAGGCGGGGCTTTACCTAGCAAAGACTTATAGATGACCTGGAGCCAGTGGGTTTGGCGACGAATATGAAGCGAGGGCCAAGGATCGGAAGGATGGTCAGTTTTACGAGGGTATGTTTGGCAGCATGAGTGAAGGAGGCTTAGTTGCGAAATAGGAAGCCGATTCTAGATTTAATTTTGGATTGGAGATGCTTAATGTGAGTCTGGAAGGAGAGTTTACAGTCTAACCAGACACCTAGGTATTTGTAGTTGTCCACATATTCTAAGTCAGAACCGTCCAGAGTAGTGATGCTGGACGGGCGGGAGGGAGCGGGCAGCGATCGGTTGAAGAGCATGCATTTAGTTTTACTAGCATTTAGGAGCAGTTGGAGGCCACGGAAGGACTGTTGTATGGCATTGAAGCTCGTCTGGAGGTTTGTTTAACACAGTGTCCAAAGAAGGGCCAGATGTATACAGAATGTATACCATGTCCTCTATGTCTGAGTCTAACCTGGGCCCCCAAAAGTGGCTCCTTTGCAAGACCTTCCATGTTGACCCAGTGGGGTTTTCATGTAACTCCTTCAGTAGGTCCCTCTGTAGAGTAGCCGACACCACCACTCTCATAACCCCATAACACACAATCACTTTCTACAGTGAGCTCATCCCTTCTCACCCAATAAGGCTTTAGTTCAGCATCAGTAACATTGGTTAGGCCATCCTGTAAGTGTGAAATGCTTGACTTTTTGCCAAACCCTTGTCCTTGTCCTTGTTTTGCCTGGCTATGTTCTTCGCTAAAATGGGAAGTACATCTAAAGCCGACACTCGATAGTTTTGGATTGCGTGAAGCAAATGCAATAGGCCTCTCTCACGCTACCGTCAGGCACCGTGTGTGTGTGTGAGATGGCATCATCCCGCCCCGTTATGGTGAGGCATCACAAGCCGATATTACTGCCGTGTGTGGGTCATAGTGCACTAACACTGAGGAGGGACACAACTGCGTCTTCGTCGTTTCAAATGCCGGCTGACATTGCTCTGACCCACACCCAAGGTGCTCTCTTTCTGTTAATAAGAGCTCTGTCATAGAGCTCTGATGGGAATATAGAGATTCTCCCTTGAACTTGACCATAGTAGGTAAGGAAAGACAGATACGCTCTGAGTTCTGCCTTTGCTATGGCTTCAGTCTTGTACTGCACTGGATGTGGCCCCCTGTTCATCTATCCTGGATGTAGCCCCCTGTTCGTCTATCCTGGATGTAGCCCCCTGTTCGTCTATCCTGGATGTAGCCCCTGTTCGTCTATCCTGGATGTGGCCCCCTGTTCGTCTATCCTGGATGTAGCCCCCTGTTCGTCTATCCTGGATATAGCCCCCTGTTCGTCTATCCTGGATATAGCCCCCTGTTCGTCTATCCTGGATGTAGCCCCCTGGTCATCTATCCTGGATATAGCCCCCTGTTCGTCTATCCTGGATGTAGCCCTTGTTCGTCTATCCTGGATATAGCCCCCTGTTCGTCTATCCTGGATGTAGCCCCCTGTTCGTCTAACCTGGATGTAGCCCCCTGTTCGTCTATCCTGGATGTAGCCCCCTGTTCATCTATCCTGGATATAGCCCCCTGTTCATTTATCCTGGATATAGCCCCCTGTTCATCTATCCTGGATATAACCCCCTGTTAATCTATCCTGGATCTAGCCCCTGTTCATCTATCCTGGATGTAGCCCTTGTTCGTCTATCCTGGATTGAGCCCCTGTTCGTCTATCCTGGATGTAGCCCCCTGTTTGTCTATCCTGGATATAGCCCCCTGTTCATCTATCCTGGATATAGCCCCCTGTTCGTCTATCCTGGATGTAGCCCCCTGTTCGTCTATCCTGGATATAGCCCCCTGTTCATCTATCCTGGATATAGCCCCCTGTTCGTCTATCCTGGATGTAGCCCCCTGTTCGTCTATCCTGGATGTAGCCCCCTGTTCATCTATCCTGGATGTAGCCCCCTGTTCGTCTATCCTGGATGTATCCCCCTGTTCGTCTATCCTGGATATAGCCCCCTGTTCCTCTATCCTGGATGTAGCCCCCTGTTCGTCTATCCTGGATGTAGCCCCCTGTTCATCTATCCTGGATGTAGCCCCTGGTCGTCTATCCTGGATGTAGCCCCCTGTTCGTCTATCCTGGATGTAGCCCCCTGTTCGTCTATCCTGGATATAGCCCCCTGTTCGTCTATCCTGGATATAGCCCCCTGTTCGTCTATCCTGGATGTAGCCCCCTGTTCATCTATCCTGGATATAGCCCCCTGTTCGTCTATCCTGGATGTAGCCCTTGTTCGTCTATCCTGGATATAGCCCCCTGTTCGTCTATCCTGGATGTAGCCCCCTGTTCGTCTATCCTGGATGTAGCCCCCTGTTCATCTATCCTGGATATAGCCCCCTGTTCATTTATCCTGGATATAGCCTCCTGTTCATCTATCCTGGATATAGCCTCCTGTTCATCTATCCTGGATGTAGCCCCCTGTTCATCTATCCTGGATGTAGCCCCGTTTGTCTATCCTGGATGTAGCCCCCTGTTCGTCTATCCTGGATATAGCCCCCTGTTCGTCTATCCTGGATGTAGCCCCCTGTTCGTCTATGCTGGATGTAGCCCCTGTTCGTCTATCCTGGATGTAGCCCCCTGTTCGTCTATCCTGGATATAGCCCCCTGTTCATCTATCCTGGATATAGCCCCCTGTTCGTCTATCCTGGATGTAGCCCCCTGTTCGTCTATCCTGGATGTATCCCCCTGTTCGTCTATCCTGGATATAGCCACCTGTTCCTCTATCCTGGATGTAGCCCCCTGTTCGTCTATCCTGGATGTAGCCCCCTGTTCATCTATCCTGGATGTAGCCCCTGGTCGTCTATCCTGGATGTAGCCCCCTGTTCATCTATCCTGGATGTAGCCCCCTGTTCATCTATCCTGGATGTAGCCCCTGTTAGTCTATCCTGGATGTAGCCCCCTGTTCATCTATCCTGGATATAGCCCCCTGTTCGTCTATCCTGGATGTAGCCCCCTGTTCGTCTATCCTGGATATTCTCCCCTGTTCGTCTATCCTGGATATATCCCCCTGTTCGTCTATCCTGGATATAGCCCCTGTTCGTCTATCCTGGATATAGCCCCCTGTTCGTCTATCCTGGATGTAGCCCCCTGTTCATCTATCCTGGATATAGCCCCCTGTTCGTCTATCCTGGATGTAGCCCTTGTTCGTCTATCCTGGATGTAGCCCCCTGTTCGTCTATCCTGGATGTAGCCCCCTGTTCGTCTATCCTGGATGTAGCCCCCTGTTCGTCTATCCTGGATGTAGCCCCCTGTTCATCTATCCTGGATATAGCCCCCTGTTCATCTATCCTGGATCTAGCCCCTGTTCGTCTATCCTGGATGTAGCCCTTGTTCGTCTATCCTGGATATAGCCCCCTGTTCATCTATCCTGGATGTAGCCCCCTGTTCATCTATCCTGGATGTAGCCCCCTGTTCGTCTATCCTGGATGTAGCCCCCTGTTCGTCTATCCTGGATATAGCCCCCTGTTCGTCTATCCTGGATGTAGCCCCCTGTTCGTCTATCCTGGATGTAGCCCCTGTTTGTCTATCCTACATATAGCCCCCTGTTCATCTATCCTTGATGTAGCCCCCTTGTTCGTCTATCCTGGATGTAGCCCCCTGTTCGTCTATCCTGGATGTATCCCCCTGTTCGTCTATCCTGGATATAGCCCCCTGTTCGTCTATCCTGGATGTAGCCCCCTGTTCGTCTATCCTGGATGTAGCCCCTGTTAGTCTATCCTGGATATAGCCCCCTGTTCCTCTATCCTGGATGTAGCCCCCTGTTCGTCTATCCTGGATATAGCACCCTGTTCGTCTTTCCTGGATATAGCCCCTGTTCGTCTATCCTGGATATAGCCCCTGTTCGTCTATCCTGGATATAGCCCCTGTTCGTCTATCCTGGATATAGCCCCTGTTCGTCTATCCTGGATATAGTCCCTGTTCGTCTATCCTGGATACAGCCCCTGTTCGTCTATCCTGGATATAGCCCCTGTTCGTCTATCCTGGATGTAGCCCCCGGTTCGTCTATCCTGGATATAGCCCCTGTTCGTCTATCCTGGATATAGCCCCTGTTCGTCTATCCTGGATATAGCCCCTGTTCGTCTATCCTGGATATAGCCCCCTGTTCGTCTATCCTGGATATAGCCCCCTGTTCGTCTATCCTGGATATAGCCCCTGTTCGTCTATCCTGGATATAGCCCCTGTTCGTCTATCCTGGATATAGTCCCTGTTCATCTATCCTGGATATAGCCCCGTTCGTCTATCCTGGATATAGCCCCTGTTAGTCTATCCTGGATATAGCCCCTGTTCGTCTATCCTGGATGTAGCCCCTGTTCGTCTATCCTGGATGTAGCCCCTGTTCGTCTATCCTGGATGTAGCCCCCTGTTCGTCTATCCTGTGACCTAAGTAAGTGACACTAGACTGAAAAGATGCACACTTGTCCCTGTTTACTCTTAACCCACGTTCTTGCAGCCAACTTTAACACTGCTTCTAAGTTCTGTAAGTGGTCCTCTGTCGATTTCCCTGTGATAAGAATGTCATCTAGGTTAACAGGTTAACCCTGTAAGACCTGGTCCATAATACGCTGGAATACAGTTGGAGCGCTTGATACTCTATAAGGCAGTCTATTAATCTGGTATAAACCCTTCAATGTGTTTATAGTCAGGAAATGCATTGCCTCTTGATCTACGTCCACTTGCTGGTCGGCCTGTTGTAAGGTCTAACTTTGAACTGTTTTACCCCAGGCTAAAGTTGATGCTTCTTTAAATGTGCTGTTGTACAGCTTCTCTGAGATAATAGAAATGGGCAGACCTATTATCTACCTCCTCCATCTTTATCTTTTCCCCCCTGTTACATCTCACCATGACCATATAAGGTTTCACATACTCACGATCACTACACACAGTAAAAAAAGTCCTACGTTCTTTTCTGACTGGTGATTTCTGACAACTTCATAAACTTGCTGCTCCCTCATCTGCTCCTCTAGTGCAGCCCCAAACTCACATGTAGCTGCCAGTCCCTTTAGCGATGCAATATACACAGCTAACGTCTCTCCCACCAAATGTTTCCTATTACAAAAAACATACCCCTCGCTCAACACATCAGAGCTGAAATTAGCTCCTGGAAGCTAGCCTCTGCCGGCTTCTTCGGCGCTACCAAATCTTTCAGCAGCGTAAATGTCTTTGAACCAACGGCTGATAGAAACAACGCTCTTCCGCGGTCATCAGCTATCCCGTTGGCCTCCAAAAAACGGCTAATAATCGCTCCTCATATGTGCTGAAGCTCTCGTTAATCCTCCTGGAAACACAAACCGGTCTCACTACTGAAATGTACCATAGCTCTCATTAGCCCACGCGTCATTTCTTCCCAGCTGACCAGCTAATTTACTACCGTTAGCACTAGCTAACTTTCTAGCTCGTTCACTCGGTTGGTCGTCAGGAGTCTGAGGATTTTGCCTCGGAATTCCGTTATCCTCGTCACCAGTTGTCGCATCCTAAGAATGCTGGGTTCTTTTACTGAAGACTCAGAAGCGTACTGATAATAAACTGAACAGATTTATTTAATGTTTAAATTAAGATTGAATTATTGAATCCGTAACACGTTACAGTCGACTACTCTCTAGTGTCTTCAGGCGAACTCTCCAACACATCACTGAACTTTTATCTACCTTGCATCTTGTAATCCAATCACTTCGATGCAAGAACGGAAACCCCATTGTCATTTGTTAATTCAAATAACTCAACCCCCTGCATACAAATCCCATTGGCTATTTGCAACCGTTTTACTTCTAAACTCATTAACACATTATACATTTCTCAATACACCACACTTATCGGTCCACTGTGTCCGCATTGTGACCAGATTTCCTGGTGCCTCCCTGTCTACAGATTATTTGACAGATTTTCTTTCAAAATAATATGAATTTGCCTCCTGAGTGGCGCAGCTGACTAAGACACTGCATCGCTGTGCTTGAGGCATCACTACAGACCCTGGTTCGATCCCAGGCTGTGTCACAGCCGGCCGTGACCGGGAGACCCATGAGGCGGTGCACAATTTTAGTCCGGGTTAGGGGAGGGTTTGGCCGGTCAGGATTTCCTTGTCCCATCGCGCTCTAGCGACTCCTTGTGGTGGGCCGGGCACCTGCAAGCTGGCTACGGTTAGCCATCTGGACGGTGTTTCCTCCGATACATTGGTGCGGCTGGCTTTCCTGGTTAGGCGAGCAGTGTGTCAAGAAACAGTGCGGCCTGGCAGGGTCGTGTTTCGGAGGACGCACGGCTCTCAACATTTGCCTCTCCCGAGTTCATAGAGGAGTTGCAGCTATCGGACAAGACTGTAACTACCAATTTGGGGAGAAAAAGGGGTAAAAGTACCAAAACAATTTCAATGGTTTTAAAGTTGTGATGATTTAAGTGATTTGACCATCCAGATCTGTTTACACTAGATTGATATGCAGGAACAATGGGTCCCTGACTACCCCCCTGGAGGTGGTCACGAAGATCACATCACAATGTGTCTTTTAATCGTCTTCACCTGTCAAAAAATGTGGTCAACAATCAGAATGTAGAAAAGATTAAAAAAAAGGATGCATGTTAGAACCAGGTATAAACAGGGCCATGGAGGACTGATTGGGCCTCATTGCTTCGAGTTTACATTATCTTTACATGTAGTACTTTACTCCCCAACCCTATGTAAAGGTTTTAATCCCTCCCTGTAGGTGTATAGACATCCTGGAGTTGTCTGAGCGCCTGGATCTACTGAAGTTCCACTTCCACACTCTGATGCTGTACTGTGCTGTCTGCGCTCTGGGCAACAACCGTGTAGCACACGCCCTCTGTTCACACGTTGACGAATCACAGCTCTTCTACGCCATGGAGAACACCTACCTGCCCGGCCCCCTTCGCAGCGGGTACAGATCTGATTGGTTGATTGTTTTATCTCAGTGTCTTCTTACACATTAGGTGCCCAGCCCAAGTGGGCTTACACAAGACACTATTCAAAAAATACTTGTGTACAAAATTAATTTACAATGTAATAATTGTTATTGTCAACCTCTCTGTCTCCAGGTAATATGACCTTTTTACCTTTAACCTCTACCTGTCCAGGTTCTACGACCTACTGATCTCCATCCACCTGGAGTCAGCCAAGCGGGCACGGCTGGGCACCAACCGTGAGTTCATTGTGCCCATGTCCGCCGAGACGCTGAGCATCACCCTGTACCCTGATGCTGAGAAGGCTTCTGACCTTCCGGGTGTGGGGTTAACTACCTGTCTTAGACCCAAGCTGCACTTCTCAACCATTAACTTTGTTGGGACGGATCCCGACCTGTACACTCTCAGTCCCATCTTCCCTCTTCAGGTAATTCACTTAAATTCAAATCAAATCACTGTATTGTTCCTATCTGTAACGATCGTCTGACAGAGGGGACCAAGACGCAGCGTGGAGAGTGTTCATATTGAAGTTTTAATAATACGAAACACTTGAACTTAAGAAACAAACAAAAGCCAACAGTTCTGTCAGGTGCAAACCACACAACAGAAATAACTACCCACAAAAACCCAAAGGAAAACAGGCTGTCAAAGTTTGACTCCCAATCAGCGACAACGATGTACAGCTGTCCCTGATTGAGAGCCATACCAGGCCAAAACAAAGAAATACAAAAACATAGAAAAAAGGACATAGAATGCCCACCCTAGTCACACCCTGGCCTAACCAAAATACAGAACAAAAACCTCTATGGCCAGTGAGTCAGCTTCTTGTGTGGCTTTGTTACATGCAACAAGACACATGATGAACAAATGAAGGTAAATGAAGGTAAAGGGCTCTTTTGCCTGAATCTGGTGTATGTACAGACATTTGTTTAAACCCCTGTGGGTCTAAGCCAGTGGTAAACCCCTGTGGTAAACCCCTGTGGTAAACCCCTGTGGTAAACCCCTGTGGGTCTAAGCCAGTGGTAAACCCCTGTGGTAAACCCCTGTGGTAAACCCCTGTGGTAAACCCCTGTGGGTCTAAGCCAGTGGTAAACACTAATATTCCTGAGGGAGCCACTTTGTTAATCAAAATCACTGTGCGAGTCTCCATACCCATCGGAGAGCGAGGGCTTGGGGGTCACAATGTCAAATGGATTCATACATGATATTTAAGATACTGTTAGCTTGGACGATCACGCTACACTACATGACCAAAAATATGTGGACATCTGCTCGTCGAAAATCATGGGCATTAATATGGAGTCGGTCCCCCCTTTGCTGCTATAACAGCCTCCACTCTTCTGGGAAGGATTTCCACTAGATGTTGGAACATTGCTGCGGGGACTTGCTTCCATTCAGCCACAAGAGCATTAGTGAGGTTGGGTACTGATGTTGGGCGATTAGGCCTGGCGTCCCAATTCATCCCAAAGGTGTTCAATGGCGTTGAGGTCAGGGTTCTGTGCAGGCCAGTCAAGTTCTTGTACACCGATCTTGACAAAACATTTCTGTATGGACCTCGCTTTGTGCATGGGGGCATTGTCATGCTGAAACAGGAAAGGGCCTTCCCCAAACTGTTGCCACAAAGTTGGAAGCACAGAATCATCTAGAATGTCATTGTATGCTGTAGAGTTAAGATTTCCCTTCACTGGAACTAAGGGGCCTTACCCAAACCATGAAAAACAGCCCCAGAACATTGCTCCTCCACCAAACTTTACAGTTGGCACTATGCATTAGGGCAGGTAGCGCTTTCCTGGCATCCACCAAACCTAGATATGTCCGTCAGGACTGCCAGATGGTGAAGTGTGAATCATCACTCCAGAGAACGCGTTTCCACTGCTCCATAGTCCAATGGTAGTGAGCTTTACACCACTCCAGCCGACGCTTGGCATTGCACATGGTGATCTTAGGCTTGTGTGCGGCTGCTCGGCCATGGAAACCCATTTCATGAAGCTCCCGATGAATAGTTATTGTGCTGACTTTGCTTTCAGAGGCAGTTTGGAAACTTGGTAGTGACTATTTTTACGCACTACGCGCTTCAGCAGTCCCGTTCTGTGAGCTTGTGTAGCCTACCACTTTGTGGATTAACCGTTGTTGCTCCTAGACGTTTCCACTTCACAATAACAGCATTTACATTTGACCCGGGGCAGCTCTAGCAGGGCAGAAATTTGACGAACATTGAAAATCAATACGCTCTTCCGTAACGCCATTCTATTGCCAATGTTTGTCTATGGAGATTGCATGGCGGTGTGATCGATTTTATACAATTGTCAGCAACGGGTGTGGTTGAAATAGCCGAATCCACTCGTTTGAAGGGTTGTGTCCACATACTGCTGTATTGGGTTCTTTGACTCTATTTCACAATAATATAATGAATCTTTTGAATGTGAACCTATTGCCATTATCTTAAAAGTAATAGCACAAGATATGTCAAATCAGGTAATGAAACATTTCCTTCTGGAGGAAGCTTTGGAGTGATTGAAATGCATTGGAAAGGTATTGAAAATGTTCAGGGAAAGTTCAGGGACGAACATCAAACATTCTTTGTGTATGGTTGTCTTGTGGAGAATCAATTCATTGCCCTCAGTTATTCTGTGCAGATTCATCACTCTTCCTTCCAACGAGTCAGCTTGTGTCATAAACAGAAGAAACAGACCTGTTTCAGGGAGTGCTAGCTTTCAGGATTGGGGTCACAGTTGGTAATTGCTACAACCGTTCAAAATCTAGAGAAGGAAAAATATTTAAAGATGATCCAGAAGCTGTTTGTCCCGGCTTTTACCGCTCTGTTTGTCCCGGCTTTTAACGCTCTGTTTGTCCCTGATTTTACCACTCTGTTTGTCCCAGATTTTACCACTCTGTTTGTCCCAGATTTTACCACTCTGTTTGTCCCGGCTTTTACCACTCTGTTTGTCCCAGATTTTACCGCTCTGTTTGTCCCAGATTTTACCGCTCTGTTTGTCCCAGATTTTAACGCTCTGTTTGTTCCAGCTTTTAACGCTCTGTTTGTCCCAGATTTTACCACTCTGTTTGTCCCAGATTTTACCACTCTGTTTGTCCCGGCTTTTACCACTCTGTTTGTCCCAGATTTTACCGCTCTGTTTGTCCCAGATTTTACCGCTCTGTTTGTCCCAGATTTTAACGCTCTGTTTGTTCCAGCTTTTAACGCTCTGTTTGTCCCAGCTTTTAACGCTCTGTTTGTCCCAGCTTTTAACGCTCTGTTTGTCCCAGCTTTTTACCGCTCTGTTTGTCCCAGCTTTTTACCACTCTGTTTGTCCCAGCTTTTACCACTCTGTTTGTCCAGGCTTTTACCGCTCTGTTTGTCCCAGATTTGACCACTCTGTTTGTTCCAGATTTTACCGCTCTGTTTGTCCCAGCTGCTGAAATCAATGGTTACTCACCAGTCGCGTTCGGTGCCGTTTAAGATGGAGGATCATTTATTTTTTTACATTTTTGTTATGAGCATGGCCTTATTTCTATTACAGCATATTGGATGACTGTCATTGATATTCCATTCACCCAGCTCAATGTAACATCGATAGGTTTAGGCTACCAATACTATAATGTACTCATCATGAGAATAAATGTTTTTCAACAGAATCCCTTTAGCCCTGATCACCTGCATACACAGCTCACTTTCATAGCAGCCACATACAAACACCATGATCACTTTGCTCGTTGTATAATTCCTCCTCGCAACTATCTACGCATTCTCCTTCTCTCACCTTTTCCCTTGGCTTGTGGACTTCAGTGCACAAAACATCAGCTCTCTGTGACCAGGCAAAAAAAAACTTTCCAAGCCAAACCTTCATATCATAACTGCTAACCGCTACACACAGCCTACATCATTGTCACCATATTAACATCACAGTCAACATAGCTACTAGAACTAACATGTTAGTTAACCGCTACAATCATGCAGTACAGTGTACAGTCAGCAAGCAGTTTAGCAGTTACACAGGAGAGCCCCGGTGGCAATAAATTAATAAATCCAAAAGCTTACCTTGACTTGGAAGAGACCCAGTGTTGGATAGCCATAGCCAGTTAGCTAACATAGTATCCCTCTCTGTTTGAGCGGGGTGTTTGTGTAGGCTAAACTAGCTAGCTGCATTCAACTAGCTAATTGAAAGTTTTACAAAATACAACCAAATATAGCTAGCGTTCTCTCTATCTCTCTCTTACTTCTCCTTAATTTAGGAAGAAATTCATTTGTTCAACTATTGTCTTTCTCTCTCTTTGAGTCAATTACTCATCACATTTTATGCACTGCAGTGCTAGCTAGCTGTAGCTTATGCTTTCAGTACTAGATTCAAGAGCTCTGATAGGTTGGAGGACATTCTCCAGAAGTTGTCATAATTACCATGATAATTAGAAACATATTTGGTCACTTTAATCGTGGCACTTTTTTAACCCCTATTCACGTTGTCATTTTCACCGCCCTGTACAGGGTTACTTTCAGACGACTTGTGTGCGTCGTAGAGCAAAACAAGTTAGTGTTAAATGTTCCTGAGAGTCTCAGCTTTCGATGGTGTGTTCGTATAAGTTTGTAGCTTAAACCGTCTGGACAGTCAGTTTTGTGAGAAGAATTGGGATGTCTGCATCAGCGACTTCAGACAACTGTCGTAGTACTAAACAACCAACACCCTCTTGTCCGTGAGTCTCAGCTTCGATGGTGGAGTTTAGTTAGTTTGGGTTTTACAGATGATTTCGTGGCGATTTTCTTGTCCGAATCCTGTCGTGTCTGGAAAAAACACTGTCTAGACGCATTGCTGCTATTCGGTAAACTCAGTACAGTCTCACGGAGCCTATGCAAGAAACAGGAAGTCTCTAGCGTAAACACACGGGGAGCTATTTAATAAAACACGCATCAATCGACTTAAGGGGGTTTATTTGCTCCCATCCAATACATCTAACAATTCAGAGTCAAGTGAAATAAGGCTGGAGACTAGGGTTAGGTGGATTGGTAAAGCAGCTAGTTAGTAACTCATTTTAAGTAATGTTCTTTGTAACCCACGCCTCTTCTCTCCTGCCCTTTCCTCAGGAACTGAAGACCAAAGCCATCAGCATGTTGACAGAGGCGGTGCTAGATGGTAGCCAGGCTATGAGGGACCCAGTAGGGGGCAGCGTAGAGTTCCACTTCGTCCCCATCCTGAAGCTCATCAGCACTCTCCTCATCATGGGCATCTTCAACGATGAAGACGTTAAACACATCCTCAAGATGATTGACCCAAATGTGTTCGCTGGGAAGAAAGAAGAAGTGGAAGAGGGAGACAAGGCAGAGGATGCTACCGCCAAGGAAGAGGGTGAAGAAGTGAAGGAGAAAGAAGAAGAGGAGGAGGAAGAGGAGGCAGATGATGAAGGAGTAGGGGAGGAGGAAGAAGAGGATGAGGAACTGAAACACCTAGAGAAAGAAGAGGGGGAGGAGGAGGAGGAGGAGGAGGAAGGGGAGAAGGAACACGAGGAGGAGGAGAAGGAGAAAGAGGAAGAGGTGGAGGAAAAAGAGATGACAGAAGAGGAGGAGGCAGCGGCGATTGAATTGGAGCTAGAGAAGGAAGAGGCGGCTTTGGAGGAGGGACTACTGCAGATGAAGCTGCCAGAATCTGTTAAACTGCAGGTGAGTCTCTTCTGACAGCCATGTGAGTACTAAGGCTGGTATTAGTGATTAGGACGCCGCAGTCAGAGGCCCCTAATATGTCCATTTATTAACACAATCATGGCGACTGAACGAAAAGCTATTCGGAGCCGGCTCTTTTCATGTGAACGAATTAAAAGTCTACCTGAAAAGACTTGAAATGCTCTTCACTAGTAAAGGTCTTTGCGTCACCACATCGGACAGGGATGGGCAATAATGTTGTCTGAAAGGGTTTTAAAATTCAACAGAGGGCCCCACATACTTTTTTTTTTCAGTCCGCTTTGTTTGTGAAAAGCGATTTGCAGCCCAGAAAAAAAAGGGGCAATTGTTTCGACATATTTATCTGTTTTTTACACTCTCAAGTTATGGATTTACGATGTGTAAATTCTGTACTAATACCTATATCTGATATTTTCTTTGCAATATCGACCAATGCCGCAACATATTTTTTTCTTCTTCATTTCATACGAACTGTAACCACGTTTCTATGTTCATAGGGCTAATAAGACATTATTTTAAATTACTTTGAAAAGTGTATTTTTTTTTCTCTCTCAAGTGATATCCATTAGAAAGGTATTGGAATGTTCAGGAAAACATCAGAGATCATCAGGTAATAATTTTGTGTGTAGATAAAAAAAATAAAAAATAAAAATCTGCTTTGCCATTGGTTTTCAATTACGTTTTTTTCCCAGGCTCTTTAAACATGTCCTGCGCGGTGGCTTAAGCGCTGTAGAGGGAAATAGAAGACACGTACTGTGTGTGTTCCTGAGAGTCATAGCTTTCAGCCATGGGTCGTAAAAGCTAATATTCCCAAACGTTCAAAAGCTACAGCCAAATTTATAGAACGGCAAGATAACAGCAAACATCGTGAGATTACTCACGAGCTGAGGAGGGCCTCAAGCGGGGGTTGAAGGCAAGATAACAGAAAATGTATGTTTTATTAAACTAAATTATGCCAAGTTCACAAGGCCCCCTCCTGGTGATGTGAGGCAATTGTCTTAGTTGCCTAAATTCGCCACCGCAAATACTTTGCCTCTGTCACGGCTGTCGTAAGGAGAAGCGGACCAAAGTGTAGCGTGTGTGTCGTTCCACATTTTATTTACACTGTGAAACTATGCGATACATAAATAAACTGAATACAAACAACAACAACAACAACAACAAACCGTAATGCAGAGGTCACTCAAAATTAATCTCCCACAAAACCCAGGTGGAAAAAAACCCTACTTAAGTATGATCTCCAATTAGAGACAACGAGGACCAGCTGCCTCTAATTGGAGATCATCCCAAACAAAACCCCAACATAGAAATACAAAACTAGAACCTAAACATAGAAATAGAAAACATAGAGAGAGAAAAAAAACCTGTCGCGCCCTGACCTACTCTACCATAGCATGCATACAAACAAAACCTACAAAAGATGTATGAAATGTTTCTCACGTGCTGAAATCACAGAGAAGACAAAGTACGCACAACGTCATGCTGCTCTGGACTCACAAAGTCATAAAGGCCAGTTGTGAGTCTAATGTTTTGTTTTGCGTACTGATCTCTCTCCTCTTTTATCTCTCCCCCTGTCTTTCTTCACCTTTCAGATGTGTACACTGCTGCAGTACTTCTGTGACTGTGAACTGAGGCACAGGGTGGAGGCTATCGTGGCGTACTCAGATCAGTTTGTCAACGCCATTCAGACCAATCAGAGGGTTCGCTATAACCTGCTGATGCAGGCCTTCACCATGAGCGCTGCCGAGACCGCACGCAAGACACGAGAGTTCCGCTCACCACCTCAGGATCAGGTACAACTAGCCTTGTCCAAGCCAGAACGGTCCATAGGGCAGGATCAGGTACAACTAGCCTTGTCCAAGCCAGAACGGTCCATAGGGCAGGACCAGGTACAACTAGCCTTGTCCAAGCCAGAACGGTCCGTAGGGCAGGACCAGGTACAACTAGCCTTGTCCAAGCCAGAACGGTCCATAGGGCAGGATCAGGTACAACTAGCCTTGTCCAAGCCAGAATGTAGCGTGAGGGCAGCTTGATGTACCAGTACACCCTCTGAACAGCACACCAGTCTATTTCCTGTTTCTGTAGCGTGAGGGCAGCTTGATGTACAAGTACACCCTCTGAACAGCACACCAGTCTATTTCCTGTTTCTGTAGCGTGAGGCAGCTTGATGTACCAGTACACCCTCTGAACAGGACACCAGTCTATTTCCTGTTTCTGTAGCGTGAGGCAGCTTGATGTACCAGTACACCCTCTGAACAGCACACCAGTCTATTTCCTGTTTCTGTAGCGTGAGGGCAGCTTGATGTACCAGTACACCCTCTGAACAGCACACCAGTCTATTTCCTGTTTCTGTAGCGTGAGGGCAGCTTGATGTACCAGTACACCCTCTGAACAGGACACCAGTCTATTTCCTGTTTCTGTAGCGTGAGGGCAGCTTGATGTACCAGTACACCCTCTGAACAGCACACCAGTCTATTTCCTGTTTCTGTAGCGTGAGTAATGCCATCTGATGCTGATGATACGTAACTCTGTGTGTTCCTTCCTGTCAGGTGATCCTGTTGACCAACTTCAAGCATGGTCCGGAGGAGGAGGAGTGTCCCGTACCGGAGGAGACCAGAGACACACTGACCGAATTCCACACTGACATCCTTATGCATTGTGGTCAGTAACCCTGACCCCTAACCCTGACCCCTAACCCTGACCCCTAACCCCTAACCCTGACCCCTAACCCTGACCCCTGACCCTGACCCCTGACCCCTGAACCCTGACCCCTGAACCCTGACCCCTGAACCCTGACCCCTAACCCCTAACCCTGACCCACAGCACATCATAACAACCTCCTGACCCCTGACCCCTAACCCACAGCACATCATAACAACCTCCTGACCCCTAACCCTGACCCACATCACATCATAACAACCTCCTGACCCCTGACCCCTAACCCACATCACATCATAACAACCTCCTGACCCCTGACCCCTAACCCTGACCCACAGCACATCATAACAACCTTCCAAAACACCACACACACAGAGAGCTAACTATGTATCCTTCTGTCCTCCAGGCGTGCACATCGAGGCGGAAGAGGAGGAGGAGGAGGTCGACACCTCTCTGAGAGGACGCCTTGGCCGGTAGGTAACTCTAAGGAGTTGGACCTTTAGCCGAAAGTTTGCCGGTCCGAATCCCAGCACTCTTCTGTCCTCTTCTCAAGTGTGTGTGTGTGTGTGTGTGTGTGTGTGTGTGTGTGTGTGTGTGTGTGTGTGTGTGTGTGTGTGTGTGTGTGTGTGTGTGTGTGTGTGTGTGTGTGTGTGTGTGTGTGTGTGAGAGATGTGTGGTATCTGGGGGGTTGACTGAAGAGAGCAGAATACACATTTCTGTAGATTGCTGCAACATATGGACAATATAAAGTTGTATTGTGTTATAACATACTATAACATACTGACAATATAAAGTTGTATTGTATTATAACATCTATAACATATGTATACATATATGATACATATAACAATGTATCATTGTATTGTGTTGTATCTCGTTATATCGTTGTATTGTGTTGTACCTCGTTATAACGTTGTATTGTGTTGTATCGTTGTATTGTGTTGTACCTCGTTATATCGTTGTATTGTGTTGTACCTCGTTGTATCGTTGTATTGTGTTGTATCTCGTTATATCATTGTATTGTGTTGTATCTCGTTATATCGTTGTATTGTGTTGTATCTCGTTATATCGTTGTATTGTGTTGTACCTCGTTGTATCGTTGTATTGTGTTGTATCGTTGTATTGTGTTGTACCTCGTTATATCGTTGTATTGTGTTGTACCTCGTTGTATCGTTGTATTGTGTTGTATCTCGTTATATCGTTGTATTGTGTTGTACCTCGTTATATCGTTGTATTGTGTTGTACCTCGTTGTATCGTTGTATTGTGTTGTACCTCGTTATATCGTTGTATTGTGTTGTACCTCGTTGTATCGTTGTATTGTGTTGTATCTCGTTATATCGTTGTATTGTGTTGTATCGTTGTATTGTGTTGTACCTCGTTATATCGTTGTATTGTGTTGTATCTCGTTATATCGTTGTATTGTGTTGTACCTCGTTGTATCGTTGTATTGTGTTGTACCTCGTTATATCGTTGTATTGTGTTGTACCTCGTTATATCGTTGTATTGTGTTGTATCTCGTTATATCGTTGTATTTTGTTGTACATCGTTATATCGTTGTATTGTGTTGTACCTCGTTGTATCGTTGTATTGTGTTGTATCTCGTTATATCGTTGTATTGTGTTGTACCTCGTTATAACGTTGTATTGTGTTGTATCTCGTTATATCGTTGTATTGTGTTGTATCTCGTTATATCGTTGTATTGTGTTGTATCTCGTTATATCGTTGTATTGTGTTGTACCTCGTTGTATTGTGTTGCATCTCGTTATATCGTTGTATTGTGTTGTACCTCGTTATAACGTTGTATTGTGTTGTACCTCGTTATATCGTTGTATTGTGTTGTACCTCGTTATAACGTTGTATTGTGTTGTATCTCGTTATAACGTTGTATTGTGTTTTATCTCGTTATATCGTTGTATTGTGTTGTATCGTTGTATTGTGTTGTACCTCGTTATAACGTTGTATTGTGTTGTACCTTTTGAGGCTGATGGGAAAGGTGAATAACTTGAGGAAGAAAAAGGAGGTGGTGGAGGAGCCAGAAGAGGAGGAGGAGGTCAAACCCAGTAAGAACACATTCACTACCCTGACCCCTAACCCCTAACCCCTAGCCCCGAACCCAGGAGGAACACATTCACCACCCTAACCCCTAACCCCTAACCCCTGACCCCTAACCCCTAACCCCTAACCCCTAGCCCCGAACCCAGGAGGAACACATTCACCACCCTAACCCCTAACCCCTAACCCCTAGCCCCGAACCCAGGAGGAACACATTCACCACCCTAACCCCTAACCCCTAGCCCCGAACCCAGGAGGAACACATTCACCACCCTAACCCCTAACCCCTGACCCCTAACCCCTAACCCCTAGCCCCGAACCCCGAACCCCAAACCCCAAACCCAGGAAGAACACATTCACCACCCTAACCCCTAACCCCTAACCCCAGGAGGAGGAGGTCAAACCCAGTAAGAACACATTCACTACCCTGACCCCTAACCCCTGACCCCTAACCCCAAACCCCGAACCCAGGAGGAACACATTCACCACCCTAACCCCTAACCCCAAAACCCTATCCCTTATATCCATGAGGACATCTTTATCTGTCTCTGTGGTTAGAACACAGTCTAGACTTGCTGTTTTCACAGCTTCGCACAGTTAAGTGCCTAGTCGAAGTCTGACAGCTCATCAGTTAACTCAAGTATAAACTGACAGACATCCTAGACTCAGTTGACTTATTCCTGTTAACTCCAAGTGGCGCATCGAGGGCCTCAACAGTCAACTTTGCTCTGTTCGGGTTCTTTTCTGGGCAGTTTTCTAGACCTCCTTCCAGGCGATTCCTTCCAGGCGATTCCTTCCAGGTGATTCCTTCCAGGTGACTCCTGTATTAATTCAAGTGGTGGCGTAGTCTAGCACCTCCTAGTTTTATTTATTTCACCTTTATTTCACCTTTATTTAATCAGGTAGGCTAGTTGAGAACAAGTCCTTTATTTAATCAGGTAGGCTAGTTGAGAACAAGTCCTTTATTTAACCAGGTAGGCTAGTTGAGAACAAGTTCTCATTTGCAACTGCGACCTGGCCAAGATAAAGCAATGCAGATTCGACACAATACAACAACACAGAGTTACACATGGAGTTAAACAAAACATACAGTCAATAATACAGTAAAACAAAAGAAAACAAAAAGTCTATATACAGTGAGTGCAAATGAGGTTAAGTTAAGACAATAAATAGGCCATGGTGGCAAAGTAATTACAATATAGCAATTAAACACTGGAATGGTAGAATGTGCAGAAGATGAATGTGCAAGTAGAGATACTGGGGTGCAAAGGAGCAAGATAAATAAATAAATAAATAAATACAGTATGAAGATGAATGTGCAAGTACTAGTGGTCCCTTACACTAGTACTATTTGATCTATTTTTCCCTGTACCCCCCCCCCCAAAAAAAGTCTCTGTAAATGTTCCTATGCCACAAAAGCTTGAGTTGGTGTAGTTCCCGGGCCAACAGACAGTAAAACATATGTCATATCTTGTCCATGCGCTATAACTCCGTGTGTGTCCCTTCCCTTTCCCAAGGCACTCTCCAGGAGCTGATCTCCCATACCATGATCCACTGGGCCCAAGAGGCCTTCATTCAGAACCCTGAGCTGGTGCGTCTGATGTTCAGCCTGCTCCACAGGCAGTATGATGGGCTGGGAGAGCTGACCAGAGCCCTGCCTAAAGCCTACGCCATCAACGCTGTATCTGTCCAAGATACAATGGACTTGTTGGAGTGTTTGGGACAGATCAGATCTCTGCTCATCGTTCAGATGGGCCCCGAGGAAGAGAGGCTCATGATCCAGAGCATCGGGTATGTCTGGTTACTGTACCTTTACGGTTAGGGTGGTTACTGTACCTTTAAGGTTAGGGTGGTTACTGTACCTTTACGGTTAGGGTGGTTACCGTACCTTTAAGGTTAGGGTGGTTACTGTACCTTTAGGGCTAGGGTGGTTACCGTACCTTTAAGGTTAGGGTGGTTACTGTACCTTTAAGGTTAGGGTGGTTACTGTACCTTTAGGGTTAGGGTGGTTACTGTACCTTTAAGGTTAGGGTGATTATTGTACCTTTAAGGTTAGGGTGGTTACTGTACCTTTAAGGTTAGGGTGGTTACTGTACCTTTAAGGTTAGGGTGGTTACCGTACCTTTAAGGTTAGGGTGGTTACTGTACCTTTAGGGTTAGGGTGGTTACTGTACCTTTAAGGTTAGTCTGGTTACTGTACCTTTAGGGTTAGGGTGGTTACTGTACCTTTAAGGTTAGGGTGATTATTGTACCTTTAAGGTTAGGGTGGTTACTGTACCTTTAAGGTTAGTCTGGTTACTGTACCTTTAGGGTTAGGGTGGTTACTGTACCTTTAGGGTTAGGGTGGTTACTGTACCTTTAAGGTTAGGGTGGTTACCATACCTTTAGGGTTAGGGTGGTTACTGTACCTTTAAGGTTAGGGTGGTTACCATACCTTTAGGGTTAGGGTGGTTACTGTACCTTTAAGGTTAGGGTGGTTACTGTACCTTTAAGGTTAGGGTGGTTACTGTACCTTTAAGGTTTGTCTGGTTACCGTACCTTTAAGGTTAGGGTGGTTACTGTACCTTTAAGGTTAGGGTGGTTACCATACCTTTAGGGTTAGGGTGGTTACTGTACCTTTAAGGTTAGGGTGGTTACTGTACCTTTAGGGTTAGGGTGGTTACTGTACCTTTAAGGTTAGGGTGGTTACTGTACCTTTAAGGTTATGGTGGTTACCGTACCTTTAAGGTTAGGGTGGTTACTGTACCTTTAAGGTTAGGGTGGTTACTGTACCTTTAAGGTTAGGGTGGTTACTGTACCTTTAAGGTTAGGGTGGTTACTGCACCTTTAAGGTTAGGGTGGTTACTGTACCTTTAAGGTTAGGGTGGTTACTGCACCTTTAAGGTTAGGGTGGTTACTGCACCTTTAAGGTTAGGGTGGTTACTGCACCTTTAAGGTATGTCTGGTTACTGTACCGTGTAAAGGTTCGGCTCATGACCCAGAGCATCGGGCATCCATTAGGTGGACCCAGTGATTACCAGGGTTGGGGTCAGTTCCATTTCAATTCAGTGAAATTGAAATGTACCCCAAACCTGGCAACGATATCTGAAAGAAGAAATGGAAGCACAGCAGGAACAATTCAACTACGATTATTTTAGTTCATTTAAAAGTCTCTTTGTTGTTGTACGCTATCTCCTTCTCCAGGAACATCACGACACACAAAGTGTCCTTGAAAAAGAAAAGCGGAGCCGCACGCTCTAAAGAGCTCAGATGCAATAATTTAATAACCTAATAAACCAACGTTCGGCTCCTTGCTGGCGGCCCCCAGGCACCCGCAGCCAGCCCTCGCATCGGGGCGAGCACAAGGCACCACCCCCCCCGGGCTCGTTGCCTACCGGGCCAGGCACGCCGGTGCACCAGCCCCTCCGATGAGAGCTCTGGGGATGCACGAGACTGTCATGGAGGTGATGGTTAACGTGCTGGGAGGAGGAGGAGGAGATTCCAAGGAGATCCGCTTCCCTCAGATGGTGACCAACTGCTGCCGGTTCCTGTGTTACTTCTGTCGTATCAGCCGTCAGAACCAGAGGTCCATGTTTGATCACCTCAGCTACCTGCTGCAGAACAGCGGCATCGGCCTAGGTACAGAACAATCTGCGCCTGTCAATCAGAAAAAACACACAAGGGAACTCTGAATCACCTGGTACAGGATCAGTTATGTTTTCATCCCCCCCCACCTAGTGGTAAAGGTTAAGATTGGGGATAGGGAAATCTGATCCTAGATCTATGTTTAATAAACATTCTCCTGGTCTTCTTGTAGGTATGCGTGGCTCCACCCCTCTGGATGTGGCTGCAGCGTCCTGTATCGACAACAACGAGCTGGCCTTAGCCCTACAGGAGCAGGACCTGGAGAAGGTAAACCTAACCCTAACCTGGTACCCTGTATCCCTATTTAACAGGAAACTGCTGAGGTTAGGATGGCTCGTAAAAGTGGCTGGAACGGAGAAAATGGAATTGAATCAATGTATTTGATACCTTTCCACTCTTTCCACTTTAGCCATTACCACGAGCCCATCCTCCCAAATTTAAGGTTCCACCAACCTCCAGTGTCCTATTCCTTATATAGAGCGGGAAGAATGGCGCTGGAGGGGATGGCTGCCATTTTACAGGCTCCTAACTAACCAACTTATTTTGTACATAATGTTGATGTTACCGTCTCTTCTGACCGAAAAGAGCTTCTGGATATGACAACAGCGATTATTCACCTTGAACTGGGCAAAGATTTTTTCTTTTAATGAGTTTGACACAAAGGATATAATGCTGCTCCCAGACAAGGCCCAAATTCCCTGTCATTCGCATGAAGAAAAGAAGGAGATACAGGGGGCGCAGATCAGGGTGCCTTGTGAGAATTTGTCGGCGAGTGGGGAACCCGCCTCTACCATCTGTTCTATTGGCAAACGTGCAATCACTGGAGAATAAACTGGATGAGCTCCGTTCGAGACTATCCTACCAACGGGACATTAAAACCTGTAATATCTTGTGTTTTACCGAGTCGTGGTTGAACGACGACACAGATAATATACAGTTGGCTGTGTTATCTGTGCATCGGCAGGACAGAGAAACTACGTCCGGTAAGACGAGGGGTGGTGGTGTGTGTCTATTGGTCAGTAACAGCTGGTGTGCGATGTCTAATATTAAGGAAGTCTCGAGGTATTGCTCACTTGAGGTAGAGTACCTCATGATAAGCTGTAGACCACACCATTTACCAAGAGAGTTTTCATCTATATTATTCGTAGGCGTCTATTTACCACCACAAACCGATGCTGGCACTAAGACCGCACTCAACCAACTGTATAAGGCCATAAGCAAAGAAGAAAATGCTCATCCAGAGGCGGCGCTCCTAGTGGCCGGGGACTTTAATGCAGGCAAACTTAAATCCGTTTTACCTAAATTCTACCAGCATGTGCAACCAGAGGAAAATAACTCTAGACCACCTTTACTCCACACACAGACACATACAAAGCTCTCCCTCTCCATCCATTTGGCAAATCTGACCATAATTATATCCTCTTGATTCCTGCTTACGAGTAAAAACTAAAGCAGGAAGTACCAGTGACTCGCTCAATACGGAAGATGACGTGGATGCTACGCTAGAGGACTGTTTTGTTAGCACAGACTGGAATATGTTCTGGGATTCATCCAATGGCATTCAGGAGTATACCAGAATGCATGAGCGCACCAGCTGTTCTGGACGACTCCATAGCCGATGTGAGCAAGACCTTTAAACAGGTCAATATTCACAAGGCCGCTGGGCCAGATGGATTACCAGGACGTGGACTCAGAGCATGCATGGACCAACTGGCAAGTGTCTTTGCTGACATTTTCAACCTCTCCCTGACCCAGTCTGTAATATTTACATGTTTCAAGCAGACCACTATAGTCCCTGTGCCCAAAAATGTGAAGGTAACCTGCCTAAATGACTACCGCCCCGTAGCACTCACGTCTGTAGTCATGAAGTGCTTTGAAAGGCTGGTCATGGCTCACATCAACACCATCATCCCGGAAACTCTAGACCCACTCCAGTTTGCATACCGCCCCAACAGATCCACAGATTACACAATCTCAACCGCACTCCACACTGCCATTTCCAACCTGGACAAAAGGAACACCTATGTAAGAATGCTGTTCATTGACTACAGCTCAGCATTGAACACCATAGTGACAACAAAGCTCATCACTAAGCTAATGACCCTGGGACTAAACACCTCCCTCTGCAACTGGATCCTGGACATCCTGACGGGCCGCCCCCAGGTGGTAAGGGTAGGTAACAACACATTCGCCATGCTGACCCTCAACACAGGGGCCTCTCAGGGGTGCGTGCTCAGTCCCCTCCTGTATTCCCTGTTCAACCACGACTGCGTGGCCACGCACGACTCCAACGCCATCACTACATTTTCTGACGACATAACAGTGGTAGGCCTGATCACCGACAACGATGAGACAGCCTATAGAGAGGAGGTCTGAGAGCTGGCAATGTGGTGCCAGGACAACAACCTCTCCCTCAACGTCAGCAAGACAAGGGAGATGGTTGTGGACTATAGGAAAAGGAGGGCCGAACAGGCCCCCATTCACATCGGCGGGGCTTTAGTGGAGCGGGTTGAATGCTTCAAGATCCTTGGTGTCCACATCACCAACAAACTATCATGGTCCAAACACACCAAAACAGTAGTGAAGAGGGCACGACAACGCCTTTGTCCCTCAGGAGACTGAAAAGATTTTGCATGGGTCCCCAGATCCTCAAAAGGTTCTACAGCTGCACCATCGAGAGCATCCTGACCGGATAGAACACCTCAGTCACCCTGTACCCCTAGTCCCTATACAGTAGACCCTGGATAGAACACCTCAGTCACCCTGTACCCCTAGTCCCTATACAGTAGACCCTGGATAGAACACCTCAGTCACCCTGTACCCCTAGTCCCTATACAGTAGACCCTGGATAGAACACCTCAGTCACCCTGTACCCCTAGTCCCTATACAGTAGACCCTGGATAGAACACCTCAGTCACCCTGTACCCCTAGTCCCTATACAGTAGACCCTGGATAGAACACCTCAGTCACCCTGTACCCCTAGTCCCTATACAGTAGACCCTGGATAGAACACCTCAGTCACCCTGTACCCCTAGTCCCTATACAGTAGACCCTGGATAGAACACCTCAGTCACCCTGTACCCCTAGTCCCTATACAGTAGACCCTGGATAGAACACCTCAGTCACCCTGTACCCCTAGTCCCTATACAGTAGACCCTGGATAGAACACCTCAGTCACCCTGTACCCCTAGTCCCTATACAGTAGACCCTGGATAGAACACCTCAGTCACCCTGTACCCCTAGTCCCTATACAGTAGACCCTGGATAGAACACCTCAGTCACCCTGTACCCCTAGTCCCTATACAGTAGACCCTGGATAGAACACCTCAGTCACCCTGTACCCCTAGTCCCTATACAGTAGACCCTGGATAGAACACCTCAGTCACCCTGTACCCCTAGTCCCTATACAGTAGACCCTGGATAGAACACCTCAGTCACCCTGTACCCCTAGTCCCTATACAGTAGACCCTGGATAGAACACCTCAGTCACCCTGTACCCCTAGTCCCTATACAGTAGACCCTGGATAGAACACCTCAGTCACCCTGTACCCCTAGTCCCTATACAGTAGACCCTGGATAGAACACCTCAGTCACCCTGTACCCCTAGTCCCTATACAGTAGACCCTGGATAGAACACCTCAGTCACCCTGTACCCCTAGTCCCTATACAGTAGACCCTGGATAGAACACCTCAGTCACCCTGTACCCCTAGTCCCTATACAGTAGACCCTGGATAGAACACCTCAGTCACCCTGTACCCCTATACAGTAGACCCTGGATATAACACCTCAGTCACCCTGTACCCCTAGTCCCTATACAGTAGACCCTGGATAGAACACCTCAGTCACCCTGTACCCCTAGTCCCTATACAGTAGACCCTGGATAGAACACCTCAGTCACCCTGTACCCCTAGTCCCTATACAGTAGACCCTGGATAGAACACCTCAGTCACCCTGTACCCCTAGTCCCTATACAGTAGACCCTGGATAGAACACCTCAGTCACCCTGTACCCCTAGTCCCTATACAGTAGACCCTGGATAGAACACCTCAGTCACCCTGTACCCCTAGTCCCTATACAGTAGACCCTGGATAGAACACCTCAGTCACCCTGTACCCCTAGTCCCTATACAGTAGACCCTGGATAGAACACCTCAGTCACCCTGTACCCCTAGTCCCTATACAGTAGACCCTGGATAGAACACCTCAGTCACCCTGTACCCCTAGTCCCTATACAGTAGACCCTGGATAGAACACCTCAGTCACCCTGTACCCCTAGTCCCTATACAGTAGACCCGGGATAGAACACCTCAGTCACCCTGTACCCCTAGTCCCTATACAGTAGACCCTGGATAGAACACCTCAGTCACCCTGTACCCCTAGTCCCTATACAGTAGACCCTGGATAGAACACCTCAGTCACCCTGTACCCCTAGTCCCTATACAGTAGACCCTGGATAGAACACCTCAGTCACCCTGTACCCCTAGTCCCTATACAGTACGACCCTGGATAGAACACCTCAGTCACCCTGTACCCCTAGTCCCTATACAGTAGACCCTGGATAGAACACCTCAGTCACCCTGTACCCCTAGTCCCTATACAGTAGACCCTGGATAGAACACCTCAGTCACCCTGTACCCCTAGTCCCTATACAGTAGACCCTGGATAGAACACCTCAGTCACCCTGTACCCCTAGTCCCTATACAGTAGACCCTGGATAGAACACCTCAGTCACCCTGTACCCCTAGTCCCTATACAGTAGACCCTGGATAGAACACCTCAGTCACCCTGTACCCTTTGTCCCTATACAGTAGACCCTGGATAGAACACCTCAGTCACCCTGTACCCCTAGTCCCTATACAGTAGACCCAGGATAGAACACCTCAGTCACCCTGTACCCCTAGTCCCTATACAGTAGACCCTGGATAGAACACCTCAGTCACCCTGTACCCCTAGTCCCTATACAGTAGACCCTGGATAGAACACCTCAGTCACCCTGTACCCCTAGTCCCTATACAGTAGACCCTGGATAGAACACCTCAGTCACCCTGTACCCCTAGTCCCTATACAGTAGACCCTGGATAGAACACCTCAGTCACCCTGTACCCCTAGTCCCTATACAGTAGACCCTGGATAGAACACCCAGTCAGTCACCCTGTACCCCTAGTCCCTATACAGTAGACCCTGGATAGAACACCTCAGTCACCCTGTACCCCTAGTCCCTATACAGTAGACCCTGGATAGAACACCTCAGTCACCCTGTACCCCTAGTCCCTATACAGTAGACCCTGGATAGAACACCTCAGTCACCCTGTACCCCTAGTCCCTATACAGTAGACCCTGGATAGAACACCTCAGTCACCCTGTACCCCTAGTCCCTATACAGTAGACCCTGGATAGAACACCTCAGTCACCCTGTACCCCTAGTCCCTATACAGTAGACCCTGGATAGAACACCTCAGTCACCCTGTACCCCTAGTCCCTATACAGTAGACCCTGGATAGAACACCTCAGTCACCCTGTACCCCTAGTCCCTATACAGTAGACCCTGGATAGAACACCTCAGTCACCCTGTACCCCTAGTCCCTATACAGTAGACCCTGGATAGAACACCTCAGTCACCCTGTACCCCTAGTCCCTATACAGTAGACCCTGGATAGAACACCTCAGTCACCCTGTACCCCTAGTCCCTATACAGTAGACCCTGGATAGAACACCTCAGTCACCCTGTACCCCTAGTCCCTATACAGTAGACCCTGGATAGAACACCTCAGTCACCCTGTACCCCTAGTCCCTATACAGTAGACCCTGGATAGAACACCTCAGTCACCCTGTACCCCTAGTCCCTATACAGTAGACCCTGGATAGAACACCTCAGTCACCCTGTACCCCTAGTCCCTATACAGTAGACCCTGGATAGAACACCTCAGTCACCCTGTACCCCTAGTCCCTATACAGTAGACCCTGGATAGAACACCTCAGTCACCCTGTCAAATGCTCCTGTTTAAGGGCTACCCTGCTAACCCTTACCCCTCTCCTACCTGCCCCTCTCTCCAGGTGGTGACTTATCTGGCGGGCTGTGGACTACAGAGCTGTCCCATGCTTCTATCTAAGGGTTACCCTGACATCGGCTGGAATCCCTGTGGAGGAGAGAAATACCTGGACTTCCTCCGCTTTGCCGTATTTGTCAACGGTCAGTTTCGGTACCTCCAACACCTAGCCTGCGGCAGACACTGAATGTACTTTCTGTTTCACGATTCTGAAGTGTGGATTCTGAGTGGTTTCCAGGCTATCTAATACCTGGACTATATTCCTGATGTTGCTGCCGTTATCCTTGATATTGTTATCGCTGACATGGCTGTAGTCTCTATGGCTGTAGTCTCCACCATGGTAGTCTCCACCACGGCTGTAGTCTCCACCGTGGCTGTAGTCTCCCCCGTGGCTGTAGTCTCCACCATGTCTGTAGTCTCCACCGTGGCTGTAGTCTCCACCGTGGCTGTAGTCTCCACTGTGGCTGTAGTCTCCCCCGTGGCTGTAGTCTCCCCGTGGCTGTAGTCTCCACCGCGGCTGTAGTCTCCCCCATGGCTGTAGTCTCCACCGTGGCTGTAGTCTCCACTGTGGCTGTAGTCTCCACCGTGGCTGTAGTCTCCACCGCGGCTGTAGTCTCCACCGTGGCTGTAGTCTCCCCCGTGGCTGTAGTCTCCACCGTGGCTGTAGTCTCCCCCGTGGCTGTAGTCTCCACCGTGGCTGTAGTCTCCCCCGTGGCTGTAGTCTCCACCATGTCTGTAGTCTCCACCGTGGCTGTAGTCTCCACTGTGGCTGTAGTCTCCCCCGTGGCTGTAGTCTCCCCGTGGCTGTAGTCTCCACCGTGGCTGTTGTCTCCCCGTGGCTGTAGTCTCCCCCGTGGCTGTAGTCTCCACCGTGGCTGTAGTCTCCCCCGTGGCTGTAGTCTCCCCCGTGGCTGTAGTCTCCACTGTGGCTGTAGTCTCCACCATGGCTGTAGTCTCCCCCGTGGCTGTAGTCTCCACCGTGGCTGTAGTCTCCACTGTGGCTGTAGTCTCCACCGCGGCTGTAGTCTCCACCATGTCTGTAGTCTCCCCCATGGCTGTAGTCTCCACCATGGTAGTCTCCCCCATGGCTGTAGTCTCCATAATAGAGGCGTGCCAGTGCTACAGTGTACCAGTAGCGGTGACACTCACACTCTGTTCTTCTTCTATTCTTTTTCTCTTCCTGTCTGTTCTTACCCTACAGGAGAGAGTGTGGAGGAGAACGCCAACGTGGTGGTGCGTCTACTGATTCGTCGGCCGGAGTGTTTTG